>NC_135823.1:71649702-72249702 GCF_964213995.1 Mustelus asterias
ATGTTTAGGAGGGATGTGAGGAAAAACCTTTTACTCCGAGGGTGGTGACGGTCTGGAATGCGCTGCCTGGGAGGGTGGAGGAGGCGGGATGCCTCACATCCTTTAAAAAGTATCTGGATGAATACTTGGCACGCCGTAACATTCGGGGCTATGGGCTGGCAAGTGGGATTAGGTGGGAGGTCAGGGCATTTCATGCAGACTGGATGGGCCGAAGGGGCCTCTTCTGGACTGTAGAATTCTGTGATTCTCTGATTCTGTGATTCAAGAAGCTCACCACCACCTTCTCAAGGACAAGTCGGAATGGTCAATAAATGCTGATCAGCCAGCGATGCCTATGTCCCACGAATGAATTTTTATAAAGCCTTAATGTGTTGGCTAGGCACCGCAAACAGGAATACATTTCACTGACGGGCACTTGGAGTGTTACCGCGTGGTTTTTAAAGATCAAGTAAGAAGTCTCACAACACCAGGTTAAAGTTCAACAGGTTTATTTGGTAGCACGAGCTACTAGCTTTCGGAGCGCTGCCCCTTCATCAGGTGAGTGGGAGTTCTGTTCACAAGCAGGGCATATAAAGACACAAACATTATCTTGTAATTGAGTTTGTGTCTTTATATGCCCTGTTTATGAACAGAACTCCCACTCACCTGATGAAGGGGCAGCGCTCCGAAAGCTAGTGGCTTTTGCTACCAAATAAACCTGTTGGACTTTAACCTGGTGTTGTTAAAACTCTTACTGTGCTTACCCCAGTCCAACGCCGGCATCTCCACATCATGGCTTTAAAGATCGAGTGAGAAGTCTCACAACACCAGGTTAAAGTCCAACAGGTTTATTTGGTAGCAAATACCATAAGCTTTCGGAGCAATGCTCCTTCGTCAGATGGAGTGGTCTCTGTTCTCAAACAGTGCAAACAGACACAGAAATCAAATTACAGAATACTGATTAGAATGCAAATCTCTACAGCCAGCCAGGTCTTAAATGTACAGACAATGTGGGTGGAGGGAGCATTCAACACAGGTTAAAGAGATGTGTATTGTCTCCAGACAGAACAGCTTGTGGAATTCTGCAAGTCCAGGAGGCAAGCTGTGGGGGTTACTGATAATGTGACATAAATCCAACATCCCGGTTTAGGCCGTCCTCATGTGTGCGGAACTTGGCTATCAGTTTCTGCTCAGCGACTCTGCGCTGTCGTGTGTCGTAAAGGCCGCCTTGGAGAACGCTTACCTGAAGATCCAAGGCTGAATGCCCGTGACTGCTGTAGTGCTCCCCCAAAGGAAGAGAACAGTCTTGCCTGGTGATTGTCGAGCGGTGTTCATCACAAAGATCGAGCCATAGTTTGGGTTTAAGCAGAGAAGGATAAACACCGAGAGAAAAGTTACTGCATAGAAAGTGATCAGAGAAATGGTCAACACACAGTCCACCAAAGAGAAAAACTAGGAAAGAAAGAAGGAAGATGCTCTACAATTTGAGGAGCAGTAAAAGACCAATGAACATAAGGAACAAATGAAGATAGTGTCGACCTGGCTGCTTTCAGCGTGGGCTTAATATCTGCAGCAGAGCAAAGTGTGAAATTCACAGTCATTGTTCTGCAGACATTGTGGATAGAACAAGGTATCCTGTGGCTAAAGTTACTGACTTGATCCTTTTAAATATTTATCCCAAATGCAGTGGAATAGTCAATGGTGCTGGAAGCCAGGAGATATGGGCACCTTTAGTGCTGAAATTAACAGCCATTATCCAGTCGAGATACTTTGAACCCTCCAATGGAAAGGTGTTAGATGGAGCAGCTGGAATGTAAGTTCTGCTGAAACATATAAAGAGGCTGCACAATGATATAGAAAAGCGCTTCAGCAATGGCATTACACTACCAAAATCAATGCACAAGATGTCTCCCTGTGTTTAGAAATGTCCCCAGAACAAGGCAGTGCTTCTTGTTCAGCTTCTGCTTTTGTTGTGTCAGCATCTCAGAATCATTTAACCTGAACTAAACCAGGTGTGAGCTGCTGCGACATTAGCCCTGATAATGGAAACATCTCAATGGAAATAACCTAAAGATGAAATTAGGATTTCAGATGTGACTATTTCCTTCAGCAGCGTGTTCCATTGTAGGAATGCCTTTGGAAAGTGAGGTTGTTAATACATTGGCTGAGATTCTCCAGCCTCCCAGCCGCATGTTTCCTGCCAGTGGGAGGTGGCGTGTTGTTTGCTGGCGGAGGGTTTCTCTGGTCTCGCTGCTGCCAATGGGACTTCCCACTGACGTCACCCCCACACCAGCGAAACCTATGGGTGGGGGTGCACCGCTAACAGGGCTAGAGAATCCCGCTGGCCTGAATGGCCAGAGAATTCCAGCCATTGTCTTGGAAACAAATGTCCTGTACAGTTTATATGATCGGCTACTTTATGTTTTGTCAATGCTGGAGGGCATCATTGTTCCTGTCAATTGCCACCAGCTCCTTCTGTATTTTCTAGAACATTCTCAGTGCATTTTCTAGAACATTCTCAGCCTATTTCTCCCCCTCCTTTGCTGTCGTGATTAACATTCCAAATCTTTGATCCAGGATGTGACACTGGTCTATTTCCCAAGCTGATTCCTGGAGAATCCTTGGATCACTTCCATCTTATTTACACGTCTCGCCATATCAGGATCCCACACACAACCTGCAAACGCCAGGATTGGATGAAGAAATGTTTGGTGAGCTGATACCAAAGACTCCTCCTGAGAAACCCAGGAAACCCTGTTCATTTTGGATGTTGTGTGCTGAGTGTGGAATCACCATTGAAGATTGTTTTTGGTATTAAACCCTGGGTATGCTTGCGTATTCACCGATTGGGGAATTTAATTACAGAACTGATCCTTTCTGTTGATGCAGCTGACACAGCATTTGTGCCACTCAATGCCACCTCCCATTGGTCCTGCATTTTTTTATTCATTCATGGGATGTGGGCGTCTCTGCTGGGCCAGCGTTTATTGCCCATCCCACATTGCTGTGGCTCTGGAGTCACATGTAGGCCAGACCAGGTAAAGACGGCAGATTTCCTTCCCTAAAGGACATTAGTGAACCCAGATGGGTTTTTCCAACAGTTGACAATGGTTTCATGGTCATCAGTAGACTTTTAGTACCAGATTTATATTGAATTCAAATTTCACCATCTGCCGTGGTGGGATTCGAACTCGGGTCCCCAGAACATTACTCTGGCTCTCTGGATTATTAGCCCAGTGACAATACCACTACTCCTACTGCCTCCCCTAATTCTTGCGATGAATTAATATGATTTTGAGTTGCCCCTGGTGCATAAACCATGCAGTCATTTGGAAATGATCACACTCTGCATGTCACAGAGTAAAGGTTCCAAACCAGTTTCCGAGGACACTCCGGAGAAGAGGATGATTTGCCGTCACACCCCACTGCCTTCTCTTGGTTAGCAATTGTGCCAAATCCAATTCACTCATGTGAATGTTCCTCCCCCAAGCCCCGCCCCCAGCCAATTCCATAGTTGGTGGAGTTTTACCAAGAGAATTTAAGTATGAACTTTGCCAGAGGCTTTACAGAAAGCTTGAATTGTCATGAGTAGTTTAATCTCTTTTGTAATCTAGATCATTAACAGTCTGCAAAAGCTTTGTTTCATAAGAACATAAGAACATAAGAAATAGGAGCAGGAGTAGGCCATCTGGCCCTTCGAGCCTGCCCCGCCATTCAACAAGATCATGGCTGATCTGAAGCGAATCAGTTCCACTTACCCGCCTGCTCCCCATATCCCCTAATTCCCTTATCGATCAGAAAACTATCTACCCATGATTTAAACATATTCAACGAGAAAGCCTCCACCACTTCAATGGGCAGAGAATTCCAGAGATTCACTACCCTGTGAGAGAAGAAGTTCCCCCTCAACTCTGTCCCGAACTGGCCCCCCCTTATTTTGAGGCTGTGCCCTCTAGTTCTGGTTTCCCTTCTAAGTGGAAAGAATCTCTCCACTTCTACCCTATCCAGCCCCTTCATTATCTTATATGTCTCTATAAGATCACCCCTCATCCTTCTAAACTCCAACGAGTACAGACCCAATCTGTTTAATCTCTCCTCATAAGCTACACCCCTCATCTCCGGTATCAACCTGATACCGGAGGCATCTCCGGTATCAACCTGGTCCTTTCAAAAGATATTTTCAACTGAAAACCATGCTGACTTTCAGGATATTGTGAGTTTTAAAGCATTGTATCACTGTCATATTATTCCAATGATACAATACTTGAGGCTTATTTACTGTATAAGACACAAGGCACCAATCCCATCAGGGTATGGGTAAACTTGTTGTGGGTTCATTTATTAAGACCAGGTGCATGAAAGCAGTTCGGCACAGGTATAAGGCTTGGAATCATCAGAGTTGTGCGTGTGTGCTCTGCTCAGCGCAAAAGTGGAACTAAGACTGGATCACACTTCCTTTCCAGTGATGTTATGCTGAAATATTTGAAGACGTATTATAAACAATTAGATAAGAATGAACATAGAACATAGAACAGTACAGCACAGAACAGGCCCTTCGGCCCACGATGTCGTGCCGAGCTTTATCTGAAACCAAGATCAAGCTATCCCACTCCCTATCATCCTGGTGTGCTCCATGTGCCTATCCAATAACCGCTTAAATGTTCCTAAAGTGTCTGACTCCACTATCACTGCAGGCAGTCCATTCCACACCGCAACCACTCTCTGCGTAAAGAACCTACCTCTGATATCCTTCCTGTATCTCCCACCACGAACCCTATAGTTATGCCCCCTTGTAATAGCTCCATCCACCCGAGGAAATAGTCTTTGAACGTTCACTCTATCTATCCCCTTCATCATTTTATAAACCTCTATTAAGTCTCCCCTCAGCCTCCTCCGCTCCAGAGAGAACAGCCCTAGCTCCCTCAACCTTTCCTCATAAGACCTACCCTCCAAACCAGGCAGCATCCTGGTAAATCTCCTCTGCACTCTTTCCAGCGCTTCCACATCCTTCTTATAGTGAGGTGACCAGAACTGCACACAATACTCCAAATGTGGTCTCACCAAGGTCCTGTACAGTTGCAGCATAACCCCATGGCTCTTAAACTCCAACCCCCTGTTAATAAAAGCTAACACACTATAGGCCTTCTTCACAGCTCTATCCACTTGAGTGGCAACCTTTAGAGATCTGTGGATATGGACCCCAAGATCTCTCTGTTCCTCCACAGTCTTCAGAACCCTACCTTTGACCCTGTAATCCACATTTAAATTAGTCCTACCAAAATGAATCACCTCACATTTATCAGGGTTAAACTCCATTTGCCATTTTTCAGCCCAGTTTTGCATCCTATCTATGTCTCTTTGCAGCCTACAACAGCCCTCCACCTCATCCACTACTCCACCAATCTTGGTGTCATCAGCAAATTTACTGATCCACCCTTCAGCCCCCTCCTCTAAGTCATTAATAAAAATCACAAAGAGCAGAGGACCAAGCACTGATCCCTGCGGCACTCCGCTAGCAACCTGCCTCCAATCCGAAAATTTTCCATCCACCACCACCCTCTGTCTTCGATCAGACAGCCAGTTACCTATCCAATCGGCCAACTTTCCCTCTATCCCACACCTCCTCACTTTCATCATAAGACGACCATGGGGGACCTTATCAAACGCCTTACTAAAATCCATGTATATGACATCAACTGCCCTACCTTCATCAACACACTGCCCTACCTTCATCAACACACTGCCCTACCTTCATCAACAACTTCATGAACAACATATTCGAGCAAGTCGTGGTGAGAGATTTGGTCTACAGTTTTCTGGCTGACTTTTATCCCCTTTTTTGAATATGCCAAAAGGTATTAGTTTGTCTCCACGATTCTATTAAGTGGTCAACATTTACTGACTCTTAAAAGAGATTGGTCAATATTGGAGCCAATGCGTCAGCAGCAAATTGTAGAACGTATGGAGGAATTTGATCTTGACCCAAAGCTTTGTTTGGAATTATTTCAATTTACTTTGAATGGAGTTTGTATTTCTGGTAAGTGGCCAGTGTCTAAGCTGTGTGCATGTTTTAAACCCTCGGTGGTAAATTCACTCGGAGAGCTCTGCTGTATTCTTAGGATCAAATATTCATCATATTGTCTACTTTGATAGTTAAAATATCCATTTGTCCCTTTCTAATTTTCGTAACGAGTGGCCAGAAGCTCTTATGATTCTCTGCAATTGAGATAATAAGGCACTGAGAAATGTAGGCCCTGATTTCCATTAGGGATGCAGTGAGCCAGACAAAATTCCTTGAACTTTTGGCAGAACTGGAAAATCCCAGCAGCAGAAAGAGCTGGAAAATCCCAGACGAACCATTTCCTGGCTTTGTTGAATAAGTCATAATGTGGAGATGCCGGCGTTGGACTGGGGTAAACACAAGCTTGTGTGACTTTTGCTACCAAATAAACCTGTTGGACTTTAACCTGGTGTTGTTAAACTTCTTACTTTGTTGAATAAGAACATAAGAACATAAGAGCATAAGAACTAGGAGCAGGAGTAGGCCATCTGACCCCTCGAGCCTGCTCTACCATTCAATAAGATCATGGCTGATCTTTTTGTGGACTCAGCTCCACTTACCCACCCGCTCACCATAACCCTTAATTCCTTTACTGTTCAAAAATTTATCTATCCTTGCCTTAAAAACATGCAATGAAGTAGCCTCAACTGCTTCACTGGGCAGGGGATTCCACAGATTCACAACCCTTTGTGTGAAGAAGTTCCTCCTCAACTCAGTCCTAAATCTGCTTCCCCTTATTTTGAGGCTATGCCCCTAGTTCTAGTTTCACCCGCCAGTGGAAACAACTTCCCTGCTTCTATCTTATCTATTCCCTTCATAATCTTATATGTTTCTATAAGATCTCCCCTCATTCTTCTGAATTCCAATGAGTATAGCACCAGTCTACTCAGTCTCTCCTCATAAGCCAACCCTCTCAACTACGGAATCAACCTAGTGAATCTCCTCTGCACCCCCTCCAGTGCCAGTATATCCTTTCTCGAGTAAGGAGACCAAAACTGTACACAGTACTCCAGGTGTGGCCTCACCCAGCACCTTATACAGCTGCAACATAATCTCGCTGTTTTTAAACTCCATCCCTCTAGCAATGAAGGACAAAATTCCATTTACCTTCTTAATTACCTGCTGCACCTGCAAACCAACTCCTTGCGATTCCTGCACAAGGACACCCAGGTCCCTCTGCACAGCAGCATGCTGCAATTTTTTACCATTTAAATAATAGTCCATTTTGCTGTTATTCCGACCAAAATGGATGACCTCACATTTACAAACATTGTATTCCATCTGCCAGACCCTCGCCCACTCACTTAGATTATCTATATCCCTTTGCAGACTTTCAGCATCCTCTGCACACTTTGCTCTTCCACCCATCTTAGTGTCATCTGCAAATTTTGACATACTACACTTGGTCCCCACTTCCAAATCACCTATGTAAATCATAAACAATTGCGGTCCCAACACTGATCCCTGAGGCACAGCACTAGTCACTGATCGCCAACCAGAAAAACACCCATTTACCCCCACTCTTTGCTTTCTGTTAGTTAACCAATCCTCTATCCATGCTAATACATTACCCATAACACCGTGCACCTTTATCTTATGCAGCAGTCTTTAGTGCAGCAACTTGTCAAATGCCTTCTGGAAATCCAGATACACCACATCCACAGGTTCCCCATTGTCCACTGCGCATGTAATGTTCTCAAAGAATTCCACCAAATTAGTCAAACATGACCTGCCCTTCATGAACCCATGCTGCGTTTTACCAATGGGACAATTTATATCCAGATGTCTCGCTATTTCTTCCTTGATGATAGATTCAAGCATTTTCCCGACTACAGAAGTTAAGCTAACCGGCCTATAGTTACCCGCCTTTTGTCTACCTCCTTTGTAAAACAGTGGCATCACTGTTTTCCAATCTGCGGGAACCACCCCAGAGTCCAGTGAATTTTGGTAAATTACCACGAGTGCATTTGCTATTTCTCCCGCCATCTCTTTTAGTTCCCTGGGATGCATTCCATCAGGGCCAGGAGACTTGTCTACCTTTAGCCCCATTAACTTGCCCAACACTACCAAACACTACCAAACAGCCCAAACACTCCAAATAGTTTGGAGTGAGACCAGAAATCATAACAGTTCACCTCCTCTGACATTTCCTGCGCAAAACACAACCATAGACGGACCTAGAGAGAAAAATAACTTGTACTCATCCTCATCGCAGTTCTCCAATGTGAACAGATGGTTGCAGGGAATAAAAATGCAAATAAAGAGACGAAATAGCAGCAAAAGTAGGCCATTCAGCCCTGTGAACCTGCTTCGTTCAATAAGTGATGATGAGGAGATGCCGGCGTTGGACTGGGGTAAACACAGTAAGAAGTCTCACAACACCAGGTTAAAGTCCAACAGGTTTATTTGGTAGCAAAATCCTTTCAATAAGACCATGGCTGATTGTTTACATTGAGTTCCACATTCCCATTTGCCCCTGATAACGTGTGTTAGCTTTTATTGGCAGAGGGATTGAGTTCCGGAGCCAGGAGGTCATGTTGCAACTGTACAAAACTCTGGTGCGGCCGCACTTGGAGTATTGCGTACAGTTCTGGTCGCCGCATTATAGGAAGGATGTGGAAGTGTTGGAAAGGGTGCAGAGGAGATTTACCAGGATGTTGCCTGGTATGGTGGGAAAATCGTATGAGGAAAGGCTGAGGGGCTTGAGGTTGTTTTCGTTCGAGAGAAGAAGGTTAAGAGGTGACTTAATAGAGACATACAAGATGATGAGAGGATTAGATAGGTTGGATAGTGAGAGCCTTTTTCCTCGGATGGTGATGGCTAACACGAGGGGACATAGCTTTAAATTGAGGGGTGATAGATATAGGACAGATGTTCGAGGTAGGTTCTTTACTCAGAGAGTAGTAAGGGCGTGGAAAGCCCTGCCTGCAGTAGTAGTGGACTCGTCAACATTAAGAGCATTCAAATGGTTATTGGATAAACATATGGATGATATTGGAATAGTGTAGGTTAGATGGGCTTTAGATTGGTTTCACTGGTCGGCGCAACATCGAGGGCCGAAGGGCCTGTACTGCACTGTAATGTTCTATGTTCTATGATAACGGGCGGCACGGTAGCACAGTGGTTAGCACTGCTGCTTCACAGCTCCAGGGTCCCGGGTTCGATTCCCGGCTCGGGTCACTGTCTGTGTGGAGTTTGCACATTCTCCTCGTGTTTGCGTGGGTTTCCTCCAGGTGCTCCGGTTTCCTCCCACAGTCCAAAGATTTGTGGGTTAGGTTGATTGGCCAGGTTAAAAATTGCCCCTTAGAGTCCTGGGATGCGTAGGTTAGAGGGATTATGTGGGGGTAAATATGTGGGGGTAGGGCCTGGGTGGGATTGTGGTCGGTGCAGACCCGATGGGCCGAATGGCCTCCTTCTGCACTGTAGGGTTTCTATGATTTCTATGATGATAACCTTACCGAACCCAATAAGAATCTATCTACATCCACCTTAAAAATATTCAGTGATCCCCGGACTCCATCACCTTCTGCTGCAGAGAGTTCCAAAATCACACAACCCTCTGAAAGAAAAGAATTCTCCTCATTTCTCTCCTAAAAGGATGACCCCTAATTCTAAAATATTCCCCCTTGGTCTGGACTCCCCCACAAGAGGAAACATCCTTTCCACGTCCACCTTGCCGAGACCGTTCAGGATCTTATAAACTCAATCAAGTTACCCCTTACTCTTCTAAACTCCAATGGAATCATAGAATCCCTACAGTGCAGAAGGAGGCCATTCAGCCCATCAAGTCTGCACCGACCACAATCCCACCCAGGCCCTATCCCCATAACACCACAAATTTTCCCTGCTAATCCCCTGACACTCGGGTCAATTTACCATGGTCAATCAACCTAACACACGCATCTTTGGACTGTGGGAGGAAACCGGAGCACCTGGAGGAAACCCATGCAGACACGGGGAGAACGTGCAAACTCCACACAGATAGTGACCTGAGGCCGGAATTGAACCCGGGTCCCTGGCGCTGTGAGGCAGCAGTGCTAACCTCTGTGCCACCATGCTGCCCTACAAGCCCTGTCTGTCCAAGCTTTCCTCATAAGACAACTCGCTCATTCGAGTTATCAATCCAGTAAACTTGGCAGTCAATGTCCAACTGCAGAAAGACCTGGACAATATTCAGGCTTGGGCTGATAAGTGGCAAGTAACATTCATGCCACACAAGTGCCATGAAATCACCATCTCCAACAAGAAAGGGTCTAACCATTGCCCCTTGACATTCAATGACATTACCATCACTGAATATCCCACTATCGACATCCTGGGGTTACCCTTGACTGAACTGGATTCGCCATGTAAAGACTAGGAACCCTGTGGCAAGTAACTCGCCTCCTGACTCTCCAAAGCCTGTCCACCAACTACAAGGCACAAGTCAGGAGTGTGATGGAATATTCCCCACTTGCCTGGATGGGTGCAGCTCTAACAACACTCAAGAAGATCGACACCATCCAGGACAAAGCAGCCCCGCATGATTCCTACCCCTTCCACAAACATTCCCTCCCTCCACTACCAACGGATAGTGGCAGCCGTTTGTACTATCTACAAGATGCACTGCAGCAACTCACCATAGCAGCACCTTCCAAACCCATGACCACTGCCATCTAGACAGAGTGGATAGTCAGAAACTTTTTCCCAGGGTGGAAGAGTCAATAACTAGGGGGCACAGGTTTAAGGTGCGAGGGGCAAGGTTTAGAAACCCTACAGGGCAGAAGGAGGCCATTCGGCCCATCGAGTCTGCACCGACCACAATCCCACCCTACCCCCACATATTTTACCCGCTAATCCCTCTAACCTATGCATCCCAGGACTCTAAGGGGCAATTTTTTTAACCTGGCCAATCAACCTAACCCGCACATCTTTGGACTGTGGGAGGAAACCGGAGCACCCGGAGGAAACCCACGCAGACACGAGGAGAATGTGCAAACTCCACACAGACAGTGACCCGAGCCGGGAATCGAACCCGGGACCCTGGAGCTGTGAAGCAGCAGTGCTAACCACTGTGCTACCGTGCCGTTTAAAGGGGATGTATGAGGCAAGTTTTTTACACAGATTTGATTTGATTTATTGTTGTCACATGTATTAACATACATTGAAAAGTATTGTTTCTTGCGCGCTATACAGACAAAACATACTGTTCATAGAGAAGGAAACGAGAGAGTGCAGAATATCATGTTACAGTCATAGCTAGGGTGTAGAGAAAAATCAACTTAATGCAAGGTAATGCAAGAGGGTGGTGGGTTCGTGGAACTCGTTGCCAGGGGAGGTAGTGGAAGCGGATACGGTAGTGACTTTTAAAGGGCGTCTTCACAAATACATGAATAGGATGGGAATAGAGGGATATGGTCCCCGGAAAGGTAGGGGGTTTTAGTTCAGTCGGACAGCATGGTCGGTGCAGGCTTGGAGGGCCGAAGGGCCTGTTCCTGTGCTGTAATTTTCTTTGTTCTTGTTCTAAATGGACAAGAATAGCAAACACATGGGAACACCACCACCTGTAAGCTCCCCCTCAAGCCACTCACCATCCTGACTTGGAAATATGTCACTATTCCTTCAGTGTCAGAATAGCACTGTGGATGTACCGACAGCGCAGGTCCTGCAGAGATTCGAGAAGGCAGCTCACCACCACCTTCTCAAGGGCAATTAGGGATGGGCAATAAATGTTGGCCAGCCAGCAATGCCCATATCCTGTAAATTAATTATTTTAAAAACCTCTTCTCAATTATTTCCAAAATATTTACATCCTTCCTTAGATAAGAAGGTTAAAAGTGCAGACACAATTTGAGGTGCTGGCTCGCTAATGCCCCGTATAACTGAAGCATAACATCCTTACTTTCATATTCTATTCCTCTTGTAATAAAGGATCACATTCCATTAGCCTTCTTACTTATACCTTGACCAGCTTAGGGGTTTAAAAAAAAGGGCGGCATGGACAAGTTGGGCCGAAGGGCCTGTTTCCACGCTGTAAACCTCTATGACTCTATGACTCTATATGCTGCACTTACTACACCCTTGGTGAGTTCCTCGATATCCCTATGAATTAGTTACAAATGCATTGTTATGTACTTTTTTAAATTCATTTTCTTAAAATTCATTCGTGGGACATGGGCGTCGCTGGCTGGCCAGCTTTTATTGCCCATCCCTAGTTGTCCGAGGGCAGTTGAGAGTCAACCACATTGCTGTGGCTCTGGAGTCACATGTAGACCAGATCTGGTAAGGACGGCAGATTTCCTTCCCTAAAGGACATTAGTGAACCAGATGGGTTTTTCCGACAATCGACAATGGTTTCATGGTCATCAGTAGATTCTTAATTCCAGATATTTTTTATTGAATTCAAATTCCACCAGCTGCTGTGGCGGGATTCGAACCCGGGTCCACAGAACATCGGCTGAGCTTCTGGATTGATAGTCTAGCGATAATACCACTTGGCCATCACCTTCCCTTAGTTGACATTTGTGGAACATGGGCGTCGCTGGTTGACCAGCATTTATTGCCCATCCCTGGTTGCCCTTGGAGGGCAGTTTCACTCCTATAGTTAAGAATGAAGCAGTGCCTGGACTGAGTGGAAAGATATTTCAGGCTCTTACCTCCTAAGGATGTTTGGTAGAATCTATTGTTAATATAGAATGCTACACATGATGGATCAGCCTTGGGACTCCCCATTCAAGTGCACATTGTGAGATTAGGCACTGATGAATTTTTTCCAATAAACTATAATGTTATCTTCTAAGTGCAATGCTTTAAATGAATGGCTTATCTAAAATACATGGAGGTTAGAGGAATTATTTCTGGTCTTGTGCTCCGAACGTGGAGCTTAACTGCTGAAAGCTGAACTTTCAAATTTCAGAAAGCACTGTCATGGTTTTCTGACCTTATATTTCAATATTCAGGAAAACATGCACCCTGAATTTCCAATATTATTGTTGGAAGAGTCTCTCTGATAGTACCGTGAATGCTAAAAATAATTATTTTTTAGATTAATTTAGAATAATATCTCCTTTCCTGGCCCTGCACTAGGATGAGAGATTACACTAGCTGAGCATATCACAGAACCATAGAATTCCTACAGTGCAGAAAGATCCCATTCAGCCCACCCAGTCTCTTACCCGCCCTATCCCTGTAACCCCACACATTTGCCAGAGATTTGTGCCTGCCAATTCATGGTGAGCAAACAGAAAGTGCCTTTTTAGATTTTAGCTTGTTGATGATGGCGAGTGGTATTGTCACTGGGCTAGTAATCCAGAGACCCAGGGTAATCCCCTGGGGACCCGGGTTCGAATCCCACCACGGCAGATGATGAAATTTGCATTCAATTAAAAAGTCTGAAATTAAAAGTCTACCAATGACCATGAAACCATTGTCAATTGTCGGAAAAACCCATCTGGTTCACTAATGCCCTTTAGGGAAGGAAATCTGCCATCCTTACCTGGTCTGGCCTACATGTGACTCCAGAGCCACAGCAATGTGGTTGACTCTCAAATGCCTTCAGGAATGGGCAATAAATATTGGCCCAGCCAGCGCCGCCCACATCCCATGAACGAATTTCAAATAAGGTCCAGATTCAGTGGTTAGCACCGCTGCCTCACAGCGCCAGGGGCCAGGATTCAATTCCAGCCTCGAGTGACTGTCTATGTGGAGTCTGCATGTTCTCCCTGTGTCTGCATGGGTTTCCTCCAGGTGCTCCAACCTCCTCCCACAGTCCAGTCTAGGTGGATTGGCCATGCTAAATTGCCCTGTAGTGTCCCAAGATGTGTCAGTTAGGTGGATTGGTGATGCTGAATGTGTGGGGTTATGGGGATAGTGCCTGGGTAAGATAGTCTGTCAGGGAGAGGGTGCAGACTCAGTGGGCTGAATGGCCTCCTTCTGCATTGTCAGGATTCTATGATTCTATCCATTTGAACACAGCCTTAATTTACCTCACCCATTAAGATAACATCTTCTGCTGGATTTTGGTAACAATAAAATCAGATACAGACGAATCACAGTAATCACTGCACATCAAATAGTCCACATCAAAAGCAGAAATAGTACACCGAAAATACAAGTGATGGAGAGCTTGGTGAACCATTGGTCCATAATCACTTACTGCCTCCCTATCACATACACACCAAGCTTCCAATCACTCATAAGCTGCGTTCCAAAATATTGTAATTTTTGAATAAAAATAAATGTCTCATGATATAGTCATCTGAAATGCTTTTTGAGAAGGGGTGGAACAAGTTAGCGGATTGAAAATGCAGCCTGATTGTTTTAAATTCTTATTACTGGGGCTAGGAGGCAGACAGTGATATATTTCAGCAGTTTAAGTATTTCAAAACACCCCATTTCTCATCTCTCCACCCCTGGGGCAAAAAATAATTCCAGTTTTTTACATTTCATAAAAGCCACACATTCATAAAATCTCTAGAAAGATTGTTTGATAAAGAGAGTTTGGCAATAACACAGCGAGACGCTGCAATTTGATATCACTTCCTCAGAGATTGGAACTGGAATCTTTTCAAACATATAACGCAACAATGTTCGTGAAATAATCGACCGTTCCTTCAGAGTATGGAATTCACAATCCATTTAACCATTGAGAATGTTCCGGACTGCTTATCTCGTAGACTTTGATGAAGTAGAAGAATTAAAATTAACTCTCACTGTCAACATCCTTGGGGTTCCCATTGACCGGAAACCTAACTGGACTCACCACATAAACACAGTGGCTACAAGAGCAGGTCAGAGACAGGGAATCCTGCGGCGAGTAACTCACCTCCTGACTCCCCAAAGCCTGTCCACCATCTACAAGGCGCACGTCAGGAGTGTGATGGAATACTCCCCACTGTAACACTACATTCTGCACTCTCTCCTTTCCTTCTCTATGAATGGTATGCTTTGTCTGTATAGCGCGCAAGTAACAATAATTTTCACTGTATACTAATACATGTGACAATAATGAATCAAATCAAATCCACTTGCCTGGATGGGTGCAGCTCCAACAACAAGAAGCTCAACACCATCCAGGACAAAGCAGCCCTGTTTGATTGGCACCACATCCACAAACATCCACTTCCTCCACCACCATCGCTCAGTAGCAGCAGTGTTTGATTTGATTTGATTTATTATTGTCACATCTTTTAACCTCTCTCAGCTTATTATTATGCATGTTGGATACCCTATACAGAGCACTTCAGTCTTTACCCGATAGCCAATAAGGTGCGCTCTGTCCCACAGACAGATCTCAGACTGCCCAACCAGGTCCCACACTGGGAGGAGCTAATCCCCCGGGGTCACCTGACCCACACTCTTAAAGGAGCACCCCCCACCCCAACATACATGATACACACATATTCCACTGTTTCTGTTCTCTTCTGTCAGACACCAAGACAGTCAACATTCACGATTGGGTCCCACACCTTATTTTAAGGAACCTGTTTAATATTTCTCGCTAATGCCCCAGATGTCCACAGGAGGTAATGGCAGGTGTTGCATTTCCGTGTGGAATAAGGCCTCACACACTATCTGCCATAATGGACCCCAAGGTGGCCATTTTCTGCCTTTAGGATGGGCGCAGCGGTCAAATCTCCAGCCCCGGTTTAGTAATTGTAATGATCTCAATCACTCCATTGAGGTTGGCCTATTGGAATATGAACTCCCTGATTAAGAAGTTACTGGTTCACGGGCTCCCAAGCGTGCCCTTTTTGCAACCTTGTGGAGTCCGTGGATCATGTCTACGTTACGTGTTATAGGCTGCACAACCTGTTCAGTTTCCTCAAAAACCTATTGCTGATGTTTTGTTGACACTTTGGTCCCACGCTCCTGATCTACGGGCACCCGGTGTGGAGGGGGGCGGGGAAGGAGGAGGACCTCGTCGTGAACCTGCTCCTGGGCCTGGCAAGGCATGCCATCTACAGGTCCAGGCAGCGGGCGACCGAGGGAGTCGTCCAACCTGACTGTCTGCCCCTCTATCGCGGCTATATTCACAGCCGGGTGTCCCTGGAAAGGGAGCATGCGGTGTCTGAGGGCACAGTTGATGCCTTCCATGCCCATTGGGCACCGCAGGGGCTGGGGTGTATTATTGACCCCCTTAATCACATTTTAATTTGATATTTAAGTTCCCTTTTCGCTTTGTCTTTTGTTTCGGGCGGTTCCCCTCCTTTTAGGGAGCTGCCCCTTTTTGAGTTGTTCCTGAATTAATTTGATTTTGTTTATTTGGTTCAAAAGGAAAAGAGTTCCCTGATCAAGGAGCCAATTGATGGGCCAATCAGGGAGTCTTTTCCTTGTATTTAACCGGGAGTGTCAGATCCTCTGGCACCCCCGAGGGTAGACTGCTGACTGCGAGCACTCTGTGTACTGCTGCTGCTGGAATTGTAATTAAAGGAATTCTGCTGAAGGGACCTCGGCCTCCGGAGGTTTATTACAGTAATAAATTATTTTCAAATGTCCACTTCACACTCCACAAGAAATAAGCTCAGAATCTGCTGCTTGCAAACCTAATGCCTCAGACTATTTTAAAGCAGCAGTTTTCAGAGCTTTTACTTTTCAAGGGATGATAAATTAGGCTTACAATGGGGCGGTGGAGAAATGGAGCATTTTCTGAGCAAGGAGATGAAAGGTCTCCATCCTATCGGGGTTAATTCACACCGAGGCAGGCTTTAAGTCAATCCTTACCGGTACCATTAGTCAGTGAGAACAGACAGGGCACAAAGGACCTGGAAAATAGTCTTCATACTTAACACTAATTTAAATAATCATCTAATTAATCATTAACATTACTAGGGGATAAAATATTAGGCTTTCTCTCAGACACTGGCACCTATATATGTTATCATACTTTACAATTATACGGATGTTAATGCATTTCTCAAAAACTGATGGTCTAATTATAATTTCCTGTGTGGTACTTTGACTTGGCTGAGTGCCAGCAAGCAGCAGTACAGGCGCTAACAACTGGGATATTATTATCCCTGATGGAAGACAAACACAATGTTGTTCCCTAATTAGCTGGAATCATTTTCTGCTGCACATTCTGACATGGGTAAACAAAGATAATTACACAGAGGCCCCATTCCATTTGTCAAGGCGTATAAATTGCAATGAACTATGCAGCCTGCTATCAGCTACAAATCACATTTATCCCCACGGTCATTTTTCTATTAAAATTATTTTTTAAATATTTATTAAATGTCGCTCCTCAACGTTCCATCGAAGCAGCTGCCAAGATGCATCGCGCGTATTCAATTTCTAATGACAGAAGTCCAGATTTAAAATATTGCGTGACCAGTTTTCTTCTGCAATTTCTCCTCTTAAATAAGCAACAGTTTGCCGTGTAAGTGCTGAGGTGGTTTTAGCGCCTGTTAGCTGTGTCACATTCTAAAGATGTCTGTTTGAACAGGGACCTGATTGGGAGTCAGATTGGGATGTGTCCTGGAGTCAAAAATCCCTTTTCTAAAGCGAAACGTATTTGTAACCAGGCCACATTGCCAAGATCTGTGTGGCAGCTGTGACATTTTTTTCAAATGTAAATTTCTCTCCAGTTGCATAAATTGCAGTTGCATCTGGACAATAATAAAGCCACAATGCACAGCACCGAATGCTCCATAACTAGCTTGAAAGTAAATCTCATCTCAGACGAAGCAATGTCTCACACCCAACACACAGAAACGGTTATTTATCAAATTCAATTTGCTGAAAAACCTGCTGGAAGTTTAATGGACTGTAAATTGCTCAGACAGACAAACCTGACCCAGGCCGATATCAATATCTTTTATGTATCTGTCCAAATGCAGTTTCCGTCAAGGTGTTGTAGCATTGTAAATGAACAAATGGCATCGTTCCAACAATTAAGAAGCCATGAACCTAATTTAATTTGCCAGTGGGCGAGTGGACCAGTTGTTCGCAAGAATGTCGCTGTTTTTCACACAACACATGGAAGCACATCTTCCCTGGAACTTGACGATGGCGTCTCAGCATTCTGCTCCAGAGGAACATTTGCTTCTGTGACAAAAATGTTTCTCAGATTACGAAGCAATTTGTCAGATGGAATTGTTAACAAAAGCCACAACTGATGTTAAATTTGATTAAGGTGGAAATGTTTCAGATCTACCCTTTGTTCAGGGAGTTTGGGCAGTGATTTTATTATGTGCAAGTGGATTTCTCCCACACGCATTTGTATGCAATGTACATTATCAACAGACCTCAAAATTGCTCTCAAATATTTTTATGTGGATGAAACAAATTTCTGTTACATTTCAGGTAGTCAAGAAGGCATACAGCATGCTTGCCTTCATCGGCCGGGGCATTGAGTTTAAAAATTGGCAAGTCATGTTGCAGCTTTATAGAACCCTAGTTCGGCCACACCTGGAATATAGTGTTCAATTCTGGTCGCCACACTACCAGAAGAATGTGGCGGCTTTGGAGAGGGTACAGAAAATATTTACCAGGATGTTGCCTGGTATGGAGGGCATTAGCTATGAGGAGAGGTTGGAGAAACTTGGTTTGTTCTCACTGGAACGACGGAAGTTGAGGGGCGACCTAATAGAAGTCTACAAGATTATGAGGGGCATGGACAGAGTGGATAGTCAGAAGCTTTTTCCCAGGGTGGAAGAGTCAATTACTAGGGGGCACAGGTTTAAAGTGCAAGGGGCAAAGTTTAAAGGAGATGTATGAGGCAAGTTTTTTTTACACAGAGGGTGGTGGGTGCCTGGAACTTGTTGCCGGGGGAGATAGTGCAAGCGGATACGATAGTGATTTTTAAGGGGCGTCTTGACAAATACATGAATAGGATGGGAATGGAGGGATATGGTCCCTGGAAGGGTCGGGGGTTTTAGTTCAGTCGGGCAGCATGGTCGGTGAAGGCATGGAGGGCTGAAGGGCCTGTTCCTGTGCTGTAATTTTCTTTGTTCTTTGCTCTATGTTCATTTGCCAAGGATTTACCTGGACACAATGGGAATATCACTTCTTGATTTTACCCAGCTCAAACTCCTCCCTCTGAGATTACAGCTTCATTAACATCGCCTGGATCTTTAACATCTTCCAAACAACCCACATTATCAAAGGATGAATACAGAATATTCGCAAGCTCTTAGTGACATCTCAAATTCATAACATAATCACAAATGCTTTACTGCACAATGGACTCTTTCTTTCAGTTGGGAACGATCTCATTCCTGAGTTAGAAATTCTGGCTGTAACGTTACCAGCTCGCCTGCCTCAGAATCGGGCGAGGCTTGCAGAGCGGCATTCTCCGTAGGCCTCGGGCGGGATTTTACAAGCCTCGTCCGAGTCAGGTTGTAAAATCCCGGCCTACGTGTCTTAGACGGTCCTGAAACAGGCCATTCGTCCCATCCATTGCATGCCGGTGTTTGTAGGTTCAGAGACTAAAATCTAGGAGCACTCTGGGAGTATTGCACTGTCAGAAATGGGATATTAAATTGAGGCTCCAGCTGCTCTCTTGAGATGGATGTGAAACATCCCCAGGCGCTATAGAAAAGCAGGTGAGTTTTTCCCAGTTTCCTAACCGACATTTATCCCTCAATTAATGTCAGTAAAATCAGTGAAACCAAATTGCTGGTTTGTGTCACATTGTTATTGGTCCACATAGAAGCTGCCTTGTATTCTGTAGTCACAATTTTAAAATACTGTAGTGCTTTGAAAATGGTTCCGGGAGCCCTGATGCCATGGAACCATGACCACGATAAATGTAAATTATTCTTTACGTACAAATACATAAGGAATCATTTTTTCAAAATGTTCCCAGCAGAGTGTCACACCCGATTAAAGCACAAATCAGCAATTTGGAGGTTTGGGGAGGTATCTGTTTGATTTGATTTGATTTATTATTGTCACATGTATTAACATACCGTTAAAAGTATTGTTTCTTGCGCACTATACAGACAAAGCATACCGTTCATAGAGAAGGAAAGGAGAGAGTGCAGAATGTAGTGTTACAGTCATAGCTAGGGTGTAGAGAAAGATCAACTTAATGCGAGGTAAGTCCATTCAAAAGTCTGACAGCAGCAGGGAAGAAGCTGTTCTTGAGTCGGTTGGTACGTGACCTCAGACTTTTGTATCTTTTTCCCAACGGAAGAAGGTGGAAGAGAGAATATCCGGGGTGCGTGGAGTCCTTGATTATGCTGGCTGCTTTGCCGAGGCAGCTGGAAGTGTAGACAGAGTCAATGGATGGGAGGCTGGTTTGCGTGATGGATTGGGCTACATTGACGACCTTTTGTAGTTTCTTCCGGTCTTGGGCAGAGCAGGAGCCATACCAAGCTGTGATACAACCAGAAAGAATGCTTTCTATGGTGCATCTGTAAAGGTTGGTGAGAGTCATAGCTGACATGCCAAATTTCCTTAGTCTTCTGCGAAAGGAGAGGCGTTGGTGGGCTTTCTTAACTATAGTGTCGGCATGGGGGGACCAGGACAGGTTGTTGGTGATGTTGGTGTTTAATGCAGAGTGTCTGCAGTTTCAACCCATTTTTTTTTATTCATTCGTGGGATATGGGCGTCGCTGGTTGGCCAGCATTTATTGCCCATCCCTAGTTGCCCGAGGCAGTTGAGAGTCAACCACATTGCTGTGGCTCTGGAGTCACATGTAGACCAGACTGGGTAAGGACGGCAGATTTCCTTCCCGAAAGGACATTAGTGAACCAGGTGGGGTTTTCCGACAATCGACAATGGTTTCATGGTCATCAGTAGATTGTTCATTCCAGATATTTTTTACTTAATTCAAATTCCAACATCTGCCATGGCGGGATTTGAACCCGGGTCCCCAGAACATTAGCTGAGTTTCTGGATGAATAGTCTAGCGATAAAACCACTAGGCCATTGCCTTCTATAGCCGGCAGGTGAATCCAAACAAGAAATTGCCCCATAGCGTCACAGAGTCATAGGTGTTTACAGCATGGAAACAGGCCCTTCGGCCCAACCTTTCCATGCCGTCCCTTTTTTTAAACCCCTGAGCTAGTCCCAATTGCCCACGTTTGGCCCATATCCCTGTATACCCACCTTACCCATGTAACTGTCTAAATGCTTTTTAAAAGACATATTTATAACACCAGCCAGGGTGGGAGGTACCACAGGTGGAAGAGGATTTCTACATCAATAAATAAACCCCTTGACCACCCTCACCATCGACATCAGTCAGACATGGTGTATCATGGGAAGTCACTTCATGCCCTGCCAGAACAGCATGGTGGCACAGTGGGTTTGCACTGCTACCTCGCAGTGCTAGAGACCTGGGTTCGATTCCTGGCTTGGGTCACTGTGTGTGGAGTTTCCACGTTCTCCCCGTGTCTGTGTGGGTTTCCTCCGGGTGCTCCGGTTTCCTCCCACTGTCCGAAAAACGTGCTGGTTAGATGCATTGGCCAAGCTAAATTCTCCCTCAGTGTACCCGGACAGGCGCCACAGTCTGGCGACTAGGGGATTTTCACAGTAACTTCATTGCAGTGTTAATGTAAGTCTACTTGTGACACTAATTAAACTTTTAAAACTTCATTGGCACCCACTTTGTGCTGCTGTTGGAGTTGAATTTCACCCTGTACGTTTCTGAGAATCATTTCCATCCACTTGTACGTGTAACCAGGTATACTGCCCGACTTTCCTTCAGCTAATAAACAACATGTGTTCCCTGGGTCCATTCAGCCATCATCGATTGTGGACATGTGTGTTTTTAATATTCTCACTGAGGCTGCAAACAAACAATTCAATCCAGACACTGACAATCAGTTTGTTCAAACACATCCTTGACACAAGCAGATCGTTTGCTGATAGTGTCCCGAACACCGGAGCAGCTCAGCTCAAGCTGACGGAGCCCGACGCGAGCTGCGTGATGTACTTTGCTATTTGATATTAACCCAGCCAATTCTTATCTGCTGTTTCTGTGTATCCTGACACGTGTTCAGATAATAAGGCAAAACTGAAGCTGAGGCAAAACTAAGATGAAGTGGATCATTTTATGCTCAGTTTCTCCGATTCAGGCATTTGTTTTGGTCACTGGGTGAGTGTAGGTGCTAACAGGGTGTTGTGAGAATGTATAAGTGATGGTTCGGTAGTCAGGCTGATTGATGATTATCATGATTGGAATGTCACTGAAACCAGCAATATCTCTCAGCGGATTGAACTTTCCTGGAGCTGTACTGGATTGGATTTGATTTGATTTATTGTTATCACATGTATTAGCATACAGTGAAAAGTATTGTTTCCTGCGCGCTATACAGACAAAGCATACCGTTCATAGAGAAGGGAAGGAGAGGGTGTAGAATGTAGTGTTACAGTCATAGCTAGGGTGTAGAGAAAGATCAACTTAATGCGAGGTAGGTCCTTTCAAAAGTCTGACAGCAGCAGGGAAGAAGCCGCTCTTGAGTCGGTTGGACGTGACCTCAAACTTTTGTATCTTTTTCCCCAATGGAAGAAGGTGTAAGAGAGAATGTCCGGGGTGCGTGAGGTCCTACCTCATCAGCGTGGGGTACCTGTCCTCAGTGCACAGCAATAGCTGGGGATAGCAGGATAGCTCACACAAAGGGGAAGAGTGGCCAGGTTCTCAGAGGCGGCACTGAAAGTCCTGATCAAGGAGGTCAAGAGGAGAAGGTATTTCTTCATACCTGTGAGAGCGAAGGAGGTCACAGGGGCAGCGGATACGCCGTGGATGAGGAGGGATTCACTGGGATGAGACAGCCAGGAGCCCTGGTCCAGGGAGTGGACAGAGTGCTGCAAAAATTTAATGAGTTGATTCTAGTGATCAAAGTAAGATCACTGACTTAAATATCATCACACCTTCACTGTCGCTGGGTCAAAATGCTGGAACTCCCTCCCTAATAGCACTGTGGGTGTACCTACACCTCAGGAAATGCAGCGGGTTCAAGAAGGCAGCTCACTACCTCCTTTGCAAAGGCAGTTAGGGATGGGCAAGTAATGCTGGCCAGCCAGCAACGCCAACATCCCCTGAACAAATGTTTAAAATATACGCTTCTCAATAACTCCACCCCGACCAGCATCACAATATTAACGCACCCCACCCAGCGTCCAACTAAAAACCATCACTCACACACCCCACACTGTCACAGAGACCCCAGTGAGGGTGGCCTGGGAAACATGAATCCCTCTCTCCAAGCACCAGTATCCTTGCACTTTCCCGCACCACTCCATCCCTGCCCTTGCCAGGCAGTGTGAATGGCTGAACCCCAACTGCTTTCTGAAAGCTCCAAGCCTGGTAACCTAAGTCAATACAGTAAGAGTTTTAACAACACCAGGTTAAAGTCCAACAGGTTTATTTGGTAGCAAATACCATTACCTTTCGGAGCGCTGCTCCTTCGTCAGATGGAATGGAAATGTGCTCTCAAACAGGGCACAGAGACATAAAATCAAGTTACAGAATACTGATTAGAATGCAAATCCGTACAGCCAACCAGATCTTAAAGATACAGACAATGTGGGTGGAGGGAGCATTAAGCACAGGTTAAAGAGATGTGTATTGTCTCCAGACAGGACAGCCAGTGAGATTCTGCAAGTCCAGGAGGCAAGCTGTGGGGGTTACTGATAATGTGACATAAATCCAACATCCCGGTTTAGGCCGTCCTCATGTGTGCGGAACTTGGCTATCAGTTTCTGCTCAGCGACTCTGCGCTGTCGTGTGTCGTGAAGGCCACCTTGGAGAACGCTTACCTGAAGATCAGAGGCTGAATGCCCGTGACTGCTGAAGTGCTCCCCCACAGGAAGAGAACAGTCTTGCCTGGTGATTGTCGAGCGGTGTTCATTCATCTGCATGCAGACGTTACGACAACAGATGAATGAACACCGCTCGACAATCACCAGGCAAGACTGTTCTCTTCCTGTGGTGAGATCCTAAATGAATATTTCTCATCAGTATTTACTGCTGAGAAAAGCATGGATGTTAGGGAACTTGGGGAAATAAATAGTGATGTCTTGAGGAGTGTACATATTACAGAGAAGGAGATGCTGGAAGTCTTAAAGCACATCAAGGCAGATAAATCCCTGGGACCTGATGAAGTGTAGCCCAGGACATTGTGGGAGGCTAGGGAAGAAATTGCGGGTCCCCTAGCTGAGATATTTAAATCATCGATAGTCACGGGTGAGGTGCCTGAAGATTGGAGAGTGACAAATGTTGTTCCTTTGTTTAAAAAGAGCTGCAGGGAAAAGCCTGGGAACTAGGACCCAGAACTGGCTTGCCCAAAGATGATGGGCAAGATGGGCAATGATCCTCCAGATGAGGAGGATCGCAACAGACACCTCCAGACGCTGAAAGATGCCCTCAGAAGAACAGGATATGGCGCTCGACTCATCGATCAACAGTTCCAACGCGCCACAGCGAAAAACCCTCCGACCTCCTCAGAAGACAAACACGGGACACGATGGACAGAGTACCCTTCGTCGTCCAGTACTTCCCCGGAGCGGAGAAGCTACGGCATCTCCTCCGGAGCCTTCAACATGTCATTGATGAAGACGAACATCTCGCCAAGGCCATCCCCACACCCCCACTTCTTGCCTTCAAACAACCACGCAACCTCAAACAGGCCATTGTCCGCAGCAAACTACCCAGCCTTCAGGAGAACAGTGACCACAACACCACACAACCCTGCCACAGCAACCTCTGCAAGACATGCCGAATCATCGACACGGATGCCATCATCTCACGTGAGAACACCATCTACCAGGTACACGGTACCTACTCTTGCAACTCGGCCAACGTTGTCTACCTGATACGCTGCAGGAAAGGATGTCCCGAGGCATGGTGCATTGGGGAAACCATGCAGACGCTACGACAACCAATGAATGAACACCGCTCGACAATCACCAGGCAAGCCTGTTCTCTTCCTGTGGGGGAGCACTTCAGCAGTCACGGGCATTCAGCCATGGATCTTCAGGTAAGCGTTCTCCAAGGCGGCCTTCACGACACACGACAGCGCAGAGTCGCTGAGCAGAAACTGATAGCCAAGTTCCGCACACATGAGGAAGGCCTAAACCGGGATGTTGGATTTATGTCACATTATCAGTAACCCCACAGCTTGCCTCCTGGGCTTGTAGAATCTCACTAGCTGTTCTGTCTGGAGACAATACACATCTCTTTAACCTGTGTTGAATGCTCCCTCCACCCACATTGTCTGTACCTTTAAGACCTGGCTGTCTGTAGAGATTCGCATTCTAATTAGTATTCTGTAACTTGATTTCTGTGTCTGTGCACTGTTTGAGAGCATATATCCACTCCATCTGACGAAGGAGAAGTGCTCCGAAAGCTTATGGTATTTGCCCCCAAATAAACCTGTTGGACTTTAACCTGGTGTTGTGAGACTTCTTACTGTGCTTGCCCAAAGGAGGCAGAGAGTGGGTATAGATGGGTCTTTTTCTAAATGGAGGTCAGTCACCAGTGGTGTGCCCCAGGGATCTGTTCTGGGACCCTTGCTGTTCGTCATTTTCATAAATGACCTGGATGAGGAAGTGGAGGGATGGGTTGGTAAGTTTGCCGACGACACGAAGGTTGGTGGGGTTGTGGATAGTCTGGAGGGATGTCAGAAGTTACAGAGGGACATAGATAGGATGCAAGACTGGGCGGAGAAGTGGCAGATGGACGTCAACCCAGATAAATGCGTAGTGGTCCATTTTGGCAGGTCAAATGGGATGAAGGAGTATAATATAAAGGGAAAGACTCTTAGTACTGTAGAGGATCAGAAGGACGTTGGGGTCCGGGTCCATAGGACTCTAAAATCGGCCCCGTAGGTGGAGGAGGTGGTTAAGAAGGTGTATGGTGTGCTGGCCTTTATCAATCGAGGGATTGAGTTTAGGAGTCCGGGGATAATGATGCAGCTATATAAGACCCTCGTCAGACCCCACTTGGAGTACTGTGCTCAGTTCTGGTCGCCTCATTACAGGAAGGATGTGGAAAAGATTGAAAGGCTGCAGAGGAGATTTACAAGGATGTTGCCTGGATTGAGTGGCATGCCTTATGAGGATAGGCTGAGGGAGCTCGGTCTTTTCTCCTTGGAGAGACGTAGGATGAGAGGAGACCTAATAGAGGTATATAAGATGTTGAGAGGCATAGATCGGATGGACTCTCAGAGGCTTTTTCCCAGGGTGGAATTGGCTGCTACGAGAGGACACAGGCTTAAGGTGCTGGGGGGTAGGTACAGGGGAAATGTTAGGGGGAAGTTTTTCACACAGAGGGTGGTGGGCGAGTGGAATCGGCTGCCGTCAGTGGTGGTGGAGGCAAACTCAATAGGGTCTTTTAAGAGACTCCTGGATGAGTACATGGGACTTAATAGGATGGAGGGTTATAGGTAGGCCTGAAAGGTAGGGATATGTTCGGCACAACATGTGGGGCCGAAGGGCCTGTTTTGTGCTGTAATTTTTCTATGTTTCTTTGTTTCTACAGACCAGTGAGCCTCACGTCTGTAGTGGGTAAATTGTTGGAAGGTATTTTGAGAGATAGGATCTACAGGCATTTAGAGACGCAAGTACTGATTAGGGACAGTCAGCATGGCTTTGTGAGTGGAAAATCATGTCTCACAAATTTGATTGAGTTTTTTGAAGGGGTAACCAAGAAGGTAGATGAGGGCAGTGCATTTGATGTTGTCTACATGGACTTTAGCAAGGCCTTTGACAAGGTACCACATGGTAGGTTGTTGCATAAGGTTAAATCTCACGGGATCTAGGGTGAGGTATCTAAATGGATACAAAATTGGCTTCTTGACAGAAGCCAGAGGGTGATTGTAGAGAATTGTTTTTCAATCTGGAGGCCTGTGACCAGCGGTGTGCCTCAGGGATCAGTGCTGGGTCCACTGTTATTTGTCATTTATATTAATGATTTGGATGAGAATATAGAGGCATGGTTAGTAAGTTGCAGATGACACTAAGATTTGTGGCATAGTGGACAGTGAAGAAACTTATCTCCAATTGCAACGGGATCTTGATCAATTGGGCCAGTGTGCTAACGAATGGCAGATGGAGTTTAATTTAGATAAAAGTGAGGTGATGCATTTTGGTAGATTGAACCAGGGCAGGACTTACTCAGTTAATAGAACATAGGACATAGAAAAAATACAGCAAAAACAGGCCCTTCGGCCCACAAGTTGCGCCGGTCATGTCCCTACCTACCTCGGCTTATATATAGGCTTACCTATAACCCTCAATCCTATTAAGTCCCATGTACTCATCCAGAAGTCTCTTAAAAGACCCTATCGAGTTTGCCTCCACCACCACTGACGGTAGCCAATTCCACTCACCCACCACCCTCTGAGTGAAAAACTTACCCCTGACATCTCCTCTGTATCTACTCCCCAGCACCTTAAACCTGTGTCCTCTTGTAGCATGGTAGGGCATTGGGGAGAGTTACAGAACAAAGAGATCTAGGGGTACATGTTCATAGCACCTTGAAAGTGGAAAGTCACAGGTGGACAGAGTGGTGAAGAAGGCATTCGGCATGCTTGGTTTCATCGATCAGAACATTGAATACAGGAGTTGGAATGTCTTGATGAAGTTGTACAAGACATTGGTAAGGCCACACTTGGAATACTGTGTGCAATTCTGGTCACCCTATTATAGAAAGGATATTATTAAACTAGAAAGAGTGCAGAAAAGATTTACTAGGATGCTACTGGGACTTGATGGTTTGAGTTATAAAGAGAGGCTGGATAGACTGGGACTTTTTTTTCTGGAGCTTAGGAGACTGAGGGGTGATTTTATAGAGGTCTATAAAATAATGAGGGGCACAGACAAGGTAGATAGTCAATATATTTTCCCAAAGGAAGGGGAGTCTAAAACTAGAGGGCATAGGTTTAAGGTGAGACGGGAGAGATACAAAAGTGTCCAGAGGGACAATTTTTTCACACAGAGGGTGGTGAGTGTCTGGAACAAGCTGCCAGAGGTAGCAGTATAGAGGTAGGTACAATTTTGTCATTTAAAAAGCATTTAGATAGTTACTTGGGTACGATGGGTATAGAGGGATATGGGCCAAATGCAGGCAATTGGGATCAGTTTAGGGGTTTTAAAAAAGAAAGGATGGCATGGACAAGTTGGGCCGAAGGGCCTGTTTCCATGCTGTAAACCTCTATGACTCTATGACTCGATAACAGGCCACCAGGGTTTCAAAGATCAGACTCTGGAACATTCTATCTCACCAAAACAAAATCAACGTCCATCAAAAAGACTCTCGTTTTAATTGTACATGCACAGATAGTAATGCTTGATAATGTAGCTGATGTTTGTCGTGGGTAATCATTAATGATTAAAAGTTTGTTTTCGTACTGCTGATGTAAAGGGGGAGGGGTGTTATGTATTGTAAAGCAATACATCGCTGTGATCAGTCACATAACATGCTGTGACATCACCAGATGCATTCACGGGTTTTTATCTCTCTTCCATGTTGGCCTTCAGTCTGGCAACAGCTCTTAACTAAATCTGTGCTGAGTTGGTTCAAAACCCAGATTGTGGCACCTTATCATAATAACATAAGAACATAAGAAATAGGAGCAGGAGTAGGCCATCTAGCCCCTCGAGCCTGCCCCGCCATTCAATAAGATCATGGCTGATCTGACGTGGATCAGTACCACTTACCCGCCTGATCCCCATAACCCTTAATTCCCTTACCGATCAGGAATCCATCCATCCGCGCTTTAAACATATTCAGCGAGGTAGCCTCCACCACCTCAGTGGGCAGAGAATTCCAGAGATTCACCACCCTCTGGGAGAAGAAGTTCCTCCTCAACTCTGTCTTAAACCGACCCCCCTTTATTTTGAGGCTGTGTCCTCTAGTTTTAACTTCCTTACTAAGTGGAAAGAATCTCTCCGCCTCCACCCTATCCAGCCCCCGCATTATCTTATAAGTCTCCATAAGATCCCCCCTCATCCTTCTAAACTCCAACGAGTACAAACCCAATCTCCT
The DNA here is from genome assembly GCF_964213995.1 of Mustelus asterias. Classification (NCBI taxonomy): domain Eukaryota; kingdom Metazoa; phylum Chordata; class Chondrichthyes; order Carcharhiniformes; family Triakidae; genus Mustelus; species Mustelus asterias. Next base: position 71,678,664 of record NC_135823.1, read on the forward strand.
CAGCCTCTCCTCATAATCCAAACCCCTCATCTCCGGTATCAACCTGGTGAACCTTCTCTGCACTCCCATCCTTTGTCCTGTGATTACACCAGTCAAATCATCTGATAGATAAAAGGGCAGTAAATAATTTTCATCCAATTACTGCTTGGTTACAACCCAAATTCAAGATTTCGATGCAACTTTTAAAATTCACACGGGAGCAGCTGTTAACAGATTAACTGATGACCTCAACTGGATTCAGCCAATGACCCTTCATCCATCGGACACCAAGTTACAAGCTCCAGGAGACACTGGCCTCCCAATTAAAGGCAGGATGATTACTCCTCCCAGCTCCAAGGGGTGACAGGTTGTTGAGTCTCTCTCTGTTCTCTACAATTAATGTACATCCTTATTGAGTGGGGATGTTGTCACATTTCCAGGAATCCTAGAAAAAACAGACGATGATCATCATTTGAACGACACGCTGTCTTTCATACAACACTCTTCACCCTTTTATTTAGAAGCAGTGGGGATTCAGTGTTGGAAGCAGAAGAGGCTTCTACCCCCAGCAGTGAGTTCCTTTCTTTCACAGGGACTCCATCCACTGGACCCAGGGCAGACAGGGAAGCTGTGAATGTCTCTGTTCCTCACAGAGTAAGGCCAGAGGAGGGGGATACAGAAGGTTCCTCGGCAAGCGGGGACCATCCCCATGAAGAGCTGCTGGATCTGAATTGGATCTTCCTTCAGAGCGAGGAGGAAGAATCCCTCACAGTCCCGAGTGATCTTCCGGACGTTGAGGTTATGGAGAATGAATCATCTTTCCCCTTGTTTGATGCACCTTGTGACATCAGTGTTGTCTTTTTAGAAGAATCGTTTATTTGGAAGATGTTAGCAGTGTCAAAGACGACATTGTTTTCTCTGAGAGCAGGCCCAGCAGGGCAGAGGGAAGTGAATGGAGACTTGTGGGGCCTTCATTACAGGAAGAAGCTGAGGCACCCCATCCCCTCCTCTGGTGGGACATGAATGTGTAGAAATGTTGAAGATTGACGTCGCTTGCCCAGGTAGAATTTGACGATGATCTATATCATTTCTTGCACAATGCATTTCTTTGGGATAATTGGAGCATTGTGTGACAGAAACATTAAGACCTCAAATTAGCCATTCAGTTCATTGAGAAACACTTCACCACTCAATCACATCACGACTGATCTAAACTTTATTGATTTGTCTTTGTTCCACATGCCTTGATATTTTTACCAGAGAAAATCATTGACACTGAGCAAAAATAAACAGTCACATCGTACTTCAGAACTTGAATATTTTGGTAAGGAGGGAAATGTTCCCAGGGATTTATGTCTTGCAGTCATCAAGATAATCAGTTGATGGCTCATTTACCCTTGCTAGAACTCACACACATTCATACAGGGACACATTCTCTCCAAACTAAAGGAATATGTCCAAGCTTTGTGCCTTTTTCAATTACCCAGGAGCTTGGGGAGCCTATAGTTCCCGCAGCTTTCTCCATGGCAATGTCTCAACCAATCAGAGTCGACTTGGCAACCAATCACATTATTTTCTCCAGTGGTATAATTTGTGATCATTTGAAATTTGGCATTGTTGCATTTGTCCTGATGAGTGCAAGATGAAAAACTTCAGCAATATGTCTCTCCTTTCAGCAATATTCAAAATATTGAATATACCTGGCCTCAGAGGCTTCTCAGAAATAAATATCATAGAATCATAGAATCCCTACAGTGCAGAAGGAGCCATTTGGCCATCGAGCTTGCACCAACAATAATCCCACCCAGGCCCTATCCCCACAACTCCACATATTTACCCTGGTAATCCCCCGACACTAAGGAACAATTTAGCAATTTAGCAATCAACCTAACCCGCACAGCTTTGGACTGTGGGAGGAAACCGGAGCACCCGGAGGAAACCCACGCAGACACGGGGAGAATGTGCAGACTCCACACAGACAGCAACCAAGCCGGGAGTCAAACCCGGGATCTGGCGCTGTGAGGCAGCAGTGCCAATCACTGTGCCACCATGCCGCCCTCTCATCTCTTTAATGGTAACTGTAATTGCTTGGTCTTATAACGAAGGAAGTGAAATTTTACCTGGAGGGTTATCTCAATGCAGAATACCTCATTACAGGTGGATGTGGAAGGAGGGGCTACGCAGTTCATACTGACCTCAGCTGCCAGGGTAAAACTACTCAGTCACCAGTTGTACAACTCCCAATTTGCATTTCCATGCGAAAACCAGGAGAAGTGTGGCTGAATCAACATCGTCAGGTTTACATTATTGCGCAGTTAAGCTCCCCTCATAACGTCTTCAAAAGGGAAATTAAATAAACACTTCAAAAGGAAGAATCTGAAAGGATTCAGGTGAACATATAAATATATGAACTGATTAATTAGGAGCAGGGTAGGCCATTCAGCCCTTTGAACATGCAAGCTCAACAAGTCATCGGGAAGGCAAATGGAATGTTGGACTTTATTTCAAATGGAATAGGGTATAAAGCAGGGAAGTCTTGCTGAAACTATGCAAAGCATTAGTTAGAGATCACCTGGAATACTGTGAAAAGGTTTGGTCTCCTTATCTAAGGAAAGATATACTGGCATTGGAGGCAGTCCAGAGACAGTTCAGAGAAGGTTCACTCGGTTGATCCCAGGTAGGGAGAGACTTTCTTATGGGGACAGGTTGAGTAGGTTGGGTCTGCACTCATTGGAGTTTAGAAGAATGAGAGGTGACCTTATTGAGACTTAGAGGATTCTCAGGGGGATTGACAGGGTATGTTGTGGGAAATGTACCACTGAGTCAGGCTTGAAGGTTTCAAGAATACAGTTTTATTTAACAAAGCTTCGTGGAGACAAGGCACTAACAAGCAGCAAACCTTCTCTCAATGAGACAATAGGAGCGGTCCATCTTTATACCCTTTACACAATAGATGGACCGGACATCTAGCCATTATCACATCGTTGTAATCAAGTAGGTGATCGATCGTTAACACATCGTTATAGACAAATAAAGACAGATACAGACATAAGCATGTTAACATCACATTGTTTCATAGGATGGGTACATTTTCCCTATCAATGACTTTAGTTTCGGTCTATTCATACAGTAATTTACAGTAATTGGTTTTCCTGCATTTATGTATTTCCGATCCTACCTGTAGCTAATCTCTTTACCCAACCCTATTGTCCTTATCCTAAAGAGTGCCTCAAGCCCTGGCTGGCTTCCTGCAGGATCTGATTCCTGCATGTTTAACTTTAAATAGCTGTCTGTCCTTTATATTTTAATCTCAAGTGGCTGTCTGTACTACAAGTCAGTGCCTGTTTAATGTCTCTTTCCCAGGTGACTGTTTATGTGCCAGGCAGTCATTTTTAAAGTGTACTCATCTGTATATTTTTCCCCACTTCAGGGTAGATGCTGAGAGGTTGTTTCCCCTTGTGGGAGGGTCTAGGACCAGAAGCCATAATCTCAAAGTACGGGGGGTCACCCATTGAAGACAAAGATGAGGAGGAATTTTTTCTCTCAGAGAGGAGTGAATCTGTGGAATTATTTCCCGCAGAGGGCTGTAGAGGCTGGGTCATTAAATATGTTCAAGGCTGAGACAGACAGATTGTTAATCAGTAAGGGAATCGAGGGTTATGGGGATAAAGCGGGAAAGTGGAGTTGAGGATTATCACATCAGATCAGCCATGATCTCATTAAATGGCGGAGCAGACTCCTTGGGCTGAATGGCCTGCTTCTGCTCCTATGTCTTATGGTCTTATTCCATTTGTTTTCCTAATCAGTCGCTGTACCTGCAGACGAACATTTTGTGATTCATGTACCGGGACACCCAGATCCCTCTGTACCTCAGAGTTCTGAAGGGGAAAGTGATGTGACTGGATTGTAACAGTGGAGGAGTTATCCCCCGGGACATTGGTCTCTTTTTCTGTTGTGGTGTTGAGATTTCCACTTTTCAAATCTCTGCTGTTTGGGATTCGATCCATGCGTTATTTTAAAAATTTTAAAGAAAGAACAGCATATTCTGACAGCTACATCGAGCCTGCTGAGCACCTGAGTTATACCTGAGTTATCGCTCGATCCTCAGCTGCTGGTACTTTGTGATCAGACAAGATCATCATCTGGTGAGAAACAGGAGCTTTTCACTTCTGAACAACCGTGAATGCTTCATCCTTTGACAACAGTCATTCTGTGTGTTTTTTTCTCTAAGTTGTCAATCGGCACATTACATATTCCAGCATTATGTATTTTGTACTTTTTGTCCAAAGAACTTTTCCCACTTTTTTGGAGAAAAAAGATGTTTAATATCACGGAGTTAGACTGACATTTACACAAAGATTCTCAGACTGTTCCCGCGGCATCTCGAGGAGATGTGTCTGGGCCCCGATTGTAAAGGGGCTGTGGGTGCGAGATGCCTGAACCTGAAGAAGATGGTGCATCAGGGGAGGGGGTCGTGGCTGTAAATTGGGAGAGGGGAGTGTGCAGCGGGACCTGGGTGTCCTTGGGCACCAGTCGCTGAAGGTAAGCGTGCAGGTGCAGCAGGCGGTAAAGAAGGCAAATGGTATGTTGGCCTTCATTGCGAGAGGTTTCGAGTACAGGAGCAGGGATGTGTTGTTGCAATTATACAGGGCCTTGGTGAGGCCACACCTAGAGTATTGTGTGCATGTTTGGTCTCCTTTCCTGAGGAAGAATGTTCTTGCTCTCGAGGGAGTGCAGCGAAGGCTGATTCCGGGGATGGCGGGACTGATGCATGAGGAGAGATTGACTGGGATAAGATTGTTCTCGCTGGATGAATCGGGGGGATCTCATAGAGACTTATAAAATTCTAACAGATCTAGACAGAATAGATGCAGGGAGGATGTTCCCGATGGTGGGGGAGTCCAGAACCAGGGATCACAGTTTGAAGATTCAGGGTAGACCATTTAGGACGGAGATGAGGAGACATTTCTTCAACCAAAGAGTGGTGAGCCTGTGGAATTCATTACCACAGCAAGTAGTTGATGCCAAAACATTGAATGTATTCAAGAGACTGCTAGATATAGCACTCGGGGTGAACGGGATCAATGGTTATGGGGAGAAAGCAGGATTGGGCTATTGAGTTGGATGAATGGCAGAGCAGGCTCGAAGGGCCGAATGGCCTCCTCCTGCCCCTATCTTCAATGTTTCTATGTCATGGGGTGTTGGCGGTTCCTGGGTCTCTTGGAGGTAGAACCAATCTTAATGGTCAGTCTTTGTATGTGTAACCTCTGCCAGATTCCATCCCCCCATCGACCCAACTAAATCACTGCCCTGGTCAGTGAGTGGGAGCGGGTATCAGTAACTGGAATCCCTGCTCAATGATTCATGGGAATTATCTGAGCAGATAGTTTGGGGGTGAAGGGGGGTGGTTGAGGGTGGGGTGGGGAGTTGGATGGATGGGGTGAGGAGGAGGGGTAGTCTTCACAAAAATGGAAAGTCCAGGGGAAAGAAGGGCCAAGGTTTCACTAAAAGAATCACCCGAAATCTGGCAGGCCCACAAGGAAATCTAAAATTACAGTGTAACATTTGCCTGCCTAATCCTCTCTTAAAAGAGGTACATGGAAGATAAGCAGGAGGATCTGATGCCCTACCAAGCTACAGGCCCACATCAAAAGGGGTGTGGGTGGGGATGACCAGTGTCCCATAACTCTCCAGCCCTCACTAATGACTCCAAGTGGCTAATTGTGCACACGAGCAGTCACACCCTGGACCTTGGCAGCCAGCTAACCAGTTACAGCTGGTGTACTGTGGAAACGGCAGCCCTTTGATTGTGCACAAAGTCTGGGAATGGCAGAAGAGGCAGGAGAGTCCTACGAGTTAGTAAGACAATGGCTTAGAAAGCAAAAGCCAGCAAGGCATGTAACACGCCTATGGGCACAGTGATGAGCCTCAGGAAGGCAATGTGGCCAGTCACCTGTGAACAGTCTGGGACCTCACAGTATTAGTCCCACAGTTCGTCATGGAATGTCATAGTTGAAGAATAGATGATACAGGCGATGGCCCAGTGGTATTATCGCTAGACTATTAATTCAGAAACTAATGTTCGGGGGACCCAGGTTCGAATCCCGCCACAGCAGATGGTGAAATTTGAATTTAATAAACAATATCTGGAATTAAGAATCTACTAATGACCATGAAACCATTGTCGATTGTTGGAAAAACCCTGGTTCACTAATGTCCTTTAGGGAAGGAAATCTGCCGTCCTTACCTGGTCTGGCCTACATGTGACACAGTGAGAGTTTTAACAACACCTGTTGGACTTTAACCTGGTGTTGTTAAAATTCTTACTGTGTTTACCACAGTCCAACGCCGGCATCTCCACATCATGGCTACATGTGACTCCAGAGCCACAGCAATGTGGTTGACTATCAACTGCCCTCGAGCAACTAGAGATGGGCAATAAATGCTGGCCAACCAGTGACACCCGTGTCCCACGATGAATTAAAAAAAAGAAGAGTTTGGCCCCTGGCAACCAATTCTGCTGTGAATAGTGACGGAAAAGAAGCCCTTGCCCAAAGAAGTAACCAACAGATTTATGACAAAGTTAACCTAAGCTCATAAGAGAGGTCAGATTCTGAGTCTGTTACATTCAAATGGAAGAGGTAGCTTTCTGAGAATGGCAACATGGAAGATGAGGATATCAGGTGGAAAGCTTGCTAATTGCAGATCGGTGATGGATAAACTCTGTATTCACTTTGATTCGGATTTGCAGAAGTAAGATAGTTAGAATTAGGTCAGGCGGGGAAGAAGGATCATGTGCTTTACTCCCTGGGAGTGAAGACCATCGAAATGAAGGAGGAATCCTAGTAAACAAAAGATACAAGAGATAGTTTAAAGTTATTGTATGGCCAATCTCAGAAAGAGTGATCACAATTAGAATCAAAAGAAACTCTCTAAATCTGCTTGTCAGAGACAATACCTACACAGACACAAGATCAAAGTGAACACAAATAGAGGTACTTTTTGGTGACATTATGAAGTGTTACAATCAAATCAGCTGATGTGATCATTGTAATGGACGAATTACAAGCTAACATTGGTGAAGGAACATCAGAATCACATGGTGGTCGAGTTATCCTTGGATCAAGATACGAAAGAGGAGAGAGATGACAAAACCTTGTCAAGAAAAGGATCTTATCTGAGCAACCAAGAAGACTGGACACCTGGAGAAGTATCGGTGATGTGTATGGAAATCAAATAGATCATGTGATGGTTAAACAACATTTTAGAAACAGAATAAAGAATATTTATATGTATCCTGATGCAGGTATCAATGTAAATGTGTGATATCAGCCAATTAGACCATAATCCTAATGATTGGTGGCAACTGGGAAGACAAATGGAATATTGGCCTTCATTTCAAAGGGAATGGAGTCTAAAAATAGGGAAGCGTTGCTAAAACTACGAAAGGCTAATTAGTCCACACCTAGAATACTGTGAACAGTTTTGGTCCCCATATCTAAGGAACGATATACTGACATTGGAGACAGTCCAGAGGAGGGTCATTAGGTTGATCCTGGGTAAGGAGGGATTCGCTTATGAACAGAGTTTCAGTAGACTGGGCCTGTACTCATTGCAGTTTAGAAGAATGAGGGGTGACCTTATTGAGACATATTGGATTCTCAGGGGACGTGACAGGGTCCATGTTGAGATGTTGTGTCCCCTTGTGGGAGAGTCTAGGACCAGAGAGCATCATCTCAGAGTAACAGGTCACCCATTTAAGACAGAGAAGAGGAGGAATTTCTGCCTCATGTAACTCCACTGGTTAAAAAGGGAGGTAGAGAGAAAACAGGGAATTATAGACCCATCAGCCTGGTGTCAGTACGGGGGAAAATTCTGGAGTCCGTTATAAAAGATTTAATAGCAGAGCACTTGGAAAACAGTAGCAGGATTGGACAGAGTCAGCATGGATTTATGAAAGGGAAATCATACTTGACTAATCTACTTGAATTTTTCAAGGATGTAACCAGTAGAATTGATGGCGGGGGGGTCGGGTGGGGGGGGGGTGCAGTGGATGTGGTTTATTTGGACTTTTGGAAAGCTTTTGACAAAATCCCACAGAGAATATTAGTGTGCAAAATAAAAGTGCATGTGATTGGGATAGTGTACTGAGATGGATAAAAAAGTGGCTGGCAGACAGGAAACAAAGAGTGGGAACAAACGGGTCTTTGTCCGAAGGCAGGAAGTAACTAGTGGGGTACCGCAGGGATCAGTGCTGGGACTCCAGCTAGTCACTGTGTATATTAATGATTTAGATGCGGAAACTAAATGTAATATGTCCATATTTGCAGATGACACAAAGTTGGGTGGGAGGGTGAGCTGTGAGGAGGATGCAGAGATGTTTCAGTGTGATTTGGACAGGCTGAGTGTGTGGGCATCTGCATGGCAGATGCAGCATAATGTGGATAAATGTGAGGTTATCCACTTTGGTAACAAAAACAGGAAGGTTGAATTATCTGAATGGCTATAAATTAATAATGAGAGAATGTGCAACGAGACCTGGGTGTCCTCATACACCAATGGAGGAACATATGGCGAACAGTGACCACAACTCCGTAAGTTTTCAGATACTCATAGAAAAGGACAAGTGTTGTCCTGGGGTTAAGATGCTAAATTGCGGGAAGATTAACTACAGCTGGATTAGACAGGATTTGGTGGCTGTTGATTGGGAGAGGCTGTTTGTGGGTAAATCCACATCTGGCATGTGGGAGTCTTTTAAGGAGCAGTTGATCGGAGTGCAGGACAGGCATGTGCCTATGCAAAGGAAGGACAGGAAAGGCAGGATTCAGGAACTATGAATGACCAGGGGAATTGTGAGTCTAGTTAAAAAGGAAAAGGATGCTTACCTGAAGTCTAGGCAACTAAAAACAGGTCTATAAAATAATGAGGGGCACAGATCAGCTAGATAGTTAATATCTTTTCCCAAAGGTAGGGGAGTCTAAAACTAGAGGGCATAGGTTTAAGGTGAGGGGGAGAGATACAAAAGGGTCCAGAGGGGCAATTTTTTCACACAGAGGGTGGTGAGTGTCTGGAACAAGCTGCCAGAGGTAGTAGTGGAGGCGGGTACAATTTTGTCTTTTAAAAAGCATTTCGGCAGTTACATGGGTAAGATGGGTATAGAGGGATATGGGCCAAATGCGGGCAATTGGGACTAGCTTAAAACAAGGGGCGGCATGGACAAGTTGGGCCGAAGGGCCTGTTTTCATGCTGTAAACCTCTATGACTCTATTACTCTATGACAGCGCCAGGGACCAAGGTTCAATTCCCGGCTTGGGTCACTGTCTGTGTGGAGTCTGCATGTTCTCCCCGTGTCTGCGTGGGTTTCCTCCGGGTGCTCCGGTTTCCTCCCACAGTCCGAAAGATGTGCTGGTTAGGTGCATTGGCCATGCTAAATTCTCCCTCAGTGTACCCGAACAGGCGCCGGAGTGTGGCGGCTAGGGGATTTTCAGAGTAACTTCATTGCAGTGTTAATGTAGGCCTACTCGTATCATTAATAAATGAACTTTAAACTCTTATCAGCTATTTAAATTCAGGTTTTTGTTTCCAGGTGGCAAAGGTTAAGATGAAATTGAAGACACCAGTGAAGAGAAAGCTGTGGAAGCAGTTAGCTCCTGACACATTGAAGGATGGGAACGTCAGACAGGCTGTCACTCTGAAAGTAAAAAAAGTCTGAATATCTCAAGTCTGGGGAAACAGGACAAGCGCAGGTCCCCGGACCAGAAATAGAAAGCAAATGAAAAATGTGAAAGTGAGTATACAGCATGATGCAAAGGAAATATTATCAGAATGGAAAAGCTAAAGAGACGAGGAATGGATGACAGGTGAGATCCTGGCCAGCGATGATAAAGAGCGGAAAGAAATGAAACACACACGAGTCCAATGAAATTGAAAAGGAAATAAAGAATGCGTGGAGACAGGCTGAAGCGATGTGCAATAACGAGATGGGGGATGAGGTATGGGAGCTGGAAAAAAACCACAAAGCGGGAGTTGTGCAGCAGGAGGTGAAATCTTTGACAGGTAGAAAGAAAGGGAGAACAATAAACAGCGTGTGCATAAAAGACAAAGATAGTGAGACGTCGTTTGAAAGGGACACAGTGGTGGAAGATGGGTATAAGTGAATTTACAATGATCCAAACTGAGGGAGCCCTCAAGGTATAAAGGCAAACGGTAGATCAAACACGCTGATATCAGAGATAAAGCTTTGAATTGGATGAGAACAAGAAAAGCTCCAGGCATCAATGATGTAACAACAGAACATCAAAATCCCTCGGAGAGACAGAATTAGAAATGACAACAGAAACTGTGAGTAAAATAAAAGCCAAAGAGTGCATTCCTGGCAATTCAGACATTTAAACTCCCGAAAAAACCCAAAGCAATGGAATCAATTCCAAACTGTCAGCTTAATGAGTCACCTCATTAAACTAATCCTAAAACTGATAACAGACAGAAATAGTAACACACTTGAAGCAGAAATTAGTGAAACACAGCCTGTATTTAGAACTGGAGTAGAAATAAGAAAGGGAATACTTAACCGAAGAACAAACTATGGACTATGGGCACAGTGGCACAGTGGTTCGCACCGCTGCTTCATAGCACCATGGGACCTGGGTTCAATTCCTGGCTTGGGTCACTGTCTGTGTGGAGTGTGCATTTTCTCCTCATGTCTGTGTGGGTTTCCTCCGGGTGCTCCGGTTTCCTGCCACATTCTGAAAGACGTGCTGGTTAGGGTGCATTGACCCGAACAGGCGCCGAACTGCGGTGACTAGGGGAATTTCACAGTAACTTCATTGCCGTGTTAATGTAAGCCTTACTTGTGACGAATATATAAACTTTATTTCAGAGCCTCATTCATCCCGAAACCGTAAAATCCCAACCAAGGTCAACGGATCTTCCCATGGTCCACCCCTCACCAGTTCCGAGTCCCGTGGGGGAGTAAAACTCCAGCCAATGGGTGGGAGTTTCCACTCTCTACTCCCCATGCCATGATTTACAATGATGTGGAGATGCCGGCGTTGGACTGGGGTGAACACAGTAAGGAGTCTAACAACACCAGGTTAAAGTCCAACAGGTTTATTTGGTAGCAAACGCCACTAGCTTTTGGAGCAGTGAAGGAGCAGCACTCCGAAAGCTTGTGTGGCGTTTGCTACCAAATATACCTGTTGGACTTTAACCTGGTGTTGTGAGACTTCTTACATGATTTGCAATGGCAGAGGTGGCCTGCCAATGGCCGATAGCAGAATTTTCCGGTCCCACCGCTATTAACGGGTTTTCCAACTGTTGGCACTTTCTGTCGATGGGACCGGAAGAAACCGTCAGTGGAGACGGCTGGAAAATTTCATCCTGTGAAAAAGCATTTGATGGTGTTTATCACCAAAAGCTAATAGATGTGTTGCTGAAATGTGACATTGACAGTAAAGATGTGAGATTTATCCAGAGCCTATATTGGTGACCAAATAGCAAGCATCAGGCTAGAAGATGGATAATCAGACATATTTCAAGTGAAGAGGGGAGTACGAGAGGACTCTGTACTGTCGCCAAAATGATTTAATCAGAGCACAGAAAAAATATTCAATGAAGCAAATATCCTTCCAGTGTTAAAAACTGGAAGCAAGAACAAAACCAACTTGTGGAAGAATCGAGATAGATGAATTATGTGAAAATGGAGGAAGCGTTAATAACAAGAAAACTCAAGCTCGTATCAAGGAAAGCACTTCAAATATACTCCAAAGTGGAGGCACGGTGGCACAGTGATTAGCACTGCTGTCTCACAGCGCCAAGGACCCGGGTTCCATTCCCAGCTTGGGTCACTGTCCGTGCAGTCTGCATGTTCTCCTCATGTCTGTGTCGGTTTCCTCCGGGTGCCCCAGTTTCCTCCCATGGTCCGAAAGACAAATAACAAAAAACATTACAGCACAGGAACAGGCCCTTCGGCCCTCCAAGCCTGCATCAACCACACTGTCCGTCTGAACTAAAACCCCCTACCCTTCCGGGGACCATATCCCTCTATTCCCATCCTATTCATGTATTTGTCCAGACGCCCCTTAAAAGTCGCTATCGTATCTGCTTCCACTACCTCCCCCGGCAGCGAGTTCCAGGCACCCACCACCCTCTGTGTAAACAATCTGCCTCGTACATCTCCTTTAAACCTTGCCCCTCTCACCTTAAACCTGTGCCCCCGAGTAATTGACTCTTCCACCCTGGGAAAAAGCTTCTGACTATCCACTCTGTCCATGACCCTCAAAGACGTGCTGGTTAGGGTGCATTGGCCATGCTGAATTCTCCCTCAGTGTACCCGAATAGGTGCCGGAATGTGGCGGCTGGGGGATTTTCACAGTAACTTCATTGCAGTGTTAATGTAAGCCGACTTGTGACACTAATAAATAACCTTCAAACTTATTTGATCCACTTTTCTGTCTGCCTCAGAAAAATAGAGGAATAAATAAAAATCTGTGGAAGTAAACACAGTAAGAAGTTTAACAACACCAGGTTAAAGTCCAACAGGTTTATTTGGTAGCAAATACCACACAAGCTTTTGCTACCAAATAAACCTGTTGGACTTTAACCTGGTGTTGTTAAACGTCTTACTGTGTTTACCCCAGTCCAATGCCGGCATCTCCACATGAAGAAAACAAAGACATACGCTAAAAACAATCCATATACAAATCAGAAGACAAATGAAGAGGTGCTTGAAAATGAGAGATCAGAAATAACTTTAGAAGTAACATCCAGAGAAGAGAATGTCAGCAATTAGGCTGGTTGATCTGAGCTGAAAAGAGACAGAAATCTCCGCGAGAGGCAAAGTGGAGAGTATAGTTGATGATAGATGTCACAGAATTGGTTGTAGATGAGCTACAGTGGATGTGTGAGGGTGGCACAAGGCAGATGAGCTAAGTCACGGACATTCCATGACAACAGATCTCTTTGTAGGAGTAGCTACAAGCAATAGCATTCCTCTTGTGGACCATGATGTTCCATTTTGTTATTCATTCGTGGGATGTGGGCATCGCTGGCAAGGCCAACATTTGTTGCCCATCCCTCATCACTCTGGAACTGAATGGTTTGCTAGGTTATTTCAGAGCATGGTTTAGAGTAACCAGGGGCGGCATGGTGGCACAGTGGGTTAGCACTGCTGCCTCACAACGCCAGGGACCCGGGTCCGATTCCCGGCTTGGGTCACTGCCTGTGTGGAGTCTGCACGTTCTCCCCATGTCTGCGTGGATTTCCGCCGGGTGCTCCGGTTTCCTCCCACACTCCAAAGATGTGCGGGTTAGGTTGATAGGCCATGATAAATTGACACTAGTTTCGGGGGGATTAGCAGGGTAAATATGTGGGGTTGGGGGACAGGATGGGATTGTTGTCAGTGCAGGCTCGATGGGCCGAATGGCTTCTTTCTGTACTGTAGGGACTCTAAGATTCTGTATGAAGCACATTGCTGTGGATCTGGAGTCACATGTAGGCCAGACTGGGTAAGGACAGCAGATTTCCTTCCCTAAAGGACATTAGTGAAGCAGTGGGGTTTTTACAATTGCAATGGTTTCATGGTCACCGTCACTGAGACTGGCTTTATTTGCTCTTGTGATAACCAATAAGATAAACTAATTAGATTAACAAATTGAAAGCTACTCAAAGGGAACATTGTAGCAAAAAACAATCTTTTAAAGGAAGCTTTAATAAATCAAATGTAAATGTTGTTCCTGGGGCTGGTGATGCTTCCTAGCCCCTGCGGCACTCACTGGGCAAGGATGGCCTCAGAGTCCCTCACCAGAGGGTGGGTTTCCTCCGGTTGCTCCGGTTTCCTCCCACATTCCAAAAGATGTGCGGGTTAGGTGGATTGGCCGTGCTAAATTGCCCCTTAGTGTCAGGGGATTAACAGGGTAAATTTGTGGGGTTGTGGGAGTGGGGCCTGGGTGGGATTGTGGTCAGTGCGGACTCGGTGGGCCGAATGGCCTCCTTTTGCACTGTGGGGATTCTATGATTCGATGATTCAGAAGCACCCGGTTATGAATAGGGGCAGACAATTGGCTCGAATAACTCCCACCATGGGCCATTGTCTGAACCTGTTATTGGCCACATTAGCCATGTCCAGGAGTGGGCCCATGTGGAGATCCTACAGTCTGCACCCCCACACCCCCCACCCCCCCACCCCCGTACCCCCCACACCCCCACCCCCACACTCCCCACCCCCCACACCCCCACACCCCCACCCCCACCCCCACACTCCCCACCCCCCACACCCCCACCCCCACCCCTCACAACCCACCCCACCCCCCCAACCCCAACCCCCACACCCACACCCCCCATACCACCCACTACACCCCCCACAGCCCACACACACCTCATACCCTCCACCCCCCATGCCCCCCAACCCACACAGCCCCCACACTCCCCACCCCACACAGCCCCCATATCCCCCACCCCACATAGCCCCCATATCCCCACCCCACACAGCCCCCATATCCCTACCCCACATAGCCCCCACACTCCCCACCCCACACAGCCCCCATATCCCCCACCCCACATAGCCCCCATATCCCCACCCCACATAGCCCCCATATCCCCCACCCCACATAGCCCCCATATCCCCCACCCCACATAGCCCCCACACTCCCCACCCCACACAGCCCCCATATCCCCCACCCCACATAGCCCCCACACCCCCCATCCCCCACACTCTCCACCCCCACTCCCCACCCCCAGCCCCCACATGTCCCACCCCCCACACTGTCCACAGCCCACACATACCCCACACTATCCACCCCCCACAGCCCCATCCTACACAGCCCCCACACCCCCCACACCCCCCACCCCACAGAGCCCCCTCACCCCCCACACCCCCCACCCCACACAGCACCCACACCCCCCACATCCCCACCCCCCACCCCCACGCCCCAGCCCCCACACCCAACACCCCCCACATGTCCCAACCCCCACACCAGCTGTCCAAAGATCAGCCAAAACTTGGGGAGCCCATCAAATATTCAGACTGGGGCTGCAAACTCTGCCAACCTCTGTTCATGTGGAACAAAGACTCCTTGAGGCTACGGCAGTTATCGGCAGTCTGGGACAACCATAAACATCTGGTGTCCAGCACCAGTGCGTGCGACACCCATCACGCTAAAATCCCCGATGGTGATGAAGAGGATCCCTACTCACAGAGACCTCCACTAGGGACCCTAGCACCTCTAGGGACGGGACATCATGGCGTGTCTGGATGGTTGATGAAGATGGTGAAGGGTGTGCAGCAACAGCCTGTACAGGAAACCACTCCGTGCAGGGTGGGAAGGAACGGAGAGAGTTTCTGCAAGAAGTCTCTAATCGTGAGGCCGAGGCTCCCAGGGGCCAGTGTGAAACCCCGTCTGAAGGGGGAGGTGGGTGGGTCAGTTCAAACGGGAGACCACCACAACTTGAGCTGCCTCCAAACCTCGCGTACAGTTGGGGCTGAGTACGTTGGTTTGAGGCTTTGTCTATCAGCTGGAAATTAAAGACGCACGATGCACAAATTCTATTGGCGTCATCCTGCCCGCTCGGCCTCACGATTAGAGACTTCTTGCAGAAACTCTCTCCGTTCCTTCCCACCCTGCACGGAGTGGTTTCCTGTACAGGCTGTTGCTGCACACCCTTCACCATCTTCATCAACCATCCAGACACGCCATGATGTTCCGTCCTGTC
Source organism: Mustelus asterias (assembly GCF_964213995.1). Classification (NCBI taxonomy): domain Eukaryota; kingdom Metazoa; phylum Chordata; class Chondrichthyes; order Carcharhiniformes; family Triakidae; genus Mustelus; species Mustelus asterias. Next base: position 71,694,351 of record NC_135823.1, read on the forward strand.
ACCTAGAGGCGCTAGGGTCCCTAGTGGAGGTCTCTGTGAGTAGGGATCCTCTTCATCACCATCGGGGATTTTAGTGGGATGGGTGTCGCACGCACTGGTGCCGGACACCAGATGTTTAAGGTGGTCCCAGACTGCCGACTGGGGAACAAGGAGACTAGTTTTATATTCCAGATTTATTAAGTGAATTTAAATTTCAACAGCTGCTGTGGTGGGATTCGAACCCACATCCCCAGGTTGCTAGTCCAGAGAGATTACCACTACACCACCTTCCTCCCAACAGCTGTAACTGATATGAAACCAGCCGTACGTTCCACTCAGGTACAGCATTGAAATTCCAGTTGTGTCCATATCACATCATATTTAAAGGAGATTCCCACCTCCAACCTGCGGGAGTCCTGTTCGAAAGGGAAGGTTAACACTGAGAGACACGAGGGAGGAGGTGTGGTCACAGGGGGTGAGTGAGAATCTTCATTTTGCCCACCCAAGTGTTTGTCAGCACTGATGTGGAGATGCCAACGTTGGACTGGGGTGGGCACAGTAAGAAGTCTCACAACACCAGGTTAAAGTCCAACAGGTTTATTTGGTAGCATGAGCTTTCGGAGCGCTGCCCCTTCATCATGTCATCAACCTGGTGTTGTGAGACTTCTTACTTTGTCAGCACTGATATGCAGAGCAGGGGAAATTCCAGTTTGTCCAATCTCCGAGCCGTGTGTACGAGAAGTTGGTGAGACCTCGCATTAGCAAAACCCCAAAGTAACCGTGAATAACATCCCATTATCATATAGCATTATTCTTACATTGCCATGACAACATCACGTGGCTACAATTCACCCTTTTACTCGTCTGTTTCATGTTCTTAATTTCCTCGTTCAGTCAGCATCACATAAACTCTTTCAGGTGGAATTCGACAGCCAGATGTCACACAGGAAAGCATTTTCACGGTGGTGCAGTGGTTAGCACTGCTGCCTCACACCTCTCTCCACTCACATTGTCTGTACCTTTAAGACTTGATTACTTATAAAGACTCGCATTCCAACAATTATCTTGTAAATTGAGTTTGTGTCTGTATATGCCCTGTTTGTGAACACAACTCCCACTCACCTGAAGAAGGAGCTACACTCCAAAAGCTTGTGCTGCCAAATAAACCTATTGGACTTTAACCTGGCGTTGTGAGACTTCTTACTGTGCCTCACAGTGCCAGGGATCCAGGTTCAATTCTGGCCTTGGGACACTGTCTGTGTGAAGTTCTCCCCGTGTCTACGTGGGTTTCCTTCGGGTGCTCTGGGTTCCTCCCACAATCCAAAGATATGCAGCTTAGATGGATTGGCCATGCTAAATTGCCCTTAGTGTCAGGGAGACTACCAGGGTAAATATGTGGTGTTATGGGGATAGGGCCTGGGTGGGATTGTGGTTGGTGCAGACTCGATGGGCCGAATGGCCTCCTTCTGCACTGTGGGGATTCTATGAAAGTCAGGTACTGCTCACATTGACAAGAGGAGCCAGTCCAGGCTCTACAGGAATATCAGTACTTTATGGTCATGGTATGATAAATGGAATGGCGAGGGAGAGACAGGTTTACTGCAATGTGTCAGAGGATTTTTACTATTACAGCTTACAAACTTTGACAAACAAACCAACATATAAATCTTCTGATTGACGTCTGAAATCCTTTCAAATCCTCTCAGACCTTTCCAGAGGTCTTGTCACCTCTGATGCCCCCAGTATATCAGTGATATTTCTCTCGAGGCTTTGCATGTGATTGACATTCCTTCAATTGCACCCAAGCTCATAAAAAAAGTAATAACTGTATGCCGGGGTGCAAGTCCGAGACAATTTCACCCAAATTAACCCAGCACTGGAGAATAATAAAACCGGATCTATAGTGTAATGACGAATGAATAACTGTGTTGGCTCCTAAGCTTGGGTTAGCTTTAAATTAGCAACTTAAAAATGGAAAGGCACATTGTTGAGATTCTCAAAAAATACTTGGTACTCTGAAGACCTTTATTCCAATCACATACGTATGTGGGAGAGAAGTTTGAACTGGAAAGCCAAGTGGCTTCAGGGCAGCTGGGTGGCAAACTGGGAGAAGGAGAATCCTCATCACAATTCATCTCCAACCAACTAATCTCCAGCTTTTCCTTGATGTTAAGGTTTGATTTGATTTGATTTATTATTATCACATGTATTAACATACAGTGAAAAGTATTGTTTCTTGCATGCTATACAGACAAAGCATACCGTTCATAGAGAAGGAAAGGATAGAGTGTGGAATTTAGTGTTACAATCATAGCTAGGGTGTAGAGAAAGATCAACTTAATACAAGGTAGGTCCATTCAAAAGTCTGATGGCAGCAGGGAAGAAGCTGTTCTTGAGTCGGTTGGTACGTGATCTCAGACTTTTGTATCTTTTTCCCGACAGAAGAAGGTGGAAAAGAGAATGTCCGGGGTGCGTGGGCTCCTTTATTATGCCGGCTGCTTTGCCGAGGCAGCGGGAAGTGTAGACAGAGTCAATGGATGGGAGGCTGGTTTGTGTGATGGATTGGGCTACATTCACAACCTTTTGTAGTTCCTTGCGGTCTTGGGCAGAGCAGGAGCCATACCAAGCTGTGATACAACCAGAAAGAATGCTTTCTATGGTGCATCTGTAAAGGTTGGTATCTGTACCTGAAGCAACTGTTCAACAGAGGCAGCCCGATCACTAGCGCAGCTGGATGGCCAATGAAAACATCATTTCAGGTGATAATTGGATACACATGAAGATATGTTCGCAGGAATGAAATTTTCCTTCAGGTTTAACCTTCCCTGACTGTTTTGCAGGGCTTGGGGAAGTGACCAATTAATAGGAGGTGAATTTTCAGGTGGACTTCATGGGCGTCTATCAACTTCAGAGAGTTCAAATGTGATTAAAGCTCCAATCTCACAATTAGAATTATAGAATCATAGAATCCCTACAGCGCAGCAGGAGGCCATTCGGTCCATCGAGTCTGCACCGACCACAATCCCACCCAGGCCCTAGCCCCTGTAATCCATCATATTTACTCTGCTAATCCCCCTGACACTAGGGTCAATTTAGCATGGCCAATCCAACTAACCCGCACATCTTAGTCAGTTGTCAATTGTTCAGTCAGTTTTCTCTGGAAAACTTTTAGCAGAGATTCACCGCACAGATATTAGAGAAGTCTGGAAACTTTCAAACAGGTACCAGCTGTTTGGGGGAGGTGCGTTGGATGTTGTTGACACTGAAGACAGGATGACCATTAGTGTCCCCGGCAGCAGTGACATCCTGCGATGGGATCACCACACATATAGGAGTGGGGGACATGTGAAGGTGGGACACAGAAACTTTATTGATCTTGGGGGTGCTGTGTTTCTGAAGGCTGAGTTTGTCAAATCAGCTGGTGACAGGTATATATATATCCAGCTTACTGGAAAATGTCCTGCCCCCTGCTGGTCACACATTACCAGTCACTGCAAAAGTCAATACCACCTTCCATTTCCAACTCCCTGCTTCTTTCCAAGTCCCGACTTGCAGCATCCCGAGGGTCTCACAGTATGCTGCACATCAATGGGTGGCATGGTGGCACAGTGGTTAGCACTGCTGTCTCACAACGCCAAGGACCCGGGTTCGATTCCCGGTTGGATCACTGTCTGTGTGGAGTCTGCACATTCTCCCCGTGTCTACGTGGGTTTCCTCCGGGTGCTCCGGTTTCCTTCCACAGTCCAAAGACGTGCTGGTTCGGTGCATTGGCCATGCTAAATTCTTCCGAACAGGCGCCGGAGTGTGGCGGCTTGGAGGATTTTCACAGTAACTTCATTGCAGTGTTAATGTAAGCCTACTTATGACTAATAAATAAATAAACTTTTACTTCATGTCTAAGCGAGGTGATGGATAGTTTGCCATCGTTGGGAATTATCTAAACTCTTATTATCTAAAATCTAAACTCAATGAGTGGAGACTTGGCTTTGCCTCTTTGGTTGGACCCTCAGGAACAGGATGCCAACGGCTGCACCCACTCAGCAATCAGAACATCACCTCACACTGGGAGTTCTTTACAAACTGTAAGGAGTATCAGTCCATCATTGCGTGACTGCTGTGCATCCACAAAAAGAGCTTCATGCAGGTGTGCACCAGATTCCCAGACAGCTGTCAATCATCCTGCGGCAGTCCAATATTCCAGAACTTTCCATCCCTGGGAAGAGTCCTGAGCGCTGCCTGGCGGAGGGATATCACCTTCAAACTTTCCCCATGGCAACTGGGAGCATCTCCACCCATGAGACGCAGGAGCGAGAGAATGGGAGTCACATGACTGCCAGATGTGTCAAGGCACAAACCACTGGAGTGTTGAAGGTGCCCCTCAGGTGACCTGGATTGGTCTGGGGTGTCCATCATTCCCCGTCTGTCAGGGGGCCGGGTTGATTGTGGTGTTGTGTGTCTCACACCTCATTGTGTGGCAGAGAGGATTGTCGGTGGGGGAGGACAGAAGGTTCCTCATCTTAAAGTGAGGAAAAAATACTGCAGAGGAGGAGGTGGAATATAAACATGAGACACCCCTAACTAGACCAGCCGTGTGGTCTGTGCCTGCTGCTGGAATATACCTTTTGGGGAAATCAACTGTGTGATCCAGTCTTAGTTTCACTCTTGCTTTGAGCAGAGCACACACACTCAGCTCTGATCTGTTCAAACTTTATACCCCATGTTTCACTGTCTCCGGTGCCCAGTGTGAATAAATGAACCCACAATATCTTCAGCCAATCCCTGATGAGTGATTGGTGTCTTGTGTCTTGTACAGTAAATAAGTCTCAGGGATTATTTCATTAAAATAACAGGACTGCTGGGATGGCCCAACAGCTCAAAGACCAGGCGGGTGGTTACTCACAGGGGAAAGTGTCACAAACGGCCCACGTCCAGCACAATTCCCAAACTTTCTCTTCCTCCTCCTCCTCACTGCACTCAGTCGGCCTTCGAGTGCACCCTCACCCAGTGGGTTCCATCATGTGTTGTCAGGAATGATGGGAATGGAATGGCAGGTGCAACAATATCCAGAATATAAAAGTGGTGAGTATCAATACTGGCTCAGAATATTAAATATCGAGCTGATTGAAGCCATTGTCTTCAGTCCCTGTCACTCACCCAGTCCCTCTCCTTGGCCTGAGACTGAAGCAGCCCTTCCACACCCTACCTTAACCCTGAGATGTGCTACCAACCACAAATCCACACCATCACTCAGTCCAGCTATTTCCATTTCCAGAACTTGTCCAAACTCACCTCATCTGCCGCTAATGCATTCTACTCCTTATTCCAAAAAAAGGGGGCAGCACGGTGGCACAGTGGGTAGCACTACTGCCTCACAGCGCAGAGACCTGGGTTTGATTTCCTGCTTGGGTCACTGCCTGTGCAGAGTCTGCACGTTCTCCCCGTGTCGGTGTGGGTTTCCTCCGGGTGCTCCGGTTTCCTCCCACAGCCCAAAAGATGTGCTGGTTAGGGTGCATTGGCCGTGCTAAATTCTCCCTCAGTGTACCCGAACAGGCGCCGGAGTGGGGTGACTGGGGGATTTTCACAGTAACTTCATTGCAGTGTTAATGTAAGCCTACTTGTGACACAAATAAATAAACTTTGGCATACGGCATGCTTGCCTTCATCGGCCGGGGCATTGAGTTTAAAAACTGGCAAGTTATGTTGCAGCTTTATAGAATCTTAGTTAGGCCGCACTTGGAATATAGTGTTCAATTCTGGTCGCCACACTACCAGAAGGATGTGGAGGCTTTGGAGAGGGTGCAGAAAAGATTTACCAGGATGTTGCCTGGTATGGAGGGCATTAGCTATGAGGAGAGGTTGGAGAAACTTGGTTTGTTCTCACTGGAACGACGGAGGTTGAGGGGTGACCTGATAGAAGTCTGAGGGGCATGGACAGAGTGGCTAGTCATAAGTTTTTTCCCAGGATGGAAGAGTCAATTACTAGGGGGCACAGGTTTAAGGTGCGAGGGGCAAGGTTTAACGGAGATGTACGAGGCAAGTTTTTTACACAGAGAGTGGTGGGTGTCTGGAACTTGCTGTTAGGGGAGGTAGTGGAAGCGGATCCGGTAGTGACTTTTAAGGGGCGTCTTGGCAAATACATGAATAGGATGGGAATAGAGGGATATGGTCCCCGGAAGGGTAGGGGGTTTTAGTTCAGTCGGGGCAGCCTGGTCGGTGCAGGCTTGGAGGGCCGAAGGGCCTGTTCCTGTGCTGTAATTTTCTTTGTTCTTCTTTGTTCTTGCTGAAATCCTCACCCATGTCTTTTGATCTCTGGTATTGACCATCCCAACACAGGTCTGGAGATCAACCAAAACCCCACAATATTCGAACCACACCGTTCCCCATTTATTCAGTGAAAGGACATCTGCTTCCCTTACCCCCATCTGGCCTACATGTGACTCCAGACCCACAGCAATCTGGTTGACTCTTCACTGCCCTCTGAAGCAGGCTACTCAGTTCAAGGGCATTTAGCGATGGACGATAAAGGCTAGTCTTGCCAGTGATGCCCACATCCCCTGGGCTGGCACAGTGGCACAGTGGTTAGCACTGCTGCTTCACAGCGCCAGGGACACAGGTTCGATTCTCAGTTTGGGTCACTGTCTGTGTGGAGTTTGCACGTTCTCCCCTTGTCTGCATGGGTTTCCTCCGGGTGCTCCAGTTTCCTCCCACACTCCAAAAATGTGCGGGTTAGGTGGATTGGTCATGCTAAATTGCTCCTTAGTGTCAGGGGGATTAGCAGGGTTAATATGTGGGGTTACGGGAATAGGGCCCGGGTGGGATTGCGGTCGGTGCAGACTCGATGGGCCGAATGGCCTCTTTCTGCCCTGTAGGGATTCTATGAAATTATAATTCCGTTCTCAGTGCTCCAGACACTGTTGGAATGAATATCTTAAACATTTTGCCGTTCTGTGTTGACCGCTTTATGCAGAAAACAAAATCCAATCTTTTTAACTGGATCCAAGAGAATGCATAAATATAAAAACAGAGGCATTCATCACAGCTCCTTGTATCTCAGCAGGTAACGGAATGTCAGAGTGTGTCTCTGGAGAATTGCAGACATGTTAATGTCAGTGAAAGATGGAGCACAGCTGTGTTACCCACTGAGTTCCTGAAAGTGGCCACCGTGATGTTCGTCCACCTATCAGAGACTGACCATTAACCGGTGGGTTCAGCAGTTTAACAGGTTCCCCCTTTCTGACAGAGATACCACTCAGGAACAAACACAAACCGAACGTTGAAAGGTGACTTCCCTCCGGGGAACCGTTGCTAAGGGAAACAGATGTCTACCTCTTAGATGTAAATCAACCAAAGATTTTTGTCAATTAGAATAAAGTCATTAATGACGACCGCTTACATCGCTACATTGGGAGAAAGGGGCTGGCATACGAGTAAAAAGCTGTTCTGAGCCTGCGTTTGCCGACAGTGAGACCTGTGCTGTAATTATACTGGAGGAGACTTTCCAACTGGTCACCTCAAAGACCGCCCTCCACTTAGGGCGGGTGAGCGGACTGCTGGGCCAATCAGACGGCCAGCTGCTCTGAACCCTCTATCAGCTGTACCACCAGGGCAGGCGGGAACTTCGGAGGCCGTCTGGAGACCCACATGGGATCTGAAAGGGAACATTAAATTTAAAAAGGGGATTCCCAATGGCAGAAGGTCCTGCAGATGAAAGGAAAGCCGCAGGTTATTACAGGTGCTGCTTGATAGCGCTGTCGATGACCCCTTCCATCACTTTACTGATGATCGAGAGTAGACTGATTGGGCGGTAATTGGCTGGGTTGGATTTGTCCTGCTTTTTGTGTACAGGACATACCTGGGCAATTTTCCACATTGTTGGGTAGATGCCAGTGTTCTAACTGTACTGGAAGAGCTTGGCTAGGGGAGCGGCAAGTTCTGGAGACAAGTCTTCAGTACTATTGCTGGAATGTTATCAGGGCCCATTGCCTTTGCAGTATCCAGTACCTCCAACCGTTTCTTGATATCACGTGGAGTGAATCGAATTGGCTGGAGACTGGCATCTGAGATGCTGGGGACCACTGGAGGAGGCCGAGATGGATCATCCACTCGGCACTTCTGGCTGAAGATTGCTGTGAATTTTTCAGCCTTATCTTTTGCAATGATGTGCTGGGCTCCTCCATCATTGAGGATGGGGATATTTGTGCAGCCTCCTCCTCCAGTGAGTTGTTTAATTGTCCACCGCCATTCATAACTGGATGTGGCAGGGCTGCAGAGCTTAGACCTGATCCATTGGGATCACTCAGCTCTGCCTATCACATGCAGCTTCCACTGTTTGGCACGCGAGTCATCCTGTGCTGTAGATTCATCAGACTGGCACCTCCTCATTGATAGATATACCCGCCTGGTGTGGCCTGGAAGGCAATCGGAGCAACCTCATGCAGGCTTGGGTTAGAATTACAATCTGGCAGCTTCGGAATTTGTGATTGAACGAGGTTCCTCCCCCATCCCCCCATCACTCCCCCACCGCCCCCCCCCCCAACTACCCCCCCTGCCTCCCCACCACTCCCCCCCAGCCGCACCCCCCCACCCCCTCCACCCCATGCTCCCCACCTCCACTGCTCCCCCGCAAGCCAGGCATTTGCAATTCACATTTTCAGAGAACGGGAGCAACCCAACTAGTTTCCACCAATGAGAGGAGTTAAAATGCTTCCATAGTTTCAGCGTGGTACAAGGTGACTTTGAGATTTAGAGCGGGAAACCCTTCCTCGCGGAGAGTGATCAACGTGTGGAACCAACTTCCAGATTAAATATCAGAAGCAAAATCCTGAGAGTCATTTAGAAAATATGAGGATTTCTCTGGATGGATGGGTTCCGATGGGTTAATCAGCCTCCCTCAGCCATAATTATATCCCAACCTTCTGAACTGTGGAGTGTGAGTTCTTCCCACATTCATACCCAGCCGCTTGCAGAGCCCCGTCTTGAGAAAGATTGCAATAGTTCCTCCCAGGTAGGAGTAGGCACTGAGAACATGCTTCTGATTGGCTAAAACCTGAAAGACTGCCTCTGAATATGTGACCATAATTAGCTAGTTTTGAGTTATTTCCAGTGCAGTGAATATCTCTGGATTAATTCTGTGCTCTTCATTCTTTCCTTGACCTATGAAAGCTTAATTTCTGGTTTTCTCTCGTGGCCTGAAGTCTCGTTCAATTAGTGCTCACAAAAGATAACGAGAGGTCAACTCTCTGGTTTGTGGCCGCTTAGCCGAGTTAAACTTTGCCCATAATTTCCGTGGTTCAGACAATCACGTTTTCAGTTTTAATTTTGTGAGTACTTGGGCCTACATTTAGGAGTTCCGTATTTTGAAAGGTTACAGGTTCTGGCAGTGGAATTCCCATAATTATCGCAGAGATTTCTAACTATTAATAGAGTTTTGTGGTTCTCCACATTTCTAGCCTTACTAACCCATTCTTTTTCTCATGGTCTGTTATAAAATAAACATTTTCTGTTGGATAAGTTCTGTTTTCTTTTGATAGCTGTCATCATCTTTAGAAATGAAATGGGTAGAATTGGATATTTCAGGGAAATGTCACACACAATCCCCTGAAACCCAACGTTGTTGCTGTTAAAGCAAACTCGAGTTGTGGAGGATGACGCTTCCTACTTTTCCTTATTTGGGAGTGAATGTGCAGCCGGCAATGGGGAGGTTCTGATTTCACGTGTTAAAGATGCAGAATTTTTAAAAATATGATTATTGAGAAATTTAATTTATAAAAAATAATGATTATCAATGAAATGACTCTATAATTTTTATTACGCCTGCCTACCCTGCTCCTGCTTATAAAGGCCACTTGGTAAAATGGTCCCCACTTGCCTGGATGGGTGCAGCTCCAACAACACTCAAGAAGCTTGACATCATCCAGGACAAAGCAGCTCCGCTTGATTGGCACCACATCCACAAACATCCACTCCCTCCATCACCGACGCTCAGTAGCAGCAGTGTGTACCATCTACAAGATGCACTGCAGCAATTCACCAAAGATCCTTAGATAGCACCTTCCAAACCCATGACCATTTCCATCTAGAAGGACGAGGCAGCAGATACATGGGAACACCACCACCTGCAAGTTCCCCTCCAAGCCACTCACCATCCTGACTTGGAAATATATCACCGTTCCTTCGCAGTCGCTGGGTCAAAATCCTGGAATTCCCTCCCGAACGGCATTGTGGGTCAACCCACAGAACATGGACTGCAGCGATTCAAGAAGGCAGCTCACCACCACCTTCTCAAGGGCAACTAGGGATGGGCAATAAATGCTGATGTGGAGATGCCGGCGTTGGACTGGGGTAAACACAGTAAGAAGTTTAACAACACCAGGTTAAAGTCCAACAGGTTTATTTGGTAGCAAAAGCCACACAAGCTTTCGGAGCTCTAAGCCCCTTCTTCAGGTGAGTGGGAATTCTGTTCACAAACAGAGCTTATAAAGCCACAGACTCAATTTATATGAATAATGGTTGGAATGCGAATACTTACAGCTAATCAAGTCTTTAAGAAACAAAACAATGTGAGTGGAGAGAGCATCAAGACTTCAGCGGTCACGGGCATTCGGCCTCTGATATTCGGGTAAGCGTTCTCCAAGGCGGCCTTCGCAACACACGACAGCGCAGAGTCGCTGAGCAGAAACTGATAGCCAAGTTCCGCACACACGAGGATGGCCTCAACCGGGATATTGGGTTCATGTCACACTATTTGTAACTCCCACAGTTGCGTGGACCTGCAGAGTTTCACTGGCTGTCTTGTCTGGAGACAATACACATCTTTTTAGCCTGTCTTGATGCTCTCTCCACTCCCATTGTTTTGTTTCTTAAAGACTTGATTAGTTGTAAGTATTCGCATTCCAACCATTATTCATGTAAATTGAGTCTGTGTCTTTATAAACTCTGTTTGTGAACAGAATTCCCACTCACCTGAAGAAGGGGCTTAGAGCTCCGAAAGCTTGTGTGGCTTTTGCTACCAAATAAACCTGTTGGACTTTAACCTGGTGTTGTTAAACTTCTTACAATAAATGCTGGCCAGCCAGTGACGCCAATGTCCCGCGAATGAATAAAATGAATGGTCGCTGAAACTGACTGCCTCCCTTTTCTTTTTTAACTTAATTTTTGGGATGTGAGCCCCTCAAGCTGACATTTTGTGAATCATTTTTAGTTGTCCTTTTGAAGATAGGTAGGTGGTGGGCTTCTTCCTGAGCCTCAGCAGACCGTGTATTGTTAGATAATTCTGTACAATCTGTTGTAAATTGTACTCTCTCTCTTCCTAGATGCTTAGCCGTGTTTTCATCTTCTTTGTCCATTCGCTGGATAAGTCGTGATAATTGAGGAGGGTGAGTGGGATTCTGGGACACTTATTGCTGCTCTTTCCTGGGAATTCATGATGTGGAGATGCCGGCGTCGGACTGGGGTAAACACAGTAACAGTTTTAACAACACCAGGTTTATTTGGTAGCAAATGCCATTAGCTTTCAGAGCGCTGCTCCTTCGTCAGATGGAGTGGAAATCTCCCAGATTTCCCAGATTTCCACTCCATCTGTCGAAGGAGCAGCGCTCCGAAAGCCAATGGCATTTGCTACCAAATAAACCTGTTGGACTTTAATCTGGTGTTGTTAAAACTCTTACTTTCCTGGGAAAACAGGCCTGGATGGAGAATCGATGAAATTTGTTTTGTTATCCAGCAACCCATTATGTACAGAGAAAATAGATGGGGAAGCAATGGTGTGGTGGTATTGTCCAGGGACCCATGGTATTGTTCTGGGGACCCGGGTTCGAATCTCGCCACGGCAGATAGTGGAATTTGAATTCAACAAAAAAAATCTGGAATTAAGAATCTACTGATAACCATGAAACCATTGTCGATCGTCAGAAAAACCCATCTGGTTCACTAATGTCCTTTCGGGAAGGAAATCTGCCGTCCTTACCTGGTCTGGCCTACATGTGACTCCAGAGCCACAGCAATGTGGTTGACTCTCAACTGCGCCTGGGCAACTAGGGATGGGCAATAAAAGCTGGCCAGCCAGCGACGCCCATGTCCCACGAATGATTAAAAAAATAAACAAAAAATTCAACCAAATAATCCAGCACAGCACGGAGGAAGACCTTGATATCACTCCAGCCTCACTCTCAGCAATTGAGAATCTCAAGGCTGTACAAACAATTGGCGAATGCTGACTATCGAGAGCATCTTAAGAAGCAATATCTGGGGCCATGTAGAATTACATTGCTTAATGCCGTCTAGTTCAGACAGCAAGTTGATAAGAGAGTCAGGTTTGTTGGCTAATTGAACACAAGCATCTGTTGTGTGTGATATAAGGATATACTGTCACTGTGTATGGTACTTCAGTGCAACAAGCCTCTTAAGAACATCAAATATTTATAACAGCCTCAGCCTCAAGCAATGCTTCTACCACCAGGACAGATGATAACTCCTCCTCACCCCAAACACTGCTTAGATCTCCTGCACAGGAGCAAGTTATTGCCACTGAAGAATTTGTCCTTCAGTACAATGGGCATCACAGACATCAGTTCCTGAGGCAGCAACTATGAGTACAGATAGTGGCGAAAATCCTTACCCTCTCCAAGAGGGTCATTGCCAGCAGGGCAAGGGAATGGGATTAACCTAACCACTCATCAACAGAGCTGGCACAGGTTCAATAGAGCGAATGGTCTCCCCTCTGTCCCAGGGTCCCAGAGAGGCAGAGTAATGCTCTGGGGGACTGGGGTTCGAATCTCATCACGGCAGATGGTGAAATTTGAATTCAATAAAAAAACTGGAATTAAAAGTCTACTAATGACCATGAAACCATTGTTGTAAAAACCCATTTGGTTCAAAAATGGCCGTTAGAAAAGGAAATCTTCCTGTCCACATGGGACTCCTGATCTACAGTAATGAGTCTTAATGCCACTCAGTCAAGGGATGGGCAACCAATGTGCCAGCTACCATGGAATCATAGAATCCCTACAGTGCAAAAGGAGACCATTCAACCCATCGAGTCTGCGCCAACTCTCCGAAAGAGCATCTGACTCAGGCCCATCTCCCACTTGTGGGGAGCTAGCAACCCAACCCCCTTGGAGTGAAGGGAGGGCAATTGGAGCCCCCCAACTGTTTGGGCGCCGGAGGGGTGCCCCCTTGGCAATGGCCCCCTGGCAGCGCCAGCTCTGCCCCCAGACACTGCCCAAGGGGCAAAGTGCCAATGCCCAGGGGGCAACCTGGTGCTGCCCACCAGGTATCGGACAGTGGGGGTGTGGCCTGATGGGGCAGGGCCTCTGCGGGACGATTGGTGGAGGTGGGGTGTCCCGCTGCCACTCTGTTTTTGGGCTGAGCGACAGAGGGAGAGAGGCCTGTGGTCGGGACTGGCCATCAGGGTGGAAAGGGGGTGAGGGCCAATCTGCTGGGGGGTTGGGGCTGCAGGGAGGGCATCGGGACTGCGAGGAGGGGGTATGTCGGGGGATTGGGGCTGCGGGGGCGCGGGCAGGTCAAGGGGGATCGCATGTGAAGCTGGCCAGTGAGCAGGAGGCCAGCAGTGCAGAGCTACTGCGCAAGCGCTGATCTCAGTGCTGACAGATCGGCGCACGCTCAATGGCGCACTCAGCGCTCTGCTGCCGGCCTCTCAGGTGGGAATACGCCCCACCCACTGATTTTTTACGTGATATATGCTGGTGCACTCTGCAGGGCACAGAGTGTGTGAGTTTCTTCTCTGAACTCCCACTGAAAAAACCAGCGCGATTTACTCCAGTTTCTATGGGAATTTGACATTTAGAATTTTATTGGGAGAATCACCCCTGTCGTTCTTCCTCCCTTTGCCTTTGTCTGTGAACCATGCTGCAACACCGCCACCTTGCTGTGATCCACAGCATTGCATGCTTCAAAGCTGGGAATCTCTGCCAGAGCTCCACACTGCAATGCAGCGTGTTCAACTTTAACTAATAACGTTGGAACACTTCACCCAGATTGTTTCATTTCACTGATAAACTTTGTTGTGATCATTCCGCCAAGGCCAATATTCCATCACCAAAACCCCTTTATTGATAACCCCGGGAAGAGCGGCACCCAGAGCCTACAGCATGCCAGCCAATACACTGGGATCTACACCAGGTCCCGCTGGAAAGCCATGGGTTTTAACGCCCCCCCCCCCCCCCCCCCCGCTGCTCACTTCTTATTGGCCGAGCCTCCAATAGAGATCTGATGATCCACCAATCCCTTCGTGACCATCATAACACTAAATTTAAACACTTTACACAATAGTTTCCTCTTTCAAGAAAACAATTAATTCTCCTACAATAAGTAAATAATTAAAAATAAATAGTAATTCTTAATTTCTTTCCGATTGCTGCTGTTTTTGGGTAAGTTTGTAATTCACATTGGAATCATAGTGTCATAGATGTTTACATGGAAACAGACCCTTCAGTTCAACTTGTCCATGCTGCCCTTTTTTTTTAACCAGTAAGCTAGTCCCAATTGCCCGCATTTGGCCCATATCCCTCTGTACCCATCTTACCCATGTAACTGTCTAAATGCTTTATTAAAGCCAAAATTGTACTCGCCACTACTACTACCTCTGGCAGCTTGTTCCAGACACTCACCACCCTCTGTGTGAAAAATTGCCCCTCTGGACTCTTTTGTATCTCTCCCCTCTCACCTTAAACCTATGCCCTCTAGTTTTACACTCCCCCACCTTTGGGAAAAGATGTTGACTATCGAGCTGATATATGACCCTCATTATTTTATAGACCTCTATAAGATCACCCCTTAGCCCCCTACACTCCAGGGAAAAAAGATCCCAGTCTATCCAGCCTCTCCTTATAACTCAAACCATCAAGATCCTGTAGCATCCTAGTAAATCTTTTCTGCGCTCTTTCTAGCTTAATAATATTCATTCTATAATAGGGTGACCAGAATTGCACACAGTATTCCAAGTGTGGCCTTACCAATGTCTTGTGCAACTTCAACAAGACGTCCCAACTCTTGTATTCAATGTTCTGACCAATGAAACCAAGCATGCCGAATGCCTTCTTCACCACTCTGTCCACCTGTGACTCCACTTTCAAGGGCCTATGAACCTGTACCTCTAGATCTCTTTGTTCTACAACTCTCTCCAACGCCCTACCATTAACTGAGTGAGTCCTGCCCTAATTCGATCTACCAAAATGCATCACCTCACTTTTATCTAAATTAAACTCCATCTGCCATTTGTCAGCCCACTGGCCCAATTGATCAAGATCCCGTTGCAATCCTAGATAACTTTCTTCACTGTCCACTATGCCACCAATCTTGGTGTCATCTGCAAACTTACTAACCATGCCCCCTATATTCTCATCTAAATCATTAATATAAATGACAAAGAACAGTGGACCCAGCACTGATCCCTGAGGCACACCACTGGTCACAGGCCTCCAGTTTGAAAAACAACCCTCTACAACCACCCTCTGGCTTCTGTCAAGAAGCCAATTTTGTATCCATATAGATACCTCACCCTGGATCCCGTGAGATTTAACCTGATGCAACAACCTACCATGCGGTACCTTGTCAAAGGCCTTGCTAAAGTCCATGTAGACAACATCAACTGCACTGCTCTCATCTACCTTCTTGGTTACCCCTTCAAAAAACTCAATTAAATTTGTGAGACATGATTTTCCACTCACAAAGCCATGCTGACTGTCCCTAATCAGTCCTTGCCTGTATTGATGCACAATGCACAGAAGGCCAGGCTGCCCCCATTGGGAGTGCTCATTTACTGCTGGCAATTAGCTGGACCATGGGGGTGATTGAGCACAGCCGGCCTCCGCGTCACTGGCCAGCCCGATCGCTGGCCAGCACAATAACCCCCCACCACTGGACGTGCCAGCCCTCCCCACACTCCGATCGCTGGCCCCCCTGACATGTCTGGGCCAACCTCGTGCCCCCACCACTGCCTGCCCCAATCTCCCCCCCCCCGGCAGTCCCGATCTCCCCACCACCCATCTCCCACACCGCCCCAGCAGGCCAACCACCCCGCCCCCCCTCCAACACTCCCCATCCCCCATGGCCAACCCCGATCGCTGTCCACCCTCCCTCTCCTAAAGTTACAAGTGCAGAGTGGCAGCGGGATGACCCCACCAATCTCCCCCCACCACCCCCCCCCCCCCCCCCGCCCCGAGGCCTCTCCCCCATTTGGCCCCTTCCCATTGGCACTGCCCGATTCACCATGAGAATTTTATTGGTTCATATTCAACAATATTTCCTTTTTGCCTGAATTCTGCTGGTTTGCATTTCTGCAGCTCATTGGTGATTAGTCATGGACGCAGCACCAGTGGACTTCCAATGATGGAAAGGAAGGATCAGAAGGGAAGGAGTTGGGAACTGCAACTCCAACGGGGTTCTCCTGCTCACCAAATGTGTGGAACACCAGCTTGTCATCATTAACACACTGTCCTGCCCGAAAGACAAGCTCAAGACTTCCTGGAGACAAACATGATCGAAGCACTGGTACAGGATCTACTTCTTCATCCCGAGACCAATGGATACCCTCATCACCAAAACAAAGACTAGTGCAGGTGACCTGCTGGACAGACCACCCACCGGCTTCTCGATGTCCATCAAACTCCACCAGAAGCAGCAGAGGATGAAGAAACAGCTCAGGATAAAGATCAACGTTCAGCGGCTTCAACAGCCGAACAACGTCTAATCCAAAATCTCCAAAGTGTTCATTCCAATGGAGTGAAGGGAACTGGAAACAGCCATCATCTCAAGCTGTGAGAAAAGCATTGGCGACAGGGCCAGCAAACACAAAGACCAGGTTTGATGAGAATGACCACACCATCCAAGACCTCATCGACAAGGAGGAAGACTCTCCGCCACGCCCGGCAAAACAACACAGCCAGTGAGGCAAAGAGGAGAGTGCACCAATCGGCAAAGGAGGAGGTACAAAGATTAACAAGGGAAATCAAGAACCCACTGAGAGCGAAGGAGCTGCAGCTCCGACAAGCACTTTCTAGAATCTGTAACGTATTTGGAATCTGTTCCTTAGCTGTGTTTAAAATGAATCCATTTGAATTTCTGTTAGATAATTAACAGTCAAGGCAGTTGGGGAACAGGAAAACAGTTGTCTGTGAAGAGCTATAATTGTATTATTGTTTTGTGAAGGGGTTCCTTTGAGTCTTCAGTTGAAGCTGTCGTAATATCCATAATACAGCCAGGTGTTTGTTTTTATCAGTTTGAAGGAATGGCTAAAAGCAGCCTGAACCTAATGTGAACCTACTTTAAATAAACCAGACACTGCTTTAGTTGATCTGTACCAGAGAGGAAACTTTTAATCTCTGATATTATGATTGAAGGTAGTCTTAACTGTTGATTTTTGTGTGGCTTTGGATTAAAATATGTTGACAAAATAATATTGATCATCATTTCTCTGTATCTGGAAGGAAAGGTATATATTTTTTTACTCATTCGTGGGACACAGGCGTCACTCGCTGGCCAGCATTTATTGCCCATCCCTAGTTGCCCGAGGGTAGTTGAGAGTTGCTGTGGCTTTGGAGTCACATGTAGGCCAGACCGGGTAAGGACGGCCGATTTCCTTCCCTTAAGGACATGAGTGAACCAGATGGGTTTTTCCGACAATTGTTTCATGGTCATCAGTAGATTCTTAATTCCAGATATTTTTTATTGAATTCAAATTCCACCAACTGCCGTGGTGGGATTCGAACCCGGGTCCCCAGAACATTAGCTGAGTTTCTGGATTAATAGTCTAGCGATAATACCACTGGGCCATTGCCTCCTCTATGATGGAATGTAAATTTCTGGAGTCTGAGGAAGTAAGCGATAGAGCTCAGCTGGGGTGACACAAAGTGATTTAGATCCCACAGCCAATGGGAGGAGTGAATTTAGACCATCTCCAAATAAGGAGGAGTGAGAGACTGGCACATAAAAGTTGAGGCATCGTAAACCTCGTTGGCACGGTGATACCATGGCGTCTGGGCTATGCCTCATCGATCACAGCAAAGACAAAGGACAGAGACATAGGGGGCGATTCTCCCAGCTACACTGCTCGAGTAGCGCAGCTAGCCAGGGGACATCAACAGGGGCCGTTTTGCGGGCTTCCTACTGGGCACCACAGCCCCTGCGAGCCTCCCAGCCGAAGATTTCCAGGGTAATTAAGTCTGCACCGGAAATCAGTCTCCAGGCCCGCAAGCATTTCCCCCCCATGCCCCCTCCCCCCACCACCAACCCCCCCCCCCCCCCCCCCCCCCCCCCGCCCCGCCAGGAGTGGTTTCCTCCAGCTGGACTTACTACTGCTCTCCACCAATGGGAAACAGGCAGCCAATTGTCCCCCCATTAGGCCCCACCCCCAATAGGCCCCGCCCCCATGGCACTGCCCAACGGACAGCTTGGTACCATCCACCGGGCATTGGGCAGTGCCTACGGGGCGGGTCCTATTGGGGCAGGGCCTATTATATAGGCGGTGATCGGTGGGGGGACCCGCTGCCACTCTGCATTCAGGATCACTGGCAGAGGGAGGGAGGACGGGGATCAGGGCTGGCCATCCGGGTGATGGGTCGGGACTGTCGGGGGGGTGTGGGTGGAATCAGGAGATCAGGGCTGGTCAGGGGAGTTCTGGGAGGCCAGAGATCCGGCGGGGGGGTGGAGGATTCACAAGGCCAGTGTTGTGGGGGTCACGGGGCTGGCCTGCAACTTGAAGGATTTACTCCCATTTTCCCAGAAATTGGGGATTTAGAATGTTTTTGGGAGATTCCTTGCCATTGTCTGAGCTGACAGCACCAAGAGTTCCTGGATCTTGGGAGGTGAGAAACTTCTACACTTCCTTCACTGCTTCTTGTTACATACATGGAAAATTTTGCTGAATGAATTCTACTTGATTTATGAATACTCTTTTTACCACCTGTAGGTCAAACGCAACTGAGAACCCTGGGATTAGAAATTACAAATTCACATCTTAGAGTGTTTAAATTAAAAGGGTTTATATTTCGAAACCCTAAACTTTGCAGATTGATGGATGGATGGATGGATGGATGGTTTGATGGACAGACAGACAGATGGTGGGTGGATGAATCACAGAATCATACAGCGCAGAAGAGGCCCTTCAGCCCATCGAGCCAGAACCGGCACATCAGAAACACCTGAACTTGCAGCTAATCCCATTTACCAGCACTTGGCCCATAGTCCTGAATGTTATGATGTGCCAAGTGCTCATCCAGGTACTTTTTAAAGGATGTGAGGCATCCCGCCTCCACCACCCTCCCAGGCAGCGCATTCCAGACCGTCACTACCCTCTGAGTAAAAAGGTTTTCCTCACATCCCCCCAAATCCCCTGCCCCTCACCTTGAACCTATGTCCCCTCGTGACTGACCCTTCAACTAAGGGGAACAGCTGCTCCTCATCCACTCTGTCCATGCCCCTCATAATCTTGTACATCTCAATCAGGTCGCCCCTCAGACTTCTCTGCTCCAATGAAAACAACCCAAGCCTATCCAACCTCTCTTCATAACTTAAATGTTCCATCCCAGGCAGCATCCTGGTGAATCTCCTCTGCACCCCCTCCAGTGCAATCACATCCTTCCTATAATGTGGCGACCAGAACTGCACACAGTGCTCCAGCTGTGGCCTCACCAAAGTTCTATACAACTCCAACATGACCTCTCTGCTTTTGGAATCTATGCCTCGATTGATAAAGGCAAGTGTCCCATTTGCCTTTTTCA
Source organism: Mustelus asterias (assembly GCF_964213995.1). Taxonomy (NCBI): domain Eukaryota; kingdom Metazoa; phylum Chordata; class Chondrichthyes; order Carcharhiniformes; family Triakidae; genus Mustelus; species Mustelus asterias. Next base: position 71,714,066 of record NC_135823.1, read on the forward strand.
CCATCCTACTAACATGCCCTTCTGTTCTCAGAGATCTGTGCACAAACACGCCAAGGACTTCCTAGTGTCCCACCATTCATTGAGTAATCTTGACAAATTACTCCTTTCGAAGTGTATCACCTCACCCCTTTCAGGGTTAAATTTCATCTACCACTTATCACTTATCTGCACTTAACTGCCCATTTGACCATTCTGTCTATATCTTCTTATAGCCCAAGACACTCCGCCTCACTGTTAACCACCCGGCCAGTCTTTGTGTCATCCACAAACTTACTAATTCTACCTCCCACATAGTCATCAATGTCATTTATATAAATGACGAACAATAGGGGGCCCAGCACGGATCCCTGTGGTACGTCACTGGACACTGGCCTCCAGTCACTAAAAAGTCTCACAACACCAGGTTAAAGTCCAATAGGTTTATTTGGTAACAAACGCCACTAGCTTTCAGAGCGTGCTGCTCCTTCGTCAGGTGGAGTTCTAAACCATTGGTGCACATAGCCAGTCCAACGCCGGTATCTCCACATCATGACTCCAGTCACTAAAGCAGCTTTCTGTCACCACCCTCTGTCTCCTACAACTGAGCCAATTTTGAATCCACTTTATCAAATTACCCTGTATCCCATGTGAATTTACCTTCTTTACAAGTCTCCCATGTGGGAACTTGTCAAAGGTAGATGGGTTGGATGGACGGACAGAAGGACAGACAGATGGATTTTTAAAAAATTCACTTATGGGATGTGAGTATTGCCATCTAGAACAGCAAATATTGTCCACCTGCAATTGCCCTTGAAATTGCCTTCTTGAACTGCTACAGTCCCTGAGGTGTAGGTACACACTTAGTGCAGTTAGGGAGGGAGATCCAGGATTTTGACCCAGCGACAGTGAAGGAAGGGCAACGATATGTTTCTTCATCACCTGCTCAAGAGTAATTATGGATTGGCAATAAATGCTGGCTTTGCCACTGATGCCCACATCCTGTGAACGAATATTAAAAATGCCAACAGGGCAGGGTTTGATCTGCGGTGTGGTTGAACTGGATTTGATACCTGCCTGTTTGACCCACCCTTGGAAAAAAACAAATAATCACCAAGGAGTTATGTCCATGGACAGAGATTGCAGGAGGAAGTGAAGGTTGTCAGTGTGAGACTTCCTGAGTGTGACTGGATTAACAATCTGGAGCAAGTGAACCAAAGGAAACTTTCCCTCTTCCAGCCTGATCTTTAAACCTCGTCAATCTTCTACTGGAGAAGGCAAGTATTTATTGAGCCGAGTGAGAGGCTGCTGTCTGAATCTGGGATTAGCAGTCTAGTAGACCAACATTAACAACATCATAATTATACAAGGCCTTGGTGAGGCTACACCGAGAGTATTGTGTGCAGTTCTTTTCTGAGGAAGGATGTTCTTGCTCTGGAGGGAGTGCAGTGAAGGTTTACCAGGCTGATTCCGGGGATGGTGGGACTGATGTATGAGGAGAGATTGACTAGGTTAGGATTGTTTTCACTGGAGTTCAGACAAATGAGGGGCGATCTCATAGGGACTTATAAAATTCTAACAGGCCTAGACAGGGTAGATGCAGGAAGGATGTTCCTGATGGTGGGGGAGTCCAGAACCAGGGGTCACAGTCTGAGGATTCAGGATAGGCCATTTAGGACGGAGGTGAGGAGACATTTCTTCACCCAAAGAGTGGTGAGCCTGTGGAATTCATTACCACAGGAAGTAGTTGATGCCAAAACATTGAATGTATTCAAGAGGCGGCTGGATATAGCACTTGGGACGAATGGGATCAAAGGTTATGGGGAGAAAGCAGGATTAGGCTATTGAGTTGGACAATCAGCCATGATTGTGATGAATGGCGGAGCAGGCTCGAAGGGCCGAATGGCCTCCTGCTCCTATCTTCTATGTTTCTATGTTTCGATGAAGCCTCGAGCATTGTTAGCCAGTTGCCATGTTCTCCATCTTAAATGTTTTGAGCTGATATCATATCTTACTCTGTTTCAAAGTTATAAACCATTGGTGCACATAGCCAGAAGAATTGTACATGTTTTGATGCTATTACCATCTTCACTGTACACAGAAAAACAAAAGAATCTGATCCGTTTTTCTGGCGTTAGAATTTCTCTTTTTAGTTCCTTGTTTAAGTAGAGAATGATCGATAGAGAGTGATTAGAGCAGTGTGATCTCATCAATGGAAATGAGATTTGCAAAACCCAAAGGTCAGGTACCTCATAAATGGCCTCTGAAGTCTTAGATTATCTCAGTCTTTCAGGCTCTCCCTCCTCTCCGGTATTTATATTCTATACATGCCCGATGCTATTGCTTACTTTACAGAATTACGCTGGTTAGTCTTATCATGGGAATTATAAGCTTTTTTTCCAGTTGCTGTGCGTGTGGGGTTGAGTTAAGGGAAGTGTTTCTCGGTATTGATTTACATATTTGGAATTCCCCAGCAGAAAGCAGGTCAGGGGTCTCTGATGGATTAACCAGTCGATCCAAGAATGACTGACGCCTTGGCCTAGACTCTTGCTTTGGGATTTCATGTTGGATGCTCTCAGACTGAAACCAATCCAAGTGTTATATATCAGAAGCCGACTGTACGAATATTACTGTGCTAAAAACATTTTAAAATGAACCTCTGAGGATGTTTTGAATGACTATTTGGGGAAGGGAGTCAGTCATCCTCGTGTCAGTCCAGACCCACAGCAATGTGGTTGACTCCTAAATGCCCTCTGAACTGGCCTAGCAATTCAGAATGCCCTATCAATGGTCTGTATAAACAACATGGTGCCATTTTTGACTCAAAATATCACACAAAGCATTGAAAATATAAATGCCAAACAACCACCCAAGCTATATAAAACCTTGGTTAGGCTGCATTTGGAGTATTCCGTGCAGTTCTGGTCACCACACTACCAGAAGGATGTGGAAGCTTTGGAGAGAGTGCAAGGAAGGTTCACCAGGATGTTGCCTGGTCTCGAGGGTGTTGGCTATGAGGAGAGGTTGAATAAACTAGGATTGTTTTCACTGGAAAGACGGAGGCTGAGGGGAGACCTGATAGAGGTCTACAAAATAATGAGAGACACAGACAGGGTGGATAGTCAGAGGCTTTTCCCTAGGGTGGAAGTGTCAATTACAAGGGGCACAGGTTCAAGGTGAGAGGGGGAAAGTTTAAGGGAGGTGTGCGGGGGAAGTTTTTCACGCAGAGAGTGGTGGGTGCCTGGAACGCCAGAGGAAGTGGTGGAAGCAACATTTAAGAGGCATCTGGATGGATCCATGAATAGGGAGGGAATAGAGGGATACGGACCAAGTCAGGGCAGAAGGATTTTTTTTGTAGTTTAGTTTGGATTAGCACAGGCTTGGAGGGCTGAAGGGCCTGTTCCTGTGCTGTACCTTTCTTTCTTCTTTGTTTTGCAGTCTATTTTTACAGCAGTGACACAGAACAGAAGAGAAAGATAAGTTTGAGTTTGCACCATTTCACTTGGAAAGTATTTGAGATCTTACAGCATCAAATGTGGTCTACCTGCACAAAGAAGACAGACCTGTAGAGCAAGTGGAATTGAAAACTGCAGTACTGTCCATTGAGTCCAATTAGTGAGTAAGGTGATGGCATGGAGAGAGAACCCAAAATAACCAAACTGACTTTGCGGATCGTTCGGCTGGAATGGAGTGTGACCAGTGAGCAGAGCAAGCAATGCTTCTGCACTCCACAAATTCACAAGTCATGATTGAGGAGGCAGCCAATGAGAAGGTTAAAGAAGAGACATGTGACTCTTTATTTTTATTCATTCGTGGTTCATGGGCGTCGCTGGCTGGGCCAGCATTTATTGCCCATCCCTCATTGCCCGAAGGCAGTTGAGAGTCAACCACATTGCTGTGGCTCTGGAGTCACGTGTAGGCCAGACCAGGTAAGGATGGCAGATTTCCTTCCCTGAAGGACAGTAGTGAACCAGATGGGTTTTTCCAACAATCGACAATGGTTTCATGGTCATCAGAAGATTCTTAATTCCAGATATTTTTATTGAATTCAAATTCCACCATCTGCCGTGGCGGGATTCGAACCCGGGTCCACAGAACATCGGCTGAGCTTAGTGTAGGGTTAATAGTGTAGCGATAATACCACTCGACCATTGCCTCCCGAATCCTCCTGAAATCCTTCCTTCCCCATTGCCTCTTGATGTAGACAATATTGACTTCAACATGTACATAAATGTACACAATGAGACTGAACGTGGTGCTGAGCTTACAGAGAGAGGTCAGTTACAGTCATGGTACAATCATTGAAAGTGACAATGAAGGACAATGAAAACAGCAGGACGTGGAAAGCAGAGCTCCACACAAGTAAGGTGTTGGCTTTGCTCAAACTGTTCAGATATCCACTAATATGATGATGCCAAAGGCCAAATATGCCACCACAATGCAGTTAGTGTAAAGAATAATTGAACCACAAAAAGAACTGCCAGAAGATCAGCAAATGTTTTCTATTTGGAGACAGCTTATATCACAAACTCAAAATATTATATCTCAAAGGTCCCTTCAACTTTGATGTATCAACAGCCTTCGGCTCATTGAGATGTATGAAACTCTTTGAGGGCTCGATAGGGTGGATGATGAGAGGCTGTTTTCCTGGTTAAAAAGTCTAGAACTCAGGGCCATAGCCTCAGGTTCAGGAATTAGTCATTTAGGACTGAGATCAAAGAGGTTTCTTCATTCAGACGTTTGGGAATCTTTAGAATTCTCCATGCCAGTGGGTTAAGGATTTTCATGCAATGGATATGTTAAAGACTCAGGTCACCAGATATTGGGGTTGTCAGGGGATAGAACAGGAAAGTGGAGCTGATGTAGAAGATGGGATCAAATTGAGTGGCAAAGCAGGGTCAATGGGCTGAATGGCCTACTCCTGCTCCTATTTCTTATGTTTGGAATTTATGTTGGTGTCATTTGTCTCAAATCTATCAAAGCTCCTATTCCAATGGGCAAATCATTTCCTTCTGAAAGCTGATTACAAATGACATCATTCTGACGAAGGGTCACCCAGACTCGAAACGTTGGCTCTTTTCTCTCCACAAATGCTGTCAGACCTGCTGAGATTTTCCAGCATTGTCTGTTTTTGGTTACAGGTAATATGCTGTGGCCCCTGCTTTGTACATAGGGTGTTTACTAAAATATATTGGAGAACCGTGATGGAACATTGAGGAAAGCAGGGATCAATAAACAAAAAATGAACCAGAGTGGACAGGTAAAGGCTTTCCAAATTACAGAATACGTTCCAGCATCACCTGAGATGTCAATCCAAATGTGTTTGTTTTGAAGGTTCAGGTAGTTACCAAGGACAAAACTGAGTTCTTCCACAACGTGGCCAAAGTTCCTTCATAAACCACCATCATAAAACATCTTAACTGGCTGTTCATTGCCCTGCTATTCGTAGGGCTCCTCTGTGAGAGAAATTACGGCTGGAAATCTCTATCAAACATTCACCGGATAACGGTGGATATTTTTTGTTCAGAAGCAATACTGGCAAGGTCGCTTTTATTACCTGTCCCAAGTTAACATGAGGATGTGGTGGGCAGTTTCCTTAAACCTCTGCAATTGTTCGGCTGACTGTATTCACATAACTCTATTGGAAAAGGATTTCCAAGATATTGGATAAAAGCAAATTACTGCGGATGCTGGAATCTGAAACCAAAAGAGTAAATGCTGGAAAGTCTCAGCAGGTCAGGCAGCATCTGTAAGGAGAGAAAAGAGCTGACGTTTCGAGTCCAGATGACCCTTTGTCAAAGCTAAAAGGCCTATGCCTATGCCTTTTAGCTTTGACAAAGAGTCATCTGGACTCGAAACGTCAGCTCTTTTCTCTCCTTACAGATGCTGCCAGACCTGCTGAGACTTTCCAGCGTTTTCTCTTTTGGTTTCCAAGATATTTACCCACCATTAACTGTACAAGGGGAGATTACATCAGTTAACAGACACTGCTGTTCATTCAAAGCTAAGCAGCCAGAACCAAGGACCCATGTGAAACAGATAACTTGGTAACCAAAGGACTCTATCAACTCAACCCTCCATATCCCACAGGAGGGAGGAACTTAACTGTACAGTTTATCAGGACAAGATCACATTGGAAACATTGCTGACTAATACCACCTTTAATTGACCAACGAACTGACCGTCTAATAGATATAAGGATTTAATCCTAATTAACTTTACCAATTTATACTCAACTATAATTTAAACATCTTCCATAATGACAAAGATACACTGAATTACTTTCACAACCTGTTACTCATCTTGTTCATTTACTCAGTTCATTAATGAGTTGTTTCACACTGCTCGAGATCGTAACTACATCTATTCATATCTATTAATTGCCCAAATATTTAATAGATACACTTAATTTGTTATTTTGTAGTCAATGCATTTGTTGATTACTGCTTGAGAAAGGGCTAATTCATTCACTCAGTATTTTATGAGTATCCCAATTGAAAATGGACTTTATGGCAGGATTATACAGCCTCGCTCAAGCGAGTCCAGAAATTCCCACCCACGGTCAACAGATATTTCCGTTTTCCACCCCTCGCCCGCTCTGATTCCGTGGCGGGTGGAAGAATTCCGGCAAATATCTGGATTAACTGAGGAACCTGTTCCTATTTTGGGTAAATCAAATAATCAATTAAACTGTGGACAGATTTCTTGACCTCACCCCGCGGCTGGGATTCTCCGACCTCGCCCCGCGGCTGGGATTTTCCGACCTCGCCCCGCGGCTGGGATTCTCCGACCTCGCCCCGCGGCTGGGATTCTCCGACCTCGCCCCGTGGCTGGGATTCTCCGACCTCGCCCCGCGGCTGGGATTCTCCGACCTCGCCCCGCAGCTGGGATTCTCCGACCTCGCCCCGTGGCTGGGATTCTCCGACCTCGCCCCGTGGCTGGGATTCTCCGACCTCGCCCCGTGGCTGGGATTCTCCGACCTCGCCCCGCGGCTGGGATTCTCCGACCTCGCCCCGTGGCTGGGATTCTCCGACCTCGCCCCGTGGCTGGGATTCTCCGACCTCGCCCCGTGGCTGGGATTCTCCGACCTCACCCTCCAGCTGGGATTCTCCGACCTCGCCCCGCGGCTGGGATTCTCCGACCTCGCCCCGCGGCTGGGATTCTCCGACCTCGCCCCGCGGCTGGGATTCTCCGACCTCGCCCCGTGGCTGGGATTCTCCGACCTCGCCCCGCGGCTGGGATTCTCCGACCTCGCCCCGTGGCTGGGATTCTCCGACCTCGCCCCGCAGCTGGGATTCTCCGACCTCGCTCCGTGGCTGGGATTCTCCGACCTCGCCCCGCGGCTGGGATTCTCCGACCTCGCCCCGTGGCTGGGATTCTCCGACCTCGCCCCACGGCTGGGATTCTCCGACCTCGCCCCGTGACTGGGATTCTCCGACCTCGCCCCATGGCTGGGATTCTCCGACCTCGCCCCGCGGCTGGGATTCTCCGACCTTGCCCCGTGGCTGGGATTCTCCGACCTCGCCCCGCGGCTGGGATTCTCCGACCTCGCCCCGTGGCTGGGATTCTCCGACCTCGCCCCGTGGCTGGGATTCTCCGACCTCGCTGTGACCACACTGTGCCTTTAACAAATGTATTTGTGTCATGTTTCTTGTGCAGGATTTTTTTAGAAGTCAGTTCTATTTACCCGGTGCCACTTTGTCTGTAAACAGCTGCCTACATGTTGACGCAGAAGATACGGCATTGATTGTTGGAGTGTTTGTTTTAATCTGGGTTATCACAGTTTGGATATTTTAGTGTTTTCCCCTGGGGTTTTTCAGAGTGGGGCTTGATTAGGTTGATTGACAGGATAAATCATGTGACTGGGCGGGGCTAGGCTCACAGAGAGAAACAAGCTCAGTTGCTGTTTGGGATCTTGAGAGAAAAGTGGCTCTCTGTCTCTCACTGGATATCAGAGACTAGGACCTGCCAGAAAATAAATCTCTTTCTCTGAAGTTCTGCTAATTGAAGGTAGATCTTTCTCTGGAGGCCTCTGTATGGGAGTCAGAAGACAGGTGTCTTTCTGTATCTCTGTCCAGAGGTGTGAATAGCACCCACATAAACCTAAATGTCTTGTGTTAACTGATTCTGAAGAAAGATTTGTCTGTGAGGATATTATTTAAATATTGTCAGCACAGTCTGCTGAATGTCAATGTCATGAGATATTGAATTCACTGCCCACTGCTGGGGTGAGTGGGTGGGTGGATGGTGGTGGCGGGGGGGGGGGGGTGAAACAGGGGGGGGGGGGGGGCTGGGGGGTGGTGGTGAGGTCCGGCAGTTGTGGGGGGGCTGAAAGCTCATTGAGAGATTAATTTCAGTCAATATAGTCGATTATACAATAAGGAAGCTGAAGAACAAAAATCCATGAATTGAACATGGAGCAAATGCCATCGTAGCCCAATTCCATGCTGTCAACTTACTGCATTATGGATGAAGGTCACTGAGGGAGAATTCACCAGGGAATCCCGGAGAGCAGCAGCAGTGAGGAATTTTACACGTGTGTGTTAGCTGGGACGCCGCTGGTAGCACTATCATCTCCGAGTCGAAAGGTTCTGAGTTCAGCCTAATTCCAGGCCCTGAGAACAAACACCAAAGCTGAAGTTGCAATGCCTTCTGGGTGAGGTGATAGACTGAGGCCCTCTTAGGAGACCATCACAAAGCCCATGACACTGTTAGTTATCCCAGATGCCTGGGTCAATATTTATCCCTCAATCAACACCGTAAGAGAACGATCTGCTCATTATAACACTGCCGTTTGTGGGCGTTTGCTGTGTGAAAATGTAGGTTACAGAATTGTTACGGCACAGAAGGAGGCCATTTGGCCCATCGTGTCTCCAAACCAGCATCGTGACCTAGTGCCATTCCCCTACCTTTTCCCAGTACCCCTACAAATTGTTTTCCTTTCTATTTCAGCACGGTGGCGCAGTGGTTAGCGCTGCTGCCTCACAGCGCCAGGTACCCGGGTTCAATTCCCGGCTTGGGTCACTGTCTGTGCAGAATCTGATCGTTCTCCCCGTGTCTGCGTGAGTTTCCTCCGGGTGCTCCGGTTTCCTCCCATAGTCTGAAAGACGTGCTGGTTTGGTGCATTGGCCATGCTAAATTCTCTCTCAGTGTACCTGAACAGGCTCCAGAGTGTGGCGACTGGGGGATTTTCACAGTAACTTCATTGCAGTGTTAATGTAAGCCTACTTGTGACAATAGGAAATAAACTTTAAACTTTAATCTCATGTCCTGTTGAATGCCTCAATTGAACCTGCCTCCATCAGACATCCAGGCAGCACATTCCAGACCCCGACCACTCGCTGTGTGAAAAGGATCTTGTGCTTTCTAAGTTATGGTAAGAAGTCTCACAACACCAGGTTAAAGTCCAACAGGTTTATTTGATAGCAAAAGCCACAAGCCTTTGGAGCGCTGCTCCTTCATCAGGTGAGTGGAAGTTCTGTTCACAAACAGGGCATATAAAGACACAAACTCAATTTACAAAATAATGGTTGGAATGCGAGTCTTTACAGGTAATCAAGTCTTAAAGGTACAGACAATGTGAGTGGAGAGAGGGTTAAGCTCAGGTTAAAGAGATGTGAATTGTCTCCAGCCAGGACAGCCAGTGAGATTTTGCAAGCCCAGGCAAGTTGTGGGGGTTACAGAGAGTGTGACATGAACCCAAGATCCCGGTTGAGGCCGTCCTCATGTGTGCGGAACTTGGCTATCAGTCTCTGCTCAGCAACTCTGCGCTGTTGTGTGTCGTGAAGGCCACCTTGGAGAACGCTTACCCGAAGATCAGAGGCCGAATGCCCGTGACCGCTGAAGTCCTCCCCAACAGGAAGAGCCTGATGATTGTCGAGCGGTGTTCATTCATCCATTGTCGTAGCGTCTACATGATCTCCCCAATGTACCATGCCTCAGGACATCCTTTCCTGCATTTCTTTCAGTGTTTTATCCAACTTTGATACCCATGGTGCATTTTCACACCGGGTTCCCTCATCTCCCTTCAGGCTTCAGAGCCTTTCTCCATCACCAGATTCAGGAGAACTTTGGAACTGTTCATCTGGTTTCCTTCTCCACACACTCAGTGATTTTCTTTATAAAACACTGATGACCTGAGAGAAACTTCCAGAATGATTCCTGCTCGGCTTTGTGCTGTGGCAGTTTAACGGCTGCGGCGTGTGAGCCCCAGCAGCCGCAGCGTGCACTTGCGCGGGTCTTGGAGTCTCCCCCTCCTGATTGATGGAGAAGGGGGAGTCAATGGGAACAGTTGAGGGCATTTGGCCTCTGATCTTCGGGTAAGCGTTCTCCAAGGCGGCCTTCACGACACACGGCAACGCAGAGTCGCTGAGCAGAGACTGATAGCCAAGTCGGCAAGATGTTGGAAAAAATTATAAGGGATAGGATTTATAGTTATTTGGAGAGTAATGAATTGATAGGTGATAGTCAGCATGGTTTTGTGGCAGGTAGGTCGTGCCTTACTAACCTTATTGAGTTTTTTGAGAAAGTGACCAAGGAGGTGGATGGGGGCAAGGCAGTGGACGTGGTATATATGGATTTTAGTAAGGCGTTTGATAAGGTTCACCATGGTAGGCTTCTGCAGAAAATGCAGATGTATGGGATTGGGGGTGATCTAGGAAATTGGATCAGGAATTGGCTAGCGGATAGGAAACAGAGGGTGGTGGTTGATAGTAAATATTCATCATGGAGTGCGGTTACAAGTGGTGTACCTCAGGGATCTGTTTTGGGGCCACTGCTGTTTGTAATATTTATTAATGATCTGGATGAGGGTATAGTTGGGTGGATTAGCAAATTTGCTGATGACACCAAAGTCGGTGGTGTGGTAGACAGTGAGGAAGGGTGTCGTAGTTTGCAGGAAGACTTAGACAGGTTGCAAAGTTGGGCCGAGAGGTGGCGGATGGAGTTTAATGCGGAGAAGTGTGAGGTAATTCACTTTGGTAGGAATAACAGATGTGTTGAGTATAGGGCTAACGGGAGGACTTTGAATAGTGTGGAGGAGCAGAGGGATCTAGGTGTATGTGTGCATAGATCCCTGAAAGTTGGGAATCAAGTAGATAAGGTTGTTAAGAAGGCATATGGTGTCTTGGCGTTTATTGGTAGGGGGATTGAATTTAGGAGTCGTAGCGTTATGTTGCAACTGTACACAACTCTGGTGCGGCCGCACTTGGAGTACTGTGTGCAGTTCTGGTCCCCACATTACAGGAAGGATGTGGAGGCTTTGGAGAGGGTGCAGAGGAGGTTTACCAGGATGTTGCCTGGTATGGAGGGGAGATCCTATGAGGAGAGGCTGAGGGATTTGGGATTGTTTTCGCTGGAAAGGCGGCGGCTAAGAGGGGATCTTATTGAAACATATAAGATGATTAGAGGTTTAGATAGGGTGGATAGTGATAGCCTTTTTCCTCTGATGGAGAAATCCAGCACGAGGGGGCATGGCTTTAAATTGAGGGGGGGTAGTTATAGAACCGATGTCAGGGGTAGGTTCTTTACCCAGAGGGTGGTGAGGGATTGGAATGCCCTGCCAGCATCAGTAGTAAATGCGCCTAGTTTGGGGGCGTTTAAGAGATCCGTAGATAGGTTCATGGACGAAAAGAAATTGGTTTAGGTTGGAGGGTCACAGTTTTTTTTTTAACTGGTCGGTGCAACATCGTGGGCCGAAGGGCCTGTTCTGCGCTGTAATGTTCTATGTTCTATCTATGTTCTAAGTTCCGCACACATGAGGACGGCCTCAACCGGGATATCGGGTTCATGTCACACTATCTGTAACCCCCACGACTTGCCTGTGCTTGCAAAATCTCACTAACTGTCCTGGCTGGAGACAATACACATCTCTTTAACCTGTGCTTAACCCTCTCTCCACTCACATTGTCTGTATCTTTAAGACTTGATTACCTGTAAAGACTCGCATTCCAGCCATTATTTTGTAAATTGAGTTTGTGTCTATATATGCCCTGTTTGTGAACACAACTCCCACTCACCTGGTGAAGGGGCAGCGCTCTGAAAGTAGTGGCTTTTGCTACCAAATAAACCTGTTGGACTTTAACCTGGTGTTGTGAGACTTCTTACTGTCCAACGCTGGCATCTCCACGTCATTTTCTAAATTATGACAGTGACCAGACTTCCAAAGTACTCCATTGGTTGCAAAGCACTATGGGTTGTCTGTTGGTCATGAAAGGTGCTACCGAAATGCAAGTCTTTTCTGTGTGGGGAATATGCTTCATGATTTTAAAGTAAAACTTTAATTATATATTTGGAGCTTTCTGTTCTGAGAACTGGATTCCAAATAAGCAATCGCTTTTGTAAACATTGGATCTTAGGAACAGGAGTCCCTTGGAGTGTTTTGTAGGTTTCAATAAGATCACCTCTCATTCTTCTGTAGAATACGGACCCAGTTTGCCCAATCTCTCTTCATAAGACAGTCCCACCATCCCCAGAACAAGTCTGGTGAAACGTCATTACTCTCTCCCTCTGTGACAGTAATATCCTTTCTGAGGTAAGGGGACTAAAACTGCACACAGTGCTCCAGGTGTGGTCTAACCAAGCTCCAATACATTTGAAGCAAGATCTCATCACTCCTGTTCTCAAATCCACTTGTGATAAAGACTAACATTCCATTAGCCTTCCTAATAGTTTGCTACACCTGCAAGTTAGCCTTCAGTCACTTATGGACAAGGACACCCAGGTCCCTCTGTACATCGACACTTTCTCATTTCTATTTGGGAAATACCCTGTATTTCTTTTCCTTCTACCAAAGTGGATTACCTCACATTTTTCCACGTTACATTCCCTCTGCCATGTTCTTGCCCACTCACTGGGTGGGATTTTCCTCCCTCTCCATGGCACTGGGAGGTGGTGCACAGTTCGCTGGCAGCTGGTCCCTCTGTTATCACGTGGTTTCCTGTTGAATGCACCTCTCGTTGCCGGGAAACCGGCGGTGGGAGGGTACACTGCCTGCACGACCATGAGGTCCCACCAGCTGCTGTAAATGGCAGCAAAATTTCTACATGAAGCCCAACTGGATCCCAAAAATGATTGATTTTGGGTTGAGTGTGAGGAGAAGGTGTTTCACTCCAGGTGTGACTCTATTGGCCCACTCGGAGGCTTTTATCAAAACAACTTTATTTTAACAATACAGTTTAACTATAATGAATGAATTGGCTTAACTTTCACCAATTGAAATGCTTAAACATGACAAGATACAATTCTTAACTGCTAATCTATCTCTGTTAGTTCCAATTTAAGCAATATTCTTCATAGCCTTAAACTCCTCTAGAAAATCAATGAGCAAATGACACAGGCTTACAAAGTTTTAATTGTTGCCAGTCCTAGATCCTTTGAAGACTCCTGGAGAGGAAGATACAGAGAGACAGCAGTCTTTTGGCAGCCCCAAATAGCAGCCTCCAGAGAGAGAGAGAGAGAAATACCTCTGATTCTTTCAGGATCAAGCAGAAACTAAACTGTTTTTCCCTGTAATCTTAGCTCCACCCATTCACATGACACTGTCTCTTGTCAATCAACCTAAATAAATCCTACTTTGAAACCCCGGGGAAAAACCTAAATAAACAAAAATGCATTAGCTCAGATTAAAACAAGCACCACATTATTTAGGATCAATTACTCTCCTGCAATCTCAACATGGAGCTGCCTGGTTTTCAGACAGAATGGCACCAGGTAAACCAGTGCTGACCTTTAAACATACCCCACAAAGGAAACATGATATAAATAATTTATTTAAGGCACAGTATCATCGCACATCCGTGAACTTGGAAATATTACATTTGGTTCCCACATCCAAATCATTGAGCTATATTGTGAACAGCTGAGGCCCAAGTACTGATCCTTGTGGTACCCCACTCGCCACAGCCTGCCAATGTGAGAATGACCCGTTTATTCCTACTCTCTGTTTTCTACTTGTTAGTCAATCCTCAATCCATGCTGGGATATTGCCTCCTAGCCCATGTGATTTAATTTAGCTAATCAACCTCCTGGAAGGGACTTTATCAAAAGCCCATGGGGTAGGGTTCTGGATGGACAGCTTCTACCTGGTCTATTCTTCACCATTTTAGCCCCAGGCCATAGTCACAACCGAGCATCAGTCTCTAACAAGCCACTCAGCCGCTCCTCAGAATGTGTAGCAGTGAACAAAGAACAAAGAACAAAGAAAATTACAGCACAGCATTTTTATTAATGACTTAGAGGAGGGGGCTGAAGGGTGGATCAGTAAATTTGCTGATGACACCAAGATTGGTGGAGTAGTGGATGAGGTGGAGGGCTGTTGTAGGCTGCAAAGAGACATAGGTAGGATGCAAAGCTGGGCTGAAAAATGGCAAATGGAGTTTAACCCTGATAAATGTGAGGTGATTCATTTTGGTAGGTCAAATTTAAATGTGGATTACAGGGTCAAAGGTAGGGTTCTGAAGACTGCGGAGGAACAGAGAGATCTTGGGGTCCATATCCACAGATCTCTAAAGGTTGCCACTCAAGTGGATAGAGCTGTGAAGAAGGCCTATAGTGTGTTAGCTTTTATTAACAGGGGGTTGGAGTTTAAGAGCCGTGGGGTTATGCTGCAACTGTACAGGACCTTGGTGAGACCACATTTGGAATATTGTGTGCAGTTCTGGTCACCTCACTATAAGAAGGATGTGGAAGCGCTGGAAAGAGTGCAGAGGAGATTTACCAGGATGCTGCCTGGTTTGGAGGGTAGGTCTTATGAGGAAAGGTTGAGGGAGCTAGGGCTGTTCTCTCTGGAGCGGAGGAGGCTGAGGGGAGACTTAATAGAGGTTTATAAAATGATGAAGGGGATAGATAGAGTGAACGTTCAAAGACTATTTCCTCGGGTGGATGGAGCTATTACAAGGGGGCATAACTATAGGGTTCGTGGTGGGAGATACAGGAAGGATATCAGAGGTAGTTTCTTTACGCAGAGAGTGGTTGGGGTGTGGAATGGACTGCCTGCAGTGATAGTGGAGTCAGACACTTTAGGAACATTTAAGCGGTTATTGGATAGGCACATGGAGCACACCAGGATGATAGGGAGTGGGATAGCTTGATCTTGGTTTCAGATAAAGCTCGGCACAACATCGTGGGCCGAAGGGCCTGTTCTGTGCTGTACTGTTCTATGTTCTATGTTCACAGGAACAGGCCCTTCGGCCCTCCAAGCCTGCACTGACCATGCTGCCCGACTTAACTAAAACCCCCCTACCCTTCCGGGGACCATATCCCTCTATTCCCATCCTGTTCATGTATTTGTCCAGACGCCCCTTAAAACTCACTATCATATCTGCTTCCACTACCTCCCCCAGCAGCAAGTTCCAGGCACCCACCACCCTCTGTGTAAAAAACTTGCCTTATACATCTCCTGCTTATCTGTTGCTAGTATTAAAGTAAAGAAACGGTGGCATAGTGGTCAGCACTGCTGCATCACAGCGCCAGGGACCTGGGTTCAATTCCCAGCTTGGGTCACTGTCTGTGTGGAGTCTGCATGTTCTCCCCCTGTCTGTATGTGTTTCCTCCGGCTGCTCCGGTTTCCTCCCACACTCCAAAGATGTGCGGGTTAGGTGGATTGGCCATGCTAAATTGCCCCTCAGTGTCCCGGGATGTGTAGGTTAGAGGGATTAGCAGGGTAAATATGTGGGTTTACAGGGATAGGGCCTGGGTGGGATTGTGGTCGGTGCAGACTCGATGGGACAAATGGCCTCTTTCTGCACTGTAGGGATTCTATGATTCTATATCATGGAAAGCAAGAATGGGTGATAAAATTAGTTTCATTTACAGTCCCTTTGTGGTAAAAAAATTCCATTCATTAATTCCCCATGGACCTCACAGGGTTGGTCTGTTGTAGTGTTTAAGTTTCTGAATAGTTTATTGTTACTGGTGTGGCCGCTCCTTTATTTCACAAATTTTTTCCAGATCTTTCACAACATATCATCTATTGCTGTGAAGATTGGCGAAAAATGCCAATTCTTTGTAGATCAGATGTTAAGTTAGCGCTGGATGAGATCGAGTGAGTTGCTGCTGTTATTGTGTGATGATACTGCTTGTGTCACACATGTTAGTCTCATTTGATTGGCTGGATATATGTGTTGCTATAGTGATGGGCTGCAGGACATGGTTGGAGTTGTGTTTATTTGGATTGAGAAACCCCGGGATTGGGTGACTGCTGATAACGTTTGCTTCACTGGTGACAGCTGAGAGTGATGTCTGAAATCGGCAACTCGACAAGTAAATAAATGCAAATACACCCTCCATTTTCCTCTCTACAGATGCCTTATAAAGGTTTCTGACAACAGAATGTATTAATACTCTTTATAATGTTAAATAGCAGGTGCTTTGGACCAGATAAGCAGCATTCACTGTCTGAAAGGCTTCTCCTAAAGATACCTGTTGGATTGAGACACTTGCTGTGCCATTTTCTCAAACATAATGGACCAGGTTTGGTTGGAGCCGGGCAGCTGACAGTATTGGTCATTATTTCAGTGTTGTAATAGCGTGGCACACTTCAGATGTCATCAGGAGATTCCAGGCTTTGTTGGGAACAAAAGCTACTTGTTGATAAGCGAAACTTGGACACGAGGTTGGCAGCTCTAGGCTGCCCTGGAGCAGAGCTCCAATTCTTACACACTTACTGCATGGCTGCTCGATGATTCTGCCTGAGAGAGAGCACTCCACCCTCTGAGGTGATTACTCACCCTCAGTTCCTATTGGTTCCTCAAGTCAGGTGACTCACTTCTGCTGTGCTGTCTTCCTCTGTCTAAAGAGACACACACCACGGGGGCGATTCTGAATTTGCGGGTAATATGGTGTAAATCACGATTGTTTTTTCAGTGGGTGTTCAGACTCAAATCTCCCACACTCTCTGCAATGCAGAGATCACAATCGGAAATATTATTAAAAGCTCGGGGGGGCGGGGGGGCCTATTCGTGTTGGACTCTGACAGTTCAGCATGAGGATTGAGAAGGAAATGTAAATTTGTGTGAATGAATGTAGGAATGGGCAACAAGTGCTGGTCTTGAAAGAATTAATGCATTTTTAAAAGTGGAATCGTTATCAAATGCCATTATTTTACAGGATTCAATAATTATTTTTTTCCGATGTAAAGTTTTGCTGTGCCTCACTGTGGGGGTACATGAATAAAATGGACTAACGGCTTAAATCCACAGCGTCCTTCCTAATGATATAGGTCAATAGATGATATAGCCCAAACCTCCAACTTTCCCCTGCATTCCTGACACTTTTTTTTATTCATTCGTGGGACATGGGTGTCACTGGCTGGTCAGCATTTATTGCCCATCCCTAGTTGCCCCTTGAGAAGGTGGTGGTGAGCTGCCTTCTTGAATCGCTGCAGTCCATGTTCTGTGGGTTGACCCACAATGCCGTTAGGGAGGGAATTCCAGGATTTTGACCCAGCGACTGCAAAGGAACGGCGATAT
Source organism: Mustelus asterias (assembly GCF_964213995.1). Taxonomy (NCBI): domain Eukaryota; kingdom Metazoa; phylum Chordata; class Chondrichthyes; order Carcharhiniformes; family Triakidae; genus Mustelus; species Mustelus asterias. Next base: position 71,731,510 of record NC_135823.1, read on the forward strand.
ATTTCCAAATCAGGATGGTGAGTGACTTGGAGAGGAACTTGCAGGCGGTGGTGTTGTTCCCATTTAACCGCTTCCTTTGTCCTTCTAGATGGAAGTGGTCGTGGGTTTGGAAGTTGCTGTCAAGGATCTTTGGTGAATTGCTGCAGTGCATCTTGTTGATGGTACACACTGCTGCTACTGAATGTCGGTGGTGGAGGGAGTGGATGTTTGTGGATGTGGTGCCAATCAAGCGGGGCTGCTTTGTCCTGGATGGTGTCGAGCTTCTTGAGTGTTGTTGGAGCTGCACCCATCCAGGCAAGTGGGGAGTATTCCATCACACTCCTGACTTGTGCCTTGTTGGAGATGCAGGCATCATGAGTGAATAGTTGAGTTCGGCCAAACCACACATGCTGGAGACTGATTCCCACTCTTGAAAGCTTAAGTGAGTTTGGAATTGCGTGACAACAGTCACAACACACCTGCTTTGTCGGAGCAGAAGATCATTCTAATGAAGTCCTAGGCTGGGATTCTCCAGTCTCGCCGCCAGTGAGAACAGAGAATTTAACATTCAGCCAGAACTCCGTTCACAGCAGCGGGACTGGAGAATCCCATCTGCGGGTGAGATCGGAGAGTTCCAGCCCCTATTTAAACTCAGCTGCAATTTCTCAAAAACGTTTAGAAATTAATGCACTTACAGGAAGCTGAACATTGCTTCGGCAGCACGGTGGCACAATGGTTAGCACTGCTGCCTCCCAGCACTAGGGACCCGGGTTCAATTCCCAACTTGGGTGACTGACTGTGTGGAGTCTGCACGTTCTCCCCGTGTCTGCGTGGGTTTCCTCCGGGTGCTCCAGTTTCCTCCCACAGTCTGAAAGACGTGCTGGTTAGGGTGCATTGACCCAAACAGGCGCCGGAGTGTGGCGACTAGGGGAATTTCACAGTAACTTCATTGCAGTGTTAATGTAAGCCTATTTGTGACTGATAAATAAATAAACTTTCATTGAGGGACAATTCATAATTTCCTTCCTTGCTTGGTAAATACGTTGATGTGGAGATGCCGGCGTTGGACTGGGGTGGGCACAGTAAGAAGTCTCACAACACCAGGTTAGAGTCCAATGGGTTTATTTGGAATCACGAGCTTTCGGAACGCTACTCCTTCATCAGGTGAGTGGAGAGCTGGATTCACAAACACAGCATATATAGACACAGACTCAATTACAAGATAATGGTTGGAATGCGATCAAAGAACAAAGAACAAAGAAAATTACAGCACAGGAACAGGCCCTTCGGCCCTCCAAGCCTGCACTGACCATGCTGCCCGACTGAACTAAAACCCCCTACCCTTCCGGGGACCATATCCCTCTATTCCCATCCTATTCATGTATTTGTCCAGACACCCCTCAAAACCCACTATTGTATCTGCTTCCACTACCTCCCCCAGCAACGAGTTCCACCACCCACTATGTAAAAAACTTGCCTCGTATATCTCCTTTAAAACTTGTCCCTCGCACCTTAAACCTGTGCCCCCTAGTAATTAACTTTTCCACCCTGAGAAAAAGCTTCTGACTATCCACTCTGTCCATGCTCCTTATAATCTTGTAGACTTCTATCAGGTCACCCCTCAACCTCCATCGCTCCAGTGAGAACAGACCCGGTTTCTCCAACCTCTCCTCATAGCTAATGCCCTCCATACCAGACAACATCCTGGTAAATCTTTTCTGTAACCTCTCCAAAGCTTCCAACTCCTTCTGCTAGTGTGGCGACCAGAATTGAACACTATATTCCAAGCGCGGCCTAACTAAGGTTCCATAAAGCTGCAACATGACTTGCCAATTTTTAAACTCAATTCACCGGCCGATGAAGGCAAGCATGCCGTATGCCTTCTTGACTACCTTCTCCATCTGCATTGCCACTTTCAGTGACCTGTGTCCCTGTACACCCAGATCCCTCTGCCTATCAATACTCTTAAGGGTTCTGCCATTTACTGTATATTTCCTACCTTTATTAGACCTTCCAAAATGCATTACCTCACATTTGTCTGGATTAAACTCCATCTGCCATCTCTCCGCCCAAGCCTCCAACCGATCTATATCCTGCTGTATCCTCTGATGGTCCTCATCGCTATCCACAAATCCACCAACCTTTGTGTCGTCCGCAAACTTACTAATCAATCCAGGTCATTATCTTGTAATTGAGTTTGTGTCTATATATGTCCTGTTTGTGAAACAAATCCTGTACTCACCTGATGAAGGAGCGACACCCCGAAAGCTCGTGCTACCCAATAAACCTGTTGGACTTTAACCTGGTGTTGTGAGGCTACTTATGTTAAATACATTGTCAGTAAGTTACACTTACTGGAGGCATTGCGCTGCTATAATGGGGAAGGAAGCAAATTCCTGGCCATCTGGAAATGGTGTTTGTGGATGTCCCTGTGGATTCGCTGATTATATCTGATCATAACCAGCATATTCCGTAGACATGATCTGTAAAATTTAAAGCTAAAATCAAAATGGTGTTGTGTAATGACTTTAATCAGGTGCTTGAGGTGGGCCAGTTAGAATATGAACTCCCTGATTAAGGACCAAATTGATGGGCCAATCAGGGAGCTTCATGCTTTGTACGTAACCGGGAGTGTCAGTGCCGCTGGGACTCCGAGTGTGGGCTGTAACTGAAAGCACTCTGTCTGCTGCTGTCAGACTTGGAAATAAAGGGGTTTTGGTGAAGGGGCTTCTGCCTCCGAGGACCTTTTACAGGTGTACACTTAGATCCCTACCACAGAAATATAAATGTAAAAAAAAGACGCACTAAAATAGCGTTTTGCTAAACTACCTCGGCCGGAATTCTCCAGCCATTCACGCCAGCAGGATCCTCCAGTCCCGCTGCAGTGGACGGAGATTTGGCTGAGTGCCAAATTCCCCCTCCTCCCTCACAGTGGCAGCAGAGCGTGAACGGCTGGAGAATTCCTGTTTCAAAGCACTTTACAGGCAATTAAGTACCTTTGATGTGTAGTCATTGTTGTAATGCAGGAAACATGACACCAGTTTGTACAAAGCAAACTCTGCCTAAATAGCAATGTGATCATCTGTTTCTGTTGTGTAGCTAATTGGAGGATAAATTGGCTGATTGGCAGGAAACCCGGAAGAAACTTCCTGCTCCTTGGAATAGTGCCGTGTGATCGTTTCCACCCACTCCAGCAGTCCTCGGTTTAATGCCTTATCTGAAATCAGGATCCTCTGGTAGCCAGGCACTCTCCCAGTATGATGCTGGAGCATCAGCCGAGGTTTCTGTGTTCCAATCCTGCGATGGGACTTAAACCCAGAGGCTACCAGCTGAGCCACAGCTGACACTGCGAAGAAAGGCTATTCTTTGTAGAGAAGGTGCGGTGGCACAGTGGTTAGCACTGCTGCCTCACAGCGCCAGCGACCCGGGTTTGATTCCCAGCTTGGGTCATTGTCTGTTTGGAGTTTGCATATTCTCCCCGCGTCTGCGTGGGTTTCCTCCGGGTGCTCCGGTTTCTTCCCACATTCTGAAAGACGTGTTGGTTAGGTGCATTGACCCCGAACAGGCACCGGGCTGTGGCGACTAGGGGAATTTCACAGTAACTTCATTGCGGTGTTAATGTAAGCCTTATTCATGACTAATAAATAAACTTTTACTTTAAAGGAGGATAAACATCTCTTCATTGACTGTTCCTTGTTGCAGATTATGCTGTGACTACAGAGTAAAGTTAGCCAGGGCAAGGGAGAGTTATAGAGTCATAGAAGTTTACAGCATGGAAACAGGCCCTTCAGCCCAACTTGTCCATACCACCCTTTTTTTTAAACCACTAAGCTAGTCCCAATTGCACGCGTTTGGCCCATATCCCTCTATACCCATCTTACAAAATTATACCTGCCTCTACTACTACCTCTGGCAGCTTGTTCGAAACACTCACCACCCTCTGTGTGAAACAATTGCCCCTCTGGATCTTTTTGTATCTCTCCCCTCTCACCTTAAACCTATGCCCTCTAGTTTTAGACTCTCCTACCTTTGGGAAAAGATGTTGACTAGTTCGCTGATCTGTGCCCCTCATTATTTTATAGACCTCTATCAGATCACCCCTCAGCCTCCTACACTCCAGGGAAAAAACTCCCAGTCTATCCAGCCTCTCCTTATAACTCAAACCATCAAGTCCCAGTAGCATCCTTGTAAAGGAATCTGCTTCTGTTATCCACAGCCTGTTTTGGTATTTGAAATGGAAAGAAAATCCAATTAAACTGTAAATATTTGGCCAACCTCTCACCACCAAGCTCCATAGCTACAGGAACCCTGGGGATGGATTTTCTGGTGACTAAGTGCAGTGTTGGGTGGGAAAGTCAGTCTGATTCCCATTGGGCAGTGGGATGAGTGAACACAACAATCGTCCACTTTTCAACTCATTAATTATGCATCCATGGGGAACTCGGAAAATTTCATAGCCTGTCCTGCCGTTACCTCATCGGTTGAAAGGTCAAGCACTCCACATTATTCCTCCAGGTTCCCTGAGGCCACAACTCATACTGCAGAAGCGGAGAGGTATGGAGCAGAGTCAGTAACTGTCCACACGGTTTACACAGGGAGCTATAGGAGGAGAGTGTATGAACTCGTGCAGAAATTCCGAGAGAAAATGTTCGGAACATGAGCAGTAAAGAACAAACTGTACATGAAGCAGCAAAGTGTAACCCTGCTCCCTCTGCTCCAGGTGACCTCCTGATAGACACGGTTGTTTTGTAGGTAAAACATCAATTTGTTAACCATTTCCATGGCGTTAAGCAAACGGTGGGGTTTCTGCAGCTTCTTTACATGGTCGCAACATGTTTGCTGCTCTCCTGAAATTCAGTATCCTGCTTAAAGAAGGTCAGGATCCCACGGGACAGTGAAACAATGCAACAGGGAAAGATAAATGAGGCATCAACTAATTGATTGCCACTTCTTGCTCAGTGCGCAGTGGAATCTAGTCCAGTTCTTCTTATTAATGAGTGGTATCTGTCTTGTTGAAGGATATTAATGTTCATTTTGAACGTGCCATGAATTGAAAACCACTGAGGTCTTGTTGCTCTGATGGACACATTGTGATTACTGTCTTCAAACAAGACTAGACACGGGAAGGGCCAAAAGACACTGATATTCATGCACCAGATTAGAAAATGTGGATGTAAATGTTCACCCTCACTCTAAGCCAACAGAATGAAGCAAATCATAGAAACATAGAAACTAGAATCAGGACTAGGCCCTTCGAGCCAGCTCCGCCATTCATTTTGATCATGGCTGATCATTGAATTCAATATCCTGATCCCCCTTCCCCCCATATCCCTTTGATCCCTTTAACCCCAAGAGCTGGATCTAATTTCTTCTTGAAATTACAGTGTTTTGGCCTCAACTACTTTCTGTGGGAGTGAATTCCACACATTCACCGCCCTCTGGGTGAAGAAATTTCTCCTCACCTCAGTTCTAAAAGATTTACCCCTTATCCTCAAACTATGACCCCTAGTTCTGGACTCCCCCCCCCACCATTGGGAACATTCTTTCTGAATCTGCCCTCTAACCCTGTTAGAATTTTATAAGTTTCTATGAGATCCCCTCTCACTCTTCTAAACCCCAGTGAATATAATCCTAACTGACTTAATCTCTCCTCATATGACAGACTTGCCATCCCAGGAATCAGCCTGGTAAACCTTCACTGCACTCCCTCAAGAGCAAGAACATCCTTCCTCAGATAAGGACACCAAAACTGCACACAATACTCCAGATGTGGCCTCACCAATGCCCTATACAACTGCAGTAAAATCATCCACTGTCAGGGTACATAATCACAAAGTGCCAAGGTATATAATGAAGCCAGACTAGACCTCACCTATTGACTATTTTAGCATTAATGTGAGGATAGAATGCTTCACTCCAGGTGTGATTCTACCGACAAACTTATTAGCGATAGGCAGCATGGCTTTGTGTGGGGAGGTTGTCTCACAAACTTGAGTGAGTTTTTTGAGGAGGTGACAAGAATGATTGATGAGGGAAGCGTGGTAGATGTTGTCTAGAAGGACTTTAGTAAGGACTTTGACAAGGTCCCTCATGGCAGACTGGTGCAGAAGGTGAAGTCACATGGAATCCACAGTGAGCTGGTAAGATGGATACAGAGGAAGGTTTGGTCACAGAAGACAGAGCGTAGCGGTGGAAGGGTGTTTTTCAGGCTGGAGACCTGTGATCAGTGGTGTTCCTGGCCTGGGTGATGTGCCAACCTGACACTGAAGTCCAAAAGTCAATTGATGATCGCAGTTGCACTAGACACTGGCGTGATATATATCACAAAACCAGTTCAAACCGGTCCTTCTTTGTAGCAGCCAGCATTGCAAACATTAAACATAAAGACTTCGCATCTGTCCAAATTTAAAGTGTGATTATTAACATCAACAAGCTCAGATCACCTGCCTCCACAGACCAGTACTTCCTGTAGTTGTCAGTGCTGCTCACTTGTGTAAATGACCTTAAGATCTCATGTTTGGGACTATGATGTGTTGTCTCATACCGAGCGACATGGTGACATAACCTAGTGGTGTAACTAAAGATGCTGACAGGGGTGGAGCTGTTCGTGTCTGGCATACGGACCTCTACATTGTTGAGCAGCAACTCTCAGATGATTCCTCGTGCCTTCCTCTGGGCCATGACCCCATCACCGAACATCAAGCTTCTGTTTAAAAGCAAATTACATGCAAGTCATGTTGCAGCTTTATAGAATCTTAGTTAGGCTGCACTTGGAATATAGTGTTCAATTCTGGTCGCCACACTACCAGAAGGATGTGGAGGCTTTGGAGAGGGTACAGAAAAGATTTACCAGGATGTTGCCTGGTATGGAGGGCATTAGCTATGAGGAGAGGTTGGAGAAACTTGGTTTGTTCTCACTGGAACGACGGAGGTTGGGGGGCGACCTGATAGAAGTCTACAAGATTATGAGAGGCATGGACAGAGTGGATAGTCAGAAGCTTTTTCCCAGGGTGGAAGAGTCAATTACTAGGGGCATAGGTTTAAGGTGTAAGGGGCAAGGTTTAAAGGAGATGTACGAGGCAGATTTTTTACACAGAGGGTGGTGGGTGCCTGGAACTCGTTGCCGGGGGAGGTAGTGGAAGCGGATACAGTAGTGGCTTTTAAGGGGCGTCTTGACAAATACATGAATAGGATGGGAATAGAGGGATATGGTCCCTGGAAGGGTAGGGGGTTTTAGTTCAGTCGGGCAGCATTGTCGGTGCAGGCTTGGAGGGCCGAAGGGCCTGTTCCTGTGCTGTAATTTTCTTTGTTCTTTGTTCTTTGTCCTGCAGATGCTGGAATCTGAAACCAAAAGAGAAAACGCTGGAAAATCTCGGCACGTTTGGCAGCATCTGTAAGGCTCCTTACAGATGCTGCCAGACCTGCTGAGATTTTCCAGTGTTTTCACTTTTGGGATCAAGCTACGGTTTCCAGGACTGTCACTGACCTCATCGCTTCTGGAGATCTTCCCACCACAGCTTCCAATCCCATAGTCCTCCCACTGCTTCTACCTCCTTCCCTATATCCATAAACAGGACTGCCCCAATAGAGCCATCCTATCAGCCTGTTCCTGCCCACGGAGCTCATTTCCTCCTATCCTGACTCCATTCTCTCTTCTCTTGTCCAGTCCCTTCCCACCTCCATCTGCGATTCTTCTGATGCCCTACTCTGTATCAACAATTTCCAGTTCCCTGGCTCAAACCGCCTCCTCCTCACCATGGACGTCCAATCTCTCTACACCTCCATTCCCCACTAGGATGGTCTGAGGGCTCTCCACTTCTTGCTGGAACAGAGGTCTGAACAATTCCCATCCGCCACCACTCTCCTCCGTTTGGCTGGTCCTGACGCTCAACAATTTCTCCTTCAGCTTGTCTCAGTTTCTCCAAATGAAAGGTGTGGCTATGGGAACCGCACGGGTCCCAGTTATGCCTGTCTCTTTATGGGTTATGTGGAATATTCCTTGTTCCAGTCCTACTCCGGCCCTCTCCCACACATCAATTTCTGCTATATCGATGACGTTATCTTTGCCGCTTCATGCTCTTGTCTGGGCCTGGAAAAAATGGTCAATTTTGCTTCCGATTTCTCATCTTCACATGTCCCACCTCCAACAACTTCACTCCCTTTCCTTGGCCTCTCTTCCTCAATTTCCAGTAAGAGACTGACCACCAATATTCATTACAAGCCCACCCACTCCCACAGCTACCTCGACTACAGCTCCTCACACCCCGCTCACGGTAAGGACTCCATCCCATTCTCCCAGCAGTTGCCAGGGCACTTAACTGTGTCTGACCATCTCCCACACAGAGAATGGCAAATGGAATTCAACCAAGTCCAGTGTGAGGTGATGCATAGACTCCTACAGTACAGAAGGAGGCCATTTGGCCCATCGAGTCTGCACCAACCACAATCCCAGACAGGGCCCTATCCCCATAACCCCATGTATTTACTCTAGCTATTCCCCCTGACACTAAGGGGCAATTTGGTATGGCCAATCCACCTAACCCGCACATCTTTGGACTGTGGGAGGAAACCGGAGCACCCGGAGGAAACCCATGCAGCCACAGGGAGAACGTGCAAACTCCACACAGACAGTGACCCAAAGCTGGAATCGAACCCGGGTCCCTGGCACTGTGAGGCAGCAGTGCTAACCACTGTGCTACCATGCATCTGGGAGATCAAACAAGGAAAAAGATTACACAGTAATTGGGAGAATATGGAGGGGTGTTGAGGAAGTGAAGGACTTTGGAGTGAATGCCCACACATCCCTGAAGGTCACAGGACAGGTGGTTAAGAAGACAAATGGAATCTTTTCATTTATTAGCTGAGATATAGAATATCAGAGCAGGGAGGTTATTCTGGAAATTCTATAAAACATTAGTTACACCACAACTTGAGTAGTGTGTGCAGCTCTGATCACCTCATTCCAGAAAGGATGTAACTGCAGTAGCGAGGGTACAGAGAAGAATTACGAGGATGTTGCCAGGACAAAATTAGGACATTTTCTCATTATCTATCGGATTTTGCCACACATGACAACTGGAGTAACACCTGGTGAGTTTCTGATGGGGAGGCGGATAAGGACCAGGTCGAACCTGGTGTTCCCCAATTTGGCGGGAGGCTGGAGGCAAAGCAAAGTGTTCAAAAGAAGAATCAGGATTCTACAAGAATTGGCAGGACATTCGAAGTGGATGATCCAGTATATGCCAAACAGTTTGGGACAGGTCTGAGTTGGGTCCCAGGTGTTGTCATGGCCAGAACGGGCCTGGTATCACATGATGCAAAGGTTCAAGATAAAATCCTGACAAAGTCCTTGGATCACTTGGGAAGAAGGGAACCACATAGAGAAGCAGTGGGACAGTCTGCCCCGATTGCCCCTGGCACTAATGTTGTTGTGAGTGAAAGAATTATAGAACAAGTCAGCCTGAGGGAGGGTCAGGTGGTCTTCCCGCAGGAACTGAAGAGTTAATAAGCACAGATTCACCCTTACAAGCTGAGAGTTTAATTTCTGAGAGTCTGCTCTGGAGACCCCAGCTGCTGAACCCCGTAACTCCCAGAGAAAGAGAAAGAGTCTCCGCACGGACTGAGCTTCTGATAGACTGGGTTAATGACCTGGTTTATTGTTGTTCTATTATAAATAGTTTAACTATTATTTGTATATTGTAACAAGGGACATAAAGGGGGAGGGATGCAGCATGAGCTTCTTTTAGGGGTGAGGTTTATGAAATGAAATAATTTTACAAGTATAGCATGAACTATAATCATTTGGCAAAACTTTGCTGTCGTCCAAGCTGCCAGGAACTTCCGGTCCAGCCGTTGGTGCACCCCCTACTGCGGGTTCCCAGTGGCAAGGGGAAACCCTGTTGACAATGGCGGGACCTTAAGTACCCGCCACTAGCGAGCGCCTGCTGTCTCCCACCATCGCGAAACATGCCGCAGAGAGAGAGGAAAATCATAGAATCATAGAATCCCTACAGTGCAGAAAGAGGCCATTCGGCCCATCGAGTCGGCACCAACAGCAATCCGACCCAGGACCTATCCCCGTAACTCCATTTATTTACCCTGCTAACCCCCTGACACGAAGGGGCAATTTAGCATGGCCAATCAACCTAACCCGCACATCTTTGGAGTGTGGGAGGAAACCGGAGCACCCGGAGGAAACCCATGCAGACATGAGGAGAAGGTGCAAACTCCGCACAGACAGTTTCCCAAGGCCGGAATCGAACCCCTGTCCCTGGCGCTCTGAGGCAGCAGTGCTAACCACTGTGCCACCATGCTGACCATAAATCCTACCTATAATATTTGAAAATAGTCAAATTCATCGGCTTTGATATCCGATGCAGAGTTCATCAAATTCATTCTGGGTCGCTTGTTGGCTTTGGCATCACAGTAGACTGGCCAATATCTAGGAAGCGGGTGGAATGTGAGTGGATTTCTAGAGCAGCGCTGACATATATCGCTTCAAATATGGCAAAAACAATTAAAAGAGCAAATAGCCCAAAGTAACCTGCTGGCAGAGTTAGCGAACCAGAGAGAATAACAGGGAAGAGGAGGACTTGGTCAAAGAGGTAAGTGTTGAAGAATGTTGGTGAAGAATATAAAACTCTAATGAGCATTTTACAGGCGTGTGATATCACCCAATTCCCAAGGAGCGCAAAGGATACGGGGAGGAAGAGGGGGAATCAGGATATTGAATTTGATGATCAGCCATGATCAAGGTGAATGGTGGAGCAGGCTCGAAGGGCCGAATGGCCTCCTCCTGCTTCTAGTTTCTATGTTTCTATTGCACACTAACAGTCGGGAGTGATATATTGCTGACTCTGAAGCTTCAATCGATTTGGAGGAATGCAGGATGCATGATATTGGTGAAAATCAATGCGATAACTGTTTCACTGTAGATTATTTGATAATTTAATATAGTGCATCTGATTGACATGCAAATGAATATACATCATTAATTGATTTTCTGTATGAAAAATATCCTCACTCTGAAACTCTATTCTCCTGTGCTGACTCCCGCTCACAATGCTGAGGGACTCATTCTGCTTCAGAAATATTTCAGCGACACATCAGTGAGAGAAAGGTCACAGTTTGGTTGTCTGATCAGTTGGAAGGTTCTCGAACCCGATTCCGTACCTGAGGCAGCCACAGCTCGATAGGAAATAGAAGCTGGATAAAAATACTCACAGGAAGAAGAAATAGATGCCGCTTCGAGAGATGTGTGTTTTAGTAATCACAATACAGTTCTTACATCATTGTATAAAACATTTGCTACTTTCAGAGTAGAAAATATGTCAAGCAAATAACTTTATGAAACGGATTCTGAAAAACACAACATTTTGTATTATTTTCTCAGTTATATTTCAGTGTAGGATCAGAATAATATCACTCATTGCAGGAGTGAAACATGACAATCAGCATATTGACATACAGAGCATCTAACTCAAGGCAGCTGCACAAAGTGTCAGTAGTTTTAATTCTCACACACAATGTGTTATGAATGACACGGTGGCACAGTGGTTAGCACTGCTGCCTCGCAGCGTCAGGGACACGGGTTCTGGCCTCGGGTGTCTGCTTGTGTGGAGTCTGCACGTTCTTCCCGTGTCTGTGTGGGTTTCCTCCAGGTGCTCCAGTTTCCTTCCACAGTCTAAAGGTGTGCAGGTTAGGTGTATTGGCCATGATAAATTGCCCCTCAGTGTCCCAAGATATGTCGATTAGGGGGATTAGCGGGGTAAATATGTGGGGTTACAGCGATAGGGCCTGGCTGGGATCCACTGTCGAAGGGTCAGTACAGACATGATAGGCCGAATGGCCTCTTACAGATATGATCTAAGGAGATCCATCAAAGATGCCAAAAGACAGTACCGGACCAAGCTAGAGTCCCAGGACAGCCACATCGACCCCGTCGACCATGGCAAGGTCTGCAAGACAGAACAGGCTACAAGATGAAGGCATGTAAAACCGCCGGCTCCAACGCACCCCTCCCTGATGAGCTCAATGCATTCTACGCCCATTTTGAGCAAGAGGTCAGCGAGAGCACGCCCTCCACCCGGGAAAACTCAGATGAACCTGTATCTGAGGTCATCATTGCAGATGTCAGAGCAGCTTTCTCGAAGGTCAACCTGCGGAAAATGACTGGCCCGGATGGGGTACCCGGACGAGCACTCAGATCCTGCGCGGATCAGCTGGCGGGGTATGCACAGAGATCTTCAACCTCTCTTTGCAACAATCTGAGGTTCCTATCTGCTTCAAGAAGATGACCATCATCCCGGTACCAAAGAAAAGCCAAGCAGCGTGCCTTAATGACTATCGGCCGGTGGCTCTGACATCCATCATTATGAAGTGCTTCGAAAGGCCACGAATCAATTAGAAACATAGAAATCCTACAGTACAGAAAGAGGCCATTCGGCCCATCGGGTCTGCACCGACCACAATCCCCACCCAGGCCCTACCCCCATATCCCTACATATTTACCCACTAATCCCTCTAAACTACACATCTCAGGACACTAAGGGCAATTTTTAGCATGGCCAATCAACCTAACCCACACATCTTTGGACAGTGACTTTTTCTCCTTACTATTTCTAATTTCCACCCAAATGGATTCAACCTTTTTTTCCATAGAACCTATATCATCTCTCACTACCGCCCTGGAACACTGGAATCCCACAGAACACTGGAATCCTGTGGAACACTGGAATCCTGCAGAATACTGGAATCCTGCAGAATACTGGAATCAAGTGGGACACTGGAATCCCACAGAACACTGGAATCCTGTGGAACACTGGAATCCTGCAGAATACGGGAATCGAGTAGAACACTGGAATCCCACAGAACACTGGAATCCTGTGGAACACCTGAATCCTGCAGAAAACTGGAATCCTGTGGAACACTGGAATCCAGTGGGACACTGGAATACCACGGAACACTGGAATCCAGTGGAACACTGGAATCCTATGTAACCCAGTTTGGGAACCCCTGCCTTAGAATGTCACTTGAAGACAATGTTCCATATGACTATGCTATCCATTTTGATTGACTCTATAATATTGTACAAGATATTTAGAAATATTATTGACAGTGGGGAATTATTATCCATTAAATTGACAGATACTAAATGGAATTTCTTTATCTGCACCATTCTTTTCTCTACAAACCCGTTAACTCTAATCAGATACGAAGTTATATTGAATATAATTTGCAGCATATATCTTCACCATTAGTTACATTAATCATAAAGGCAAGCAACAACTTTATAAAGAAATGTCTTCAATGCAGCAAACATCTCGAACGTGTTGCAAGGCCTTTGAAGAATTGGAAGAAATGCAAACATCTTCAGACTCAAACTCTTGACCAAGCCACAGTGGCACCATTGTCAGAGAGATCACAGCGACACTGAACTCGTCAAAAACCCTTCTCCATCTCCAAATGACAGAATCGTTGATGTTTTCTACACTCTGCATCATTGTTGTCCAATAAAAATCTAGCTTTGAGCATGACTATGACAACATTCCAGTGACGTCACTATAACTCTTCACAGGTCAGAGGTAAGTGTACTTCCCGTAAATACATTTACTAAACATTGTCCAGCATTCAGTTTCTGGTCTCGCCAGTGTTTGGAATTCTTTGGGAATTTATCCGATGTGGCACATCATGCTGCAGTTTCTCACATCTTGTCCACCAATTGCGAGTGGTATTTTGACTTTATTAAAGGGGGAGGCAGAGTCATAGAGTCAGAGAGGTTTACAGCATGGAAACAGGCCCTTCAGCCCAACTTGTCCATGCTGCCCAGTTTTTACCACTAAGCAAGTCCCAATTCCCCGCATTTGGCCCATATCCCTCTATACCCATCTTCCCCATGTAACTGTCTAAATGCTTTTTAAAAGACAAAATTGTACCCGCCTCCACTACTACCTCTGGCAGCTTGTTCCAGATACTCACCACCCTCTGTGTGAAGAAGTTGCCCCTCTGGACCCTTTTGTATCTCTCCCCTCTCACCTTAAATCTATGCCCTCCAGTTTTAGACTCCCCTACCTTTGGGAAAAGGTATTGACTATCTAGCTGATCTATGCCCCTCATTATTTTATGTTGATTTGAATGATGAGTCTCACCGGGGTTTGCCCCTGTTCTCCATCCACAGAGTGGCTGGGGGCTGCTTTCCCTTTGCAATGACAAACCGTGCTGGAGCTGGGAGTTATTGGTTGGAATGTTTTCCCCTGCAGTGGTTATTCTTATTGATGAGCTGAGGTGAGTGCCTAACCTCCATGTCTCTCTCTCTCTCTGTTTCCATGATGCTGAACTCCAGACATTCCACCCGGTTCTGCACAACATTTTTGGAGATAACCAATAAGTCACAGGCAAAAAAAAATCAAAAAATACTCCCGCATTCTGCTTTTTATCCTCCTGAACAAACACACAAAAAGTCGCATCCAGAAGTCATGTGAATCAGAGCATTGCGATGACATGTCAGTCGCCCAAGGGAGTGAAGGGTTACGGGGGACAGGCTGGGAGGTGGAGTTAAGGTTATAATCAAACCAACCCTGATCTGATTGAATGACAGAAAAGGCTCGAGGGAACTCCTCATCTTATTGTTCATGTTATGTTCATTTTTTATTTACTAATCGCAAATGCAATTGGGCACATCTGGATTCCCAATTTGCCAAATGTGGCTTGAAGCTGATGTATTGGCCCAGTACTTATCTATATGACTGGGAGATATTTCCAGTATTAAGCGAGCTGACAGCCTGTCTAAAGTCAGACACTGCAGACTGTAATGCATTTCTGAAAGTATACATTTGATGAATGCGGAATGACTGGTAACCATCAATCAATCATTCATATGATTTGATTAATCTATTATTTGACGAGGAGACTGAGGGCTACCGGTTCTCTTAGTTCTATATATTTTTCCATCAGTTTTGTTATTAAACTGACAGATGTATTTTATCTGTGTGCATGGCAACAGAATGTGACAGATGTGGTCTACCTTTTATTTAATTGGTGGGGTTATGCCCAGTTGTGACCATTTTTGCTGTCATCTTTTTCTCCGTAAGATCTTGGGGACAAAAGCTTCAAAAAATTAAATTGTTGCTGTGGATCTGCATTTGGAAACCATCGATTATACCATCAGCTGAATAAAGAAACGTAGCAAACTGTGTCACACTCACAGCAGAATGATACACATGTTCCTGCAGCAGTTACCAGATTCCTGACTGCTTAAAAATTGCATTGCGTTTCCTTAAAAGTAAGACGCATATCTTCTTCATTTGTCCTTGATTCAATCCTCATCTGTTCATTTTAATGGCCTGCTGTCACTGAAATGTCAGAGAATCACACAGCACAGAAGGCCATTCAGTCCATCAGTCTCTGCTAACTCTATGGAAGTGCTATCTAATTAGTCCCGCTCCATTTCCCTTCTCCCGTAACTCTAATAAATCGTCCTTTTGAATTATGTATTAAGAGTCTGTCAAAAGTTATTCTTGAATCCCCTACCCCCAGCACCCTCTCAGAGAGCGCATTCCAGATCAGAACAACCTGCTGCATGAAGAAACATCTCCCCCTCTCCCCTTGTTCCTTAGCCAACCTTCTTAAAATTAGATTCTCTGGTACAAACCCTCCTGCCAGGAACTATCTCTCCCTGCCCACTCTATCGCAGCCTTCAGAATTCTGCAGATCATTATTAACTCTTGCCTTAACCTCCTCTACTCAATCCCAGCTTCTCTGCACACAAAATGAAATCCCTCATCCCCGCTCTCGTGCTGGTAAATTCCTGCTGGAACATCTCCAACGTCTTCAGCCATCTGCATCACCCAACTCTCAAATGATCATGCACAATTTCTTTTGGACAGAAATATGAACAAAGGAACAGAACAAAGTCATTCAGCCTTTCTGAGATCACGTCTGGAGTCCTCCGTATAGCTTTGGAGTGTTGGATCAGATGGGAAAAACTGTCAAACTCATCGGTTTTACAGATGTCTCACACTAGAATTACATTAGAATCCTACAGTGCAGAAGGAGACCATTCGGCCCATCGAGCCTGCACTGACCACAATCCCACACAAGCCCTATTCCCGTAACTCCTCATATATACCCTGCTAGTCCCCCTGACACTAGGGTTAATTTAGCATGGCCAATTTGGAGTGTGGGGGGAAACCAGAGCACCCGGTAGAAACCCATGCAGGCATGGGGAGAAGGTGCAAACTCCACACAGACAGTGACCCAAGCCAGGAATTGAATCTGGGTCCCTGGCACTGTGAGGCAGCAGTGCTAACCACTGTGCCACTGTGCCACCCTTTTCTCACCAGATGTAATGGCACTCTGTATAATTTCAAACCACTGGTGAGAATCACACAGCCAGCTGGAGGGGCGGGGCCTAAAAACAGCAGCAACGCCAAGAATCAGAGATCAGGAGAGGGCGCCCCAATCTTAGAGTTAAATTTCAGGCCATTCCCACCCTTCCTCCCCTACAGACATCAGGAAACCCCACCCTGATCCCTATCTCACACCCACAACATCACAGCACCCACCCCCCACCCCCCACAACATAAAGATTAGGGTGCCCTAACCCACCCCCCCCCAACACCAGCCACCAGGCCAGGTCCACTCCCCACCTCCTCATCACTGACAGACCCCCCCCCTTCGCAGGCTCCATCCCAACCCAGGCAATGGGGTGAGCCCAACTGCCCCCTGGGATAGTGGTGCCACCTCTCCACCCAATGCAGGTGCCACCCTAATGTTTAAGGGAAACCTTAGAATGTATTCAAGTTTAAGGAAATCAGGTTCATGGCCTGTCTTGTTGTGAACACTATCGTGTCACTGGAGGGCGAGGGGGGGGGGGGGGGGGGGGGGGGCAGTGGCTGGATGATGAAATGATTTCATATCGAGATCTCACCAACACTAATCCTGCTTTTGGCCGCTTGCAAAGCTTAGCGACCATTACAGGATTTGCACCTATGGCTCTTCTTTACACAAAGGGTTGTGAATCTGTGGAGTTCCCTGCCCAGTGAAGCAGTTGAGGCTACCTCATTGAATGTTTTTAAGGCAAGGATAGATAAATTTTTGAATAGTAAAGGAATTAAGGGTTATGGTGAGCGGGCGGGTCAGTGGAGCCGAGTCCACAAAAAGATCAGCCATGATCTTATTGAATGGCGGATCAGGCTCGAGGGGCCAGATGGCCTACTCCTGCTCCTAGTTCTTATGTTCTTATAATCTCTGCAGCATTTGCAAATACATCGCTTTCACAATCCAGCTGATCTTTTTTATTCATTCGTGGGACATGAGCATCGCTGGCTGGCCAGCATCAATTGTCCATCCCTAGTTGCCCGAGGGCAGTTGACAGTCAACCACATTGCTGTGGCTCTGGAGTCACATGTAGGCCAGACCAGGTAAGGGCGGCAGATTTCCTTCCCTAAAGGACATTAGTGAACCAGATGGGTTTTTCCGACAATCGGTCATTAGTAGATTCTTAATTCAGGATATTTTTTAATTGAATTCAAATTCCACCATCTGCTGTGGCGGTATTCGAACCTGGGTCCCCAGAACGTTAGTTGAGTTTCTGGATTAATAGTCTAGCGATAATACCACGAGGCCATCGCCTCCCCGGGTATGTCAAGTATCTTTTCCAACTCAACTCTGTAACAGCCTTAATTATATTTTCCATTGCAAAATATGCTGATTTACCTGAGTCAGATAATCCTGGGCTTGGTAAAGCAGATCAGCGGAAATTTTAATTAATAAATATTTATTTCTTTTCACACAAAAATCCTCTCATGATTTGATTTGATTTGATATATTATTGTCACAAGTATTAACATACGGTGAAAAGTGTTGTTTCTTGCATGCTGTACAGACAAAACATACCGTTCATAGAGAAGGAAAGGAGAGAGTGCAGAATGTAGTAATTTTAGAAACCCTACAGCACAGAAAGAGGCCATTCGGCCCATCGAGTCTGCACCGACCACAATCCCACCCAGGCCCTACCCCATATATTTACCGACTAATTCCTCTAACCTACACATCCCAGGACACTAAGGGCAATTTAACCTGGCCAATCAACTGAACCCGCATATCTTTGGACTGTGGGAGGAAACCGGAGCACCCGGAGAAAACCCACGCAGACACGAGGAGAATGTGCAAACTCCACACAGACAGTGACCCGAGCCGGGAATCGAACCCGGGTCCCTGGAGCTGTGAAGCAGCAGTGCTAACCACTGTGCTACCGTGCCGCCCGCTAGTGGTACAGTCATAGCAAGTCAAGTCTGACAGCAGCAGGGAAGAAGCTGTTCTTGAGTCGGTTGGTACGTGACCTCAGACGTTTGTATCTTTTCCCCGACGGAAGAAGGCGGAAGAGAGAATGTCCGGGGTGCGTGGGGTCCTTAATTATGCTGCCTGCTTTGCCGAGCAGCGGGAAGTGTAGACAGAGTCAATGGATGGGAGGTTGGTTTGAGTGATGGATGGGGCTACATTCACGATCCTTTGTAATAATGGTATTCATAAATAGTCTCAACCATCTTGACTTTATGGCAGTTAACTCACAGACTTGTACAGAAATGTAAGAATAGCATTCCTTTCTATTCTGGAGGGGTTTTCATGATTCTGGATGGCTTTTCAAGAGCATATGTCCAGGGTGTGTGGATTCCTTAATTATGCTGGCTGGTTTGCCGAGGCAGCGGGAAGTGTAGACAGAGTCAATGGATGGGAGGCTGGGTCTCTCGTGTTACAGGATTTTAATAGATGAAATGAAGGCAGTGCAGCTGCTTGCAGAGAATGTATGATACAGTCAGTGAGGTCGAGGGGAAAGTGTTCTCAGGAAACTTTAATTAACTGACTGTTAATCCTTCGTCCCAGCTTCATCAACTTCAGGGTTTGTGGAAATCGATGAGAACTCGAGGTACAGGTTATCAGTTAAGGCAATTCAGAATTACCCTAACTGTAGCTGCCAATAGCCCCAGGGTCATTTATATGCTAATTTGATCTGGTTTGGACTGCACTTAATGAATTCCGTTGCTAAAAGCAAATTAGAATTCCATCCAGATGGCAGCAAAGCAACCCTTCAGTCGTTGCATGAATAACACGCACCTATTTATTAAAAGATTGAATTTGAAATGCCACATTTTTTAAAACGTCCTGTCACTGATTCCAGGGATTTGCTATAGGAGTGTTCCAGACACTCAACAACTATTAATACATAAGAATATTTGAATACACTTGTATCATTGCTTTAAATTTATGTGTTTTCTTAATCTGTTTAAAAGGACATTGTTTCTCATTTTTCTTTGTTTGATACATTTCATAACTAATACATGAGACAGAGAGATACTGGATAAGCTCAATGAGAGCTGGGCTTGTCCTGGTATTACTGGATACTGTGCCCTCTTTCCAAGTGCAGAACAGGTCACACAGCATCCAATATGGTGGGGACTGTACATAGAAACTTAGAAACTAGGAGCAGGAGGAGGCCATTCGGCCCTTCGGGCCTGCTCCACCATTCATTACGATCATGGCTGATCATCGAATTCAAGACTCTGATCCCACCTCCCCCCTCCAATATCCTTTCATCCCCTTCAAAGAACAAAGAACAATACAGCACAGGAACAGGCCCTTTGACCCTCCAAGCCTGCACCACTCTTGTGCCCAACTAGACCATTCGTTTGTATCCCTCTATTCACAGTCTGTTCATGTGGCTATCTCGATAAGTCTTAAACGATCCCAGCGTGTCCGCCTCAATCACCTTGCTTGGCAGTGCATTCCAGGCCCCCACCACCCTCTGTGTAAAATACGTCCCCCTGACATTTGTGTTGAACTTTGCCCCCCTCACCTTGAACCCGTGACCCCTTGTGTTCGTCACCTCCGACCTGGGAAAAAGCTTCCCACTGTTCACCCTATCTATGCCCTTCATAATTTTATACACCTCTATTAGGTCGCCCCTCATCCTCCGTCTTTCCAGGGAGAACATCCCCAGTTTACCCAATCTCTCCTCATAGCTAAGACCCTCCATACCAGGCAACATCCTGGTAACCCTTCTCTGTACTCTCTCCAAAACCTCCACGTCCTTCTGGTAGTGTGGCGACCAGAACTGGACGCAGTATTCCAAATGTGGCCTAACCAACATTCTATACAGCTGCAACATCATATGCCAATTTTATATTCTATGCCCCGTCCAATAAAGGCAAGCATACCATATGCTTTCTTGGACACCCTCTCCACCTGTGCTGCCACTTTTAAGGATCTGTGGACTTGTACACCCAGGTCCCTCTGTGTGTCTATACTCCTGATGGTTCTGCCATTTATTGTATAGCTCCCCCTTACATTAGATCTACCGACATGCATCACTTCGCATTTATCTGGATTAAATTCCACCTGCCATTTCTCCGCCCAATGTTCCAGCCTATCTATATCCTACTGTATTCTCTGACAATGTTCATCACTATCCGCAACTCCAGCAATCTTTGTGTCACCCGCAAACTTATTGATCACATCAGCTACATCTTCCTCCAAATCATTGATATGTATCACAAACAGCAGAGGTCCCAGTACAGAGCCCTGCGGAACACCACTAGTCACAGACCTCCAACCGGAAAAAGACCCCTCCACTGCTACCCTCTGTCTTCTATGGCTAAGCCAGTTCTCCACCCATCTAGCTAGCTCACCTTTTATCCCGTGAGATTTAACCTTTTGCACCAGCCTGCCATGAGGGACCTTGTCAAACGCTTTACTAAAATCCATATAGACGACATCCACGGCCCTTCCCTCGTCAATCGCTTTTGTCACCTCCTCAAAAAATTCAACCAAATTTGTGAGGCATGACCTTCCTCGTACAAAACCATGCTGTCTGTCACTAATGAGATAATTCAGTTCTAAATGTGCATATATCCTATCTCTAAGAATCTTCTCCAACAACTTCCCTTCCACGGACATCAAGTTCACCGACCTATAATTACCCGGGTTATCCTTGCTACCCTTCTTAAATAACGTGACCACATTTGCTTTCCTCCAATCCTCTGGGACCTCACCTGTGAGAAGTCTCACAACACTAGGTTAAAGTCCAACAGGTTTATTTGGTAGCAAATACCATAAGCTTTCGGAGCACTGCTCCTTCGTCAGATGGAGTGGAAATGTGCTCTCAAACAGTGCACAGACACAGAATCAAGTTACAGAATACTAACAAAGAACAAAGAACAAAGAACAATACAGCACAGGAACAGGCCCTTCGGCCCTCCAAGCCCGCGCCGCTCCCCGGTCCAGGATTGAATCCTGAATCCAGGATCCCCGCCCAATTTTCCAGCCTATCTACATACCAATATCCTATCCACCGAGCTGTCCCTCACAGCTACGATGCTTTGTTCATTACAACCTATTAACTTACCCCCACCCCCACATTCCAGACCATGTGATCTCCAGGGAGAGGCGAAAACCCAGAGTGAAAAACCCCAGGGCCAATATGGGGAAAATAAATCTGGGAAATTCCTCTCCGACCCCCTGAGGCGATCGAAACGAGTCCAGGAGATCACAATGGCCCCGATCGGAAAATGCTTCCCAACCCTAGTCATTTCCACTTCCACGAACACCATATGAATTCCCTGCCCCCGAGACAGGTTCCCAACTATCCGCAGTCTCACTCTGTACTGGCACCAGCAAGATGATCATAGAATGAAGCCTTGAAACGAGAAACCAGGAACAATTAGCCCGCGCCGCTCCCTGGTCCAAACTAGACCACTCTTTTGTATCCCTCCATTCCCACTCCGTTCATATAGCTGTCTAGATAAGTCTTAAACGTTCCCAGTGTGTCCGCCTCCACCACCTTGCCCGGCAACACATTCCAGGCCCCCACGACCCTCTGTGTGAAATATGTCCTTCTGATATCTGTGTTAAACCTCCCCCCCTTCACCTTGAACCTATGACCCCTCGTGAACGTCACCACCGACCCGGGGAAAAGCTTCCCACCGTTCACCCTATCTATGCCTTTCATAATTTTATACACCTCTATTAAGTCTCCCCTCATCCTCCGTCTTTCCAAGGAGAACAACCCCAGTTTCCCCAATCTCTCCTCATAACCAAGCCCCTCCATACCAGGCAACATCCTGGTAAACCTCCTCTGTACTCTCTCCAAAGCCTCCACGTCCTTCTGGTAGTGTGGCGACCAGAACTGGACGCAGTATTCCAAATGCGGCCGAACCAACGTTCTATACATCTGCAACATCAGACCCCAACTTTTATACTCTATGCCCCGTCCTATAAAGGCAAGCATGCCATATGCCTTCTTCACCACCTTCTCCACCTGTGACGTCACCTTCAAAGATCTGTGGACTTGCACACCCAGGTCCCTCTGCGTCTCTACACCCTTTATGGTTCTTCCATTTATCGTGTAGCTCCTCCCTACATTATTCCCACCAAAATGCATCACTTCGCATTTATCAGGATTGAACTCCATCTGCCATTTCCTTGCCCAAATTTCCAGCCTATCTATATCCTTCTGTAGCCTCTGACAATGTTCCTCACTATCTGCAAGTCCTGCCAGTTTTGTGTCGTCCGCAAACTTACTGATCACCCCAGTTACTCCTTCTTCCAGATCATTTATATAAATCACAAACAGCAGAGGTCCCAATACAGAGCCCTGCGGTACACCACTAGTCACAGGCCTCCAGCCGGAAAAAGACCCTTCCGCTACCACCCTCTGTCTTCTATGGCCAAGCCAGTTCTCCACCCATCTAGCCACCTCCCCCTTTATCCCATGGGATCCAACCTTTTTCACTAGCCTACCATGAGGGACTTTGTCAAATGCTTTACTAAAGTCCATATAGACAACATCCACGGCCCTTCCTTCGTCAACCATTTTGGTCACTTCTTCAAAAAACACCACCAGGTTCGTGAGGCATGACCTCCCTCTCACAAAACCATGTTGACTATCGTTAATGAGTTTATTCCTTTCTAAATGCGCATACATCCTATCTTTAAGAATCTTCTCCAACAACTTCCCCACCACGGACGTCAAGCTCACCGGCCTATAATTACCCGGGTTATCCTTCCTACCCTTCTTAAATAACGGGACCACATTGGCTATCCTCCAATCCTCTGGGACCTCACCTGTGTCCAGTGACGAGACAAAGATTTGCGTCAGAGGCCCAACGATTTCACCTCTCATCTCCCTGAGCAGCCTTGGATAGATTCCATCAGGCCCTGGGGATTTGTCAGTCTTTATATTCTCTAACAAACCTAACACTTCCTCCTTTGTAATGGAGATTTTCTCCAACGGTTCAACACTCCCCTCCGAGACACTCCCAGTCAACACATCCCTCTCCTTAGTGAATACCGACGCAAAGTCTTCATTTAGGATCTCCCCTACCTCTTTGGGCTCCAAGCATAAGTCCCCACTTTTGTCCCTGAGAGGTCCGATTTTTTCCCTAACAACCCTTTTGTTCCTAACGTATGAATAAAATGCCTTGGGATTCTCCTTAATCCTGTCTGCCAAGAACATTTCGTGACCCCTTTTTGCTCTTCTAATTCCCCGTTTGAGTATTTTCCTACTTTCATTATACTCCTCCAGAGCTCCCTCCGTTTTTAGCTGCTTGGACCTAACATACGCCTCTCTTTTCCTTTTGACCAGTCCCTCAATTTCCCTGGTTATCCACGGTTCTCTAATCCTACCCTTCCTATCCTTCGTTTTTACAGGCACATGCTTGTCCTGTAGCCCTAACAACCGTTCCTTAAAAGACTGCCACATACCAGATGTGGATTTACCCTCAAACAGCCTCTCCCAATCAAGAGCTGCCAATTTCTGCCTGATCCCAATAAAGTTAGCCTTCCCCCAATCCAACACCTTACCCTTGGGACACCACTCATCCTTTTCCATCACTATCCTAAAGCTAACAGAATTGTGGTCACTATTTGCCACATGTTCCCCAACCAAAACTTTGAAGACCTGACCGGGCTCATTCCCCAGTAGTAGGTCCAGTATAGCCCCCTCTCTAGTTGGGCTGTCCACATATTGTTCCAACGAACCCTCCTGTACACATTTTACAAATGCCTCACCATCCAGAGTCCCTGCCCTCAGCGATTTCCAGTCTATACCAGGGAAATTGAAGTCTCCCACTACAACAACCCTATATTTCCTGCACCTATCCAGTATCTCCTGACATATCCATTCTTCCACTTCCCTTGGGCTGTTGGGGGGCCTGTAGTACACCCCCAACATAGTGACTGCGCCTTTCCTGTTTCTAAGCTCCACCCAGAGTGACTCGCTACACGACTCCTCCGAATTGTCCTCCCTCTGCACCGCTGTAATATGCTCTCCAACCAATACCGCTACTCCCCCACCTCTTTTGGCCCCTCCTCTGTCTCGCCTAAAACACTTGTACCCTGGAATATTCAGCTGCCAGTCCTGTCCCTCTTTCAACCAAGTCTCTGTCACCGCAACCACATCCAAATTCCTCATGCGCATTAAGGCCCCAAGTTCGTCTGTTTTACCTGCTACGCTCCTTGCATTGAAGTATAAGCACTCCAGACCCCCAGGCTCAGTGAGGTCGTCCTCCCCCAGAGTGCTCTTCTTCTTTGCCAGCCTTGTCTAATTAGAATGCAAATCTCTAAAGCCAGCCATGGCGGCCTTCACGACACACGACAGCGCAGAGTCGCTGAGCAGAAACTGATAGCCAAGTTCCGCACACATGAGGACGGCCTAAACCGGGATGTTGGATTTATGTCACATTATTAGTAACCCCCACAGCTTGCCTCCTGGGCTTGTAGAATCTCACTAGCTGTTCTGTCTGGAGACAATACACATCTGGCTGGCTGTAGAGATTCACATTCTAATCAGTATTCTGTAACTTGATTTCTGTGTCTGTGCACTGTTTGAGAGCAGATATCCACTCCATCTGACGAAGGAGCAGTGCTCTGAAAGCTTATGGTATTTGCTACCAAATAAACCTGTTGGACTCATAGAATCATAGAATCATAGAAACCCTACAGTGCAGAAGGAGGCCATTCGGCCCATCGAGTCTGCACCGACCACAATCCCACCCAGGCCCTACCCCCACATATTTACCCGCTGTCCCTCCAACCTACGCATCTCAGGACTCTAAGGGGCAATTTTTAACCTGGCCAATCAACCTAACCCGCACATCTTTGGACTGTGGGAGGAAACCGGAGCACCCGGAGGAAACCCACGCAGACACGAGGAGAATGTGCAAACTCCACACAGACAGTGACCCGAGCCGGGAATCGAACCCAGGACCCTGGAGCTGTGAAGCAGCAGTGCTAACCACTGTGCTACCGTGCCGCCCCTTTAACCTGGTGTTGTGAGACTTCTTACTGTGCTTACCCCAGTCCAACGCCGGCATCTCCACATCATGACCTCACCTGTGTCCAGTGAAGAGACAAAGATTTCTGTTAGAGGCCCAGCAATTTCATCTCTTGCCTTCCTGAGGAGTCTAGGATAGATGCCATCCGGCCCTGGGGATTTGTCTGTCTTAATGTTTCCTAAAAAACTTAACACTTCCTCCCTTGTAATTGAGATTTTTTCTAACGGGTCAACACATCTCTCTGAGACACGCCCAGTCAACATGTCTCTCTCCTTTGTGAATACTGATGCAAAGTATTCGTTTAGGATCTCACCTACTTCCTTTGGTTCTAAGCATAATTCCCCTCCTTTGTCCCTGAGAGGTCTGATTCACTCCAAAAGCTATACCTAACTGCTTCTTGAAAACATACAAAGTTTTGGCCTCAAGTACGTTCTGCGGTAGAGAATTCACTACTCTCTGAGTGAAGAAATTTCTCCTCATCTTGTTCCTAAATGGTCTACTGTGTACCCTCACACTGTGACCCCTGGTTCTGGACTCCCCCACCATCGGGGGAGCATTCTTCTGGCAGCTCCCCTGTCTAGTCCTGTTAGAATTTTGTAGGTTTCTATGAGGTTCCCCCTCATTCTTCAATCTTCATTACAAATCGGGAGTCTGATGGGATATTCTCCACTTACCTGGATGAGTGCAGCTCCAATAATGGACAGAAGCTTGACATGATTCAAGACAAAGCAGCCCGCTTGATCCACAAACATTCACTCACTCAACCACCGACACGGTGGCAACAGTGTGTACCATCTCCAAGATGCACTGAAACAACTCACCAAGACTCACCGTTCCTTCATTGCTTCTATGCACTGTACAGTGGGTCAATGGGCATAGAAGGCCATCGCTTGGCATGAGGGACCATGGGGTTGAGTGGGGGATGGACAGGGGCATGAGGAGGACATTTAGATCTTACCTTTTTTAAAGGTTCCCTCGTGCAGATTAAGATTTATAACTGCTCTGAGAGGGCCCGAATCATGTCTCTGGCCAAGTCCAGGGAAGTTGCAGAGGAGGAGGGGATACCTATATCCACAATGGAGCTGACCAAGTCAGAGTGCCAGTCGCAGGTGCTTGTCAGGAACCAGCCTGCACCCTCCAAAGACATTCCTGAACAATCAGACAGCCCGGGCAGGGAGTTGGGAACTCTGGGATAGAACCCAGCCCTCCATTCCTAAAGGGCTCCTGAGTCAACTTGAGCAAGGCCTTTGACAAGGTATCACATGTTGTTCCATAAGGTTAAATCTCACGGGATCCAGGGTGAGGTATCTAAATGGATACAAAATTGGCTTGATGCCAGAAGCCAGAGGGTGGTTGTAGAGGGTTGTTTTTCAAACTGGAGACCTGTGACCAGCGGTGTGCCTCAGGGATCAGTGCTGGGTCCACTGTTATTTGTCATTTATATTAATGATTTGGATGAGAATATAGGAGGCATGGTTAGTAAGTTTGCAGATAACACCAAGATTGGTGGCATAGTGGACAATGAAGAAAGTTATCTCCAATTGCAACGGGATCTTGATCAATTGGGCCAGTGGGCTGACGAATGGCAGATGGAGTTTAATTTAGATAAATGCGAGGTGATGCATTTTGGTAGATTGAACCAGGGTAGGACTCACTCAATTAACAGTAGGGTGTTGGGGAGAGTTACAGAACAAAGAGATCTAGGGGTACAGGTTCATAGTTCCTTGAAAGTGGAGTCACAGGTGGACAGAGTGGTGAAGAAGGCATTCAGCATGCTTGGTTTCATTGGTCAGAACAGTGAATACAGGAGTTAGGACATCTTGTTGAAGTTGTACAAGACATTCTTAAGGCCACATTTGGAATACTATGTGCAATTGTGTGGACACAGTAAGAAGTTTGACAACACCAGGTTAAAGTCCAACAGGTTTAAAGCTTTCGAGGCTCTGAGCCCCTTCTTCAGGTGAGTGGGAATTCTGTTCACAAACAGAACTTATAAAGACACAGACTCAATTTACATGAATAATGGTTGGAATGCGAATACTTACAACTAATCCAGTCTTTAAGAAACAAAACAATGGGAGTGGAGAGAGCATCAAGACAGGCTAAAAAGATGTGTATTGTCTCCAGACAAGACAGCCAGTGAAACTCTGCAGGTCCACGCAACTGTGGAAGTTACAAATAGTGTGACATGAACCCAATATCCCGGTTGAGGCCGTCCTTGTGTGTGCGGAACTTGGCTATCAGTTTCTGCTCAGCGACTCTGCGCTGTCGTGTGTCGCGAAGGCCGCCTTGGAGAACGCTTACCCGAATATCAGAGGCCGAATGCCCGTGACCGCTGAAGTGCTCCCCAACAGGAAGAGAACAGTCTTGCCTGGTGATTGTCGAGCGGTGTTCATTCATCCGTTGTCGCAGCGTCTGCATGGTTTCCCCAATGTACAATGCCTCGGGACATCCTTTCTTGCAGCGTATCAGGTAGACAACGTTGGCCGAGTTGCAAGAGTATGTACCGTGTACCTGGTGGATGGTGTTCTCACGTGAGATGATGGCATCTGTGTCGATGATCCGGCACGTCTTGCAGAGGTTGCTGTGGCAGGGTTGTGTGGTGTCTTGGTCACTGTTCTCCTGAAGGCTGGGTAGTTTGCTGCGGACAATGGTCTGTTTGAGGTTGTGCGGTTGTTTGAAGGCAAGAAGTGGGGGTGTGGGGATGGCCTTGGCGAGATGTTCGTCTTCATCAATGACATGTTGAAGGCTCCGGAGGAGATGCCGTAGCTTCTCCGCTCCGGGGAAGTACTGGACGACGAAGGGTACTCTGTCCACCGTGTCCCGTGTTTGTCTTCTGAGGAGGTCGGTGCGGTTTTTCGCTGTGGCGCGTTGGAACTGTTGATCAATGAGTCTAGCGCCATATCCTGTTCTTATGAGGGCATCTTTCAGCGTCTGGAGGTGTCTGTTGCGATCCTCCTCATCCGAGCAGATCCTGTGTATACGGAGGGCTTGTCCGTAGGGGATGGCTTCTTTAACGTGTTTAGGGTGGAAGCTGGAGTAGTGGAGCATCGTGAGGTTATCCGTGGGCTTGCGGTACAGTGAGGTGCTGAGGTGACCGTCCTTAATGGAGATGCGCGTGTCCAAGAATGCAACCGATTCCGGAGAGTAGTCCATGGTGAGCCTGATGGTGGGATGGAACTTGTTGATGTCATCATAGAGTTGTTTCAGTGATTGTTCACCATGAGTCCAAAGGAAGAAAATGTCATCGATGTATCTAGTGTATAGCATCGGTTGAAGGTCCCGTGCGGTGAAGAAGTCTTGTTCGAACCTGTGCATGAAGATGTTGGCATATTGAGGTGCAAATTTGGTCCCCATGGCTGTTCCATGTGTCTGGATGAAGAACTGGTTGTTGAAGGTGAAGATATTGTGGTCCAGGATGAAGCGGATGAGATGTAAAATTGCATCTGGAAACTGGCAGTTGTTGGCGCTGAGCACTGAGGCCGTTGCAGCAATGCCATCGTCATGGGGGATGCTGGTGTAGAGTGCCGAGACATCCATTGTGACGAGGAGTGCTCCTGGTTCAACTGCTACATGTGTGCTGAGTTTCTGTAGGAAGTCCGTCGTGTCGCGACAAAAGCTGGGGGTTTCTTTGTACAATGGGTTTCAGGATGCCCTCGACACAGCCGGAGAGGTTCTCGCACAGGGTCCCATTGCCCGATACGATGGGACGGCCGAGTGTGTTTGCCTTGTGTATCTTCGGGAGGCAGTAGAGATCTCCAACGCGGGGAGTACGTGAGATGAGAGCACGGAGGGTGTTCTGAAGGTCCGGATCAAAGGTCTTGATCAGAGTGTTGAGTTGACGGGTGTGTTCTTTGGTCGGATCTGTGGGTAACTGTCTGTAGTGTTCCTCGTTGTTCAGTTGTCGGTACACTTCTTTGCAGTAATCCGTTCTGTTCAGTATGACGATGGCCCCTCCTTTGTCTGCTGGTTTGATGACAATGTTGCGGTTGGTCTTGAGAGCGTGGATGGCGTTACGTTGTGCTTGGGTGATGTTCGGGGCTGTCTTGTGAGTGCGGCTGATGAATTTGGTGTTGACGCACCTCCTGACGGCTTGGGCATACATGTCAAGTCGAGGGCAGCGGCCTTCCGGAGGAGTCCAATTCGACTCTTTCCTCTTCGGATGCACTGCGGATCTCTCTGTCGGCTGTTCCGGTTCATTGGCTGTCTCATTGTGTTCGTTGTTGGCCTCTTGGGGTTTGTGGAAGAACTCCCTCAGCCTCATTCGCCTGATGAATTCCTCTGTGTCTGCTGCGAGACTGATGGGGTCTATTTTGGTGGTGGGGCAAAAATTAAGCCCTCGGCTGAGAACTTCGATTTCATCTGGTTGAAGTGTGTAGTCGGACAAGTTGACAATGGACTTCCCTGCAGTGATACTGTTTTCTACTGTGGTACCGGGGGAGGCTTGGTTGTTGCTGGTGGTGATGCCGAGTTTCTCGAGTTTCCTGTTCTTGGTGTGCATGTAGATGGTGTAGTTCCTTTGTCTCGTCTGCTTGGCAGAGTTTCGCAGCTGGTCTGCGTCCTGAGCGCAAGTTGAGAATATGGATTCGATCTTGGTTTCCAGGCTGCGGCGTTTGCTGTAGAGTTGGTGTATGAGGTGGTTGGGGAGTGCGAGAGAGGTGCGACGGCAAAGTCTCTCAGCGTAGTCTGTGTTATAGGTTGACCTGAGTGGGTTCGTGATCTGTAGTCCTTTCGGTATCTTGTCTGCTTTCTTGCATCTTTGTAGAAACTTGATGTCTGTGTCGATATGCGCGATCTTCTTGGCGATCCTCTCCACTTGGAGCCGGCAGTTTGCGGTGTCGATGGTAGTCATGGTGTGGATCCACATCATTCCACATCAATTGTGTGGAGTCAGACACTTTAGGAACATTTAAGCGATTATTGGATAGGCACATGGAGCACACCAGGATGATAAGGAGTGGGATAGCTTGATCTTGGTTTCAGATAAAGCTCGGCACAACATCGTGGGCCGAAGGGACAGTTCTGTGCTGTACTGTTCTATGTTCTATGTTCTAATTCTGGTCACCCTATTATAGAAAGGATATTATAGAAAGAGTGCAGAAAAGATTTACTAGG
Organism: Mustelus asterias; assembly: GCF_964213995.1. NCBI lineage: Eukaryota > Metazoa > Chordata > Chondrichthyes > Carcharhiniformes > Triakidae > Mustelus > Mustelus asterias. Next base: position 71,761,932 of record NC_135823.1, read on the forward strand.
ATGCTTGATGGATTGAGTTATAAGGAGAGGCTGGATAGACTGGGACTTTTTTCTCTGGCGCATAGGAGGCTGAGGGGTGATCTTATAGAGGTCTATAAAATAATGAGGGGCATAGATCAGCTAGATAGTCAATATATTTTCCCAAAGGTAGGGGAGTCGAAAACTAGAGAGCATAGGTTTAAGGTGAGAGGGGAGAGATACAAAAGTGTCCAGAGAGGCAATTTTTTCACACAGAGGGTGGTGAGTGTCTGGAACAAGCTGCCAGAGGTAGTAGTAGAGGCGGGTATAATTTTGTCATTTAAAAAGCATTTAGACAGTCACATGGGTGAGATGGGTATAGAGGGATATGGGCCAAATGCGTGCGATTGGGACTAGCTTAGTGTTTAAAAAATGGGGCGGCATGAACTAGTTGGGCCAAAGGGCCTGTTTCCATGTTGTAAACCTCTATGACTCTAAAACCTGAACCAGGGAAAATCCAGCCCTTGAAGCACAAAATCTCGACTGTGCTTCAGTAGAGTACTGAGGAGATGCTGTATTGTCAGAGCTGTCACCTTCTGGATGAGGTGCTGTGCTCTCAGGTAGATGAAACCAATCTCATGTCACTATTGTGAGCAGGACACTGGGCGTTCCATCCAATATTTAAACCCCAACCAACATCACCGATTATCTGGCCATTTATTTGTTGTTCTTTGCTGTATGCAAATTAATGTTTGCTATGTTAAAATAATAACTGAACTTCAGATGTCTTTCATTGGCTGTGAAGCACTTTGAGATGTGCTGAGGTTATATAAATGAAGTCTTTCTTTCTCCCTTGGTCTGACAATGAAGGTATGTCTCCGCTTTGACCTTGGCCTTCCTTGATGAGTCTAAAAATCAATGTGTTACACTGCAGCAGTGAAGTCCCCTGCTATCGTACAACATGGATCCTGCAAAGATTTTCTGTCAAATTCCGGAGATCTAATGAATCCTGAAGGCTCCGTGGTTAATATTTGGTGATTGTGCAGTTTGATGTTTATCTGAATCAACTCTGAAAGCCTGTAATTAATAACATCCAAATCTGTTAGTCATACATGGCCTTTAAACAATCCTTAAGTTACAAGTTGATACGCTTTGTGTGAAGCATTTTTGGCTAGAGACCATGGAAAGATTAACATCAGTCAATTAATCATTTCGAATCATTAAGAGCCTTCCAATTGCCATCAATCGATCTTCAATCTGAAACTGTTGTAGGTTTCCCAGAGATTTCCCAATCAAAATCATTCAATGTTGGTCACCAATGAACTGCCTGGATGAGGAGAAATTTGAAAGAGCGATTTCACCCAGTGTCAGCTTTGATCTGTAAAAAAGCAGCAAAATAGCTAAATCACAGCCGGAATTCTCCCATCCTGCCCGCCTCTGGAATTCTAGCAGGCGCGGAACGGACCATGCAAAGGCCCATTGAAGTCAAGCGGGAATCTCCGGTTTCCAGGAGAATCCCACCCCACATATCTGCGGCATCATGAATAAAAAGATCAACAGGAGATGGGTTTTGGATCCAGAGGGCACCAACCCTTTCCCCAAAATGAATTCCAAGGGGGCGATTTTGATTCGAAGTGCTGAATCTGGGCGCAATTCAGATCCGACTTGGAAACCTGTTCTCAGGCGCCCCCATACACACTCAGCCTGAAATAAAATTGTGAGTCTAAATCGCACTGTGGGCGGGATTTATTGCACCCGAAACACTGCAGCTCCAAGCGGAGCTTTGAACTGCGCACGCGCAGTGAAAAGATGTTTGAAAAACGTTCCCCTGTCACATCGCTCCCAGGCCGCAAAAAGCAGATAAAACAGCCCGGGAGCAATGGCCCCCACAAATATCGCCCCACCCCCACAACATAACTGTCCCCCTTATCCACCCACCCCCCCGCTACCCAGACTGATCACGACCCACTGCTCCCCCTCCCCCCCACTGATCACCCGCAGAGTGGCAGCAGACCCCCCTGCCCCTGCCCCCCCCCCCCCCCACCCACCAGGCATCCATCAGGCCTCCCTTCCCCCACCAGAGAATGATCTGACCCACCTCCTCCTCCCCACTGCCAGAGAACGATCTGGCCTCCCTGCCCCCCGCCTCCCACCCCACCCCCCACCAGAGAACAATCTGGTTTCCCTCCCCTCCCCCACCAGAGTACGATCTAACCTCCCTCCACCCCCCCCCACCCCCCCACCAGAGAATGGTCTGGCCTGCCTCCCTCCACCACCCCCCACCCCCCCCCCCCCACCACCAATTTGAGTCAGAGAGCCTTTGGAAGCTCTGAACTTACCTCCTCAGAAGCTGGAGCGGCCGAAACAGACCTTTGCCGAGCATGTCTGTTTCGTGCCGAATCTGGACGGGCGAACGCGATGGTAAAGGGGGAAGTGCTGGTAAAGTTGGAAGGGCAGGCCATTAGTTCAATTTAAATGCATGCAAATACATTTAAATTGCCGTTGCACCTGTTTTGGGCATGGTGCCTATCGCACATTTTCGGGCCTTGGTAAAGGGGGAAGCAGCGCGGAGTGGGGCGCGGATCACGCTAATCACCTCACGCTTGACTTTATCATGTTTTCACGTCCGAAAACGGGCACAACGCTATGGTAAAATCGGGCCCTAAGTCTGTAGTCTAAAGGCGGAATTCTCCCATTCTGGGACTAACTCCCAGGACGAGGCCGGATTATGGAATGCTTCCTGCTGCAGAGGCTGGAGGACAAATACGCCAAATCTTGCGGCCATGATCTCATTATTTCACACCGTATGCACTGGCATACCGCAGCCTGCCGAGGGAAGCTGCCAAGAACCTAGCAGCAGGCTTCCTTTCAGCCATTTATTGCCATGGACCAGGAAGAAGTGGCTGGTGAGCATTGGACGGCCTTTCAATGGATCTCCCCCGTGATGAATGCGCTGAGGTGATGGCGGGGTGGGCGAATCAGAGGCCAGTTGCCACCAGCCAGTGTGAAACCCGTGGAGGAGATGTATTTTCATGACAACCGCGCAATAACCCGCCATTACCACCGGCTAAATGCTTTCCTCACCCACCAAATACATGGAAATTTCTGGTGATAGTGTCGATTATTACCAGGATGTATTTAAATCCATTCCTGCATGGCGGTAGTGGGCCAAATTAATCAATTTGGTGGTTTTTCCAGGGGCCTTCTACTGGGCGTGTGTGCCTTAGCTCTGTTTTTCTGGCCTGCCTATCAGGGTTGTTTTGAGGCAAATTAAGCAATTTTCGATACAATGGGTGACGTTATCGTGTAGTTAGGGCTACCAGCATAATCCCTTTAATCGCTCGGTTGTTGTCTCTATGCCCTGATGTCCATGTCCGTCGTGGTATTGGTAGATAAGCTGATTTCTATCTTGGGAAGGGATTATCTTTAATATTAAACCATCCTGAATCTGTATTTTGTCCTTCCATTTCTCGTATGGGGCTGGGTAGACTCCTTCTAAGATTGGTTTTAGGGAATTGTCAGTGCACTGCGCCTGGACGCACAATTTCACTGTTCACCAGGTCTGTCTCTGGCAAGGTTTTAGCCTTGGGAGAGATCACACACCATTAATAAAGTTCCATTTCTTTTTAAGTCTGTCCCTGTATCACTTCCCCAATACACAATATTTACCTATTCCTTTTGCATTCCATCTTGAAGGACAATTAACCATTCTTTCAACTGTTTATTTTCTTGTTGCCCTGTCACTAACTTACTCTGGACTTCAGTGCATCACTTTGCTTCCATAGATAGTTCCAATGCAGCTTTTTCTGAAGCAAACTTCAACACCCTTTTTAGCTCTTCAAGTTTTCCCATGGCTTTGTGTTGATTCTTCAAGGATTCCTTCAGGTTCACAAATTCTTTGCGTGTTTTTCCTGCTGGCTGTTTATCCTGGCTGTTTATCCTGGCTGTTTATCCTGGCTGTATATCCTGGCTGTTTATCCTGGCTGTTTATCCTGGCTGTTTATCCGGTTGAGTTTTCCCACCTCCTGCTTTCCTTCTACTTTTGTGGAAGTGAGGCTCGTTATTTCCTCCTGGTACCTTTGTGTCGCCTCTGAAATGTGTTTGTTCAGCTCTCAAACAGCTTGGTCTATTGAAGGCTTCAGTTTATCCTGCATTCCCAGAGGTATATACTCAGCTTGAATCTTGCGCTTCAAATCTTCCAGTTTGGCTCTGATATGAACATTTTCCTGCAGAAAGGCATTGTTTACTTTGGGCATATTTTTCATCTTCTGAGATTCCTCAGCTAGCTTTCCTTCATTCACAGCAATCTGCTCACTCGGCACTACTATCTGCAGTTTGAATACCGTGTCAACATTTTCAATGAAGTCTATTTTTAAGCCATTTCTTTCCTCTGCTCGAAATGCTTTGGCTCAGGCATTCCATTGCACTGACATGGTCAACAACTATCTGGAGCACCTTTGCATCACAATGACAAGCATGCACACACATCATATTTATTTATAAACTGGTATATTATTTATATATTGGCCCCACCGCCAAGAAAAATGCTGAGGAGAGGCGAGAGAATCTGACCCTTCATGTTTTGAGTCCGTGTGACTTCTTGAGAACTGAAAAGGAATAGAAATATAATGATTAAATAGTTGGGGGGGGGGGGGTTGCGGTGGGGGTGGAGCAGAATAGAAGATCAGGGATAGGTGGCAGCTAAGAAGAAATTGACAAAGATGTCATGGACACAAGACAAAGGGGAAAGTTTCCAGATTTCCAGCATCCATAGTATTTTATACATCATAGTGTGACGCAGGGACATCACAATAAAGTATTTCTGTCACGTGAACTAGATATTTATGTGTTTTCCTTCATGTCTGTCCAGTATGCCCCTCTCCAATCTCTTCGATAAGACAAAGCCAGAACAGAACAAACTGTTTCAATTCTCAGACCGTAAATTAACTGACAGGACATGAAGGGACTTGCTTTTTTATTTCAATTATTACTTAATAATAAAAGAGTAAAGTAAAGTTTATTTATTAATCGCAAGTAGGCTTACATTAACACTGCAATGAAGTTACTGTGAAAATCCCCCTGTCGCCACACTCCGGCACCTGTTCCAATATACTGAGGGAGAATTTAGCACGGCCAATGCACCTAACCCGAGTCCCTGGTGCTGTGAGGCAGCAGTGCTAATCACTGTGCTGCCAGAAGAATGAACATGCTGTACTTCCTTACATTTATAGGTCATCTTGCTTAATTTAAATAAACTAATTTCTAACGATCCCTCTGCACTCGATTTTTCCAATTCTGGTGAAAAGCTCCTCAGGTAAATTTCTGTTCCTATCGCTATTGTCTCTGTTGGTCTGTTGTAATTGCCACTAAGGAGCAGACTTTTTGACTGATGGCTTTCCACCACAACTGGTATCATGCGTTTCTCAATTATCAAAGCAAACTAGAGAATTGTTTAGTGTGGCAACAGAAAATGCTACAAAAACACAACAGGTCTGGCAGCATCCATGGAGAGAAAGAGAGTTGATGTTTCGAGTCTGTATGACTCTTCTTCACAGCTCTGTAGTAGGGTCATATGTACTTGAAACTTTGACTGTGTTTCTCTCTCCACAGACGCTGCCAGACCGGCTGAGATTTTCCAGCTTTTTCTATTTTTGTTTCAGATTTCCAGCATCCACAGTATTTTGCTTTGACTAAAGAATTGTTTGTTTACTTCAGCCTTTGAGGAATCGACTGATCCTTTGACCCAAATTTTCAATGTAAAATTCAATGTACAGCGTGCAAGAAACAATACTGTTCACTGTGTGTTAATACATGTGACAATAAACCAAATCACATCAAATCAATTCCTCTCTGGCCACAGGGCAGGTTTTTAATCAGAGTCTGTCCCATGTCTCACATCTCCAATACACAACCGTTATCTATTGTGTTTGATCTTGAAGGACAATTAATCATTCTTTTGACTGTTTATTTTTTTGTTGCCAAGTTGCTAACTTACTCTGGACTTCAGTGCATCACTTTGTCACCACAGATAGTTCCAAAACCAAACCTTTTTACCCGGAGGGTGGTGACAGTTTGGAATGCGTTGCCTGGATAATGCAGCTGATTCAACAAGAGAAATGGATGGCTGGGCTCTCAGCCAAGCTTGCATAACTATCGTCGGAACTGTACCGCCCTGCCTGCCGCAAAATCAGAGTGGATGAGGGGCCGACAACAGAAATGTTCATTGATCTTGGGCGGAATTTCTGGTCTTGCTCGAGTGTGGCCGAAAAACCCTGCCTATGTCTCAGTCAGATATTCCAGCCTCACATAAGCAATGACAGTTCTATTTAGTTTAAGGAAAATAAAGTGTTGATAAGTAAATGTCTCAAAGATATATATTTTTGCATGTTAGATATCAGAATTGGAAGCAATTATTAAGAATTCCAGGTGTATTTTCAGGTCGTTATGTACTGAAGAGGAATGATCCGAGTGGTTTTGCTATGACTCATTTGGCAGTACCCTCAGCAGTTAGTTAGACAGTTGTTGCTTCAAATCCAACTTCAGGGCTTGAGAGCTAAAAGCAATGTTGTCACATCAATGCCAAACTGAGGGAGATTTGATTTGATTTATTATTGTCACATGTATTAGTATACAGTGAAAAGTATTGTTTCTTGCACACTATACAGAAAAAGCATACCGTTCATAGAGAAGGAAAGGAGAGAGTGCAGAATATAGTGTTACAGTCACAGCTCGATTCAGAGAAAGATCAACTTAATGCAAGGTAAGTCCATTTAAAAGTCTGACAGCAGCAGGGAAGAAGCTGTTATTGAGTCAGTTGGTACGTGACCTCGGACTTTTGTATCTTTTTCCCGATGGAAGAAGGTGGAAGAGAGAATGTCCGGGGTGCGTAGGGTCCTTAATTATGCTGGCTGCTTTGCCGAGGCAGCGGGAAATGTAGACAGAGTCAATGGATGGGAGGCTGGTTTGTGTGATGGATTGGGCTACATTCACGAACATATAAAGTTTCTTGCGGTCTTGGTCAAAGCAGGAGCCAAACCAAGCTGTGATACATCCGGAAAGGATGCTCTCTGTGATACATTGTTGGAGATGCTGCCTTCCAGCTGAAGTTTAAACTCAGGTCCCACTTGCCCTGTTAAGTAAACAATTCCAGGGCATGTTTTCAAACAAGTTCAGGAGCGTTATTCCTAGTGGCATGGCCAATATTTAACCCTCAATCAACATCACAAAACTAGAATATTGCATCGCCGATTCTGGGACCTTGCCATGCAGAAGTTAATTGCCATGTTTCCTACATTACAGCAGTTACTCCAGGGTTGGAAATAGGAGACGGGACCATTCCTGGGAAAAACAGTCACACTTTGGGCTTATGAGTAGCCCAGGTCCTTGGCTGGACTGGAGACAGGTTCCCTATCCAATTAGAGGGAGAGGATGGGCCCCCGAAGCTGGAGGACACATCAGAGACATTCAGTTCCTCCTGCTCCACATCTTCATCAAGCGGCTACCCTGCTCGAACTTCCTGAGACTGAGCGCCCATTTCTTTCAATCCGGTTGTAAGGTAGGACTTTGGGGAGAGTTACAGAACAAAGAGATCTAGAGGTACAGGTTCATAGCTCCTTGAAAGTGGAGTCACAGGTGGGCAGAGTGGTGAAGAAGGCATTTGGCATGCTTGGTTTCATTGGTCAGAACATTGAATACAGGTGTTGGGACGTCTTGTTGAAGTTGTACAAGACATTGGTAAGGCCACACTTGGAATACTGTGTGCAATTCTGGTCACCCTATTAGAGAAAGGATATTATTAAACTAGAAAGAGTGCAGAAAAGATTTACTAGGATGCTACTGGGACTTGATGGTTTGAGTTATAAGGAGAGGCTGGATAGACTGGGACTTTTTTCTCTGGAACATAGAAGGCTGAGGGGTGAATGAGGGGCACAGATCAGCTAGATAGTCAACATCTTTTCCCAAAGGTAGGGGAGTCTAAAACTAGAGGGCATAGGTTTAAGGTGAGAGGGTAGAGATACAAAAGTGTCCAGAGGGGCAATTTTTTCACACACAGGGTGGTGAGTGTCTGGAACAAGCTGCCAGAGGTAGTAGTAGAGGTGGGTACAATTTTGTCATTTAAAAAGCATTTACACAGTTACATGGGTAAGATGGGGATAGAGGGATATGGGCCAAACGCGGGCAATTGGGACTAGCTTAGGTGTTTTTAAAAAAGGGCGGCATGGACAAGTTGGGCCGAAGGGCCTGTTTCCATGCTGTAAACCTCTGACTCTATGACTTTATGACCCAGGTTCGTGCCTTCCTCGGTTACTGCCTTTCCCTCTTAAAGCACTGGGTTTGATATCCTGCACCAGGTTTTCCCTCAGCCTTGCAGATATTCATTTCCCTCACCTGGTTTACCCTCCCCGGGGACGCAGCTCTCTGTATATTTAAATAAACCGACCCCACTTGTGGAAACTGGAATTCCTGGCGATGCTCCACTTCCCAATCCCATTGGAGGTTTGGGTTCAGAGTACTTTGTTTCTTGATTGATTTTCCATTTAACATGACAACATTGATTAATGACTTTTACATTGAATCAAAATTTATTTTACCAGCTGAACTATTTATCAGTTGCAGCGGTGCATTTCATCAAGGACAAATTAAACACTTGTTTTGTAGTTAATTTGATTTTAATTTCACCTTACCAGCTATTTTTTCAGTTAATGGCTGTGCAGGGACTGGCTCCCAAGAAGTGTTCAGAGAAAGTTCTGGCTGGATAGAAAAGTTAACAACCCAGGCAAACATTCATTTCCTTCCAGTATTCCCACCACTGTGGAGGAACGAAGAAACCCCGGGCAATGTTTCGGTAACAAAGAAAACTGAAACAGTGTTGGACACGTCAGGAAGACATGAAAGGAATAGTCAACTATTTAAGTCAAACTTTAATCTTTTTTGGCTAATTTAAAAATGAAACTTGCTGAACCAAAAGATAGCTGCCACAAGGCACATGCTGACTGGAATTGTCCATTCAGGTATTATATAGATATGCCCTGACGTGTTGCTCATGGAATCCCACATCTGGAACTGCCAAGGTTTATTTCTAAAAGGAACAATTGAAAGAAAATAAGCATAACTTTGCATCTTTATAAGCTTCCCTTTCTAGTGGAGTCCAAGAGTCCATCAAGACCATAGAAACCCAGACCAGAGTCATCAATATAGATAATGGGTGGAATCTTCCGATATTTGGTCAGAGTGGCAATTCCAGTTATAAAACTGGCGGGTATCTCTCCAGCTGCACAGCCGAGTTTTCTCACCAGATTTTCTGGCACTCTGCATAGAGAACCTGGGAACATACTTTCTCCATCGCTCTGGTGGAGCGGGGCCTGATAGAGATGGTAACACTGCCTCCACAGAAATCAGCTGTCATCTTTAAGGGATGCCCTGATCAACGTTAGAAATAACCTGTCCCCCAAGCCCCCACAGACACGGGGGATCCATCCTACCCCTTCCCAACCCTTCCACACCCCCAACAAACACTGGGGAAAACCACCCCCAACAAGCATCAGGACAACACCTGCACACACATAAGGAGAACTCCACAATGGGGCACCAAAAAGCATGCCCCATGGCATTGCCAAGTTTCACTTCCAGGTTGAAACTGCCAGGATGGCACTGCCAGGGGACAGTATCAGGGCACTGATACTCCAGGAGGGAACCCAACCCCCTCTGATTTTGGACTTTTTGGACTCTGGCAATCACTTGAATTGTGAACTATTTTGTTGGATTTTTTTACTGCCAATGTATACAACCGCTTCTTTCCTCCACCCCCACCACCCACCTCACCCCCACCACCCACCCCACCCCCACCACCCACCCCACCACACTGAATACTGGTGTGAGTTGTGATAATCTCCCAGGTTTGGGTGTGTGAATAAATTAAACTTCTGATTCTCTCTTATACTCTAACATCCAAATTAATGAGGCAAATAGGAATGAACAGGCAAACTGCACAATAAACAGCAGATGCAATTGAGAAAGATTTCTCAACAATCCATCCAGACGTCAGTGACCAATGGTAAGTCGCAATATCTCAGTATCAAAATCTGTCTTGACTTGATCAGAATTCCTCTTTTTGTATTGTAGAATCGAGGAGGGAAAGCTACTGAACACAAAAGCACAGGACTCCAGTCAGAACTTTATCAAATCTGAAGATTTAAAATGTTCCTGAAAAGAAAGAAAAGATTAAACATAAACACACGAGATAAAAGATACACAATTAGAAAGAAATCTTACAAAATAACCCCCACAATCCTTTATCAAAGGTACATAATAAGAGATATTTTGGCAACTGCCCTCCTAGATCCTTAACCATAAAATCCAGGAAATATTATCAAAACTGAAAAATTGCTTTCCTTTTAAACCACAACTTCCCACAACAACTCCACACTTACTTAATTTTTCCAAAGGGAGATTCAAAACAGGACAAATATTCTCCATCACGCAAACCAGCCTCCCATCCATTAACTCCATCTACACTTCCCGCTGCCTCAGACTCCCTCTCTTCAATTAAAAGTCTTTCACAGATTTTCAGCACATCCCAAAACACAGGAGTTGGCTTTTCACGGGACTTTCCCCATAGTAACTAACTACAACTGAAAACCGGTTTTCATAAATACCTTTCCATCCCTTTCATCCGAATTCTCCACGAATATCCCATCGAAAACTCAGGTTCCCAAATATCAAAACATTTCATGGCCGCAATTTTCCCATCGCGACCCACAACTTTTCTGTCGGGTCGCAGTGGGAGATGCGCGTCTGCGGCCTTGAACAGGGATTTTCTCATGCGCCAGGAACACACACGGATCTCCCAGAGCCGGTGAACAGTCACCAGTCAGACCACGCTGAAAACCGGCGGGAAGGCAGGTAAGTCATTCAAATCTTTTTTTAATATGTTTTAGATATGTATATTAGTTCATTATCAGGACCTTGTCCCGATTGAATCTCCCGCCCCGCCAGGAGTACATCATTCCGGTGGGGTTCAGACTAGCTCCCCATGTTCGGGGAACTAGCAGGATATCCCACCGGAATGAAAGGGGGGCAATCGGGGCCCCCAGGGGAGTGGTGGGTGGTGATGCCCCCTGGGCATGGGCACCCTGGCAGTGCCAGCCTGTGCCCCCTGGCACTGCCCAAGGGGCAAATTGCCCATGCCCAGGGAGCACCTTGGCACTGCCCATTGGACATTGCCTATTGTGGATGGGGCCAGGGGGCAATTGGTGTGGTGGGGGTGTCCCGCTGCCGCTCTGCATGGGGATCAGTCTGGGAGGAAGGGAGGGTAGCGATTGGAACGGGCTGGGAGGGGTGGTCCGCTGGGGAGGGCCTGCCTCTGGGGGGGGCGGGGGGGTCTGACCCCGGGGGTGGGTCAGCGGGGGGAGTCTGCAGGGGTGAGGGGTGTGGGGGATCATCACTGCTTGGGGGGTGGGCTATGCATTGGGGCGCTCCAGAATGGGGGGGGGGGGTCAGGGCTGGCCCAGGAATCGTTGTGGGGGCCGCGATTGGGCCGTGGTGGGGGGGAGCTGGAGGTCCAGCACTGCGGGGGTCCCGGGCTAGCCAGAGATAGGCACCCACCCCTCTGGGTTTTTAATGAGACTCACAATTGGGACCTCTGCAGTGCACAGAGTGCGGAGATTCAGGTGAGAAGCTGAACTGACAAAACAGTCGGGATCTAGAACAGTTTTCCCATCAATTCAGTACTTTTGGGAGAATCGCGGCCATGTTTCTATTTTACCTCTATTTCAGGTCAATAAAAGTTGAAAAGCCGCCCCTTTTTACTCGTGAAGATCCTGTAAAATACAAATGTTCTTTTCAGCTTCGAGACGCCATTGAAATGGAACAGCGACAAATCAATTTCAAAACCTATCCCCATATGCAAATTTCAGATCTACTCTCTTTCCTTGTAAATTAGGACCCAACATATGGCCTCATTACAAAATACTTGTGGTTAACACTTTTAATCTTTCATCCTTTAGATTCTACAGACAATCTGACTCCAATAACCTCACTTTCTATTAACCCTAAACACAGACAGATGCAGCTTTGCCTATATAGAATATATACATAAAAACACACATATATATTTTAAAATATACACATATTATCACAATTCTTCATTTTCAAAGATTTGTCTCTGATTTCCCCCAAAATCCACTGCAACGTAAGGTCTGATTAGAGATAGTCAGCATGGTTTTGTGCGTGGGAAGTCATGTCTGACAAATCTTTTGGAGTTTTTCAAAGAGGTAACCAAGAGGATAGATGAAGGTAGGAGAGTAGATGTTGTCTATATGGACTTTAGCAAAGCCTTTGACAAGGTCCTGCATGGCAGGCTAGTCTGGAAGGTGAGGTTGCATGGGATCCATGCTAGCTAGCAAATTGGATTCAAAATTGGCTCGATGGTAGGAAGCAGAGAGCGATGGTCGAAAGTTGTTTCTCGGACTGGAGGCCTGTGACTAGTGATGTGCCTCGGGGGTAAGTGTTGGGACCCTTGTTAATCATTATTTATATCAATGATTTGGATGTGAATGTACAAGGCATGGTTGGTAAGTTTGTGGATGATACTAAATTAGGAGGTATTGTTGATAGCAAAGAAGGTTATCAAAAATTACAGGGGTTCTTGATCAGTTCGGGAAGTGGGCCAAGGATCGACAAATGGATTTCAATACAGATAAGTGTGAGGTGTTATATTTCGGAAAGTCAAACCAGAGTAGGACTTATACAGTGAATGGTAGGACCCTGGGGAGTGGTGAGGAACAGAGGGACCTAGGAGTGCAAGTATATAAACTTGCAGTTAAAAGCGGTATCAGAGTAGACAGAGTGGTGAGGAAGGCATTTAGCACACTGGCCTTCATCAGTTGGGGCATTGAGTGTAGGAGTTGGGACATTATATTGCAGTTGTATAATTCGTTGGTGAGGCCGCACTTGGAGTATTGTGTACAGTTTTGGTCATCCTGTTATAGGAAAGACATTGATAAACTGGAAAGAGTGAAAGAAGATTTACGAGGATGTTGCTAGGACTAGTGGGGCTGAGTTATAGGGAGAGGTTGGCCAGGCTAGAGCTTTATTCCTTGGAACATAGGAGAATGAGGGGTGACATTATTGAGGTGTATAAAAGCATGAGGGGCAGAGATAGGATGAACGTACATAGGGTGGAATTTTCCATCCTGCCCCCCACGGAAATCGTAGCCAGCAGGGGGCAGTCCATGCAAAGGTCCGTTGACCTCTGATGGGATTTTCCAGTCTTGGGGTGAACATGGCTGGAAAATCCCGCCCGTAGACTTTTTCCCAGGGACGTGGAATTGAAAACTTGAGGGCATTGGTTTAAGGTGAGAGGGGAAAGGTTTAAAAGGGAGCTGAGGGGCAACTTCTTCACACAGAGGGTGGTGCGGATATGGAATGAGCTGCCAGAGAAAGTGGCTGAAGTAGTTCAACATTTAAAAAACATTTGGATAAGTACATGGATGGGAAAGGATTAGAAGGATATGGGCCAAACGCAGGCAATTGGGACTAGCTGGGAGGGCACCATGGTCAACATGGAGCGGTTGGGCCGAAGGGCCTGTTTCTGTGCTGTATTGCTCTATGTTTTATGACAGGATCTAATACTGGAGAACAGAGAAATGGCAGAGAATCTAAATGATTACTTCATTCTTCACTGAGGAAGAAACTAGTCATTAAAGATCCAACAAACTCGGGGGAATTTGCATTTCCAGATTAAGAATTTAGGAATTTGTTTTATTAGATTAGAAATTTAGGAATTTGCATTTTTGGATTAGGCACCTGGATGGGTACATGAACATGGAGGGAATCGAGGGATATGGACAGAGTATGGGCAGAAGGATTTTTTTTAGTTTGGTTGGGGCATCATGATCAGCACAGGCTTGGAGGGCGGAAAGGCCTGTTCCTGTGCTGTACTTTTCTTTACTCTTTGTTCTTTAATGTACTAAGTGCTGTATAACTAAACAATCGTGATCCCTCCTGTGAAAGAGCCAGGAGCTGTCACTCAAGGGGGTTGAGACAGTCGATGGGGCAGGCAAGTGAACCCCCATCCCGGCGAGACCTCCCACCTGAACCCCTCGATTCCAGCCCAAGCCTCCCAACCCCCAGCTCTGGCAATGGACCTCCTTCTGCACCCTGGCAGCAGATGCTTTGCCCATGGGCACCCTGGAGGTAAGCGGTGAGTGGCATTCACCTCCTTGCTCCCCCTTGAAGTCCGAGGTGCCTGGTCTCCGTATTTAGGGGCTGTGGTGATTTGTAGCCATGTGACTTCCTGCTTTGGTGGGGGGGGGGGGGGGGGGGGAAGCATGCCAGGAAACAGCTGCAATCAACTTTCATCTCACTAATGAGATTAAAATGAATGCAAATGAGTTCGGATCAGATTCCCGCCCTTTCTTGCATTGGGATCTGATTAATGCCCATCTCAGGCCTCTCGCTGAATGCACCGGCCCAGCGGGATTCGTGCCAGGGGCTAACGGAGCTCTGAGTCGCCCGGGGACAGTTTGAGGGACAGGCTGGTCTCTTTCAGGTTCTCTCCAACCAGGTAACTTGAGACAGCTAATCTCAGTTATCTCAATGAACAAATAACCAATCAGTAAAGCAACTGTCAATTTGCAGAAACTTAGTAACCTAAACGGAGGGATATGGTCCAAATGCAGGTCAGTGGGACGAGGCAAAAAATGGTTCGGCACAGACAAGAAGGGCCAAAAGGCCTGTTTCTGAGCTGTAATTTTCTATGGTTCTATGGTCCTCGGATACAATCAGTATTCAAATCAGGATCCTGTCTCCTTGGAAACAAGCATAATAAATCAACACTGACAAAGGTCATTGAAGCCTGCGGCACTGCTGCCATCTGGCAAACCCTCATTCACCTTTGATACCGGATCTCATGTCAATGCCCTGAACACACTTGCTGCCTGGGTTAAGGTGGATGCACAGGAACATCGAAACACTCTGCGTTTAGGGAATACATCCTGCAGGAATATTAGAGAAACTTTAGTCAGGGTCAGAAATGTTCCCAGGCCCGTGATGCGCCCCTTTGGAAGCTCAGTGCCCACTCGAGCTGGGAAACCGGAGTGTTTCCCAATGACATCAGCAGCGGGTGGGAGATGGAATCTCCCACCTGAACGATGCAGATTTACGCATTACGGGAAACATCCCCGTCTGCCCAGAACAAGAGGCCCCTCAACCCCCTGTTTTCCCACTGGCATCAGCACTTAAAGCCAATTTGGGTGAATCACACAAACTCACACACACTCACACACACACACACACACACACACTCGCGCACACACACACACACACGCACACACACACACTCATACTCACACACACACTCACACACACACACACTCGCACACACACACACTCTGTAAGTGCATACGGTTTTAGTTTAGGCAGGTAACATGACCAGTGCAGGTTTGGAGGGCCGAAAGGCCTGTTCCTGTGCTGTACTGTTCTTTGGAAGAAGTCTTCTTTATAAGAAGTCTCACAACATCAGGTTAAAGTCCAACAGATTTATTTGGTAGCACGAGCTTTCGGAGCGCTGCTCCTTCATCAGGTGAGTGGGAGTTGGGTTCACAAACAGGGCATATATAGACACAGACTCAATTACAAGATAATGTTTGGAATACAAGTCTTAACAGGTAATCAGGTCTTTACAGGTACAGATAATGCGAGTGGAGAGAGGGTTAAGCACAGATTAAAGAGGTGTAAATTGTCTCAAGTCAGGACAGTTAGTGAGATTTTGCAAGCCCAGGGAAGTCGTGGGGGTTACAGATAGTGTGACATGAACCCAAGATCCCGGTTGAGGCCATCCTCATGTGTGCGGAACTTGGCTATCAGTCCCTGCTCAGCGACTCTGCGTTGTCGTGTGTCTTTTCTTTGTTATTTGTTCTTTTGTCTTTCGGACTGTGGGAAAAAACCGGAGCACCCGGAGGAAACCCATGCAGACAGGGGGAGAACATGCAGACTCTGCACAGAGAGTGACCCAAGCCGGGAATTGAACCCGGGTCCCTGGCGCTGTGAGACGGCAGTGCTAACCACTCTGCCACCGTGCTGCCCTCATTTGTGGGCATTAAACCACACTTGTAGCAAACTCCAAATGTTTCTAGTCGGAAGCTGCCCGATCTTCGAAAGCATCAGCCACACGCCAGGCATGCCAGACCTCAGTAACCCTCCCCCCACCCCACCCCTCCCTCTCTCCCTCTGTGTCCTCGACCTGCTTCATCCCAAGTGCAATGCTTCCAGCTCTAGGCCTCGCTCCCACTTCACCTCTGCCGGTGGGGCAGCTCCACTCCATCGAGGGGAGCGACAGAACCTCCTCCTCCAGCAGCTCGTGCTGCCACCTCCAGTCCTGCTCCTCTCCTGGGCATCTCTCCACTTCTCCTGGAATGAGGTGTGTCCCACTGCAATGACCATTATTCCTAGCCTGTGCCTAAGCTCAGAAAGGAAAGCATTCTCACTGCACCGGCTGCCAGCCATTACGCTGCCTACCTTCCTCTAATCTAAGCATCTGCCCTCCCCCCACCCCAGCCGTCTCCACCTCCCCCCCAATTCCCTCCCCACCCCTACCAGAACCGCAGCAACACCCCCGTACAGGCATGAGGCCAGTGTGCGTAATGCAGCCTTGGCTCTCAGAGACACTGACAAGCCTCCAGCATTTCCGAGTTTTCTCTGGCTCACAGTAATGCACAGGGTGAGGACTGTACAGATCTCGGAGCTCAGTCAGCCCCTCCCTGCACTGACTCCAGGTCTGAGTTACAGCCCCCCCCCCCCCCCCCCTAACACTGCTGTTCTTCACAGTCACCCCCACCCAGGCTGCTCGGGTTATTCAGGAAGGTGTCCTGTTCTGAACAGCTGGCACTTGGACCTCACGCCTGGCGGACATGCCCCTGGAGCAGGACACAGAGGGAGTCATCATCAAAACAGGGGCGATTCTGGCCTCCCCCCCCCCCCACCTCAACCTTTCGCCAACTTGTCTCTGCCAAACTCACGCTGAGCAGCTGCTCCATCTTCAGATGTTAACATCACGCGCACGATCGGATTTGATGCCATCTGCACTCACTGGCAACGATGCTTAACTCACAGTCTCTGCAGAATTTCACACACTGTTCAGAATAATAACCCTTTCCTCAAACAGCGGCTGATAATCTTTCAGAAAACAAACACTCACCTTTGCCTCTCGCCTTGACAAAATCCCAGGGTCAGCTGACACTGCCCTGTTCCACTGGCCAAGGCCTCCTGCTGGGTACTGGCTGACTGACATCCTGCCCCCTTTCCAGGGAACCGAGATTCCGCCAACACTGTGGCCTTAAAACAAGGCCTTGTTTGGAAAGCAGCCATTACTGTAGTGATGCTGCACAGTGGAGTGTGCTGTTTGGACTCAGCGGTTGAGTTTTGTGAGGACAGTACACTGGAGACCTATTGCTGACGACGACACTAAAACTTTTCTCGGACTGGGAGAGGAATGAGAGAGTGGAATCCTCTGATAACTAAAATCTTCGGGCCGGATTCTCCAACCTCGCCCACAGCTGGGTTTCTCCAGTCCCGCTGCAGTGAACGGAGATTCAACTGAGTGCCAAATTCTCCATCCTCGCTGGCAGCGAGCGGAATGAACCGCCAGAGAATTCCGGCCTATATCATCATAGAATCATAGAATCCCTACAGTGCAGGAGGAGGCCATTCAGCCCATCGAGTCTGCACCGACCACAGTCCCACCCAGAACCTATCCCCATGTTATTTAATGAACTTTACTAGGCAAGAACCCGAATAACAAATTCAAATTTTAGGACACAATTTTCGATTGAGCGACTGGGGAAAATTCCCATTCGCAATTCTAAAAAAATAACATTTTCCAGCATCACAAAACCCCTGAATCAAAACCGAGGGGAAATTTCAAAACAGAAAATGCTGGAAAATCTCAGCAGGTCTGGCTGCACCTACAGAGAGAGAATAAAGGCAACGTTTCGATCTGGATGACCCCTTGTCAGAGCTGAGGAAATATTAATCTTGGTTACTGGTATACTATTTGTATGTTAGACTGTGATTGGCCCAGTGGATAACCTTATATAAGACAGTACAGTTGAGCTAAAACCTGCAGGTGGTCACTTGCTCCCTCCCCAGTGCAAACTGGGAAATAGGAACACAACCCTGAAACAAAACCCACCAAACAAAACGAGTCCACCTGCTTGGTAGGAATGTTGTTCCTCGAAGCTCCCAGTGTCACGAGATGGTCAGAAGTTTACAGAATGAAGCATAGCTACATTGATTGTCTAGAATCTAGACCTTCAGGTCACATCCCTTTGATATAATTATTTATTCATGGGATTTGGGTGTCGCTGGCTGGGCCAGCATTTGATGTGATTTGATTTATTATTGTCACATGTATTAACATACAGTGAAAAGTATTGTTTCTTCCGTGCTGTGCAGACAAAGCATACCATTCATAGAGATGGAAACCAGAGAGTGCAGAATGTAGTGTTACAGTCATAGCTAGGGCGTAGAGAAAGATCAACTTAGTGCAAGGTAGGTCCATTCAAAATTCTAACAGCAGCAGGGAAGAAGCTGTTCTTGAGTCAGTTGGTTCGTGACCTCAGACTTTTGTATCTTTTTCCCGACGGAAGATGGTGGAAGAGAGAATGTCCGGGGTGTGTGGGGTCTGTTAAAAATCATCAGTCTTGCGCCAAATACTGTTGCTCATAGAATTGAGGATATAGGAAGCCATATATTTCATCAAATTGCAGACAAAGCAAGAAATTTTCAGTTGTATTCTCTCGCACTTGATGAATCGACTGATGTGTGTGACACATCACAACTCCTAGTATTCATCCGTGGCGTCGACAGTGAATTTAATGTGACACAAGAATTAGCATCAGTGCATTGCATGCACAGCACAGTAACTGGAGAAGACATCTTCAAAGAATTGCAAAAAACTGTGTTAGAATATAACCTGGAGTGGAATAAACTGTAATGCGTGACAATTGATGGAGGAAAGAACATGTCTGGGGTGAAGAAAGGTTTGGTTGGACAAATCACAAAAGCTTGTGAGGTTGGTGGATTCTCAAAGCCCATGTTTCTGCATTGCATTATCCATCAACAAGCATTGTGCGGAAAATATGTGGATATGTCTTGCGTTCTGAAACCTGTTGTTTCAACAGTGAATTTCATTTGATCTCATGGGCTTATTCATCGCCAGTTCATTTATAAAACTAATTTTTTTTTGTTGGCCCCCGAAAATGTGTAAAATATACGATGTGGCCCTCAAGGAACAAAGAACAAAGAACAGTACAGCACAGGAAACAGGCCCTTCGGCCCTCCAAGCCTGTGCCGCTCCTTGGTCCAACTAGACCAATCGTTTGTATCCCTCCATTCCCAGGCTGCTCATGTGACTATCCAGGTAAGTCTTAAACGATGTCAGCGTGCCTGCCTCCACCACCCTACTTGGCAGCGCATTCCAGGCCCCCATCACCCTCTGTGTAAAAAACATCCCTCTGATATCTGAGTTATACTTCGCCCCTCTCACCTTGAGCCCGTGACCCCTCGTGATCATCACCTCCGACCTGGGAAAAAGCTTTCACTGTTCACCCTATCTATACCCTTCATAATCTTGTATACCTCTATTAGATCTCCCCTCATTCTCCGTCTTTCCAGGGAGAACAACCCCAGTTTACCCAATCTCTCCTCATAGCTAAGACCCTCCATACCAGGCAACATCCTGGTAAACCTTCTCTGCACTCTCTCTAACGCCTCCACGTCCTTCTGGTAGTGCGGCGACCAGAACTGGACGCAGTACTCTAATGTGGCCTAACCAGCGTTCTATACAGCTGCATCATCAGACTCCAGCTTTTATACTCTATACCCCGTCCTATAAAGGCAAGCATACCATATGCCTTCTTCACCATCTTCTCCACCTGTGTTGCCACCTTCAAGGATTTGTGGACTTGCACACCTAGGTCCCTCTGTGTTTCTATACTCCTGATGACGCTGCCATTTATTGTATAACTCCTCCCTACATTATTTCTTCCAAAATGCATCACTTCGCATTTATCCGGATTAAACTCCATCTGCCACCTCTCCGCCCAATTTTCCAGCCTATCTATATCCTGCTGTATTGCCCGACAATGCTCTTCGCTATCCGCAAGTCCAGCCATCTTCGTGTCATCCGCAAACTTGCTGATTACACCAGTTACACCAGCCCTCTTACTGAAAAGTTTGGAGATCCCTGGTATCGATCATAAACATGCAAATTGACCAGGTGGGAGAGAGCAAGGGTCGTACTCGGAGCAAGGACATCAGAGGTAAAGGAATGACTGAGCAGATCAACAGTTGCATCAAATATCTATATTACACAGCAAGTAGGGAGCCAGGGCTTATTGTCACAATTGTAAGCAATGGGGATGTTCACTGATGATTACACATTGGGGAGGTGGTGGCGTAGTGGTGTTATCGTTGGACTAATAATCCAGAGACCCAGGGTAAAGTTCTGGGGACCCGGATTCAAATCCCACCACGGCAGATGCTGGAATTTGAATTCAACAAAAAATATCTGGAATTAAGAACCTACTGATGACCATGAAACCATTGTTGATTGTCGGAAAAACCCATCTGGTCCTTTAGGGAAGGAAATCTGCCGTCCTTACATGGTGTGGCCTACATGTGACTCCAGACCCAACGTGGTTGACTCTTGGATGTCCTCAGGGATGGGCAATAAACGCTGGCCCAGCCAGCGACGCCCACATCCCATGAACGAATATTAAAAAAAATTCAGCACCATTCGCGACTCCTCAGATACTGAAGCAGCCCATGTCCAAATGCAGCAAGACCTGGACAATATCCAAGCTTGGGCTGATAAGTGACAAATAACATTCGCGTCACACAGGTGCCAGGCAATGACCATCTCCAACAAAAGAGAATCTAACCATCGCCCCTTTGACATTCAATGGCATTGCCATCGCTGAATCCCCCAATATCAACATCCTGGGGGATGACCAGAAACTGAAATGAACTAGCCACATAAATACTGTGGTTACCAGAGCAGGTCAGAGGCTGGGAATCCTGCCATGAGAAGCTTGACTCCCCAAACCTGTCCACCATCTACAAGTAGTGTGATGGAATATTCTCTACTTGCCTGGATGAGTTAAAAGCACTCAAGAAGTTCAACACCATCCATAACAAATTAGCCCGCTGATTGCTACCCCTTCCACAAATATTCACACCCTCCACCATCGACGAGCAGCGGCAGCCGTGTGTACCATCTACAAGATGCACTGCAGCACCTTCCAAGCCCACAATCACTATCATCTAGAAGGATAATAGCAACAGATACCTGGGAACACCACCACCTGGAGGTTCCCCTCCAAGTCACTCACCACCCTGACTTGGAAATACATTGCCGTTCCTTCACCGTCACTGGGTCAAAATCCTGGAACTCCCTCCCCAACAGCACTGTGGGTGTACCCACACCTCAGGGACTGCAGCGGGTTCAAGAAGGCAGCTCACCATCACCTTCTCACGGGCAGTTAGGGATGGGCAATAAATGCTGGCCAGCCAGCGACACCCACATCCTGTAAATACATTTTTAAAAATCTTTTTCAGGAGGGGCACAGAACAAGTGGGATTGGGCAGCAGGATGTAGGTGGGGTGAGATAGAATGGAACAGTCAAACAAAGCCCATTGAGGTGATGGGAAAAGAGCAATGGTTGGGAGCTCGAAGTGGTGCCTGCGAAATGGATCTGAGAATTGATATTGAGGGAAGGGTTTCTCGAACAGAAGCTACTTTGATTGTTTCATTAATTTTGGGATCTGACGGGTAGCAGTTTAGAGGAAACCTTTCCACAAATGAAATAGTTCCAGATTCAGTTGGTTCAGATGCAATGCCGGCTGCTCCACCAAGGATCTCAGTTTTGTAATTAGACGATTGATATGAAATAAAAGCAATTCATCAATCACTGCTTGCTGTTGACTTTGTTCTGTTAGCTGTTGGCACAGCAATGTGTGAAGGAAAGATCTGTTTTCAATATCCGACAGTCACATCACTAACCACATGCACGCTGGAGCCAACCATCAGATTTTGCACTAAATTGGCCAAGAAATCTTTATTGCTCCCGAGAGCAGAACAACTACTGGCTGGAATTCATATCAGTAATACCTTTCACAGTGATTTGGATTATACAGTCTTTCCAGGAAATGAATCGTGCTTGTCACAGATCCACAGCTAGTTATCCAGAGTAACTGCCAAGCTTAGAATGAAAATTAGTAAGACTAGGACCAGGACTATAGAACCGATATTATTAAACTAGAAAGAGTGCAGAAAAGATTTACTAGGATGCTACCGGGATTTGACGGTTTGAGTTATAAGGAGGGGCTGGATAGACTGGGACTTTTTTCTCTGGAGTGTAGGAGGCTGAGGGGTGATCTTATAGAGGTCTATAAAATAATGAGGGCATAGATCAGCTCGATAGTCAATATCTTTTCCCAAAGGTAGGAGAGTCTAAAACTAGAGGGCATAGGTTTAAAGTGAGAGGGGAGAGATACAAAAGGGTCCAGAGGGGCAATTGTTTCACACAGAGGGTGGTGAGTGTCTGGAACAAGCTGCCAGAGGTAGAAATAGAGGCGGGTACAATTTTGTCTTTTAAAAAGCTTTTATAGACAGTTACATGGGTAAGATGGGTATAGAGGGATATGGGCCAAATGTGGGCAATTGGGACTAGCTTAGTGGTTAAAAAAAGGGCGGCATGGACAAGTTGGGCCGAAGGGCCTGTTTCCATGCTGTAAACCTCAATGACTCTATGACTCAATGGCCCCAGTATTAAGGTGGAGGTCGGAGAGATTGGGGAGACCAAAGAACTCAACAAGCCCCTGGCTTTTTGGTCTAAAACTGGCGATTATGTGGAGATTAGCTGGAAAGTGCTTTGAGGAGGTTGTGAAAGGTGCTATATCAATGCAAATCTTTTTTTATTATTAATACCCAGTGAACCAGAGTTGTTGTTAGCTCGCTGATGAAGCTCTGAATCTTTCATTCTGTTGTCCTACTGATTATATCACCAGTTCACACTGAATCCCGGCTTTAATACAAGAGACAAGATTTTGTGACTGGAATTATTTCAAAGCTGGCATTAGCCTATTTATTTTAAAGGGGTTTGTTTCTTGAGAAAATACCAGTTGGGAAACTCACTGTGTCAAAGGCCACGCTTGCTTATCGTCAACGGTTTTATGTTGCTGTTAAAGGAAAACCAGCTGGAAAACTTTGAGCTCAGTGTGAGTCTTCCTTGTAGGAACTGAAAACAGGTCATAAATATTCCATCCAATATCCACCGAGTACTCAGTCGCGACCTTCGCTCTGGCCAGTGAATCACTAAAATAACTTCAAATACCTGCTTCAAAGGCAGATACAGGAGCTGGAGATATCCCATACCAACCTGCAACCATCAGCATGGAAGTATTTACAAAGACAATCATTTGTTTTATTTTTGCTCCATAGATCAAAGAGGCGGGATGCCTCACACCCTTTAAAAAGTACCTGGATGTGAAGTTGGCACGCCATACCGTTCAGGGCTATGGGCCAAGCGCTGGCAAGTGGGATTAGGTGGGCAGGTCAAGGCCTTTCATGCTTCGGTGCAGATTCGATGGGTCAAAGGGCCTCTTCTGCACTGTAGTATTCTGTGATTGTGTGATTCTGACCATCTCACGGTTCCTGCCAGCTGACAGTTGATCAGGTGAAGAAAGCAGGGACAGAGCGAATGATAAAGACTTTAGTTATTTGTCCATCAGTGTTGCAGGTCAGAAATATGCTTTGTTGCTGCAACTGACAGACACTAACAAAGCCTTTGCTCAGATTAAAGCCATCAATTAATGTTTATAAGGATGTAATATTGCAGAGTATGGAAAGGTCAGCACTCAGTACAATATCAAACACTATCTAATATTGTATTGTTTGTCATCGATGTGACAGTAAAAGTCCTAAATCCCAATTGTTCTCACTAATTTTAAAAGAAAGAAATTTATATCGTGTCTTCAGATCAGCCAAAGAATTTTAAACTGAACAATAATCTTGGCCGAGGTTGCTGTTGTTTTGTCAGTAAGTGTGCCAGCGCAGACCTGATGGACCGAAGGGCCTCTTTCTCTGCTGTAAAACTCAACGATCACGGTTTTCCCAAAACACTAAAATGTCATAACGGAGAGAAAACCGGAGTGATACTCGCCGGTCTGTCTGGCACTGTCCAAATCGCAATCGTCCCCCACACAGACGTTTTTTGGAGGAGTGGAGAGTTGCATGCCAGTTCTGGGATTGGCAAGGTCTAAGCTCGCCAGTGAGCCTGGCTGCAGAGGGATCGGGCACTGTTTTGCAAAGCGTTCCAATCTCACAATGAGGGAATGGGTGACCACCAGGCAGCCCAAGAGAATGATGCAGGTAGTGCAGGAATCCCCTGGGGTCCCACACAGGAATCGGTTTTCCGTTTTGGAATCTGGTGTGGGCACTGGTTCCTTGGTGGAGTGCCGTCAGGACCAGCTGTGTGGCATCACTGGCAGCTCTGCTGAACAGGAGCGGAGAAAGGAGAGGGGAAGGGCAGTAGCGATAGGGGATTGGTTAGTTAGGGAAACAGACAGGCATTTCTGTGTACGGAAACATGACTCCAGGATGATGTGTTGCCTCCCTGGCTCAAAAATATGATGGAGCAGCTGCAACAGGGTGAGCAGCCAGATGTTGTGGTCCACATTGGTACCAATGGCTCAGGCAGAAAGGCAATGGGTCCTGCAATCTAAACTTCCCTAATCAGATAGATATATATCTCATTTTAAAAAAGGATAAGGGGATAGAGCGAAGAGGTGGGGAGGTGGATTTGAGACCAGGGAGAGATCAGCCATGATCTGATTGAATGGCCGAGCCCGGCTCGAAGGGCTGAATTTCCTGACGTCTGCTCCTAATTCCAATGTTCCTATGTTACGGTAACTTTGGAATTTGGACCTTGTGGAACTTTATCCAGAACTATTCCTTTAAATATTTGGTTCTCTGCTAAACTCCTTAAACTGAATAATAATTTTAAGCTATTGAAAACGTTTTGTAGGTGCTGAGAATTATTTGGGATTTGCACCAAAATGAAAGATGGATTATATTTCCATCTGGGCTATTTAGCGAGAATGTGAAAGGTGTTTTACACATTTTGGATTCAGCATAAAGTGCTAAATGTGTTTGAAAATGACAATATACTGCAGCCATTCACTTAAACGCATTGTCTTTATTTTCCAGTGAAGTAAATTAGCAATTTTCTGGGAAACTAAGTTAGATTCACTTTGTCAATGAAAACTACATCTTACATTTCCAATCAGAGTGGAAATGCTGCGAATGTGTAATAGGACACAAAGGATATACTTCAGCAATGTTAAATTAGGAGTGAATTATGTTCATTAATATAAACGCGAGATTTATCACATCCATCGGTTCTGGCAACTTTAGAAATGAAAATAATGGGGGTGATTCTCCCATCCCACTGCTCTCATTTTTTAGCACAGCGGACCGGAAGAATCGCGTGTCGGCCGATTCACGAGATTCCCGCAAGCGTTCATGTCGCACTTGCGTTTCCCAGGCCCGGATTTCCAGTGGCGTCTGCACCTGAACCTCTGATATATGTTTCGGGATTTTTGAATGCTGAAAGGGCATTTCACAGACAATTAACTTGTTCCTATTTGCTTTATTTTGATCAAAGGTTAAACCAGACGATGCATGTGCATTCTGTAAGAGAGGGAGAAAGGCAGTTATTACAGGCCAGTTAGCCTAACATCATTGGTGGGGGAGATTATAGAGATAATAATCCAGGACAAAATGAACTGCCAGTTGGAAAAATATATGATAATAAATGAAAGGCATAATTTGATCATGGCTAATCATCAGATTCAATATCCTGATCCCTCCTTCCCTGTATATCCCTTGATCCCTTTAGCTCAATGGTTATGGGATATGTTCAGGGCACTGGGACTACTTGGGTGGCTATTTCTGTCCTATCCAGTGCTGTCATATAGGGTGAAGTGGGCTCACCTTCGTAAGAAGTCTCACAACACCAGGTTAAAGTCCAACAGATTTATTTGGTAGCACAAGCTTTCGGAGTGCTGCTCCCTCATCAGGTGAGTGCAGGATTTGTTTCACAAACAGGGCATTTATAGACACAGACCCAATTACAAGATAATGGTTGGAATGTGAGTCTTAACAGGTAATCAAGTTTTTACAGGTGCAGACAATGCGAGTGGGCTTATTTTGGTAGAATAATTCCTTCATTAAATAACATTTTTCAAAACAAATTGGAAACACGCCACCAATTACACATCACGTCACCAGAACTGTTTGATAGGCGTTTGAGGATTAGGGCCTGAACTTCCACTCCTGGGTGGGGAGGACAGAGTCGGGACACTCAGCAAACCCGATCCAGGAGTGCTGTGGGGAAATTTTAAAAGGTGGCTAATTCTGTCTTAAACGAAGACAACTCAAAACTCACAAGGCAAATATCTCTGTGCAAAGACGTAACATTTATTTAACAAATAAGACATGGAACAAACAAACAAATGTACAACCGACCGCAGACTCACAAAGGGTTAAATATCTCTGGGAATAGAGTGACGGAACCTGGGAATCTGGGAATAGAGCGACGGAACCGCTCCGAAAGATCTGCGGTACAGAGGGGTCAAATACAGATCAATTCTACATTTCTCTAATCAATAATTCTGCCTTTCATTGGCTTAAAATTAATTTCATTTAACAGTTATACATCAACACAAATCTCTGTCAAGTCCGTTAGCCAACCATATGATACTTAATGGCATGGTGATAGCTTATTCGTCCTTTGAGTCTGAACATGGCCACCCTTCTTGGCTCTAACTACATCTCCGTTGCCTGATAATGGTAAATGCTATCATCGGGTCAAAGTGGATATTCCCACTGGCTCACTGCCAAGTTGAATAGGCATGTGTTCCTGCATCCAGGGGCATATCTACCCTTGTGTCTGGATAGTGAATGCATCTAATCATTAAAGTTGCAACATTTGTTCCCTTATGGAATCCTCTTGATAAGGCTGCTGCTGACTAGCAAGTTCCCAGGCCTTTGGCTTTAAACCAATGACTTTTACCAACATGCCTTTCGGTAACTTTGCTTGGTTAAAGTGAACAATACATTTAAAAGATCATAGAATATGATTTGAAAACATAGCTACTTGTTTCGATTGTCTAACTGCATTAACATATGTGTAAACTGTTTATGTTAGCTGTTTTAAGAATCATTTAACTCCTTACTGATTGCTTGTCCTCTGAAAGACTGCATTCTGCCGAAAAATCTTATTTGCTGGTTAGGAATCCCCTTCCGCGAGGAGAAAGTGCCCTAGAGGGGCAGATTTGGTTAGGGTGCATTGACCCGAACAGGCACCAGAGTGTGGCGACTAGGGGAATTTCACAGTAACTTCATTGCAGTGTTAATGTAAGCCTTACTTGTGACTAATAAATAAACTTTATTTTTAGTTAGTTGGGACAAGTGAAATTGGGAGTCATGGTGAGTGATTCCAGGAACAGTACAGAAGCCTCCGGGTGTAGGGGTATGCTGGCTGGAGACCTGCCTCGGTGCTATGGCCAAGCCTTTTTACCCTGCTTGTTGGATATAATTGCTTCCCTCGTTGAGTTCCGATAGGGACAGCAGAATGCTTTTTCTTGATCCTCTGTTTAGATTTCACAGCAGAAGATCATTCTCCTTATGAATGTCTGGAGTGTAAACAATTCCATAATAACCGGCTGGGGAAAAAGCAAAATCCTGCAGCTGCTGGAAATCCGATATAGAAACAGAAAGTGCTGGGAAAACTCAGCAGGTCTGGCAGCAACTGTGGAGAGATAAAATTAGTTATTTATTTTAATTTTTCAGGGGATGTGGGTGTCACTGGCAAGGCCAGCATTTATTGCCCGTTGCTAATTGCCCTTGAACTGAGTGCTGGCCCATTTCAGAGGGCAGTTGAGATTCGACCATATTGCTGTGGCTCTGGAGTCACATGTAGGCCAGACCAGGTAAGGTCGACAGATTTCCTTCCCTAAAGGACATTGAAGAAGCAGCTGGGTTTTTGTGACAATCGACAATGGTTTCATGTTGATCACTAGACTTTTAACTGCAGATTTTAATTGAATTCGAATTCCACCATCTGCCATGGTGGGATTCGAACCCTGAATTGCCTGGCCCTCTGGATTGCTAGTCCAGTGACAATACTATGAAGCCACCACCTCTCAATGCGGATTCCCATCCTCTCCCCTGCATAAACACGAGGTCACCCAAAACTCTGTTTCTCATGACCCAACTCCCCCCAAGTCCCACTCACCATGCACTCCTGTGTTTACAGAGCTACACCGGGTCCCTTTTACACAATGTCTTGTTTTCAAATTCTCAGCCTTATATCAAATTGCTCTATGGCCCTGCTCTTCCCTAATTCTCTCCCCTAACTCTGTAACCCTCTGAGAATTATGAGGCTATTAGGAGAGAATTAGGAAACATAGGTTGGACTAGGAGATTACAGGGACTGGGAACGTCCGACATGTGGAGTTTTTTCAAGGAGCAGCTACTGCGAGTCTGTGATAGGTATGTCCCTGTCAGGCAAGGAGGAATTGGTAGGGCTAGGGAACCGTGGTGCACCAAAAAAGTTTCTTTGTTGGTTAAAAAGAAAAAGGAGGCTTATGTTCGGATGAGACGTGAGCACTCGGGTAGTGCACTAGAAAGCTTTAGATTGGCTAAGAGGGAGTTGAAGAGCGAGCTTAGAAGGGCTAAAAGGGGACATGAGAAGACTTTGGCGGATAGGGTTAAAGAGAATCCTAAGGCGTTCTATAGGTATGTCAAGAACAGAAGGTTGGTTAGGGCAAGTTTAGGGCCAGTTATAGATGGCAGAGGGAAGTTATGTGTGGAACCGGAGGAGATTGGTGAAGCATTGAACCAATATTTCTCTTCGGTGTTCACGCAAGGGGACATGAATATAGCTGAGGAGGACACTGGGTTGCAAGGGAGTAGAATAGACAGTATTACAGTTGATAAGGAGGATGTGCAGGATATTCTGGAGGGTCTGAAAATAGATAAATCCCCTGGTCCGGATGGGATTTATCCAAGGATTCTCTGGGAGGCAAGAGAAGTGATTGCAGAGCCTCTGGCTCTGATCTTCAGGTCGTCGTTGGCCTCTGGTATAGTACCAGAAGATTGGAGGTTAGCGAATGTTGTCCCATTGTTTAAGAAGGGGAACAGAGACTTCCCCGGGAATTATAGACCGGTGAGTCTCACTTCTGTTGTCGGCAAGATGTTGGAAAAAATTATAAGGGATAGGATTTATAGTTATTTGGAGAGTAATGAATTGATAGGTGATAGTCAGCATGGTTTTGTGGCAGGTAGGTCGTGCCTTACTAACCTTATTGAGTTTTTTGAGAAAGTGACCAAGGAGGTGGATGGGGGCAAGGCAGTGGACGTGGTATATATGGATTTTAGTAAGGCGTTTGATAAGGTTCACCATGGTAGGCTTCTGCAGAAAATGCAGATGTATGGGATTGGGGGTGATCTAGGAAATTGGATCAGGAATTGGCTAGCGGATAGGAAACAGAGGGTGGTGGTTGATAGTAAATATTCATCATGGAGTGCGGTTACAAGTGGTGTACCTCAGGGATCTGTTTTGGGGCCACTGCTGTTTGTAATATTTATTAATGATCTGGATGAGGGTATAGTTGGGTGGATTAGCAAATTTGCTGATGACACCAAAGTCGGTGGTGTGGTAGACAGTGAGGAAGGGTGTCGTAGTTTGCAGGAAGACTTAGACAGGTTGCAAAGTTGGGCCGAGAGGTGGCGGATGGAGTTTAATGCGGAGAAGTGTGAGGTAATTCACTTTGGTAGGAATAACAGATGTGTTGAGTATAGGGCTAACGGGAGGACTTTGAATAGTGTGGAGGAGCAGAGGGATCTAGGTGTATGTGTGCATAGATCCCTGAAAGTTGGGAATCAAGTAGATAAGGTTGTTAAGAAGGCATATGGTGTCTTGGCGTTTATTGGTAGGGGGATTGAATTTAGGAGTCGTAGCGTTATGTTGCAACTGTACACAACTCTGGTGCGGCCGCACTTGGAGTACTGTGTGCAGTTCTGGTCCCCACATTACAGGAAGGATGTGGAGGCTTTGGAGAGGGTGCAGAGGAGGTTTACCAGGATGTTGCCTGGTATGGAGGGGAGATCCTATGAGGAGAGGCTGAGGGATTTGGGATTGTTTTCGCTGGAAAGGCGGCGGCTAAGAGGGGATCTTATTGAAACATATAAGATGATTAGAGGTTTAGATAGGGTGGATAGTGATAGCCTTTTTCCTCTGATGGAGAAATCCAGCACGAGGGGGCATGGCTTTAAATTGAGGGGGGGTAGTTATAGAACCGATGTCAGGGGTAGGTTCTTTACCCAGAGGGTGGTGAGGGATTGGAATGCCCTGCCAGCATCAGTAGTAAATGCGCCTAGTTTGGGGGCGTTTAAGAGATCCGTAGATAGGTTCATGGACGAAAAGAAATTGGTTTAGGTTGGAGGGTCACAGTTTTTTTTTTAACTGGTCGGTGCAACATCGTGGGCCGAAGGGCCTGTTCTGCGCTGTAATGTTCTATGTTCTATGTTCTATGTTCTATCTCTGCGCTCCTCTAATTCTGGCCCCATGAGCACCCCTGATTTTAATCACTCTACACTGTGCCAGGCCTTCAGCTGCCAGGCCCCGATAAGGTCTACAAATCCCTCCACCTTGTTAGAGCGTAACCAGTGACAACTTTGTATTGGATGTAATGTGACCAATGGTAACAAGCTGTAAGGGTCAGCTGACCCAGTAAACCATGGAACCAATTACAGAATGATGTAATAGTCAGCTGACCAGCTGATTCATTATAAATAAGAACCTGTTTGGAATTGTGGGGAGCTTGGATTGGCCCAGGTGAAGCCCCAAGTTTGGAGTAATGATGTTTTATTAAACCCTTTCTTTGATTTGTAAGTTGGAGTAAGTTTTTGTTATATTTTTATTGTCTGCATTTGAAAAGTTCCTTCTAAAGAAACACACCTCCCTACCTCTCCTTCTTTCTTTAAGATGCTCCTTAAAACCTACCATTATGACCAATTATCCCCCTTGTGTGGTTCAGTGTTCAATTTTCATAGAATCATAGGAACCCTACAGCGCAGAAGGAGGCCATTTGGCCCATGGAGTCTGCACCAACCCTTCATCAGAGCATCCTACCCAGACTCTATCCCATAACCCCACATGCGCCTGGGACCTGAGTTCGATTCCTGGCTTGGGTCACTGTCTGCGCAGAGTCTGCACATTCTCCCCGTGTCTGTGTGGGTTTCCTCTGGGTGCTCCGGTTTCCTCCCACAGTCCAAAAGACGTGCTGGTTAGGTACATTGGCCATGCTAAATTCTCCCTCAGTGTACCCGAACAGGCGCCGGAGTGTGGCGACTAGGGGATTTTCACAGTAACTTCATTGCAGTGTTAATGTAAGCCTACTCGTGACACTAATAATAAATAAACTTTAAACTTTTAAAAGCCTTAAACTTTAAAAACATTCTCCTGCAGTCTGAACCAAAAGAAAGCAAAGGGCTTTCCATAATGTGTTTAAACACAGAATTCAAACATTTGCATCTGTTCCAGCGTAAAGCAGCCATTGATTCTTTAAGCACATAATTTTGCAAGTATTGCCAGTGGAACATTTAGTGAGGATTATAAGATTCTGTATCCTTTGCCATACTAAAGAGGATCAGCAGTATTCTATTCGAAAAGGTATGCAGTCAGCTGTTTATTCAATTAGAATGATAAATTACCACTTCTGTTCATTCTCTTAGGAGCAGATTTGTATCACTTGTCACTGTTCCCTCCTGAACACTGTCTCATTCCAAAATGTTGCAATCTGTTAAATCAGCTTTAGACAATTAAATATACTGCATCTTATTTGCATTTTTCAACATTGTGCTGACTTTTAAAAATATTTATTTGACTCATTTATTCCCCTTTGGTCAACTGACAGAGACGTAGTCACACTCGCAACTGCACAAAGGATCCTGGTAAGCAGGCTTGCAATAACACTGGCACTGGGATGCATTAACATCCCAGCACTGTCTGCAAACTCTCACTGACTGCTCCCAACGTTCCGGAGTTCCTACTCCACTTCGGATGTGCTGAGGGATTGGCTTCCGGAGCACTGATCGAGAACAACATTGACTTAGTCCCAAAGTCAATTCAATATCTGCAGCAAGTGACTCACATTGATACAGAGAGACTGCTTTCCATTCACAGCCTCCTGCAACGTTCCCATGTCTCAGTGCTGCTCTGCTGGAACGTTCCCCTGCCTCAGTGCTGCTCTGCTGGGACATTCCCATGTCTCGGTGCTGCTCTGCTGGAATGTTCCCATGTCTCAGTGTCGCTCTGCTGGGACGTTCCCATGTCTCAGTGCTGCTCTGCTGGGACGTTCCCATGTCTCAGTGTCACTCTGCTGGGACATTCCCGTGTCTCAGTGCTGCTCTGCTGGGACATTCCCATGTCTCAGTGTCGCTCTGCTGGGACGTTCCCATGTCTCAGTGCTGTTCTGCTGGAACATTCCCATGTCTCAGTGTCGCTCTGCTGGGACATTCCCATGTCTCAGTGTCGCTCTGCTGGGACATTCCCATGTCTCAGTGTCACTCTGCTGGGACGTTCCCATGTCTCAGTGTCGCTCTGCTGGGACGTTCCCATGCCTCAATGCTGCTCTGCTGGAATGTTCCCATGTCTCAGTGCTGCTCTGCTGGAATGTTCCCATGTCTCAGTGCTGCTCTGCTGGAACATTCCCATGTCTCAGTGCTGCTCTGCTGGGGCATTCCCATGCCTCAGTGCTGCTCTGCTGGAACGTTCCCATGTCTCAGTGTCACTCTGCTGGGACATTCCCATGTCTCAGTGTCGCTCTGCTGGAATGTTCCCATGTCTCAGTGTCACTCTGCTGGGACATTCCCATGTCTCAGTGTCGCTCTGCTGGAACGTTCCCATGCCTCAGTGCTGCTCTGCTGGGGCATTCCCATGCCTCAGTGCTGCTCTGCTGGAATGTTCCCATGTCTCAGTGCTGCTCTGCTGGAACATTCCCATGTCTCAGTGCTGCTCTGCTGGGGCATTCCCATGCCTCAGTGCTGCTCTGCTGGAACGTTCCCATGTCTCAGTGTCGCTCTGCTGGAATGTTCCCATGTCTCAGTGTCACTCTGCTGGGACATTCCCATGTCTCAGTGTCGCTCTGCTGGAACGTTCCCATGCCTCAGTGCTGCTCTGCTGGGGCATTCCCATGCCTCAGTGCTGCTCTGCTGGAACGTTCCCATGCCTCAGTGCTGCTCTGCTGGGGCATTCCCATGCCTCAGTGCTGCTCTGCTGGAATGTTCCCATGTCTCAGTGCTGCTCTGCTGGAACATTCCCATGCCTCAGTATCGCTCTGCTGGAACATTCCCGTGCCTCGGTGCTGCTCTGCTGGGATGTTCCCATGCCTCATTGTCACTCTGCTGGGACGTTCCCATGCCTCAGTGCCGCTCTGCTGGGATGTTCCCATGCCTCATTGTCATTCTGCTGGGACGTTCCCATGCCTCATTGTCACTCTGCTGGGACGTTCCCATGCCTCAGTGCCGCTCTCTTGGGACATTCCTATGCCTCAGTGCCGCTCTGCTGGGATGTTCCCATGACGCAGTGCCGCTCTATGTTCCTTCTCATCTCTCCCAAGCTCAACTTCTCCACAAGTGTGGAGTGCAATGTCGATGAAAATACCCCACCACAACGCTGCAGCATCAGTGATGGGGGCAGGGGGTACATGGGGGCTGGGAGGGTATAGGGCATGTCCCTCCTTATGGCACTCGCTGTTTTATGATCAGTGTGATCTTCCGGTGTGAATGTTAGTCCACGGGTAGATGGATGAGTGGATGCCCTGCGTGAATGGGTAATGTGGGTAAGTGGGTAACAGGTGGGTGAGATGACAAGTGAGCAGAGTGGCAGGTGTGCACGGCGGAGGGTGAGTAGGGTGGTAGGTGGCGAGTGTGGCAGAGAGATGAGGGGGTGGGTGAAGTGGGTAAGTTGGTCAATGGGTAGTTGAGTCAGCTGGGGGGGGCTAGTTAGGTCGGTGACTAGTTAGATCTGGTCAGAGGGTGGGGGTGCGGAGGTCGGGTGGTCTGCAGCTTAGTCGGATTGATTTTGGGAGTAGCTGGAGAGGGTCCAGCGGGTCGTCAGGTGAGGTCGGAGGTTCAGGGGTGTAGTTAGGGTTTGGGTGGGGGGGTGGGATGTCAGAGACTCAGTGTGAGTTTGGGGGTCAGTTTTGTAGTTACCCAGGAGTTGGACTAGACTACTTTCTGTTGAACATTTCTGGGTAACTGACTTCTCGGAACTGCCCGAGGTCTCTGATTCTGCGTCAGAGTCAGAGACAGTCACAGGGGTTCCTGGGGAGCAGAGTCCATTGGAAGGTCAAAAGTCCCAGGCAATTCCCAAGGAGGTCCGTGCATTAGGATCTGTGCAGCTCCGAGATGCATCTTCACTCACGCGTCTAGTCTCTAACAATCCAGTCAGGAAAATCTGAGCCAATAAATAATGTCCCTTAAGAAAGAAGAGCAGATGGGTGTTCTTTAATCCTGCAATGGTGCCTTTTACACATGAAGCATTTTGGTTCTCTTCAATATAATCTTTCAGTCGCAACACCACTGTGGAAAATTAAATTCCTTCATTGAATAGCAGGCAGTATCGTGTTGGAATACAGACAGAAATGCCACAGAATAATGTTAGCAGGCAACACTGAAACGCGATCACTGTTACATTGTTGAGCCCTTCATATTGAAACGCCTGCTGATGATCTTAACGCTAAATCGATTTCCGCAACCCCCCCCCCCCCCCCCCCCCCGCACCACCCCCCCCCCCCCGCCCCGCTCACCCTCAGCACTTACCCTCCCACAAAAAAATAAAGAAGCTTCAATGGTAGAAACAAGAAAAGGTCCATTTGAAAATCCAATCAGTTATTAATCAGTTAGTTATCCCAAACAACCCCAGAGCACTATACTCCCTGGGATTGAGCTATTTTTCATTTAAGTGCTTTGACTGAATCCATATTGATCTCATTGCCAGCAGTATGCACCATAAACTGATACATTTAAATGCAAATAATTTATTCTTTAATTTGAGTTTAGCTTGTGATTTCTTTAGTGTCGAGGCTCCTCTAAACCTTTTAGCTGGAGATATCTACTTGTTTCCTGTCTGCTCTATTGGGGACTTAAGTAAGAACTTAAGAACTAGGAGCAGGAGTAGGCCATCCGGCTCCTCGAGCCTGCTCCGCCATTCAATAAGATCATGGCTGATCTTTTCGTGGACTCAGCTCCACTTACCCGCCCGCTCACCATAATCCTTAATTCCTTTACTGTTCAAAAATGTATCTATCCTTGCCTTAAAAACATTCAATGAGGTAGCCTCAACTGCTTCACTGGGCAGGGAATTCCACAGATTCACAACCCTTTGAGTGAAGAAGTTCCTCCTCAACTCAGTCCTAAATCTGCTTCCCCTTATTTTGAGGCCATGCCCCCGAGTTCTAGTTTCACCCGCCAGTGGAAACAACTTCTCTGCTTCTATCTTATCGATTCCCTTCATAATCATATATGTTTCTATAAGATCCCCCCTCATTCTTCTGAGTTCCAATGAGTATAGCCCCAGTCTACTCAGTTTCTCCTCAAAAGCCAACCCTCTCAATTCCAAATCAACCGAGTGAATCTCTGTGCATGTCAGAAGGGAATTGGTTCAGTTTGTTGGCTGCATTGTTGTATATCAGTAGTTTGTGAATGATTTCTGCTGTATTTCAGCAGTTAACATGACCATGGCTGGGCTGCTTCACATGTGGTCTATCAGAGATCAAAACCACAGCCTTGGAATTAGATTCTCGGAATCCTCTTGGACACAGTAACATTTCTCTTTTGCAACTGCTGCTGTGTACTGGAGTGTTATTGGGAGTAATTAGTTAGTTAGCACGCCTCGATCTTAATGGACCAGCTCAAATGCCCTTCAATTTGAGTTCATGATTTCTCTAAAATTCTGATAGATTGGGTTCAGAGTTATAGAATCCCTACAGTACAGAAGGAGGCCATTCCGCCCATCGAGTCTGCACCGACCACAATCCCACTCAGGCCCTATTCCCGCAACCCCAAGCATTTACCCTGCTAACCCCCCTGACACTAGGGTCAATTTATCATGGCCAATCAACCTAACCCGCACATCTTTGGACTGTGGGAGGAAACCGGAGCACCCGGAGGAAATGCACGCAGACACAGGGAGAACGTGCAAACTCCACACAGACAGTGACCTGAGGCCGGAATCGAACTAGGGTCCCTGGCACTGTGAGGCAGCAGTGCTAACCATTGTGCCACCTCGCTGCTGAGTTAGGGGTACATTTCTCAACATGAAACGTTGTTGCATGGAAAAAATGGTTTCAGAGGTTTTTTTTATTCATTTTTGGGACTTGGGCGTTGTTGGCAGGCCAGCATTTATTGCCCATCCATTAAGCTGCCTAACAATCACCAAGACAACACACTGAGTGAAAGGGCTTTTTCTATTTGAGAAGGGCTATTAAAATTCATCTTATCCTATCACTTTTAAAGACTTATTTCAGGGATGTAGTTAGGGTTTGGATGGTTCGGGTGTGGGGGGGTGGGGGTGGAGGGGGGGATGCCAGAGATTCAGTGTGAGTTTGAGGGTCAGTTTTGTAGTTACCCAGCAGATAAACTGGACTTCTTTCTGTTGAACATTTCCTGGGTAACTGATTTCTAGGAACTGTCTGAAGTCTTTGATTCTCATTCAGAGTCAGGGACACTCCCAGGCCTCCCTGTTTTTGCATTCCGGACCATAACAACTCACTGTGCAAAGGAAGTTATCCACACCATGACAATACAGTATCTTTAAGAAATGTACTTCTGTCATGTTTTTGGGCAGGATATTTCTAGCACTCTCTTAAATTTTATCGAAGCCATTTTGTCTGGCTCCAGCAGCACTGTGTTGTTACTGCAGCAACGTAATTGATCTTAATTGAAATCATAGAAATCCTACAGTGCAGAAGGAGGCCATTCGGCCCATCGAGTCTGCACCGACCACAATCCCACCCAGGCCCTACCCCCAAATATTTACCCGCTAATCCCACTAACCTACGCATCTCAGGACTCTAAGGGGCAATTTTTAACCTGGCCAATCAACCTAACCCGCACATCTTTGGACTGTGGGAGGAAACCGGAGCACCCGGAGGA
Source organism: Mustelus asterias (assembly GCF_964213995.1). NCBI lineage: Eukaryota > Metazoa > Chordata > Chondrichthyes > Carcharhiniformes > Triakidae > Mustelus > Mustelus asterias. The sequence continues at coordinate 71,799,178 of NC_135823.1, forward strand.
AACCCATGCAGACACGAGGAGAATGTGCAAACTCCACACAGACAGTGACCCGAGCCGGGAATCGAACCCGGGACCCTGGAGCTGTGAAGCAGCAGTGCTAACCACTGTGCTACCGTGCAGTGTTTGTTTTGATTTGAATTAATGTCGGGTTCTGTAGTTTGTGTTTTCCCATGGGATATTCCAGAGTGGAGCTTTATTGGGATGATTGACAGATATGGTCGTGTGTTGGGGTGAAGCTAGGGTTACACAGAATATTCAAGCTTAGATCTGGATTTTGAATTGAGAGAGAGCAGTGCCTCTCTCTTCCCCTTTCTGAAGTTGGAGATTGGAATATGCCAGTAGATAAGTCTCTTCCTCGGAAATTCTGCTATATGACAGTGGATCTTTATCTGAGAGTTGCTGCTTTGAAAACTGCAGAGAGGTATCCTTCTCTGTCTCTGAAGTCTGGAAACATTGTGCTCTAATGCCAGAGACTGGGTTTGCTTTTTTGAGGTTTTGCTGTTTTGAGGATATATCCTTCTCTCAAAACTGCTGTCTGGATCTCTGTCCAGAAGTGTTAAAAAGCTGGAAATCCCGCATCATGTAGGCATCTTTAGTTTCTGTGCTAACTGGCTCTACAGAAGGGATTCATGTCCTATGGGGCATTGCTTTAAATTGGAACCACAGAGGTAGCTAGCTGTTAAAGATTATACTTTGCCACGTATTTTGATCAGTAAAGGTTATGCTAATTCTTTTTGTTATATTTTAACTGTGTTCTTAAATAAAGTCTGTTTTGATAAAATTTTCCTGGTGGGTCACTTGAATCATACCTGGGGTGAAACACCTCATGTTCACCCTAATGCCAAAATCAAATGCAAAAGTTGGGGTCTCGGCTAATTTCATAAAATACCTTGGAGTTTCTGATCTGGTCCCTAACACTCACGCTGCCTCTTATTTTCACAAATTGTGAGGTGATTCATTTTGGTAGGACTAATTTAAATGTGGATTACAGGGTCAAAGGTAGGGTTCTGAAGACTGTGGCGGAACAGAGAGATCTTGGGGTTCATATCCACAGATCTCTAAAGGTTGCCACTCAAGTGGATAGAGCTGTGAAGAAGGCCTATAGTGTGTTAGCTTTTATTAACAGGGGGTTGGAGTTTAAGAGCCGTGGGGTTATGCTGCAACTGTACAGGACCTTGGTGAGACCACATTTGGAATATTGTGTGCAGTTCTGGTCACCTCACTATAAGAAGGATGTGGAAGCGCTGGAAAGAGTGCAGAGGAGATTTATCAGGATGCTGCCTGGTTTGGAGGGTAGGTCTTATGAGGAAAGGTTGAGGGAGCTAGGGCTGTTCTCTCTGGAGCGGAGGAGGCTGAGGGGAGACTTAATAGAGGTTTATAAAATGATGAAGGGGATAGATAGAGTGAATGTTCAAAGACTATTTCCTCGGGTGGATGGAGCTATTACAAGGGGGCATAACTATAGGGTTCGTGGTGGGAGATACGGGAAGGATATCAGAGGTAGATTCTTTACGCAGAGAGTGGTTGGGGTGTGGAATGGACTGCCTGCAGTGATAGTGGAGTCAGACACTTTAGGAACATTTAAGCGGTTATTGGATAGGCACATGGAGCACACCAGGATGATAGGGAGTGGGATAGCTTGATCTTGGTTTCAGATAAAGCTTGGCACAACATCGTGGGCCGAAGGGCCTGTTCTGTGCTGTACTGTTCTATGTTCTATTTTCTATGTTCTAACTTACCTTCAATCTGGATCCCTTGGTTGCAAACTTTTCTGTCACTGGAAACACTCTCTTTTATTCTATCAAATATCTTCAAATATTTTAATATTGCTATAAAATCTTCCCCTAATGCCAAAATCAAATGCAAAAGTTGGGGTCTAGGCTAATTTCATAAAATACCTTGGAGTTTCTGATCTGGTCCCTAACACTCACACTGCCTCTTATTTTCACAACTTACCTTCAATCTGGATCCCTTGGTTGCAAACTTTTCTGTCACTGGAAACACTCTCTTTTATTCTATCAAATATCTTCAGATATTTTAATATTGCTATAAAATCTTCCCTTAACTTTCCCTGCTCTGAATCAGGCCACCTTTGATGTAATGTTCATATCAAATAGAAGATCCCTATCTGAGATGGAAATGCTGCCAGTCATTTTTTTCTTTCAGCAGCTGAGACAATTCTGAATGCTTGGCTGAGTTTCAAGTTTAAACAGGTTTCATCACAATAGGCCTTGCACTCATCTGAGAATGAATGACAGTTTTTAAGAGGTTGTAATTGTGACTTTGATTCAGTTTCTGTTTTATTAACATGAACTAAAAGGATTACAAGGATTACAGGTTGTTTTTACATGGCAGAGTGCATGTTTTCAGAATCAGTGTGCATATATTTAATAGAGGTTTTACTAGATGGTGGGAGCTTTTTTTAATCCTAAGCAATGTAAAATATTTTCCAATGACAGTGCATAGAATCTGACGACTGCACATGAACAGATACTGGGTGAGTGTCCATGAATGATGCATGGAGATGTTTTGAGGGGTCTTATGCCGGGGGGCGGGGGGGGGGGAGGGCTTGGGGGATAGTGAGGGGGGTGAGCAGTGAGATTTATGTTTCTTTAAATAATGTTAGGAGCTGTGCTGCTGCCACTGAGAACCAAGGCGGACCTTCCCGCCATTCCTCTTCCACACCTGCACTCCTCCCTCACTGCATCTTAGCGTGCAAACTGCACCATGAATCCAAACTCTATGGGAAAAGATAAAAATCCCCCCAAAAAAGTTGCACATCAATTGTGATTGCAATTTGTGAGTCGTAAAATAGCCTCACGTGCAAAACGCAAGAGGAATATCCAACCGACTGAGTACAAAAGCAGGGACATAACTCTAAACTCTGGTTAAGCCCCACTTACAATATTACAGCCAATTGTAAGCATTACACTTTAGGAAGGATGTCAAGGCCTTTGGGAGAGAGCATGGGAGATTTACTGGGGTGGTACCCGAATGGTAGACTAAAGAAGAAAGTGTTTCCTGTGGCAGGAGGGTCAGTAGGTAGAGAATACAGATTTAAGATAAGTTTAAAGTTTATTTATTAGCCATAGAGTCATAGAGTCATAAAGGTTTGCAGCATGGAAACAGGCTCAACTTGTCCATGTCGGACATTTTTTTTAACCACTAAACTAGTCCCAATTGCCCACGTTTAGCCCATATTCCTCTATGCCCATCTTACCCACGTAACCGTCTAAATGCTTTTTAAAAGACAAAATTGTACTCACCTCTATTACCGCCTCTGGCAGCTCGTTCCAGACACTCACCATCCTCCGTGTGAAAAAACTACCCCTCTGGACCCTTTTGTATCTCTCCCCTCTCACCTTAAACCTATGCCCTCTAGTTTTAGACTCCCCTATTTTTGGGAAAAGATATTGACTATCTAGCTGATCTATGCCCCTCGTTATTTTACAGACCTCTATAAGGTCAACCCTCAGCCTCCTACGCTCCAGAGAAAAAAGTCCCAGTCTATCCAGCCTCTCCTTATAACTCAATCCATCAAGTCCCGGTAGCATCCTAGTAAATCTTTTCTGCACTCTTTCTAGTTTAATAATATCCTTTCTATAATAGGGTGAACAGAACTGTACACAGTATTCCAAGTGTGGCCTTACCAATGTCTCGTACAACTTCAACAAGACGTCCCAACTCCTGTATTCAATGTTCTGACCAATGAAACCAAGCATGTCAATTCCTTCTTCACCACTCTGTCCACCTGTGACTCCACTTTCAAGGAGCTGTGAACCTTTACCTCTAGATCTCTTTGTTCTATAATTCTCCCCAAAGTCCTACCATTTATTGAGTAAGTCCTGACCTGGTTCAATCTACCAAAATGCAACAGCTCCCATCTATCTAAATTAAACTCCATCTGCCATTCATCAGCCCACTGGCCCAATTGATCAAGATCCCGTTGCAATCGGAGATAACTTTCTTCACTGTCCACTATGCCACCAATCTTGGTGTCATCTGCAAACTTACTAACTATGCCTCCTATATTCTCATCCAAATCATTAATATAAATGACAAATAACAGTGGGCCCAGCACTGATCCCTGAGGCACACCACTGGTCACAGGCCTCCAGTTTGAAAAACAACTGTCTACAACCACCCTCTGGCTTCTATCAAGAAGCCAATTTTGTATCCATTTAGCTACCTCACCCTGGATCCCGTGAGATTTAACCTTATGCAACAACCTACCATGTGGTACCTTGTCAAAGGTCTTGCAAAGTCCATGTAGACAACATCAACTGCACTGCCCTCATCTACCTTCTTGGTTACCCCTTCAAAAAACTCAATCAAATTTGTGAGACATGATTTTCCACTCACAAAGTTTAGTTGTTAATTCTGTTTCCAAACATTAATCTGATAAATCAGCAATTCGTTCTCTTGTTCCGGGAAATCTGCATGATGCTTACTTGAGACTTCTGATGATTGCAGTTTATTATGTTTGAATCAAAGATCCAACTTAGCTGAATTTGCTTCTGTTCAGTTTGTCATTCAAATCCTCTTTCAAGTGTTCTACATTCTGTGAGTGATTTTCCGGGTTCCTCGTCAGTTCTTGTTTTTCCCTATCAGACTCATCTTTTGTCGGTGAAACTTGATTCTCTATATTGACCAGTGTGTATGAGCCAGAGTATCATTCCTCTCTGTTATCTTTCAAACACACATTTGTCATTGCAATTTTGCCAACTGTTCCTGAGACTCTTTTGTGAGAGGTTCTGCATGCTCATGCCATTTTAGCTTCTTAATTTTCAGCTCTTCAAATATTTGTTTGAAAATGTAATGTTTTCTTCCAAATGTCCTGCTGTTTCTTCAGCTCCGTAGCCATTTTTTTACACTTCTTGGCTTCCTCGTAGAATATAGAACATTCCGGAGTCTTCTCTTTAGTTATCATAGAAATCATAGAAACCCTACAGTACAGAAAGAGGCCATTCAGCCCATCAAGTCTGCACCGACCACAATCCCACCCAGGCCCTAACCCCATATCCCTACATATTTACCCACTAATCCCTCTAACCTACGCATCTCAGGACACTAAGGGCAATTTTGAGCATGGCCAATCAACCTAACCCACACATCTTTGGACTGTGGGAGGAAACCGGAGCACCCGGAGGAAACCCACGCAGACACGAGGAGAATGTTCAAACTCCACACAGACAGTGACCCAAGCCGGGAATCGAACCTAGGTCCATGGAGCTGTGAAGTTCTTGGAGTTCTTTCAAAGAGGCGTTAAATTCATTTTGCTTCTCTTCATAATTTTTCATTTATCCGCTGAGTTGAATTTTGAGTTTTCCTGTAATTCTCCTCGACTTTGTTCTGCTGTTCCTCTGTTCTGCTGGCCAAGGAAGTCTTCATTTCTTCATGATGCTGAAGGGTTATTTGCTTCTTTTGCATTTGATCCTGAAGGACAATAAGATGTTCCCTCAACTATTTATTTTCTTTTTGCTCTCTTGCCAGCTCACTCAGCACTTCAGTCCATTGCTTTGTTGCTACTGATAGTTCCAATGCAACTATTTTTGAAATAGTATTCAACTTCCATTTTTTAGCTCCTTCTATTTTTCCAGGTGCATGTATTAGTAGTTCGAAGAGGTTTTCATTTTTGTTACTGGCACTGGAGGGGGTCCAGAGGAGATTCACTAGGTTGATTCCGGAGTTGAGAGGGTTGGCTTATGAGGAGAGACTGAATAGACTAGGGCTATACTCATTGGAATTCAGAAGAATGAGGAGAGATCTTATAGAAACATATAAGATTTTGAAGGGAATAGATAAGAGAGAAGCAGGGAAGTTGTTTCCACTGGCGGGTGAAACTAGAACTAGGGGGAGCAGATTTAGGACTGAATTGAGGAAGAACTTCTTCAGTGACAAAGGGTTGTGAATCTGCGGAATTCCCTGCCCAGTGAAGCAGTTGAGGCTACCTCATTGAATGTTTTTAAGGCAAGGATAGATAAATGTTTGAACAGTAAAGGAATTAAGGGTTATGGTGAGCGGGCGGGTAAGTGGAGCTGAGTCCATAAAAAGATCAGCCATGATCTTATTGAATGGCGGAGCAGGCTTGAGGGGCCAGATGGCCTACTCCTGCTCCTAGTTCTTATGTTCTTATGTTCTTATTATGTTATTTCCTTCTGTGACACCTCAGAAATTTGAATGTTCAGACCTCAATCTCATGCATTATCAAAGGCATATACTCAGCTTGAATCTTGCATTGCAAATCTTCCAATTCATCTTTGATATGAATATTTTCTGATCTTCCTTCTGCTTTTTCTTGTTCTGCTTGCAGCTGAACTTTGTCCTTGTCATTTACTGTCTGCTGCTCACGTTGCACTGCTACCTTGCATTGTGATTCGGGTACTGTGTCTGGATTTCCAAAAGGGTATATTTTTTGGGACTTCCAGAAAGTTCTTTACCTATCTGATGCTCTCATGTGGTTTGCCCGTGTACTGTTTTTTTTCTCTTGCATAGTTTTGCTATGAAAGAGAAAAGATTTTAGCTTTGTGCATTCCATAACTTAAATATTCATCAAAGATTTTTAATATTTCACTGAAGCTGGTTGAGGATTCATCAATGCATTGCATTCGGAATACTTCTTCAGCAAGTTTACCAAATCAGTATAAAAAGGTCTTAATCTGGCTTTTTCCCTACTGCCTACTTGGACCTTGATGTAACAAAAATCTCTTCGCAAGGATGCCAAATTTCTCGTTAGGTTTGACTCCTTCATAATTCCAAATTGTTGTGGATGAATGGAATTCTGGTCCATGGTTAAATTTTTAAATTTGTGTGTTCTGCTTTAACAGCTTTCTGAATTTTAAGATTCACTTAGAGACAAAGGAATATTTCTTGTTGGTTTTGGTGGGATCTGCAACAATGGAGATCATGTGCAACTTGAAGAAGAATCTTTTCTCCACGATGGTTGATGGGATTTATCTTGTTCAGCATTTATTTAAAGTCACAAATTTGCTTAATCATGGCCTTTGCTTGTCTTTAGCTGAGCTTAAATGCTGCAATTCTCAATTCATTTTAAATTTTAAAATTTTGCCTTTAGCTTCCGAGCCTTTCTTTGGAGCTTTCTCCTTGTGATTTCTCCTCTGTGCCACTGCTTCTGGAGCTTTTTCTCAGTAAGAGTTTTAACAACACCAGGTTAAAGTCCAATAGGTTTATTTGGTAGCAAATACCATTAGCTTTTGGAGCGCTGCTCCTTCGTCAGATGGAGTGGGTAACTTTAACCTGGTGTTGTTAAGATTCTTACTGTGTTTACCCCAGTCCAACGCCGGCTTTTTCTCAGGTCAGGCCACTATGCTGAGCTTCTTCACAGTCTTCCTGCTGAATCTGCGAGGTCTTAAGTTTTTCCACAAGCTGCCACCATGTTGTAGATGGTTACAGCTTGGTAGGTCTGAAGAAGACTTCATAGTCATACATAGGTTAACTGTCACAGAAATGTTGATGACTAAACTGAAGGAGATAGCTGAAACTGCTCTGAAGAAACCTGTGTAATTGTGTCTTTATTGACTCTGAGAACTATTTACAAATATACAGTGAAGGGTACAAGGTTGGAGCTATCTCCATACTTGCTGGTACACACATCTCTGTCCAACACACATAGAAAAATAGAAATTTGAAGCAGGAGTAGGCCATTCTGAATATTGGAAGGCTTGGAAAGAGTGGATGTGGAGAAGATGTTTCTATTAGTAGGAGAGACTAGCACCTGAGGGCACAGTTTCAGGTTAAAGGGATGATCCTTTAGAACTCAGATGAGGAGGAATTTCTTCAGCCAGAGGGTGGTGAATCTGTGGAATTCAATGCTATTGAAGGCTGGGGAGACCAGGTCATTGAGTGTATTTAAGACAGAGATAAATAGGTTCTTGCTTGGTAATGGGATCAAAGATCACAGGTGAAAGGCGGGAGAATGGGGTTGAGAAACGGATCAGCCATAATTGAATGGCGGAGCAGCATCGATGGGCCAAATGGCCTAATTCTGCTCCTATATCTTATAGCCCTATGATCCATTCGGCCCTTCGAGTCTGCTCTGCCGTTCATTTTGATCATGGCTGATCATCGAATTCAATATCCTGATCCTCCTTCCCTCCATATCCCTTGATCCCTTTAGCCCCAAGAGTGATATCTAATTTCTTCTTGACTCAACTGACTCTGGGTGTGGGTCATGTGCTCTCTTTCATCACAGTGTGGGCGGTACTTTATTCAGTCCCACATTAACCCTATATGTGCCAGACCCTGACATGAAAGTTCTTATTGCCATTTTCAAAAGGTATTTCTTTTTCTTTTAATCTGACTTTGGATGCCACCCCCACCTGGCACTCAGTTAGACAAAGATACCTTTTAAACAGTAAGGTAATTGGAAAGAAGAACACTTAAAATCACAACGGAAAAGGCATAAAGTTGAAAAGAATGATAAGGAGAGAGAGAGAGAAAGAAAAGGAAAGGAAGTCTGGCAGTTAGTCTGAAGTGAAATGTTTACTATTCTGTTTGAATTAAATTCAGGATTAAAATGCTTATTTTCTAAAATATCTAAATACACAATAATAGAGCAACTCCTGGGGGTGGAACGGTGGCACAGTGGTCAGCACTGCTGCCTCACAGCACCAGGGTCCCAGGTTCCATTCCCGGCTTGGGTCACTGTCTGTGCGGAGTCTGCACGTTCTCCCCGTGTCTGCGTGGGTTTCCTCCGGGTGCTCCGGTTTCCTCCCACAGTCTGAAAGACGTGCTGGTTAGGTGCATTGGCCACGCTAAATTCTCCCTCAGTGTACCCGAACAGGCACCAGAGTGTAGCGACCAGGGGATCTTCGCAGTAACTTCATTGCAGTGTTAATGTCAGCCTTACTTGTGACTCATAAGTAAACATTACTTTTCCTGATAGTTGAGAAGTTTTACTCCAATAATATTAGTCTTTGCTTCAGTCTTGCTGGGAACTGTTGTAAATAATTGCCAGTTGAGAATCTGGAATCTCTCAGAATGAACTGAGACTTTCATCTTTTGTGACATTCAACTGCCCAGTCCCTAATTCTCTGTGGAACACTTTGAATTTTATAGGATTCCTCGGAACATCTTGTCCAACATCAACTGCACATTAGATGTTCTACTTTTAATATCATCATTAATAATCAGTGAACAGCATGGCACATCACAGCTTCTGCCAACTGCCTGATTAGAACTCCAAATCCTGATTAGATTCCTTTGTTGCTATTTGGCCAATTAGTTATTCATCCTGCAACTTTTCCCTTTGTGACATTAATGTTGACGCAAGCTGAAAGTCTGTTCCATGGTAACTCAAAGGCTAGATTTTTCAAATTTTGCACCGTGATCTGCAGGCACCCGAGAATTGTTTGTCCTTTTCATTTTCCTAAACTCTTCAGAGCCAGATTTCCAGTGACACATTCACAATATTTATTCCCAGCACGTAAAACTGAAAAAGCTGGACTCAGAAGCCTTTTATAAAATCAAGGCAACTAACTGCCCAATATTAAAGGCAGCCACAACTATTTTAAATGGTCCGAACGTTTTTCTGACCCTCAGAAACACAAAGGGTGTGATTTTCCGGCCCCGCTCACCCCAAGACTGGAAAATCCCGCCAGAGCTCAATGGACCTTTGCATGGTCCGTGTCCCGCCCACTACGATTTCGGTGGTGGGCGGGACAGGAAAATTCCACCCAGGTTATTACTTTATTTTGAATCAAGTAGACAAGAAAATGAAGGTCTTGTGGCGCAGTGGGTAGTATTCCGGCCTCTGAGCCAGAAGCTCTGGGTTCGAGCCCCACCCCAGGACTTGACCGCCAAGGAAGGTGCATTCATAACACGGTCAAACCAGTTGAGTGTCAACCTGCAAATCCTTCCAAACACACCAATGGCTGGCGGTAAGAGTGGGAGAGGCTTCTGAGTCCAGCATGAGGTGCCCCTCAAGTTATAAGCCCTTGGCTACAGACTAGCGACCTGTTCCAGGAATTACTCGCGATGGAAACAGAGGAAAGATTCCCTCAGAGCACCATTACGAGCATGAAGAACAAAGAACAATACAGCACAGGAACAGGCCCTTTGGCCCTCCAACCCTGCGCCGCTCATGTGCCCAACTAGACCATTCGTTTGTATCCCTCTATTCCCAGTCTGTTCATGTGGCTATCTAGATAAGTCTTAAACGATCCCAGCATGTCCGCCTCAATCACCTTGCTTGGCAGTGCATTCCAGGCCCCCACCACCCTCTGTGTAAAATACGTTCCCCTGACATTTGTGTTGAACCTTGCACCCCTCACCTTGAACCCGTGACCCCTTGTGTTCGTCACCTCCGACCTGGGAAAAAGCTTCCCACTGTTCACCCTATCTATGCCCTTCATAATTTTATACACCTCTATTAGGTCGCCCCTCATCCTCCGTCTTTCCAGGGAGAACATCCCCAGTTTACCCAATCTCTCCTCATAGCTAAGACCCTCCATACCAGGCAACATCCTGGTAAACTTTTTCTGTACTCTCTCCAAAGCCTCCACATCCTTCTGGTAGTGTGGCGACCAGAACTGGATGCAGTATTCCAAATGTGGCCTAACCATCATTCTATACAGCTGCAACATCATATGCCAACTTTTATATTCTATGCCCCGTCCAATAAAGGCAAGCATACCATATGCCTTCTACACCACCCTCTCCACCTGTGCTGCCACCTTTAAGGATCTGTGGACTTGTACTCCCAGGTCCCTCTGTGTGTCTATACTCCTGATGGTTCTGCATTTATTGTATAGCTCCCCCTTACATTAGATCTAGCGAAATGCATCACTTCCCATTTATTTGGATTAAATTCCACCTGTCATTTCTCCGCCCAATGTTCCAGCCTATCTATATCCTGCTGTATTCTCTGACAATGTTCATCACTATCCGCAACTCCAGCAATCTTTGTGTCGTCCGCAAACTTACTGATCACACCTGCTACATCTTCCTCCAAATCATTGATATATATCACAAACAGCAGAGGTCCCAGTACAGAGCCCTGCGGAACACCACTAGTCACAGACCTCCAACCGGAAAAAGACCCCTCCACTGCTACCCTCTGTCTTCTATGGCTAAGCCAGTTCTCCACCCATCTAGCTAGCTCACCTTTTATCCCGTGAGATTTAACCTTTTGCACCAGCCTGCCATGAGGGACCTTGTCAAACGCTTTACTAAAATCCATATAGACGACATCCACGGCCCTTCCCTCGTCAATCATTTTGGTCACCTCCTCAAAAAACTCAACCAAATTTGTGAGGCATGACCTCCCTCGTACAAAACCATGCTGTCTATCGCTAATGAGATTATTCAGTTCTAAATGCGCATATATCCTATCTCTAAGAATCTTCTCCAACAATTTCCCTACCACGGACGTCAAGTTCACTGACCTATAATTACCCGGGTTATCCTTGCTACCCTTCTTAAATAACGGGACCACATTTGCTATCCTCCAATCCTCTGGAACCTCACCTGTGTCCAGTGAAGAGACAAAGATTTCTGTTAGAGGCCCAGCAATTGCATCTCTCGCCTCCCTGAGGAGTCTAGGATAGATGCCATCCGGCCCTGGGGATTTGTCTGTCTTAATGTTTCCTAAAAAACCTAACACTTCCTCCCTTGTAATAGAGATTTTTTCTAACGGGTCAATACATCTCTCTAAGACACTACCAGTCAACATGTCCCTCTCCTTTGTGAATACTGATGCAAAGTATTCATTTAGGATCTCACCTACTTCCTTTGGTTTGAAGCATAATTCCCCTCCTTTGTCCCTGAGAGGTCCGATTCTTTCCCTAACAACCCTCTTGTTCCTAATGTATGTATAAAAAGATTTTCCTTAATCCTGTCTGCCAAGGACATTTCGTGGCCCCTTTTTGCCCTTCTTAGTCCCTGTTTGAGTTATTTTCTACTTCCTCTGTATTCGTTCAGTGCTCCATCTGTTTTTAGCTACCTGGACCTCATGTATGCCTCTTTTTTCTTTTTGAATAGACCCACAATTTCCCTGGTTATCCACGGCTCTCGAATCCTACCTTTCCTATCCTTCCTCTTTACAGGCACATGCCTGTCCTGCAGTCCTATCAACTGCTCCTTAAAAGACTCCCACATGCCAAATGTGGATTTACCCTCAAACAGCCTCTCCCAATCAACAGCCACCAAATCCTGCCTAATCCGGCTATAGTTAGCCTTCCCCCAATTCAGCACCTTACCCATAGGACAACACTTATCTTTTTCTATTACTATCCTAAAGTTTACAGAATTGTGGTCATTATTTGCCACATGTTCCCCTACTGCAACTTTGATGACCTGACCAGGCTCATTCCCCAGTACTAGGTCCAGTATAGCCCCCTCTCTAGTTGGACTGTCAACATATTGTTCCAAAGAACCTTCCTGTACGCATTTTATAAATTCTTCCCCATCCAGGCCCTCGGCCCTCAGCGAATTCCAGTCTATGTGAGGGAAATTAAAGTCTCCCAGTACAACAACACTATCTTTTCTGCACCTGTCCAGAATCTCCTTACACATCCGTTCCTCAACTTCCCGTGGGCTGTTGGGAGGCCTGTAGTATACCCCCAGCATAGTGACTGCGTCCTTCCTGTTTCTGAGATCCACCCACAGTGACTCGTTACCTGACCCTTCCATATTGTCCACCCTCTGTGCCGGAAGAGAATTAGAATTGGAGACAAGAAAATAGAGATCACAATTAGATCTGGCATGATCTTATCAAATGGGGGAGCAAGCTCAATGGGCCAAGTGGATGGCACGGTGGCACAGTGGTTAGCATTGCTACCTCATAGTGTCAGGGACCCGGGTTCAATTCTAGCCTCGGGTCACTCTGTGTGGAGTTTGCATGTTCTCCCCGTGTCTGTGTGGGTTTCCTCCCGGTGCTCCGGTTTCCTCCCACAGTCCAATGGTGTGCAGGTTAGGTTGATTGGTCATGCTAAATTACCCCTTATTGTCAGGGGGACCAGGAGGGTAAATGTGTCAAGTTGCCGGGACGGGACCTGGGTGGACAGGCTTGATGGGCCAGATGGCCTCCTTCTGCACTGTCGGATTCTATGATTCTATGGCCTACTCCCCCTCCTAGCTCGCATGTTTGCATGTAACTTTATTTCAGTGTGTTGATTTTAGTATTGCTTCAATTGAAGGTGCCAGCGAATGTGTTTACAGATTCACAGAGCAAGCCTGTTTCAATTGGAACAATGGCACTAATTGTTTCCAGTGTACAGAGTTAATGAGCTGTGAAAAGTTTCGGCCACTATTTTCCCAGCTTCTATCCTCATCTTCTTTCATTGCCTTGGAGAGCTTCCATCTGGCATCATTACACTGTGCATATTTCAGCACTCAATGTAGAGACATAATCAGCACTATTGAGTCTTAAGAAAGTACATGGGTGCCAACTGCACAGCTCACATGGCATCTTGGCATCTAGCTCCTAGTGTGGGGGTAATGGAGAGACAATTCATCTATACATGGAGAATGATGAGAAACGGAGGGTTTAAGGTGAAAGATCCAGGGAGCAATGAGGTAAATGTTGGGATTAATACCAGCGAAGGCTCCGTGAGCGAAGATATCAAAGTGATAAAGGTTTTCAAGTTAACTGGAGCCAATTGCATTTGGACACAATTTCACGCACAGACTCTGCCGGTCTGCAATCAAACTTCACCAGAACCGCGCTCAATAATTAAAGCTGCTTTTTCCGAAACATTTTTATTTAAATTAAATAATTCATTCCGATGTTATCACCACTCAAAAATAATTAATATTTAACACCTGCTATGTGTTTTCCGGAGGATTCTGACTGCCAGTCCCTCGGTCTTGGTTCACGTTCCGCTTTCCTGACACTCAACATAAATGGGAGGTGCACAAAGATACATGGGAGGGAGGGAGGGGGGGGGGAGGGAGGGGGGTGGGGGGGGGGGGGAGGGAGGACGGGGGGGGGGGGGGAGGGGGGGGGGGGGGGGGGAGGGTGCTGACATTTGTCCTGGGGATCACAAAACACATGGTAGCTGAAGAAAGAAAATCCGTCTGGGTGTAATCGGCTGCCAATTTGCTATCGTCCATTTTGTGTTACCACCAAGACCAATTTCACCCAATAGTATGCCAACTGAATTGAAATCCCACAAAGCTGGAGGTTGGCTCTGTGGGGTGATGTCAAATGGGTGACAGCAACTTAGCAGCTCAGTTTTCATCTCACCTGATTTGATTTCCATTGACTTCAATACATAGGAACCTAAGAACTAGGAGCAGGAGTGGGCCACCTGGCCCCTCGAGCCTGCTCCGCCATTCAATAAGATCATGGCTGATCTTTTTGTGGACTCAGCTCCACTTACCCGCCCGCTCACCATAACCCTTAATTCCTTTACTGTTCAGAAATTTATCTATCCTTGCCTTAAAAACATTCAATGAGGTAGCCTCAACTGCTTCACTGGGCAGGGAATTCCACAGATTCACAACCCTTTGTGTGAAGAAGTTCCTCCTCAACTCAGTCCTAAATCTGCTCCCCCTTATTTTGAGGCTATGCCCCCTCGTTCTAGTTTCACCCGCCAGTGGAAACAACTTCCCTGCTTCTTTCTTATCTATTCCCTTCATAATCTTATATGTTTCTATAAGATCTCCCCTCATTCTTCTGAATTCCAATGAGTATAGCCCCAGTCTACTCAGTCTCTCCTCATAAGCCAACCCTCTCAACTCCGGAATCAACCTAGTGAATCTCCTCTGCACCCCCTCCAGTGCCAGTATATCCTTTCTCAAATAAACAGACCAAAACTGTACACAGTACTCCAGATGTGGCATCACCGACACCTTATACAGCTGCAACATAACCTCGCTGTTTTTAAACTCCATCCCTCTAGCAATGACGGACAAAATTCCATTTGCCTTCTTAATTACCTGCTGCATCGGCATACCAACCATTTGTGATTCATGCACAAAAATACCCAGGTCCCTCTGCACAGCAGCATGCTGCAATTCTTTACCATTTAAATAATAGCCCATTTTGCTGTTATTCCTACCAAAATGGATGACCTCACATTTACCAACATTGTACTCCATCTGCCAGACCCTCGCCCACTCACTTAGACTATCTATATCCCTTTGCAGACTTTCAGCATCCTCTGCACACTTTGCTCTGCCACTCATCTTAGTGTCATCTGCGAATTTTGACACACTACACTTGGTCCCCAACTCCAAATCATCTATGTAAATCGTAAACAATTGCAGTCCCAACACTAATCCCTGAGGCACACCCACTAGTCACTGATCGCCAACCAGAAAAACACCCATTTACCCACACTCTTTGCTTTCTGTTAGTTAATCAATCCTCTATCCATGCTAATACATTACCCGTAACACCGTGCACCTTTACCTTATGCAGCAGTCTTTGGTGCGGCACCTTGTCAAATGCCTTCTGGAAATCCAGATACACCACATCCACAGGTTCCCCATTGTCCACTGCGCATGTAATGTTCTCAAAGAATTCCACCAAATTAGTCAAACGTGACCTGTCCTTCATGAACCCATGCTGCGTCTTACCAATGGGACAATTTATATCCAGATGTCACGCTATTTCTTCCTTGATGATAGATTCAAGCATTTTCCCTACTACAGAAGTTAAGCTAACCGGCCTATAGTTACCCGCCTTTTGTCTACCTCCTTTTTTAAACAGTGGCATAACATTTGCTGTTTTCCAATCTGCGGGAACCACCCCAGAGTCCAGCGAATTTTGGTAAATTACCACTAGTGCATTTGCTATTTCCCCCGCCATCCCTGGGATGCATTCCATCAGGACCAGGAGACTTGTCTACCTTTAGCCCCATTAACTTGCCCAACACTACCTCTTTAGTGATAATGATAGTTTCTAGATCCTCACCTGCCATCGCCTTCCTGTCATCAATTTTTGGCATGTTATTTGTGTCTTCCACTGTGAAGACCGACACAAAATACCTGTTCAATGCCTCAGCCATTTCCTCATTTCTCATTTTAAATTTCCCTTCTCATCCTCTAAAGGACCAATGTTTACCTTAACCACTCTTATTCTTTTTATATATTTGTAGAAACCTTTGCTATCTATTTTATATTCTAAGCTAGTTTACTCTCATAATAGAACATAGAACATAGAACAGTACAGCACAGAACAGGCCCTTCGGCCCACGATGTTGTGCCGAGCTTTATCTGAAACCAAGATCAAGCTATCCCACTCCCTATCATCCTGGTGTGCTCCATGTGCCTATCCAATAACCGCTTAAATGTTCCTAAAGTGTCTGACTCCACTATCACTGCAGGCAGTCCATTCCACACCCCAACCACTCTCTGCGTAAAGAACCTACCTCTGATATCCGTCCTGTATCTCCCACCATGAACCCTATAGTTATGCCCCCTTGTAATAGCTCCATCCACCCGAGGAAATAGTCTTTGAACGTTCACTCTATCTATCCCCTTCATCTATCTATCTTACTTTTCTTTATAGCTTTTTTGTGGGTTTTTGTTGACCTTTAAAGGTTTCTCAATTCTCTAGTTTCCCCCTAAGGCGTAGGTTTGAGGTGTGAGGGGCAAGGTTTAAAGGAGGAGATGTACGAGGCAAGTTTTTTTACACAGAAGGTAATGGGTGCCTGTAACTCGCTGCCGGGGGAGGTCGAGGAAGCAGATACGATAGTGACTTTTGACAAATACATGAATAGGATGGGAATAGCGGGATATGGTCCCCGGAAGAGTAGAGGGTTTTAGTTCAGATGGGCAGCATGGTCAGTGCAGACTTGGGGGGCCGAAGGGCTTGTTCCTGTGCTGTAATTTTCTTTGTTCTTTGTAATCTTTGTCACTTTGTATGCATTTTCTTTCAATTTGATACCCTCCTTTATTTCCTCAGATATCCATGGCTGATTATCTATTTTTCTACAGTCCTTCCTTATCACTGGTATATACTTTTGCTGAGCACTGTGAAAGATCGCTTTGAAAGTTCTCCACTGTTCCTCAATTGTCCCACCATAAAGCTTTTGCTCCCAGTTTACCTTAACCAACTCCCCCCTCATCCCATTGTAGTCTCCTTTGTTGAAGCACAAGACACTGGTATTGGATTTTACCTTCTCACGCTCCATCTGTATTTTAAATTCAACCATACTGTGATCGCTTCTTCCAAGAGGATCCCTAACTGCAAGATCATTAATTATTCCTGTCTCATTACACAGGACCAGATCTAGGATAGCTTGCTCCCTTGTTGGTTCCATTACATACTGTTCAAGGAAGCTATCACAGATACATTCTATGAACTCCATAGTCCTTCAAGCTGCACTTGTCCTCCATTTCCCCATCATTGGGACAGAGTACACACTGGCAGATGATGGATGACCCGTCTGAGAAATCCCCCACTGGAAATGTCACCAGGTCCATGTTTTCACCCGCACCTTCATCAAGCATTTGACTTTTGTTCTAATATGCCTTTAAAGGTTACCAGCATGATATCACTGGAAAGGAAATGTGTCATGTGATGCAGTCTTAGTTTCACTTTTGCTTTGAGCAGCACACACACACAGTTCTGATGCCCTCAAGATTTATCGGCAGGATTTTACAACTTCGCTCGAGCAAGACCGGAACTTCCTGCCTGAGGTGATTGGACATTTCTGTTGTCCATCCCTCACCCGCTCTGATTCCATGGCAGGCGGGGTGGTAGAACATAGAACATAGAACATAGAACAGTACAGCACAGAACAGGCCCTTCGGCCCACGATGTTGTGCCGACCTTCATCTGAAACCAAGATCAAGCTATCCCACTCCCTACCATCCTGGTGTGCTCCATGTGCCTATCCAATAACCGCTTAAATGTTCCTAAAGTGTCTGACTCCACTATCACTGCAGGCAGTCCATTCCACACCCCAACCACTCTCTGCGTGAAGAACCTACCTCTGATATCCTTCCTATATCTCCCACCATGAACCCTATAGTTATGCCCCCTTGTAATAGCTCCATCCACCCGAGGAAATAGTCTTTGAACATTCACTCTATCTATCCCCTTCATCATTTTATAAACCTCTATTAAGTCTCCCCTCAACCTCCTCCGCTCCAGAGAGAACAGCCCTAGCTCCCTCAACCTTTCCTCATAAGACCGACACTCCAAACCAGGCAGCATCCTGTTTCCAGTGTATATCTATTGTAATGCAGCTTTGGGAAGAGTTGTGGAGGGGCAATCCCTCCTTGCACATATGTTTAATTTCCTCTTGGCCAGAACTGCAGCAGGTCACATGCACTACATTTCCCAGAAGGCACCACAGGAACAGGTACAGGTACAGGAGAGCAGGGGTGGGTATTACAAAAAGAGGGATTTGAACATTGATGTCTCTCTGAGTGCCCGCAGAGCTAAACGAACATAGGAGGCAGCAACGTGAGGGAAAATGTTTTTGACTACCTGCCTTTGAAATTTTTGACCTGTGGCCCCAGATTGGAAGACAAACAGATTGGCTGAGGACCCGACCATGGTAGGACCTTAACTTTCCAAACACTGATGAAGAGATTCTGGTTCTGTCTTGGTTTGATTGCGCTGGTAAATAATTTAGCTGTCTGGTTAAATATAGAGGGAAGATAATCAACATCTGTACCCAATTCCACGTTTCACGTGATCTTACCAGGACCGGATATCCCGAAAAGGGCACGAGGCTGATCTCAATATTTAAATCTGTTTAGTTTGAGACTTAAATATTACAAGTGAGCCCAGATAGGAATCGTTCAGGCTCACTTACCTCAGCGGCCTGGTCAGTGAGGGTCTTCACTGGCAAGCATCACGTATGGTGCCCAACAACGGGGACCAGACGTGATGTCCTCACCGGTAAGACTGGAGGCCACTGAAGCCTCCCGGGAGGTTGGGGGCAGGAGGGTTGTCCCTTGAGCAGTGCCAGCCTCGCACCCTGACTGTGCTAGCCTGGCACCCTGGCACTGCCCACCAGGATCCTGGCACTGCCAGCCTGGCACACTGGCAGTGCCCACTGGGCACCAACGGGTCAGGCTTGAGGAGGTGTAGCCGAAGGGGAGGTGTGGTGCATCGATGAAGGTGGGCCATGGGTGACACTGTGCACTCTACAAGTGGTGATCAATGGGGGTGTGGGGAGTGATTGGCCGAGCTGGGGGTGGGGAGTGATCATGAGGAAGGAGGCCAGCGATCACAGTGCAATGGCCAGTGATGGAAGGGTTGGGTGCTGACAGATCTCTCCCTGTGCTGTTGTATAGAACAGAGAGAGATCTGCGCAAGCGCATTGGCGCCATCTGGTGTAAGCTGCCAGCTTTCCAGCAAGCTTAGGCCCCGCCCCTTTCCCTTGCTGGCGGGAAACAGATCTTGCTTCATTTTTTGCTCAGAATGCAGTAAGATTGGAATTCTCCCAAAAAAATTCGAAGTGTCGTAAAAACTGGAGTAAATCCCGCTGCTTTCTTTCAGCGGGATTTTCAAAATAAATCTCCCGCACTCTGTGCCCTGCAGAGTGTGCCAGCGCAAATCAGGCTGAAAAATCAGTCGGCTGGGCCTATTCCCACTGGAGAGACTGGCAGCATAGCGCTGAGTGGGCCACTGCGCACGCGCCGATCTGTCATAGCGGAGATCGGCACATGCGCAGTAGCCCCGCACTGTCGGCATCCCAATCACTGGCCAGTTCTGTGACCCTGCATCGCCGGCTGTGCGAACCCCCATGGCGCAATCACTGGTCCCCCAAGCATGCCCGGGCCAGCCTCGAACCCCTCCCCTGCCCCCAGCCCGCCTTGATGTCACCCCCCCACCCCACAGCCCCAATCTCCCGATCCCTGCCCCCCGATTCCCCCCCCTCAACACCAGAAGCCCCGACCCCCCCAACCTGATGTCTAGCCCCAGTCGGTCACTGGCCTCCCTCCCTCTTCCCTCTGTCACTCAGCCCAAATGCAGAGTGGCAGCTGGAACCCTCCCCCCACCAATCACACCCCCAGAGACTCTGCCCCCATTAGGCCCTGCCCCCATGAGGCTCCACCTCCTTGGCACTGCCCCATGCCTGGTCCCCTGGGCGTTGGCACTTTGCCCCTTGGGCAGTGCCAGAGGGCCAGGCTGGCACTGCCAAGATGGTAATGCCCAGGGGACCCCAACCCCCCCCCCCACCCCCCGGTGCCCGACCCTCTGTTGGCCTCAATAGCCCCCCTTCATTCCAGCGGGGTCAGGCTGCCAGCTCCTCGAAAGTGGGCAGCTCCTGTGAACCCTGCTGAGGTGAACCACTCCTGGCGGGGGAGGGGGGAGAGGCAAAATGGCATCCGCTTGAATCTCCCCGAGATGGGAGAATTGCCCCTGGATTTTTAACTCGCCCAAAAATTGTGCACGATTCTCTCCTGTTTTTACACTCATTTGGCACTTGGAATGTTTTTGGTAAGATCGCCCCATTTGTGTCTGGAGCATCAGGTGATGTTCGGCTCCTCACCAGGCTGTAGGTTTGTGGCCACAGACCGCGAGGAGAATTCCCTTTTGCTTTTCCTCCGCAGGGATCATAAGACATAGGAGCAGAATTAGGCCACTCGGCCCATCAAGTCTGCTCTGCCATTCAATCATGGCTGATATTTTTCTCATCCCCATTCTCCTGCCTTTTCCCCATAACCCCTGATCCCCTTATTAATCAAGAACCTTTCTATCAGACATGGGGAGAATGTGCAAACTCCACGCAGACAGCGACCTGAGGCCAGAATCGAACCGGATCTCATTAGCTACGGAGAAATAACGCAATCGTTCGATACATTTCCCCCAGCTCTCAATTTCCAGGTCGAACGGTTTAATCTTCCTGATTAACAGTATTGGTAGCGCATCTGTATCTGTTTCTCCTTAGCTTTGATGATCACTAACTGCACTGCGATCTTCCAATTACTGACATCGTTTTCCTTGTCGCCAATGTAGTAAATTCAAACGCGACTCGTTGTGGCTTCAACAATGAATGGTTTATTAACTAATATAATATATATACATGATTAAGGTCCAACAGAAACAATACACAGTCTACTCTTTTCTCCAACTGAGGCTCCTTCCCATCCCAGGATGCGCACCTCACTCCCAATTGGCTTGGCTTCCTGTGCTGCCTCTCCCTAGGGTCTGGCCCAATCACGTGGACCTCAAGGGGCTACCTCTTAAAGGGGCCACGTTACCACAGGGTGCAATGCCTTTTCCTGTCAGCTTGGATCTTGCTTGCCTGTCTTGTGGGGACTGTGAATTGGATTCAATTTAGAAGTCTCACAACACCAGGTTAAATTCCAACAGATTTAATTGGCAGCACAAGCTTTTGGAGTGCTGCTCCTTCATCAGGTGAGTGAAGAGTTGGGTTCACAAACAGGGCATATATAGACATTAGATATAATAATAGATATTAATAGATGTCTATATATGCCCTGTTTGTGAACCCAACTCTTCACTCACATGATGAAGGAGCAGTACTCTGAAAGCTCGTGATTCCATATAAACCTGTTGGACTCTAACCTGGTCTTGTGAGACCTCTTACTGTGCCCACTCCAGTCCAACGCCGGCTGGTTTTAGGAACAAGCAAGGAGATGGATTTGGGGCTGCCCTGCCCACTCTGAGCATTGGCTTTGTAATTCTGTCAGAATATGACCATCAAGGATTGCTTCCTTAGGATCCAAGAGAAAGAGGCAGAAATGAAATGAATAGAACCTCGTGTTCTAATCTTCTATAAATTGAAAATGTCGGCTATTTTAACTATTTTATTAATGATTTTGTTGAATAATCTTCCTGAAGATGCAGGAAAAGTGAAGAGTAAGTCTAGTCATTATGCACCTTGTATCTCTGAGCAAACTAATTGGGAACATTATGTACAGTATTTCAAATCCTTCCCATTATTTTCACAATGTCTGGGTGCGATTCTGTGAATTGTAGAAAATGTACACCCTGCTCATCTGAATTTCTAAAAAAAAATGACGCAGTTCCATTAAATGACATGAATTCAAAACTGAGTGAATAATTACCGAGTAGTTTACAGCTTTCACACACATCTTCCCAAATTTAACGGACAGGTTAGCCAGTTTTACAAAGTTTACAGGCACTGCTTGTTAGCATTCAAGCAACCCCTGTGGCTGGAAACTTACCATGATGTGGAGATGCCGGTGTTGGACTGGGGTAAACACAGTAAGAAGTTTAACAACACCAGGTTAAAGTCCAACAGGTTTATTTGGTAGTTTTGCTACCAAATAAACCTGTTGGACTTTAACCTGGTGTTGTTAAACTTCTTACTGTGGAAATTTCCCGGCATGCCTGCTCCAGAATCGGGGGGGGGGCGAGGCTCGCCGAACAGCATTCCCTGTTGGCCTCGCACGGGATCTTACGCGCCTCGGGCAGGTGAGGTGGTAAAATTCCGGCATGTATATCTGACAAAGTTCATGCAGAGTCGAGAGTTTTACATGCTTTAATGCTATGAGGCTAAAGTAACCCTTTTAATTGTTAAAAAAACATCCATATTATCCACCAGAAAATATATTTTTTGTTCTCTCCTCCCCTTCTGAAAGTACGGGAAGTTAAATTCAAGAGTTCCCTGGTGCAGTGTGTTTTTTTCCACGCGGAGAAATGATAAGGTCCAATCAGCAATGGCTATTAGGCTTCGAAGATCAGAATGAAAATGTACCTGCAGGAGGTGAGAGCATCGGGGACAGGTCCGAGTGTGCCAGTACTTTCTGCCTGCTATTTAGGGCCCCAATTTAAACCCCATGGACCCTATATTGGATCCATGGGCCCCAGATGCTGACCCCCTTGCTTATTTGGCCTCTTCTGAGCCGAGGCGCTGACAGCCATTAGATCATTTGATTGTAGAAATTGACACAGCCATTGCCAATTCTATGTTCATCCAGCTTCCATAGGTACACAATGGTCAGGAGAAAGAATCATAGAATCCCTACAGTGCAGAAGGAGGCCATTTGGCCCATCGAGTCTGCACCTACAACAATCCCAGTGGGCATTGTGCTCTTCCTTACCGCAGAGGGACGGAGGCTAATTATTGCACCCATTCCACAGCCTGGCTGAGATGAGCTGACATTGAACCTGGAACCTTCTTCATCCGAATGTCTTCATGATCTGCTGTTCCATCAGCAGAGCTTCAATTCTATCCATTAAAAATGTTTTGCAGAGGGGATAGATGGTGCAGAGTTCACATTGTGAAATATTGCTGAATGCTGTCTGGGGTTAAGACCCAGGCCAGAAACTCCAAGGTATGTCATAAAGTTAGCCTGGACCCCAACTTTTGCATTTTGTTTTGGCATTAGGGTGAGCATGAGATGTTTCACTCCAGGTATGATTCCAGTGACGCACTAGGAAGCTTTTATCAAAACAAACTTTATTGAAGAACAGAGTTAGAATATAACAAAAAGAATTAGCATAATTTTTACCAATTAAAATATTTAGACATGACAAATATAATCCTTAACAGCTAGCTATCTCTGTTGTTCCAATTTAAAGCAATACCCCATAGGCTTACACCCTTCTTCAGAATTAGTTAGCACAAAAACAAGTATGCTCACGTAATGCTGGATTTTCAGACTTTTCATACTTCTGGACAAAGTTCCAGGCAGCAGTTTCCAAAACGGCAACTCTCAGAGAAAGATCCATTCTCGTACAGCAGAATCTCCAAGAAAGAAATGTATCTCCTGGCAGATTCCTGTCTCCAACTTCAGAGAGGGGAAAAGAGAGACACTGCTCTCTCTCAACTCCACAAGCAGCACCCAAGCTTGAATACGCTCTGAAAAAGCCCAGCTCTCTGTCACATGACCATACCTGCCAATCATTCCAATCAAGCCCCACTCTGCAAAATCCCTGAGCAAAACAACAGAACAGCATTAGTTCAGATTAAAACCAACCATTAGAAGCAATTATGCTGCTGCAGCAACAACATAGGATGCCGGTAGACAGGACAGCTCTGAGTGCGTAGAACTGCTACAACAGATCCTGCTCAAGAACATGGCTCAAATACATATCTTAAAGGCACAGTGTCATCGCACTAGCCTGGTAGCCCCAAAATGGGTGCAAATCATCAGAAGATTTACCTACAGACTGAACAGGAGCCCTATTTGTGTGAACACGTTCTGAAACTCTGTGTACATCACTAAACACTGCAGGAAATGATACGCTGGATAAACAAATATTTCAAACCAACAGATGCAAATTGGGGACATTTAAGGCAAATGAAAGGAAAAGGTATCGCTTATTTATTTTTCTGGATGAAATTCCTGCAGAAAGGAAAAGCACAATAAATCTGCTAAGTGAACTTGTAAAATGGGATATTCAGGAAACATATTGTGCAACATTGCAGACACAATATACTTCATAATTAAAAGCTTCATGAACAACGGCACAGAATTACTATCACTAATTTACAGATTCTATCAACAAGCAACTTTTCCCTGTTCCGAGCAATTAAAGTTTAATTTTGAACATTCATTTGTCAGTTGGATGGTATTGCAGATGACAAGCTATTAAATATACAGACGCAGGGAGATATAATAAATCCAAGTACAAAGAATAATAAAAAGTCCATTTTCAGCAATGATAATTCAGTCTCTAATGGGACAGATGTTTTGCTCCCGCGTTCAGTTATATTATGACTGCCTAAATGAAAATGAATACATTACAAAAATTAGCAAATGAAAATGAGTGTTGAAAATGTGTTCTCATTAGAAAGCCATGTTTACAGGATAGGGAGCTGACTCAATGGAAATAAACAATAACTGGTAAAAAGGACATCTGTCTCTAATGTGTTTTGGGCAGAAGTAAAATTTGTCACGGGAATTTTTTCAAAGACGCGAATGCAGAAATCCGTGATGTTACAAATCAATTTTGTATTCATAGCACAACCAGAACACGGGTAATGTCACATTGTGTTCATCTCTCATCTAACTTCATTGTCGGAGCTGATATTTAACCCACTTCAAACATTGAAAGTAAAAATCTATTTTACCCACAAAACAGTGACTGCACTCCATTGTCGGAGGTGCTGCAAGATCTTACTGCAGAGCATTGTGACACAAACAAAACCGGGGAGGCAATGGCCTAGCGGTATTATCACTAAACTATTAATTCAGAAACCCAGCTCTGGGAACCCAAATTCAAATCCAGCCACGGCAGATGGTGGAATTTGAATTCAATAAAAAATATCTGGAATTAAGAATCTACTGATGACCATGAAACCATTGTCGATTGTTGGAAAAACCCATCTGGTTCACTAATGTCCTTTAGGGAAGGAAATCTGCCGTCCTTACCTGGTCTGACCTACATGTGACTCCAGAGACACAGCAATGTGGTTGACTCTCAACTCTTTGATTTGATATATTATTGTCACATGTATTATCATACAGTGAAAAGTATTGTTTCTTACGCGCTATACAGACAAAACATACCTTTCATAGAGAAGGAAATGAGAAAGTGCAGAATGTAGTGTTTTAAAAGAGTTAGAATGAAGTTTTAGAAGCATAGAACGAGAGTAAACGATAGAATTAGAAGGTATGCTGGGCACAGCTTACAAGAAGTCGCCCCACTCCAGCGCCCTCTGAGATGGCCGAGTCAGACACTCAGTTCAAGGACAATTAGGGATGGGCAACAAATGTTGGCCTTGCCCGTGACACCCACAATCCCTGAAAGACAAAAGAAATTTAACGTGATAGCAGTATGAAGACAGAGTTTGCTGAGGTGGGAAAGTGAGTTTGTTACGGGCAGGGATGAGACAGAACTGGAACTTTCTAGAATCAGAGGGTGGGATTCTTTGGCCTCCCCGCAGTGTCTTGTTCACAGCGCGCCATTGGCTAGTGGCGGAATCTTCTGATCCCTGCCGCCGTCAATTCCCATTGGCTACACCCGCAGTGGGGGTGCGTCGTCAGTGAGATCAGAAGATCCCACCAGGGTGAACAGCCGGAAAGTTCCGGACAAAGCGTTTTTGAAAAGGGAGATTTTTGTCTGTTTCATCATTCCTTTGTGTGTGGTCAGTTTGATAAAAGCAACAGTACATTTTTCATAAGTTAAAATAAAGAGGATACTTTATTCATACGTTCACCCTGAAGACACACACTCACGTTTGGTTCATCTGGACAGAAATCCTACATTGCAGGCCCTATGAGGAGGACATTCAAATTCCTGAGCTGGAGTTTAGGTGGTTCATTAGCCAAAGAATTGTGGCAGGATTCTGCACATAAACACAATGCAAAGTATACACAAGAGAGAGGAGATATAGTCACGGGGGGTCTCGATAGAAGAATGAGGTAAACACAGGTACAGAAAACAGGGAGAATATAAGCAAGAGGCTCAGAGAGAAAGAGAGAGAGAGAAGGATAAACACTCAGTAAGTGGAACAGGAAGACAATTATAGCAAGAAAGACAAACCAAATAGGAAGAGAGATCAACTACGTTTGAATGAATGAGGAACACAGCAGTTATAATTTAGTGGAAATTTCAGTTTCACCATTCTGCTCATAAATCCATCAACCAATAAAGAGTCTTTTATGACATGCTGTTAAATTGCAGGACCTTTTACTGTTTGTCTACATCGGATAAGCTGAAACGGTTGCTAAGTAACAAGAATTTGCATTTATATAACTCTCCTCTGATAGAGGAACTTCTCCGAACACTCGAGAAGAAATTGAGTTTACAGAAAGGGAAAAGCTGAGAAGCAGTGACATACGGGAGTTTTTAAACAGGTGTTTGAAGGTGCAAAGTGAGATAATAAGACAGTGTTTACAAGGTAACCTTTGAGAGGTCAATTGAATTCACATCTTAAAAATCAAACATCTACTTTAACTTCATTTCAGTTCACAAGTTTTGAGGAATTTGGTAAAAATGAACAGCTTGAAATAAAACTTTGATATATATTTTTGCCATCTCATTGTGCTGTTTTTATTCACAAAGTGCAGGTAAAAACTTTAACATGGCTTGAGATATCTTTGTAATTTTTTGTTGCAGTTTCCCTCACACCTGGCAATATCTTTCAATGCAAATCACTTTAGATTTCTTAATTCATGCATGAATACTGATAGATTTTGTTCAAATCTTGCATTCACTGTCCTGTTATTTGGGATGAGACTATGGTGTTATTTGGGATGAGACTATGGTGTTATTTGGGATGAGACTATGGTGTTATTTGGGATGAGACTATGGTATTATTTGGGTTGAGACTATGGTGTTATTTGGGTTGAGACTATGGTGTTATTTGGGATGAGACTATGGTGTTATTTGGGAGGAGACTATGGTGTTATTTGGGAGGAGACTATGGTGTTATTTGGGAGGAGACTATGGTGTTATTTGGGATGAGAATATGTTGTTATTTGGGATGAGAATATGTTGTTATTTGGGATGAGAATATGGTGTTATTTGGGAGGAGACTATGGTGTTATTTGGGAGGAGACTATGGTGTTATTTGGGAGGAGGCTATGGTGTTATTTGGGAGGAGACTATGGTGTTATTTGGGAGGAGACTATGGTGTTATTTGGGAGGAGACTATGATGTTATTTGGGAGGAGGCTATGGTGTTATTTGGGATGAGACTATGGTGTTATTTGGGATGAGACTATGGTGTTATTTGGGAGGAGACTATGGTGTTATTTGGGATGAGACTATAGTGTTATTTGGGATGAGAATATGGTGTTATTTGGGATGAGACTATGGTGTTATTTGGGATGAGACTATGGTGTTATTTGGGATGAGACTATGGTGTTATTTGGGATGAGACTATGGTGTTATTTGGGAGGAGACTATGGTGTTATTTGGGATGAGACTATGGTGTTATTTGGGAGGAGACTATGGTGTTATTTGGGATGAGACTGTTTTGCGGAGCAGTTTCACAGACTGACTGTTCTCCATAACAAAATTACATCTGTCCACATAAAATTCAAATGTAAAGATATTGAGGTAGATCGATGATATACAATAACTATTTGAAAAACGAGGACTTCCTTCAAAGTCTTATTTTAATGAATTGTAAATTTAGTATAGATTACAAAATAGAATGGAATTAATGTACAGAAGCATCAATTTTCCATGATATATGAACATAAGGGCAGGAGGAGACCATTTGGCCCCTGGAGCCTGATTTGATCGTAACCTCAATTCCACATTCCCACTTACCGTATAACATAGAAACACAGAAACTAGAAGCAAGAAGAGGCCATTCGGCCCTTCAAGCCTGCTCCGCCATTCATTTTGATCATGGCTGATCATCAAATTCAATATCCTGATCCCTCCTTCGCCCCCCCCCCTCCCCCCCCCCCCCCCCCCCCCCATATCCCTTGATCCCTTTAGCCCCAAGAGCTGTATCTAATTTTGTTTTGAAATCAGACAATGTTTTGGCCTCAACTACATTCTGTGGGAGTGAATTCCGCACATTCATCACCCTCTGGGTGAAGAAATTTCTCCTCACCTCAGTTCTAAAAGGTTTACCCCTTATCCTGAAACTGTGACCCCTAGTTCTGGACTCCCCCCACCATCGGGAACATTCTTTCTGAATCTACCCTGTCTAACCCTGTCAGAATTTTATAAGTTTCTATGAGATCCCCTCTCACTCTTCTAAACTCCAATGAACATAATCCTAACCGTTTTAGTCTCTCCTCATATGACAGACCTGCCATCCCAGGAATCAGCCTGGTAAACAAACATTTCACCTCCCTGCTTATTAAGAATATGTGAAAGTGAGGCTCCATCTGCCATCTCAGATGAACACAGGAACAGGAGGAGGCCATTTAGCCTCTTGAGTCTGGACCGACATTTAATCATATCATGGATGGTCTGCAACCGAACCCCAACTAGCTGCCTTCGTCCATTGCTTTTGAGGAAAAATTTCTTCTCTCAGGGGGGAGTGAATCTGTGGAATCCTTTCCCGCAGAGGGCTGTAGAAGCTAGGTGGCTAAGTATGTTCAAGGCTGACACGGATAGATTGTTAATCAGTAAGGGAATCGAGGGTTATGGGGAATAAAGCGGGAAAATGAAGTTGAGGGTTATCATAGCAGCTTAGTCATGATTATATTGAATGGCAGAGCAGACTTGATGGGCTGAATGGCCTACATATGAACAAAGAACATTACAGCACAGGAACAGGCCCTTCGGCCCTCCAAGCCTGCACCGAACATGCTACCCGACTTAACTAAAACCACCTACCCTTCCGGGGACCATATCCCTCTATTCCCATCCTATTCATGTATTTGTCAAGAAGTTCCTTAAAAGTCACTATTGTATCTGCTTCCACTACCTCCCCCGGCAACGAGTTCCAGGCACCCACCACGCTCTGTGTAAAAAATCTGCCTCGTACATCTCCTTTAAACCTTGCCCCTCGCACCTTAAACCTATGCCCCCTAGTAATTGACTCTTCCACCCTGGAAAAAAGGTTCTGACTATCCACTCTGTCCATGCCTCTCATAATCTTGTAGCCTTCTATCAGGTCACCCCTCAACCTCCATCGATCCTGTGAGAACAAACAAAGTTTCTCCAACCTCTCCTCATAGCTGATGCCCTCCATACCAGGCAACATCCTGGTAAATCTTTTCTGTACCCTCTCCAAAGCCTCCACATCCTTCTGGTAGTGTGGCGACCAGAATTGAACACTATACTCCAATTGCGGCCTAACTAAGGTTCTATAAAGCTGCAACATGACTTGCCAATTTTTAAACTCAGTGCCCCGGCCGATGAAGGCAAGCATGCTGTATGCCTTCTTGACTACCTTCTCCACCTGCGTTGCCACTTTCAGTGACCTGTGTACCTGTACACCTAGGTCCCTTTGCCTATCAATTCTTAAGGGTTCTGCCATTTACTGTATATTTCCTATTTGGATTAGACCTTCCAAATGCATTACCTCACATTTGTCCGGATTAAACTCCATCTGCCACCTCTCCGCCCAAGTCTCCAACTGATCTATACCTTGCTGTATCCTCTGATGGTCCTCATCGCTATCTGCAAATCCACCAACCTTTGTGTCATTCGCAAACTTACTAATCAATCCAGTTACATTTTCCTCCAAATCATTTATATATATTACAAACAGCAAAGGTCCCAGCACTGACCCCTGAGGAACACCACTTGTCACAGCCCTCCATTCAGAAACGCACCCTTCCACTGCTACCCGCTGTCTTCTTTGACCGAGCCAGTTTTGTGTCCATGTAGCTAGCTCACCTCTGATCCCATGCGACTTCACCTTCTGCACCAGTCTGCCATGAGGGACCTTGGCAAAGGCCTTACTGAAGTCCATGTAGACACTATCCTACCCTCATCAATCATCTTTGTCACTTCCTCGAAACACTCGATCAAGTTAGTGAGACACGACCTCCCCTTCACAAAACTATGTTGCCTCTCACTAATACGTCCCCTTATTTCCAAGTGGGAATAAATCCTGTCTCGAAGAATCCTCTCCAATAATTTCCCTATCACTGATGTAAGGCTCACCGGCCTGTAATTACCTGGATTATTCTTGTTACCCTTCTGCCATATGCTGCTCTGTCATAGGATCTTATGATTTTGTCCCCAAAAATCTACCAATCACAGTTCTAAAATTAACAATTGATCTATCATCAATTGCTATTTGTGGAAGAGAGTTTCCAAATTCTCCCATACTTTGCAGGTCGAAGTGTTTCTTAATTTCATTTGGAAAAGGTCTGGCTTTAATTTTTAGACTGTTCCCCCTGAAATAGAATGGACAGAACAAAACTATCTGTTTCCTTTATTATCATGAGAACTACAATCAAATCATCCTTTAACTAAATTCCAGGGATACAATACAACCCTATAATCTCATCTCATCATTTCATCCTTGCAGTCAGTGTAATTCTGGTCAATCTCTGCTGCATCCGAACACTACAACATCAATATATCCTTTCGAAGGTGTGGTCCCCTTATTTGCTCATAGTGAATCCAGGAGTGGGACGAACCAAAAAGATGGTGTTATTCAAAGAGGTCTGGGGTGTTCTCTGTGTATTGTCCAATATGTAACTCACAACCAACCTTGATTCATAAAAACCTTACCATGTATTGCACTGTTCGTGGAATCTTGCTGTGCATAAGTTAGCTGTCACCTTTTACTACATTAGGACTATGATTACACTTCAGAATTACTTCACTGGCCGTAAAACATCTTGAGTGATTCTGAGGTTGTGGAAGGTGCTATGTAAATACATGATATTTCCCTTTCATTTTCTTCTTTGAATCAGATGTGGGGAACAAACTCTGTCTTCTTATAATCTCACCTGAGAGCTGAGGTTGAAGCTGACAGGGCTCCAGTTTCCTCTGGCATAGCACCACTAAACACATTTGTGTCAAGTGACTGGGTGATTAGCATGACCCAGTTGAAACTTTTCTTACAGGTTTGCATTTTCAGCACTTGCAACTTTGATCTTGTGGCGACTGTCCCTTTAAGGGCAACACAGCGGAGTAAGGGTCACATGGCCTATGCCACCAATTGGGACTCAGTGTGGAATCACCCCATGGTGAGAGTTCTCTGAGGCAGACATTTTGGGAGCTCGCTCCAATCATGAGGATGGTGTTTTATTATTAATACCTTTTGTTTTTCTAATGAAGTCTGTGAAAGTGTATTTTTATGGTGTCTTTTGGTTTCCTGGTCTTGTCCCTTTGAGCTTGCTGTCCCAGACATTTTGCACCCTCCAATCTCAAGGAGACAAAGTCAAACAGCTTCTTCAGACTTCCACAAACCTGGTCATTCTTCCAAAAATGTTAGTTATTGCTAACTTCTCCCATTAGACTTTCAATGCAAATCCTGATTGATGCAACCTCACCATCAGTTCATTG
Organism: Mustelus asterias; assembly: GCF_964213995.1. Classification (NCBI taxonomy): domain Eukaryota; kingdom Metazoa; phylum Chordata; class Chondrichthyes; order Carcharhiniformes; family Triakidae; genus Mustelus; species Mustelus asterias. The sequence continues at coordinate 71,830,930 of NC_135823.1, forward strand.
ATCAGTGAAAATGTCTCACGATAAACCCTAAAACCACTTGATAGTTTGAAATTTCAAACTTAGATTCTCCCCATCCACGAGATCTTGTATTCACGGGAGCAGAGAATGTTCCGTTACAGCTGTCCCAATATTTGACTTAGGTTCACAAAAAAGGCAATTTTTTGTGATTCTTGCCTTGTATCAGCTGAAATTTGAGGCATTTCTCACGCACCATAGGAGTGCCAATTACTGCACTGTCTGTGATTGGACACAACAGTACATGGGCTTCCAATATTTAGAAGATCCATTCACCCCATTACATTCCAGCCTGTTATTGGGAGAGGTTACAACTGGAATTCCTTAACGGCATTGTGGGTCATAGAATTCCTACAGTGCAGGAGGCCATTTAGCCCATCAAGCCCGTGTTCAGAGAGCAGGAGGCTGGGTCGAAGGAGCAGTGGGGAGGTGGGGTGTCATCTTTTTACCCTTGCATGGGACATTGTTGTTGGGCCGGCATTTGCTGCCCATCCCTAATTGCCCTTGTCCATTGCAGTGGGTAGTTACATTGCTGTGGCTCTGCAGTCACATGTAGGCCAGACCAGGGAAAGATATGATTTCTTTCCCTAAAAGGACATTAGTAAGCTAGATGGGTTTTTACACCAATCGATGATGGCTTCATGATTAGCTCTATATTCCAGGTTTATTAACTGAATTGGAATTTTACTAGCTGCCACTATGGGATTTGAACCCGTGTCCCTCGAATGTTAGCCTGGGTCCCTGGAATCCAGTGACATTCCCACTGCCCCACCATCTTCCCATTCTGGATTCATATTCTTTAACTACAGGTATGGAGTTGGCAACACCCCATCTCCTTCTCCTGGCTCCACATTCTAGTAACTTACTCAGTGGGAGACACACCTTTCCAGGGTTTGCTTTCACCATGAACAGTGATGACACAGCAAACACAGGGTCAGACCCCACCTGGAGTACTGTGCCCAGTTCTGGTCGCCTCATTACAGAAAGGATGTGGAAGCCATAGAATGGGTGCAGAGGAGATTTACGAGGATGTTGCCGGAATTAAGTGGTACGCCTTATGAGGATAGGTTGAGAGGTAGGTCTATTCTCTTTGGAGAGGCGAAGGATGAGAGGTGACCTGATAGAGGTGTACAAGATGTTGAGAGGTATTGAGAGTGGATTCTGAGGCTTTTACCCACGGCTGAAATGGTTGTCACGAGGCCACAGGTTTAGGGTGCTGGGGAGTAGGTGTAGAGATGTTAGGGGTAAGTTTTTCATTCAGAGGATGGTGGGTGTGTGGAATCGGCTGCCGGTAGTGGTGGTGGAAGCGGATTTGATTGAATCTTTTAAGAGAACTTTGGATAGGTTCATGGAGGTTAGTAAGATAGAGGGTTATAGATGAGCCTAGAAGGCAAGGAAATTGTTCGGTGCAACTTGTGGGCCAAAGGGCCTGTTTGTGCTGTAGCTTTTCTATGTTCTAAATGAATCGAGTGGGTGCCTCAAACAGGTCAGAGAGACCCAATACATTACTCAACACAGGGACCAGAAAAGCCATTTTTTCTTCTTCACTAATATGGTGGGCAGCACATTTCTGGCTGGACATATCTAGTTTCCTGCCTGCTCTATTAGGGACTTACACCTGAAAGATACAAACGATTATGGTTTGAGCACCTTTAAAAGAGTTTCAGTTAAAATTGTGCATTGGATGTGACAAATAACTCAACATCCCAATGTTGGAAATAGTCTCAGCTGATGTTACTACTGGAATTCCCTAACAGCATCATGGGTCATAGAACCCCTACAGTGCAGGTCATTCAGCCCATCAAGACACCAATCATACCCAGGCCTTATCCCTGTAACCCCACATTTACCCTGCTAATCTTCCTGCCATTAAGGAGCAATTTAGCATGGCCAATCAACCTAACTTGCATATAATTGGAGTGGGAGGAAACTGGAACACCCGAAGGAAACCCAGACACAAGGAAAATGTGCAAACTCCACAATTACCCGAAGCCAGAATTAAGCCAGGGTCCCTGGTGCTGTTGGGTAGTAATGCACTGTGCCACTTGACATCACATGGACTGCAGAGTTTCAAGAAGGCAGCTCACCACCACCTTCTCAAGAGCAACTCAGGATAGGCAATAAATGCTGGCCAGGGGAAGCTATTTAAAAATTAAGAGCCACCATTAAAAATTGCATTGGGAATTTATTTTTCTCCCAGAAGGCCTTTAATTGCAGAGAACAGTGGAGACTGGCCCATTGAATATATTCCAAGGCCGAGTTAGACAAGATCAACAAGAGTTTATTGTCATCGGGGATGAACAAGTGGAGTGAGCCCACAATCAAGTGAGTGGAATGGTGCAACAGGCTTGGAACATTAACAGCCAACATCAGATCCTCATGTTTGTGTTCCCATTCAGGTCTGTGTCTTCTGGCAATCACTGACCTCCGTAGAACAGCAGTGAAACTTACATATACCCAAACTATATAGTTCTTAATAGTGGCAGGCTCATCATATCCCAAAATGAACACCTCCTGGGAGAAAAGTCTTTTTGGATTTTCTACATTGCAAAATTGCAGTTTTGGTTAATAGCACTAAATGAAAACTGCTGTCATTTAATAACTTTCTACAGATACAGTGCAGGGCATCCCCTAGTGGAATATGCTATCTACTGCACATTTACACCTCAGTTTACAGCCAGAACTTTACCACCTCGCCTGCCACGGAACTGGCCTGAACAAGGGTCCGACGATGGAAACCTCTTGACCTAGGGTGGGAATTTCTGGTCTTGCCTGTGTCAGGCTGTAAAATCCTCCCTTACATTCCATCCTCTGCGTATTGCTCTTTCAAATAATTGGTGGTTTCAGTCACTTTCTAGCCAGGAATGCCAGAAAACCCACTGAAGTGATGAACAATATATAGCAACACCTTTGCCATGATTACATTAGATTGAAGTTAATTTTAAATTTCAAATTAATTCTTTGCAGTGATATGGCTCAAGAGGCCAAGTGGATTACTCCTGTTCCTGGTTCAATGTACATCCAAAATGAAAATTCTCAGCAAGCTCAGAAAAGCAGATGTGATTCAGTGCATTTCTTAACCACGTCTGCAATGTGTTCATCGGACAAAGACTCCCCTGCTTGTTCTGGACATTAATCCCAGACCGATTTAAAAATAGACAAAATAAAATAGTTTCAATGTTTTATTATAGATTGGTTTCACATCTTAGAAAAAGAATCCTAGGATTTTTCCTCCCGTATGTTTCCGTTTGGCCTCTTCATGGTCCATGATGCCAGCTGAGGTCGTTAGAACGAGGTACCTATAATTGTAAAAATGTTATTAATTGCAGGCTGAATCCTTCGCCACTTTAACTGACATTTCAAAACAGAAAATCATCATGCTTGTAGCTGGATGATTACCCAGGATAAGTTATATTAAAACTAACAGTAGTCATTATAGAATCTAGAATTAGATGGTTGATTGTACTCTTGTGTATATAGAGATGTCTGCAAAGCAGGCTTTAACCATTCTGCAAAAGCAGTCAATGGTTGGTACTGTCCATCATCCAATCAAAAAGATTCCAAACTGCTTCGAGAAAAGATCTGACCGAATCAATTTAACAAATCTCAAACCTTGTTCCTCACATTATAAATTCCCCTGCAGCTTTTATGCCGCAATCTGGATTCTAACTTCAGTGTATCCAAAACCCTACATCAGTCAATCCTGTTCTGTAGACAGCAAATTTCTAATGTACTTCAAAAATTGCAAACTTCAAATGGAGTACAGAACCCTCTCAGACTGTGAGACTGAAACCAAGTCCTGACAATTTGTATAATCTTCAGAAAGTCATTGAAAGTACGACCAGTGCAACAGTCAGTCCTAATGAAACAACTAACATGCTCAATACTGAAGGTTCTTAATGCTCAGTTAACCAAGAGGATTCATCTCAACCAGAATCTTATTACTAAAATGACTGGAATTTTTAGAAATATAGCTAGTTTTCCTGCTTTTCCATTAAACTTAACAATTAATCCTCGAGGATTGACAGTGCATTAGCTTTTCAGTGCAGCCTATAAAAGACTGTTGTATTTTTGATTTGATTTATTGTTACATGTAGTATACAGTGTTGTATTGCTCCTTGCATGCTATACAAAGCATACCGTACATAGGGGAGAAAGAGGGTGCAGAATGTAGTGTTACAGTCATAGCTAGCATGTACAGAAAGGTAGATTCAACACAAGGTAGGTCCATTCAAAAGTCTGATGGCAGCAGGGAAGAAGCTGTTCCTGAGTCAGGTTGGTACATTATCTCAGACTTTTATATCTTTTTCCTAACATTGGCACAACGTATCCAATAAGTTAAGATTGAAGCTACTTTACTCTCCCCATTAGGATGGAAAGCCCAGGCCTCAAGGGATAATCTACATGCTTCTCATGTCCAGTTCAAAGGTCTTTATGTTAATTTATAGCATTTAATATGGGTCATCTACCTTGGCATATGTAGACATCCAGTCAAGAGGGAGGATTGTGTACCTTAGAACAGCATTCAAATTCGAGATTGCCAAGTTAGAGTTTTTAAAAAGTGGCAAACTGGTGGGATTTTGGATTTAATAAATTGAATTTGAACCGTAGAATTAATAGACAATCTTCCAATTCCAATCAGTATGATCTGCAAATATTTCCTCACCATAGTGGCAATACCACTGGACCAGTAAATCCAGATACCCAGGCTAGTGTTCTGGGGACATGGGTTCAAATCCCAGCATGGCAGCTGGTGGATTTTGAATTCAATAAAACCTGGAATTGAAAGCTGGTCTAGTGACCATGAAACTACTGGAAGTCTCTGGTTGAATAAAAGCACTTTAGAAATGCCCTTTAGAGAAGGCGATTTGCCATCCCTACCTGGTTTGACCTACACATCTTCAAACCCACAGTAATGTGGTTGACTCTCCTCTGAAATGGCCCTAACAAGCCGCTTGCTCGAGAGCAATTAGGGATGGACAACAAATACTGGCTCTGTCAGCAACACCCACACCACAAAGACACCTTCATATACAAGTTTAACCAGCAAGTGTATATTTCTGTCCCTTGATGTTCAAGCACTAGTTGTAAATAAGATCACTGAGCCTAGAGATTTTTTTTATTTTTGACAAAATGAAGCCATAACACCAATGGATCAGTACCAAAGGTCAGTAACTGGTACGACATATTGCTCCAGAGATGCTTTCTTAAACACTAGCAAACATAATTATCAAAATGAGTACTCATCTCAGTTTGAGTATTACTGAAGACAAGCTGTGAAGCTTTTTTGTCTTGCGCATATCAGGACAGACAAGAATGCCAAATTTCAATAGAAATAATTATTCTGAATGAGGAAAGGGTGCAGGTTGGGTTTGAATGAGGAACGAATCAGGGAACTATTGTCCCCAATGCCTTGCTTCAATTCAAAAGTGGTGAAATGCTTGACATATCCTTTTGCCTGCAGCTGACCGGTTCCATTGTACAAATAGATGTAAATTCCGGTAAGCACAAGTGAGCAACGTTGCGTCTAACTGACCATCTCAAATTGGCAGTTAGTGGACTTCTTAGCACACAATTGTTCAGCACAAGCTGTCCAATCACATCTAACATTAGTCATTGGATATAATTGCCATAATTTTGAACAAAGAATTTAAAAGTTAAATCATTAAGTGTCAGAGGATGAATTTCTTCAGGGTATCAACATGCGCCAAGATTTTGCAGAGGCCTTTGTAGGAAAGACCCACAAAATACCCAGAGACTTGGGAGGTACAACGCTCTCGTCAAGGACAATATTACACAGCCAACACAATTAGAAACAGTAAATAAAACCAAAGACCAGGATAGTGTATTACATAAAGGGATAGAATGTGCACCATCAGCAGGAATATCTAAAGCTGTATCGACACAAAGAACATCACTGATAAGTTTATCTTTTTGTCTACATAATGCTAACTAACCCAGACTTTGCTGTTCAAAAGCTTAGTTTGAACAAGTGAAAGCCAAACAACTCTGGAAACGGAATAATGCACATCATGGTGAAGGCATTTCATACCCACTGCCTGGGTTAAAACAGCTGCAGCTCCAACCTTCTATCCAAACCCAGTCCTGACCAAACTTGCCATCACCAGAGCCCCAACCAGCTGCTTCATTCCCATTACCAATACCCTGACAAATGGGAGTCTGGAACAAGGGGGCAGTGAGGGGCCAATGATTTCAGACGAGAGGGGAGGAGTAATTTCTTCACTCGGAGGGCTGTGAATCTTGGGAATTCCCGACCTCATGGGGTTGTGGATGTATTCAAGGACGAGACAGTTTGATGCTCTCTCAGAATAGAGAGATATGTAGGGAACAGGAGAAAAGATTGAAGCCCAAGATCAGCCTTGATCATCCTGACACTTGTCTTCTGCTCTTGCTTATGTCCAAGACCACTAGTCAGAGGTTTACAGCATGGAGACAGGTCCTTCGGCCCAACTTGTCCATGCCACCCTTTTTTTTTAAAACCCCGAAGCGAATCCCAATTGCCCGCACTTGGCCCATTTCCCTCTATACCCATCTTACCTATGTAACTGTCTAAATGCTTTTTAAAAGACAAAATGCTACATGCATATAGTCAAATACATGGTTATATATATTTGTGAAGCCTAATTATAATTGTCAAAACTGAACACAGTTCAATTGATGAAAAGGTTGGAATTGAATCCTCTACACATCTCTGAATCAGCAGTAGTTATGCTTCCCCTCATTTGGAGTGGGGTGGAGGATGTGCAGGGGAAGGAACATTCCATACACCAGATGTTTGGGCAGAGCTCTGGCAGCAACTGGGTTACTATAGCCGAGAGGAGAAAAGGTGGGGCAGGAGCTGCTGAGGGAAAGCACCCGAGTTATCAGGCACTGCAAAATGGAAAGTAACCAAGAGAACAAATCATGACTCAGGTTGATAGAATTAAATCCTTGGATGTCAATGTGGGAACTGGCTATGATTAAGGGAGCTTGCTGAACCAGCTGCCATAATCCTGGGTCCACTATTGTCTGGAAAGATGCATGTAGTGCCAATATCAGAACCCAGGTAGCTGGAAGATACTGTACTTGGAAACACCGATAAGGGAAACCCAAAGGCATTCTGCAAATGAAATCTCCATACATTGTGACAAGAATTGAGATTCTTTAAAATAACCAGAAGGAATATTCTGAGTAACTCAATCTAGCAAGGGAAAACAAGGAGGCATCAGTAGCGCCCCCCCCCCAAAAAAAACTAACTAGGAGCAGGAGTCGGCATCTGGCCCCTCGAGCCTGCTCTGCCATTGAATAAGATCATGGCTGATCTTTTCATGGACTCAGCTCCACTTACCCACCTGCTCATCATAACCCTTAATTCCTTTACTGTTCAAAAATTTATCTATCCTTGCCTCGTGCGGCACGGTAGCACAGTGGTTAGCACTGCTGCTTCACAGCTCCAGGAACCTGGGTTCAATTCCCAGCTTGGGTCACTGTTTGTGTGGAGTTTGCACCTTCTCCTCGTGTCTGCGGGGGTTTCCTCCGGGTGCTCCGGTTTCCTCCCACAGTCCAAAGATGTGTGGGTTAGGTTGATTGGCCATGCTAAAATTGCTCCTTAGTGTCCTGAGATGCATAGGTTAGAGGGATTAGTGGGTGAATGTGTAGGGATATGGGGGTAGGGCCTGGGTGGGATTGTGGTCGGTGCAGACTCGATGGGCCAAATGGCCTCTTTCTGCACTGTCGGGTTTCTACGATTCTAAAAACAGTCAATGAAGTAGCCTCAACTGCTTCACTGGGCAGGGAATTCCAGATTTAACAGTAGGAAATTGTTTCTGTAAAAAGTCAAACAACTCTGGTATAATTACTAATAATATGGAAAGCCTGGATTCACTGCAAGCATTCAAAAATAAAGCAGGAGGTAGCTGAGGGGCCAGTTATAGAAGGCAGGAGGAAAATTACCCTTCAGTTATTTCAGTCGGAGTTTGATTAGGAGGAAGTGATTGGACGGAGAAATTTCAGATTCCTCAACCCCTCCAAAACGTGTTCACTATTCATCCCTCCAGTGGAGAAATGTTTACAGACTGGGTGGGACAACTGATCTAGCACTGATGAGTTGCTGGAGGCTACTGGCACCAATTAAATCAGGAGCTGTCAAACTTACAGAAAGGTTCTAGTAAGTGAGCACAATTTTAAAGCAACTTTCACTCCCAGGACTCGTGCTTTAACACGTTAGCATGCAAATGCAACCCTGTTCCCAGGCTAGTCTCTAAAGCAGACTGCATTCCACACTGACTATTGTCTAGATTTGAGGGGCAGATTGCCAATAACCCATAATCATAGAATCCCTGCAGTGCAGAAGGAGGCCATTCGACCCATCGAGTCTGCACCAACAACAATCCCACCCACACCCTATCCCCATCACGCCACATATCCCTCTAACCTACACATCCCAGGATGCTAAAGAGGCAATTTATTATGGCCAATCAACCCAACCCACACATCTTGAGAGTATGGGAGGAAACCGTAGACACAGGGAGGACGTGCAAACTCTGCACAGACAGTGACCCAAGCCGGGAATCGAACCTAGGTCACTGGAACTGAGAGGCAGCAGTGCTAACCCACAGTGCCACCCAATGAAGGCAACAACTCCAGAGACAGCAAAAACCCAGAGACATGCAAACTAATTAATCACTAAACAATGAGAAACATGCATCCCTCAAGTCAAGGTGAGTAGTACAACCCACATAGAAAGCACGAGGGGGGGGGGGTCAGTGAACTTTAGATGTTCTCAACTCTGAAACGGAGTCTTTCAACTTGGGTTTTTTTGTAGTAGTGGTATTCCAAAACACGGAACTGACTTAGATGAAGGCAATGCTACCAATAAGACCCATAAGACAAGAGCAGAATTAGGCCACTCGGCCATCAGTCTGCTCCACCATTCAATCATGGCTGATATTTTTCTCATCCTCATAAACCCCGATCCCCTTATTAATCAAGAAACTATCTGTCTTAAAGACACTCAATGACCTGGCCTCCACAGCCTTCTGCAGCGAAGAGCTCCACAGATTCACCACTCTCTGGCTGAAGAAATTCCTCCTCATCTCTGCTTTAAAAGGACCTTCCCTTTAGCCTGAGGTTCTAGTTTTTCCTACTAGTGGAAACACCCTCTCCACGTCCACTCTATTCAGGCCTCGCAGTATCCTATAAGTTTCAATAAGATTTGACCAGAGCCTTATACAGCCTCAGAAATACATCCCTGCTCTTGTATTCTAGCCCTCTTACATTATTACATTTGCTTTCCTAACTGCCGATTGAACCTGCATGTTAACCTTGAGAAACTTGAACAATGACTCCCAAGTCCCTTTGTGTTTCTGATTTCCTAAGCATTTTCCCCATTTAGAAAATAGTCTCTGCCTCCATTCCTCCTTCCAAAGTGCATAACCTCACTTTTCCATATTGTATTCCATCTGCCACTTTTGCCCACTCTCCGAACCTGTCCAACCCCTTCTGCAGGCCCCCCTACTTCCTCAATACTACCTGTCTCTCTACATATCTTGGTATCATCTGCAATGTTTGGGAGATGTAGAGACCAGAGGATCAGAGTTTGAAACAGCACATCTTTCAATATCATGGTTATGAAAGCCAATTTCAGTCAGAGACTCGGAATATCTACCAGGATTTTCAATGAGGCGGAGATGCCAGCGCTGGACTGGGGTAAGCACAGTAAGAAGTGTCACAACACCAGGTTAAAGTCCAACAGGTTTATTTGGAATCACAAGCTTTCAGAGCAGCGCTCCTGTTGGACTTTAACCAGGATTTTCTATATTTAAGAGCCCATGGTAAAACTTACCCAAACTGACGGGAAGGCAGTAGACCATTTTGCCACCTTTCTAGTTCCTTGACTTGAACATCAAATCTGGGGCTAATGACACCGCACTGTCAGGGAACAAGAAACAACACTTTAAATTAGGTTACATTACAAACACCAATTTAAATATCTGATTTATCCTTAAATCAACATCATAACAGATTCAGGTCACCACGTTGCTGCTTTTAGGAGGATTCTGCGAACAAATTAACTGCCATTTAGAGATGGCAACAAAAGCGAAAGAGAATAATCTGAAAGGACCAGGGAGGATGAAATATTTCAGCTGTGTTAAAGTTTTTAAAGTGAGCAGAGGAAGATGAAAGCAATTGTATTTCCTAGGACAAGCACAGTAGTTTGATGTAATGGGAACAACAGTACTCCACAACTTAGTGAGCATACACTGAATTTTTGATTCTTTACCTTGTTCAATCTGCCTGTGAGATTGACAACTATTTTCCCACCTCTGTGGTCATCAATAATCTCAAATTCTCCAATGTATCCTGTGAACAAAAACACATTTTAGGCAAAAGAAATCACCCAATATCTTCTAAATATTCCAAAAAATTTCCAAATGATAGATTTGTCTCAAGAAACAAACATTTTCCACTGTCCTATACAAAGCAATGCTGCTGCAAGAGCAGGCCGTCACCTTCTCCAAGGCAACAAATGCTGGCCCAGCCAGCATCCAATCATAGAATTCCTACAGTGCAGGAGGCCATTCAGCCCATCATGTTTGCACCAACTCTCCAAAAGAGCATCTTGACCAGGCCCACCCCCCACCCTATCCCCATAATCCCACACATTTACCCCACTAATCCCCCTTTAAAGTTAAAATTTTATTTATTAGGCACAAGTAGGCTTACATTCACACTGCAATGAAGGTACTATGAAAATCCCCATTGAACACCAACAGGCAATTGACCATGGTCAATCCACCTAATCTGCACATCTTTTGGACTGTGGGATGAAACCAGGGGACCCAGAGAAGTCATGAATGATTTTTTTAAAAAAGGTGCAATGTTCAATCAAAACAGAGTTTGCAATACTTCAGGTGGATAATTATCAAATTGTAAGATTTGTGGTGGTGTTACGATAATGACTTGAGCTTCATCAGCTGCAGCGAGCAACTCTATCTTCATTGTACCAATGGCACATCCCAGAGCCTCATTAGAACAGATAGGTGCCCAATAGCCAGCACTGACATGATGCTTTCTGTACAACTCTGACTCTAAAACAGGATGAAACATTATCTCACCATGCTTCATCATTACAGTCAAGAATCTCACAATCACTTTGGAGCATGGTCGGATGAGAACCTGGCGTTTTCCACGTTTCTCTGCATTATTGATACTTGTCAGGGCATCCGCAAGAACATTCATGCGCACCATGATGCCTGAAAGGAAGGGAGTAAGTTAGAGATAAAAGCAACGTACTGCAGATGCTGGAATCAAAAACAGAAAATGCTGGAAAACCTCAATGTCTGACAGCATCTGTGGGGAGAGAATAGAACCAACATCGAGTCTGGGCAACCCTTCAGAGGGGTTAGGTTCTCTCCTTACAGATGCTGCCAGACCTGCTGAGATTTTCCAGCGTTTTCTCTTTTGATTTCAGGTTAGAGATGTTGCTGAGGCATTTGGCTGGTGGCCAACCCAACACAAACCAGAGCCAGCCCTTCAAGCCCCAGATGTGGCAGAGACAGATTGCACACACCCCCCACCCTGCAGGGGAAGCCAATCACCCTCTACCCCCAGGGACTGCCTGAGGAACAGGGCAGGGAGCAGGGTGAGCTGCAGAGGCAGGAAATCCAGCAGGTTTGGGACACCAGGAGACAATACAGCTGTGGCCAGCGGTTTCCGCATTCTCCCGCCCAATGCTGATGCCAAGGGGAGGGAGACAGCCGTCTGGAATAAAGGCATTGCCCAGCCCTGCAACCAGGCCAGCCGGTGCTCTGAACACACCCGGGGCCTCCAATCCCGCTCTGCAGCCTCCCCTCTCCTAAATGAGCCACACCAACTCCTCAAAACCAGGAACCGGGGGGGGGGGGGGGCACAATCCAGCACTATGTTTACACGGAAACCACTGGAATCACTCGCCAATAATCCCATCGGACGGATCCTCGCATCACATACTTCAAAGGAAACGAGAACAAACAACGCCACAGGATAGGATGGCGCGGATATCGGTCGGATTAACCCCAACCCCACACCGCCAACATCTTACCGCTGGGTCAAGATGGCGAAAGAGAAGGAGACGCCGGCCGCGGGGCCTGATGGGGCATTTTTAACTCTCGCGAGGTTACGTCGCCCGGCGGCAGTCCCGTGGTCCTCCAGGCGGAGGAGTGGATTATCGATCTCATCCACCCGCCCTCCCGCCTGCCAGCCCGCTCGATAGCTCCGGCGCGATTCACCAACACACCCGGTAACATAGCAACGGCGGCGGCCTAGGCCTCAGGCATCCCGGGCGCCTCTTCAAACTCTGAGAATGCGGGGCTGGCAGAGGGAGGAGCTCACACAGAGGGTGCAAGGATAAATATAGAATCACCCTCACTGCAAACCCTTTCCCCCAAAAACTCCACAAATCTCCAATAGTTACTGACAGACTTCCCCAAACTCTCTCACTCTGCTTCCAGATCCTGGTCAGACTCACTCACAGCAAGACACAAACTACTGCAATTTTATATCGAAGTTTTATTTTGTTCCCTGGATCTAAATTCCTGTTTTTGTAAATCACTGATGATTGGTCATTGAGATGGAAAGGTTTGCAGGGTGGGGAGGATGAAATGAAAAAATAATTGCAACCCAGGCAAGTGTGAGGTGCTTCATTCCCACAGGAGAGACAAGGAGACAGATAGACACACCACTGGTGGAAGGTAAGACACTCAATGAGGTCGAGAAACATAGGGTTTTGTTTGCACTTCAGTCCCACGCTCCTAATCTACGGACACCTGGTGCGGAGAGGGGAGGGTCGGGATGGCGACCTCCTCGTGAACCTGTTCCTGGGCCTGGCAAAACTCGCCTTTAACAGGTCCAGGCAGTGGGCGATCGATGGGGTTGTCCATCCTGACTGTCTGCCCCTCTACCGCAGCTACATTCGTGGCCAGGTGTCCCTGGAGAGGGAGCATGCGGTGTCCACGGGCGCAGTTGACGCCTTCCATACCCCTTGGGCACCACAGGGGCTGGGGTGCATTATAGACCCCGATAATCACATTATGATTTAATGTTTTAAGTTTCCTTTGTACTTCTGTTCTGTTCGGGCTGTTCCCCCTCCTTTTGGGGAGCTGCCCCTTTTACTTTGTCCCTGAGTTAATTTGAGTTAGTTTATTTGTTTTGCTCCAAAAGAGGGAGAAACAAAGAGATCACTAAAAGAAGGAGCAAATTTATTATGGGTTTAAAAGGTAAATATAGAAACTAGAAGCAGAAGTAGGCCATTTGGCCCTTCAAGACTGCTCCACCGCTCATTTTGATCACGGCTGATCAGCAAATTCAGTATCCTGATCCCGCCCCCCCCCCCCCCCCCCAAAACAATATCCCTTGATCTCTTTAGCCCCAAGAGCTATGTCTAATTTCTTCTTGAAATCAGGGAACATTTTGGCCTTAACTACATTCTATGGTAGTGAATTCCACACACTCACCACCCTATGGGTGGCACAGTGGTTAGCACCGCTGCTTCACAACACCAGGGACCCAGGTTTGATTCCCGGCTTGAGTCACTGTCTGTGTGGAGTTTGCACATTCTCCCAATGTCTGTGTGGATTTCCTCCGGATGCTCCGGTTTCCTCCCACATTCTGAAAGATGTGCTGTTTTGGTGCATTGACCCCGAACAAGCGCCGGGCTGTGGTGACTAGGGGAATTTCACAGTAACTTCATTACAGCGTCAATGTAAGCCTTATTTGTGACTAATAAATAAATAACTAAACTAAACCTCTGGGTGAAGAAATATCTCCTCACCTCAGTTAGCCTTATCCTCAAACTATGACCCCTAGTTCTGGACTCCCCCACCATCAGGAACATTCTTTCTGAATCTACCATGTCTAACTTTAAAATAAAATAAGTAAGTGTTGGGAGTTTGTTTCCAGAGGAACAAAATATAAAAGCAGACAGATATTGTTAAATTCATGTCGTGGTGACAGGTTAGGTGGTTTGGCCAAGCTAAATTGCCCCTTAGTGTCCCAAGATGTGTAGATTAAGGGGATTAATGGGGTAAATACATGGTGTTATGGAGATAGGGCCTGGGTAAGATGCTCTGTTGGAGAGACGGTGCAGATTCAATAGGCCGAATGGCCTCCTTCTGCACTGTGGGGATTCTGTGAGTATGAAACATCAAATGTGGATTATGTTGAGCATGTCGTCCTGGTTTCCACACAAATGAAGCACTGAGTTTAGTGCAGAAAAGGTCTGGATGTTACCAAAGAAGAGGATGCAATGGGATTATGCAAACTGGGGCTCTTTTGTATTGAAACCAGAAGTGTAAACCTGATCAATCTGTCCAGGCCACTCATTTAACTCCTCACCCGAAAACCCAACACACAAAATTGGAATATTTTCCAATGTTCTATTAAATTATCATGAAATTGCCCTTAATTGTCCTTTAACTGAATGGTCAGATGATTAATCAGATAAAAGGTAATAGGTTTGCAGTCATTGTGCCTCTACAACAGGTTCTGCATTCTAACTTAGAGTTGCAATACTTCTGCAATATTGTACGGCTGTTCTTTTTTGCGTCAACAGTTTAATTCAGCGCACGTGCTTTCAAACTGTCTTCCATTTGTCAGGATGGGGGCAGAGTCGAAAAGTAAGCATGTCTGTTCTGACATTATTTCCAAATATATATAAAATATTACAGGAGGGTTTCGTTTTTGATGTGCTGGATGTGGGTAAGAAAGTTTGGGGCCGGATGGGAATGCCAAGAATTTGTTGGGAGCACACTCCCTGGTATTCTCTGACTAGTAAGAAGTCTCACAACACCAGGTTAAAGTCCAACAGGTTTATTTGGTAGCAAATACCGTGATGGTATTTGCTACCAAATAAACCTGTTGGACTTTAACCTGGTGTTGTGAGACTTCTTACTGTGCTTACCCCAGTCCAACGCCGGCATCTCCACATCATTCTCTGACTAGGCATTGTCATAGTCATCATAGCGCAGAAAGAGACCATTCAGCCCATCAGTCTATGCCGGCTCTCAGTAGAGCAGTTCAGTCAGCCCCATTCTACACCTGTATTTCTGCAAGTTTATTTTCCTCAAGTGCCCATTTAATTTCCTTTCAATTAATTGATGTTTCATCTTTCACCACACTTATGGCAATAAGTTCCAGGTCATTATCACCTATGGTGTAAAGAAGTTTTTTCCTCACATTCCCCCTGTATTTCTTGTCTAAAACCTTAAACTTGTGTCCCCTAGTCCTTGTATCATCAGCCAATGGGAACAGCTTCTCCCCATCTACCCTATCCAAATCCATCCTAATCTTGTACACCTTCTCCAATCAAACCTTCTCGCTAAAATCCTTGGAACCATTTTGGTAAATCTCTGTATCCTCTCAAGGACCCTCACATCTTTCCAGTGCTGTGGACTAAATAAGTTTGGCATACACAAGGCTGACTAAAGATCATCAAATTATGTAACTAGAGATTTTCCCACTCTGTGTTTTCCCATGGTGTCGTATGAAACATCAACAGGGATGAAGTGGAAATGTAGGGCGGCACGGTGGCACTGTCATTTGCACTGCTGTCTCACAGCACCAGAGACCCGGGTTCAATTCTGGCCTTGGGTAATGGTCTGTGTGGAGTTTGTATGTTCTCCCTGTGTCCGTGTGAGTTTCCTCCGGGTGCTCTGGTTTTCTCTCACAGTCCGATGATGTGTGGGTTAGGCTGATAGGCCATCGTAAATTGCCCCTTAGTGTCAGGGATGGCGCCTGGGTGGGATTATTGTCGGTGCAAACTCGATGGGCCAAATGGCCGCCTTCTGCACTGTAGAGATTCTATGATTCTGTGGTCGAGAGCTTCGGGTTTGTCGGTGTCCAGATCACCAACAATCTGTCCTGCTCCCTCCACGGCGATGAAAGCCCACTAATGCCTCTATTTTCTCAGGAGGCTAAGGAAATTTGGCATGTCTGCTACAATTCTCACCAATTTTTACAAAAATACCATAGAAAGCATTCTTTCTGGTTGTATCCCAGCTTGGTATGGCTCTTGCTCGGACCAAAATCGCAAGAAACTACAAAGCATCGTGAACGAAGTCCATCTTGCAAACCAGCCTCCCATCCATTGACTCTGTCTACACGGCAAAGCAGCCAGCATAATGAAAGACCTCACGCATGCCAGATTTACTCTCTTCCACCTTCTTCCGTTGGAAAAAAGATACAAAAGTCTGAGATCACGAACCAACTGACTCAAGAGCAGCTTCTTCCCTGCTGCCACCAAACTTTTGAATGGCCTACCATATATTAATTTGATCTTTCTCTGTACCCTAGCCAAGACTGTAACACTACATTCTGCACTCTCCTTTCCTTCTCCCCTGTGTTCTGTACGAATGGTATGCTTTGTCTGTATAGCGCAGAAGAAACAATACTTTTCACTGTATATCAATAAATGTGACAATAAATCAAATAAAAATCAAATTTAAAAAACCAAATCAAAAGAAATGCATCAGCATTGCTGTGTATTGTGTGCAAAACAAGTGCACTTGCATCCCCAGTTTCCATACTTCCAGAACATAGGCTTTTATAACTCCTTGTTTGCAAGTGTCAGTGGAATTGTGTTTTGCGGTCTTTTTGTTTGGTTTGGCGCCCTTATTTGATCATTTTAAATTGTGCTATCTTTCAGTTTATTGTACTTTCCTTGTTTCTTTTTGCCACCACCACCGTTGGGGAGAGATATCCTCAGAAAGAACTGGGCAGGATTGGTTTTCCTTTGGCATTTCCTCTTGATCTCTGGAAACTTGAGGATGAGGAGAATTTGCAGAGAAATGTTCAGAAGAAGTCCACAGATTTTGTTCGAGCCTCTTTGCGAGTTTAAATGAATTCTAAGCTTGCCTTGCCACCTAATCTTCAGCAGGAAGTTCTTCCCGCAGATTGGCATTGGGTGCTTGTTGTGCCACAAGCAGGAAAGTAGTTTTGAGATCTTGGGAGTTGAAGGAACACAGTTGCTTGAAGCATAAAACCTGCAGACCAACCAGAGTATCAGTAAGGGACTACATACCATGCAGGCAGGTTGCTTTACCATAGGTAGAATTTCATCCTTGTTGTGCGCACTTAGCAGGTAGAACCAGAAGCTGCAGCGTATCCCGTTCCTGCCCACATCCAATTGGAATTCATGATATTATGCTGGCTGCCATTTAAGTGAATCAGATTGGTGGATTGGATCTGGCGAGGGTGGGCTCACGGTGGCACCCAGGTCCAATGGTGGCCCCCCACAAACTTCAAAAGTGGCTTCCACAGGCTGCAGAAGAATATCTGTGCAAGTCTTGGGAACAGCAGGAGGCCACAGCAGATCTGGAGGGGAATTTGAGCATCCAGCAAGCACCCCCTTTCCCCGATGACTGCCTCCAAGCCCTGATGTAGGTAGTCACCGCTAGGAGAGACATTCTGATGTCCAGGAATTGGAGGAGGAAGAAGCCATCCCGCCTCACCCAGGAAGCCAGGGCCAAGGTGGCAGTGCAGGTCAGTAGGCATGACCTAGTCCGGAGAACCTACATTGATAACCGAAAAAGTTTCATTGACCTGCGCTTGGCACAGGTGGGTACTGAGTGGACATTGAGCGGAATGGGCAGTGACGATGGTGGCCATCCATGGTTGCGATCTGGTGTGTGGGTCTCATGAAGCCTCAGATCTCACCGGGGCAGGGGGGATGGGGCACCTAGACATAGCGCCCGAAACAAACTTAAGACTCACTAGGCCAGTGTTTCCCAATCAACGTGCCGTGAAGACCCCCTCAAGGAGTAGTGAAAAAGATTTAAAACAATTCAAAATTCATGTAATTAAACTAAACTAAAACTAATTTTTGTCTTCAGCTCTGTGGTTGGAATCTCCAAGCCCCAACAAAGCTCCCTCACATGTGCCACATGGCCATGGTTTAGATTCTTTACGTTGGTCGGTCCCACGCGCATGACCAATGTGACTTAGAGTTGAAGACAAAGGTCCCATGCACCTGCACAAAAAACAAAAACTCAAAAAGGCTAAGTGCGAATCAGTTTCTTATCTTCCCGGCTCTGTTTTCCAGCGAGAACAGCTTCATGCCCAGAGAGTACTGTGTGCAGTTTTGGTCCCCTTACATGAGGCGGGGGGGGGGATAAGAACATAAATAAGAACATAAAAACATAAGAACTAAGAGCAGGAGTGGGCCACCTGGCCCCTCGAGCCTGCTCCTCCATTCAGTAAGATCATGGCTGATCTTTTCGTGGATTCAGCTCCACTTACCCGCCCGCTCACCATAACCCTTAATTCTTTTACTGTTCAAAAATTTATCTATCCTTGCCTTAAAAACATTCAATGAGGGAGCGTCAACTGCTTCACTGAGCAGGGAATTCCACAGATTCACAACCCTTTGGGTGAAGAAGTTCCTCCTCAACTCAGTCCTAAATTTGCTCCCCCTTATTTTGAGGCTATGCCACCTAGTTCTAGTTTCATCCGCCAGTGGAAACAACTTCCCTGCTTCTATCTTATCTATTCCCTTCATAATCTCATATGTTTCTATAAGATCTCCCCTCATTCTTCTGAATTCCAATGAGTATAGTCTCAGTCTCTCCTCATAAGCCAACCCTTTCTATTATTGCCACAGATGGAGTGCAATGAAGGTTCACCAGATTTGTTCCCGCAATGGAAGGTGTGTCCTATGAAGAGAAATTGGGCAAACTGGGCCTGTATTCTCCAGAGTTTTGAAAAATGAGAGATAATCCTGTTGAAACCTACAAAATACTAAAGGAATAGACAGGGTAGATGTGGGTAAGATGTTTTCCTTATTTGGGGAGACTAGAACCAGGGACAGAATTTCAAAATAAGCCACTTAGGACTGAGGTGAGAACTGTTGTTTACTCAGACGGTCGTGAATCTTTGGAATTCTCTAACACAGAGGGCTATGGAAGCTTAGCTATTGGGTGGAACTTTCACATATTTTTTCAATGTGTCAGGCTCTGGCTGAAAGTGGCATGTATTTCTTCAACTGCACGACCGAGCTTTTAGTCCAGATCTTGTGCCTCTCTGAGGAAAATAAAATGAGTGACATTTCGGCGGGGGACGGGGGAACCAGGGTGGGGGGGAAGCTGATAGAGCCAGCAAGGCCAGCTATACAGAGATCTTTCAAGAGTGAGCGACCCGATAAGCACTGAAAGTGAATAGTCCCCAGATCACACCCACTCCCTCCCCCTTGTACATAGTATGATCCCCCTCAGAAGCAACAGGGCTCCTGTTCCCATCCTCTCCTCCCCCTGCTGCGTCAACATCGGGGCCACCATCTCTCACCCCCACCCCCTTGCAGGCATCGGGGCGACTGCTCCGTGCTCCTCCCCCCCCCAAAAAACCACCACAGTTTCGAGCACATTCTTCCCCCCTCACAGACATCAGCCCTCCCCACACACATAAAAGGAACCCCTCCCATGGGGCTGCCCAGCCTAGGGCCCACCCTAACATTGCCCCCTGGCACAAGTTAGCACTGTGCCAGCCTCTCTACTGGGGGCTTACCTTGGTGCCCTTGGTGGGATCCTACGACTGCTCTCCGTTTTCTCAAACCTGTTGTGAACCTTGCTGACGTGATGCGTCATGTTGGAGAGGTTTCAATATTCTGTGAGGGGGGATAATGTGCAGGGGAGGCCCCTTAAACATATATTCAAACATTCAAATGTACTTAAAGGAGGAAACTTTGTTACATCACTGGCGAGGGGTGGGGAAAATCGGGAAATAATCTCATTATGGGACATGTAGTTTATTCCGTAACCTATCATTAACACAGAGGAGTGGCTGTCAGTCCATAGTTTGATTGATAGCTCCAAGCGGTTATAAAGTCTTTGATGTGGGGATATAAATGCAAATGTTTGTTTTTGAAAGAGATTAAACACTTGAAGGAATGTAAGTGAAGTTTTTTATTTGATCATCGTCCCAAAACATAACAATCTTATAATCCTCATGTTTTTAAAAAAGGAAAAAAAACAGAAAAGAAAGCAAAAATATAAAACATGACATTGTCAAAGTCTCCAACAATTCATTATTATCTGAAGGAGCACTTTTAAAAGAACACTTTTAAAACTTCATTTTCTGGGCCAGAGGTTAATTGGCAGTCATTAATAATTATCATGCAATTAAAAGGACACTTATGCTGTAAAATACTGGTCTTAACTTTGTGTGGTGAGTTTAATAGAAAACTGATGTTCACCGATAACAATTTCATGAAAGTCAAGGGGGGATTACTGCAATGCCACTTTCATAAAGTGCTTCAAATTGTCTAGCAACTTGTGGTGATATGGAATTCACAGAGAAACCTTCTTCACCACATGATGCTAGATGGTGTGCGTCATTCACATGCCATTACTATTCCAGAAGATTCTGGCCCAATAAATGTGATATGCACATGTCAATGAAGTGATGCTGTAATTTAATCTTCTGGTTGACATTCTGAATTTCAACCTGCCCTAAAGTCTGACAAGCTAACTTATCTACAGCAAAAGAAGCCAAATGGCAAGAAAACTCATTTTCTTGTTGACGGGATTTAAAGGATCCACAGATCACCTGAAGAATCCAGAGATCACCTGAAGAATCCAGAGATCATCTGAAGGATCCACAGATCACTTGAAGGATTCACAGATCACTGGAATTGACAGATTAAATCATTGTCTTTTTACTCAGTTGCTGCCATTTATAATTATAAAGAGGCTAAAATTACAAGTTGCCCTGAAATGCCAGATGTGATTCCACAACGACAGAAGATGATCACATTTGTCATAGGAAGAGAGATGATAATTATCACCCTCAGGTGTAAGTTTTCCATTTTTAATCTCAGTCATTCCAGATAAGGCAGAGAATGAATGAACTGAATTCTTGTAAAACTGGTTTACACAATGGAATCTAAAATTAAACATATCACATTAATTCATGAAAATAAAATAGTTAAAGGTGGGATCTAAGTACAGCGGAAAAGTATTGATAAATTCACGAAACAGAACAGGATGAGTGAGCAAACAGAGATGGGACCTTGTGTTTAACAGTTCTGTACTGAGACTAGCCAAGTGATGTACTGCAGAGCTGAACAAATCTGGCTTGAATCAGTTTTTAGACAAAGCCTTTACAATGTACCTTATTAGCAAAAGTAGGTGGGCTGTGGTAGAGATGTAAATGAGGAATCCATTGCATCTTCATGGGGTTGAGAGCTACCTCCGATCAAGATCAACCTAAAATGATTACCCTTTTGGTTTCAAATGAATTTACTACTTATGAGCATAACAGACATATTTGTTTGCTGGTAATCACTTATATGTTCAACAAATTTTGAAAGTTAATTTGTTCCTTAGGTTTGGCTGGAAGTTCTATTTGGTGTTAGTCCAGCATTCCCTTGCACCTGACGCACTTGTCTTTCAAGGTGGTACATTTTGAGAGCTGGTGTCAAAGTAGCCAGCAGTCATGTTGAGTTGCTCCTGTGCATCCCACTGCAATTGCAAGGGACCTGTGAATGTTTAGATTGTGTATGAAATTCCAGCCATGCGACCGCTTTATTCTGGATGGCACATTGATCCAGTCTCATCCATCCAAGTGGACAACATTCCATCACACTTCAGACCTGTGCTTTGTAGGTTGGAGAAGCTTTAGGGAGTCTGAAGGTGAGCCATGTTCTGTAGAATATCCAGTCAGTGGTCTGCTATAGTAGCCACAGTGCTAATCTAGCTTCCAGTTGAGTTTCTGGTCAATGATGACCCCCATGATGTTGATGGTGGGAAACTTGCAAATGTTGAATGTCAAGGTGTGGTGGTCAACTCATCTGTTGTAATGGCCATTGTTTGGTACTAGTATGGCATAAATATTACTCGACAATTATCACACCAAGACTGGATGTTGTCCAGGTCCTATTGTGTGCTAGCATGGGCTATTTCGTTATCTGAGGAACTGCAATGGAGCAGAACACTGTGCAGTAGCCAGTAAACAACCTCCACTTCTGACCTTATGATGGAGGGAAGGTCATTGTTGAAGCAGCTGAAGAAAGCTGAGCCTAATGTATGCTCTGAGGAATTCCTGTAGTGAGTCCAGGAGCTGGAATGATTCACTTCTTTGATTCCATTAGTTTGAACGAAATGCCAAAAGGACAGTGTGCTAACCTGCAGAGCTTTCTAATGTTGCAATAAAACATTTTCAGATTAAAATCAGAATTGGTTTAGATTAAACAAATAATGAAAACATGAAGTGATAACCAGTAAACCGAAAGATTCAATATCACAAATGTCATCAAACTAAGTTGAGATTACAGGGTGATTTCATGACCTAAAAGTTTATTTATTAGTCACAAGTAAGGCTTACTTTGACACTGCAATGAAGTTACTGTGAAATTCCCCTAGTCGCCACACTCTGGTGCCTGTTCGGGTCAATGCACCTAACCAGCACATCTTTCAGACTGTGGGAGGAAACCGGAGCACCTGGAGGAAACCCACGCAGACACGGGGCCACTGTATCGCCCCACTGTGCCACCATGCCGCACCAGGACTAGTGTTTCTACTAGGACCTGACGCTCCGAGTGGAAACACATCTCTGTACATTGCAGGCAGGTAACCTTGAATTCTCCTAACATTAATAAAGATTTCCTGGGAAGGGCTCCTATGACTGTTACTTCCAATTGGGAGTGTCCCACCACAGAGTCACTCTTTATATTCTTAGGATCACGTATGAATCTTATTAAAAGAAGCTCCACTTGAAGCATACACAGTTTGTCTCGATAAATGTGGAACAATTAACAAAACGATGCTTTTGTTTTATTCAGAGAGGATTTGTGATTGTCCACCCATACTGGTGACACGCTGATTGCTTTTCAGTGAGCCTCCCAATTTTAAACTCTTTGGCAGCTGCTCTGCCCTGACATTAAACTCATCAGCTTTCCATTCACATTACAGACATTTAACAGGTGCTTGTCTGTGAGTTTCAACACCAAGCACTCTCCAACTTGACAGCAGAGTGCTGTGATAATACAGGATCTGGGATGTGGTAATATTATTCTCAATAACAGTTTGTAGAGCAGACCCACACCAAGAATTATGAATGACTTTCATTATATATAGACCTCTCCATCGGTGTGAAAATGGGGGAAGAGGCTGCAAATCAGGGACCTGTCCCTGAACATGGCACCTACCATTTCACAGGGGCAGGAACGGGTCCAGATCACAATTTGCACTTGCACGTTTCACAGATGTGGCTACCCGACTAAATCACCAGCTGCCTCCTCTCTTGTCTAATTTTGGTGACCAATTTGTATGAGACAAAATGTGCACAGGTTACACCTGGTAGGAGCAAGCTTAAATTTTGTAGAATCCTTTGGAGAGGTGGGATACCTCTTTGGAAAGGTAGGGTGCCCCTTTGGATATGGTCCCAGGACAGATTTGGGGGAAATCAGATGCCTATAGGGGGAGGTCTGTGGCCCTTTGGATTGATTAAACTAGGTAGGAATGTGCGCCAAAAGTGCAAAAACTCATTAATTGTCAAGCTCATTGGAACTGTCACAGTGTCAAAATGAACTGTCGGAAGCATTTGTCGAAGTATGTAAAACTCCTTTTAGATCATTGAAAAAAATCATTATTTGCTATTTTACACTGTTGATATCGGGTGGCACATAGGCTAACACTGCTGCCTTACAGCGCCAGGGATCCAGGTTCAATACCAGCGTTGGGTGAGTGTTTGTGTGGAGTTTGCATGTTCTCCCCGTGTCTGTGTGGGTTTCCTCTGGGAGTTTGATTTCCTCTAGTCTAGGTTAGATGGATTACCCATGGCAACTGTGTGGGGTTATGGGGATAGGGCCTGGGTAAGATGCTCTGTTGGAGAGTTTGTGCAGGCTCGATGGTCCAAATAGCCTTCTTCTGCATTGTAGAGATTTTATGATTCTATATACCCTGTCTGTTGACATATACCTGAGTGTTTCCATTACTGGATTAGTGCTGATTTCATAACCTTCCATTAGCACAGTAGAATACCTTCAATTTCCTAAAACATAGGCGCAGGAGTAGACCATTCAGCCCATCGAGTCTACTCTATCATTCAGTATGATCATGGTTTATCATCCACTTCAATGCCTTTTTCCTGCACCATCCCATATCCCTTTATACCATTGAAATCTGTCAATCTCTGCTTTAAACATACTCAGTTGGGCAATTTTCATCCCCACGTTCACTGTCAAGACAGAACAGCGATGCAAGTTGTGGTAAACCACTGTTAGCTTATTGCCTGTGTGTGTGACATGCCTGGACACGTCCCTGCCGGCCTTGCCTGGGACTCCTCCCCCCCCCTGCACCAGGTATAAAGGTGACTGCTCCCCACCCCCTGCCTCAGTCTGGACCAGTTCATCGGCATGGGTGTGCTCCAAGTCTTTTGCTCATAAAAGCCTATTTGTTCTTGCATACAAACGAGTCTTTGCTTGATTGGTGGTGCATCAATTTTATTAGCAAAAGTTTTGGGATGGAGCAGATACTGAAACCCGACAAACTCGAATTGGACCCTCAAGCTGTAGGAGCCTCTAACAGCTTCGATCACTGGCTGCGCTGTTTCAAAACTTTCCTCACCTCCTCCTCCTCCGTCGTCCGGACCGAAACCGACAAGCTACACGTGCTCCACGCCCGGGTAAGCAATCAAGTATTCTCGATGGTTAGAGACGCTGAAACTTACAAGGATGCGATCGAACTTTTAAAAGGCCAGTACAACAAACAGTCTAATGAAATCTACGCCAGACATCTTCTGGCTACTCGCAGACAACAGCCAGGAGAATCGGGTGATGAATTCCTGCATGCGTTGCGAGCACTTGGCAGGGCCTGCAACTGCAAGACCGTAACAGCCGCCCAAAACACTGAGGACTTAATCAGAGATGCCTATGTCACGGGTATCAGGTCAAACTATATCCGACAACGACTGCTGGAACAGGGTGGGCTGGACCTACAAAAGACTGTGGCGCTTGCCGAGTCGTTAGAGGTGGCCTTCCGTAATCTCAAGGCCTACACTCCCGACCACGGGAGTGCATCGTGGACACCGTGGCCGCCGCCACCTCTGTACTCGGGAGGGCCGCAGGCCTATGTCACGCCATGTCCCACCAATGACCCGACCACTGCGGCAGTCTCCGGAGACCCGAAGTGCTACTTCTGTGGCCTGGGGAAGCACCCCCGACAACGCTGCCCGGCGAAGGATGCGATCTGCTCTGGGTGTGGAAAGAAGGGCCATTACGTGAAGGTATGCACAGCAAAATCGACCTCCAAGCCCAGTAGCGCCGCGTGCGACCCGCGGGGGCCACCATCTTGGGCGCCGGTAGCCGCGTGTGAGCCGTGTCGGCCACCATCTTGGACGCCATCAGCCGCGTGTGGGCCGTGCGGGCCGCCATCTTGAACACCATCAGCCGCATGTGGGCCGTGCGGGCCGCCATTTTGGACGCCATCAGCCGCGTGTGGGCCATGCGGGCCGCCATCTTGGACGCTGTCAGCCACATACGACTACTCGCAAAATCCAATGGTGGCTTTGATTACGCTGGACCAATCCAGGCCTCACCAACTCGCCAGGTCCATGATGGACATCGAGGTAAACGGTCGCATTACAAACTGTTTATTTGACTGTGGGAGTACGGAGAGCTTTATTCACCCTAACACAGTGAGTCGCTACGCCCTTTCCATACTGCCAGTGAAGCAAACGATCTCCATGGCTTCAAAGTTCCACTCGGTGGATGTCCTCGGGGACTGCGTGGCGACCCTGACTGTACGGGGCACAGTGTACAAAAATTTCAGGCTCCTCGTGCTGCCACAACTCTGTGCTGCCGTACTTCTGGGGCTAGATTTCCTGAGTCACCTTCAGAGCGTCACTATGGAGTATAATGGGCCTTTTCCCCCGCTCTCCGTTTGCAATCAGCAGTTCTTAGATCACCCACCGCGCACCACCTGCAGCCTCTCGTTCCTTAAAGTCACCCCCCCCCCTCACTGTTTGAAAATCTCATCCCCGATTACAAGCCCATCGCCACCAAGAGCAGATGGTACAGTGCTGGAGACAGAGCTTTTATCAGGTCCGAAGTGCAACGGCTCCTAGGGGAGGGGATCATTGAGGCCAGTACCAGCCCCTGGAGAGCCCAAGTAGTAGTTGTTAAAACTGGGGAGAAACATCGCATGGTCATTGACTACAGTCAGACCATTAACCGATACACGCAGCTGGATGCGTACCCCCTTCCCCGCATATCTGACATGGTTAATCAGATTGCGCAATATCGGGTGTTCTCCACCATCGACTTAAAATCTGCATACCACCAGCTCCCTATCCGCCCAGAGGACCGCCAATATACTGCCTTCGAGGCGGATGGCCGCCTCTATCACTTCCTTAGGGTCCCCTTCGGCGTCAACAACGGGGTCTCTGTTTTCCAGCGTGAGATGGACCGAATGGTAGATCAGAATGGGCTGCGGGCCACCTTCCCGTACCTGGATAACGTCACCATCTGCGGCCATGATCAGCAGGACCACGACGCCAACCTCCACAAATTCCTCCACACCGCCACACTCCTAAATCTGACCTATAATAAGGAGAAGTGCATATTCCGCACACACCGCCTCGCCATCCTTGGTTGTGTTGTGGAAAACAGGGTAATCGGTCGCGATCCCGACCGCATGCGTCCCCTCCTGGAACTCCCCCTCCCCACCAGCCTCAAAGCACTGAGGAGATGCCTGGGCTTCTTCTCGTATTACGCCCAGTGAGTGCCCAATTATGTGGATAAAGCCCGTCCGCTCATCAAATCCACCTCTTTTCCCCTGATGGCAGAGGCCCGCCTGGCCTTCGACCGCATCAAAGCAGACATCGCGAAGGCCACGATCCACGCTGTAGACGAATCCATCCCGTTCCAGGTGGAGAACGATGCATCTGACTTCGCCCTCGCCGCCACCCTTAACCAGGCGGGCAGACCCATGGCCTTCTTCTCACGAACCCTCCAAGGCCCTGAAATTCGACACTCCTCTGTCGAAAAGGAGGCCCAAGCCATAGTGGAAGCTGTACGGCACTGGCGCCACTACTTAGCTGGTAAACGATTCACCCTACCAACGATCAGTTGCATTCATGTTTAATAACACGCAGCGGGGCAAGATCAAAAACGATAAAATATTGAGGTGGAGAATCGAGCTCTCCACCTACAATTACGACATCTTATACCGGCCCGGGAAGCTCAATGAGCCTCCAGACGCCCTGTCCCGGGGAATATGTGGCAGCGCACAAATAGACCAATTGCAGACTCTCCACAACGACCTCCGCCACCCGGGGGTCACCAGGTTTTTTCACTTCATTAAAGCCCGTAACCTGCACTACTCCACTGAGGAAGTCAGGTCTATAACCAGACACTGCCAGGTCTGCGCAGAGTGCAAGCCGCACTTCTATCGGCCAGACAGAGCACACCTCATAAAAGCCACCCACCCTTTCGAACGCCTAAGCGTCGACTTCAAAGGCCCCCTCCCCTCTTCTGACCGCAACATATACTTCCTCAACGTCATTGACGAATATTCACGTTTCCCCTTCGCTATTCCCTGCCCGGATATGACCTCGGCCACGGTTGTCAGGGCCCTGCACAGCCTCTTCACCCTGTTCGGTTTCCCTAGCTATATCCATAGCGACCGGGGATCCTCCTTTATGAGTGATGAGCTGCGACAGTACCTGCTCTCCAAAGGCATAGCCTCAAGTAGGACCACCAGCTACAACCCCAGGGGGAACGGACAGGTAGAGAGGGAGAACGCGACAGTCTAGAAGGCTGTTTTACTAGCCCTGAGATCTAAAGGTCTTCCAGTCACCCGCTGGCAAGAGATCCTCCCTGATGCACTACACTCAATTAGATCACTCCTTTGCACAGCTACCAATGCTACCCCTCATGAAAGAATGTTTGTTTTCCCCAGGACGTCCTCCTCGGGGACCTCACTACCGTCGTGGCTGACGTCCCCAGGCCCTGTCCTGCTCCAGAAGCACGTGAGGACCCATAAGTCGGACCCCCTGGTCGAAAGGGTCCAACTCCTCCATGCCAACCCCCAATACGCCTATGTGGCGTACCCCGACGGGCGGGAGGACACAGAGTCTATTCGAGACCTGGCACCCGCAGGTGCCCCAGGGACCACTGCGACCCACAACCCCACACCCCCAACTCCCAACGTTGTCCATACAGCACCAGAGCCACAGCACGCTTCCCGAGCCCCCGTATACAGCACGCCTGAGCCCCAGGAGTCGCCACCACGCACCTGACAATCTGAAGGGACTACAGACGACTCCAGCGACTACGACCTGGCGCCTGAACCAACACTGCGGCCACCTGAACCGACACCACAACCGGCACTACGGCGGTTGCAGCGGCAGATCAAGCTGCCAGAGAGACTAAATTTGTAATTCTGTAAAAAGCGTTCCACCCACCTCACCCCCGCCGGACTCTTTTTTTAAAAACGGGGTGAATGTGGTAAACCACTGTTAGCTTATTGCCTGTGTGTGTGACATGCCTGGGCACGTTCCTGCAGGCCCTGCCCGGGACTCCTCCCCCCACTGCACCAGGTATAAAGGCGACTGCTCCCCACCCCCTGCCTCAGTCCGAACCAGTTCATCGGTATGGGTGTGCTCCAAGTCTTTTGCTAATAAAAGCCTATTTGTTCTTGCATACAAACTAGTCTTTGCTTGATTGATAGTGCATCACAAGTGAAAAGTGCGGAGTGAATCGGGAAAGGCCTCAGTCTTATGTAAACAGACAGAGTGAAACAGCAAGCACTGATTTTAACTGCAGGCTGCTTTTTTATTTAAAGGACAGAGATTTAACCGCTTTAACAACGTGCCAGTTCTTTCCATTGCTTGACAGTTCCAGTGAGTTTATCCACTTTTTATGCTTGTTCATGTCTACCTTAAACAACCGCAAAAGGCAATTGACCTCTCCAAAAGAGCTCTGGCAGCTTTAGAACCTCCTGTGAAAGGTCTAAAGCCCACACGCCATGTTTTGGATATTTCAGTTACGAAAATTGGATCTGTTTGTAGCCAGCTGCATTTTCAAATGTGCAGCTGCCTCTGTGAGCCATAGATGTGCAAATTACAATCCACCCTGTTTCCCCCCCCTCCCCCCACGAGTGAAAATGGGTGGGGTGGGGGAGATGCCATGTTTGGGGGGGGGTAAGACTTGTGGAATTGGGTCTCCGGCATAATGTTGGCGAATTAAGACCCTCCCTGGCCGATTGAAAAGTCAGACAGCCGCAACAAGATACCATTTTCTGGAGAAGACAATTCGGACAGCAACTTACTGATTTACACCTTTAACTATACATGTCTGGTTGCTGTCTCATTAACTGATATGATGCACAAAGTATTCTACTGCTAGTGCACCTGGCATACCTCTTCAAGATCACATTGATTAAGTGCTGTAAATCCTGAGGTCAATTAGGGAATCTCTGTTTGAGAGTTGAGAGCTGTTTGTAAATTTGTAGCCCAGGAGAAGTGACGGTCCTCCCTGAGACACCAATGCCTGGGAAATATGGCAGATATATATTGAATTTGAGAATTATAGGTTGATGTTATAATTGAGCTATTTTAAAAAAAAATCTTTTATTGCATGAGTTGAAGGGTTAAAAACGAAGGCCAGCCACGCAAAGAGAATTCCTAGGGCTGTTTGAGCTCCGTGTTAGTAGCTTAAGATATTAAATAAGCTAATTAAATTCCAAACTTGTTCCTCTACCATCATATGAGCAATTTATAACACTCAGGGTAAACGATGCAATGCAAATAAGATTCTATTAACAAAACTGCTTTTTAAAAACTGTATATTGCACAGTTTGAACATTTTGACACTAAGATATTGTTTCAGCATAGGGTTCTTATAATGTCTATTCAAATTAAATTTGCTTTTTATCTATTATTACAGTTTAATCTTGCAACATGTCGAATCAAGAATGCACACAGATATTAGTTGGCCTTGGGAAAGGTTGCAGCACCAACACAATTCTCACTGACCAGGCCAAGGATATGACAGTGCTCAGAGACCAACCTTATAGGATAAACATTGCGAAGGAAGCAGAGCCTGTGAGCCACCTTGGTGCCAGACCTATGCATAAAAGTACACTGATACTGGAAAAAAGACCTGCTGTAACAGACTATACAAGCTCCTATAAGCAAGTAAGCTCCCTGATAGGCACTTTATAAATTTACAGAAATAAATGTTAGTTGCCGATAATAAATGTAGCACTTAATGTGCTTGGACAGAACACATTTTAACCCATTTTTAATTTCAGTTCAAATCGTTTTTTTCAACTCTTTTTTCCCTTCTCTTTTCTCTCCACCGCCCATGTTGCCAACACCGTGAACAATATTTTTAATGAGGTATGTTGTTGAATGCATGGGATTGCAACATTGATATTCCTACATGACCAATCTCCGTCCATTAATGAGCAACTGAAACGTGCTCACTGTTTAAATTTTACTCTCCATTGTTCCTTCAGCCACACATGACTGAGAATCCTACACAAACACAATCATCTTCTTCACATTCACTCTACCACTAATTGAATGGGGGACTAGAATTTACCAATTTATAGACCCATGAGAACCAACACCAACCACGTTTTTTTCTAATGTTGGTGCCACTTTGATACATCATGATGTAATTATTCTTTACAGCACCTTATTCTGAGCTAAATGATGGTCAATTTTATTACCTCCACCACAGAACGTAGGCTGCGATAATGTTTTTACCCCTGTTTGTGGACCGTTTGACTGCAAACACTGTACCTCAAAAACTGGATAAAAGCAAATTACTGCGGATGCTGGAATCTGAAACCAAAAGAGAAAATGCTGGAAAATCTCAGCAGGTCTGGCAGTGTCTGTAAGGAGAGAAAAGAGCTGACGTTTCGAATCCAGACGATCCTTTGTCAAAGCTAAAAGGCATAGGAAGTGGGAGATATTTATACTGCAGGGTGAGGGAATGAAAGATGAGTCATAGCCACAGAAACCAGGGGAAAAGACTGCTAATGGCTGTCCACAGAGAGAATAAAGGGTGTGAATGGCCAAATGGCAGAGAAGCTGTAATCAGAGGATAAACTGTGACAGATGAAGATGCGGAGGGAGGGGGGAGATGGGTGGGAGAGAGATAAAATTGAGAAAAAGAGAAAAGGGGAAGCAAAGGCAGAGAAAAGGTAAGAAATCGGAGGATAAAATGGGGGAGAGAGTGGGGGGGGGGTGAAAGAAAAATAAAGGCAATAAAGAAATGAAAGGTAGAGAACAGTTAAAAATTAAGTAAAATGAACACAGAGGGGTGGAGGTGGGGTAGAGCTAATCATCTGAAGTTATTGAATTCGATGTTGAGACCGGAACGCTGTAAAGTACCGAGCCGGAAGATGAGATGCTATTCCTCCAGTTTGTGTTGAGCTTCACTGGAACATTGCAGCAGACCAAGAACATAAAAACATAAGAAATAGGAGCAGGAGTAGGCCATCTAGCCCTTCGAGCCTGCTCCGCCATTTAATAAGATCATGGCTGATCTGAGGAGAATCAGTTCCACTTACCCGCCTGCTCCCCATATCCCTTAATTCCCTTATCGATCAGAAATCTATCTTCCCGTGATTTAAACATATTCAACGAGGAAGCCTCCACCACTTCAATGGGCAGAGAATTCCAGAGATTCACCACCCTCTGAGAGAAGAAGTTCCCCTCAACTCTGTTCTGAACCGGCCCCCCCCTTATTTTGAGGCTGTGCCCTCTAGTTCTGGTTTCCCTTCTAAGAGAATCTCTCAACCTCTACCCTATCCAGCCCCTTCATTATCTTATCTGACCAAGGACAGATATGTGGGCATGGGAGCAGGATTGTGTGTTAAAATGGCAGCAACCGGAAGGTCAAGGTCCTGATTGCGTGCAATTCTGAGTCTGCACGTCCTCCCCACATCTGCATAGGTTTCTTCCGGGTGCTCCGGTTTCCTCCCGCAGTCTGAAAGACATGCTGGTTATGTGCATTGGCCCATGCTAAATTCTCCCTCAGTGTAGCTGAATAGACGCTGGAGTGTGGCGATTAGGAGATTTTCACAGTAACTTCATTGTTTGTTACAAATTTTAATCCAGTGCTTTTTGTTCTTCTGATCTGTGGACTCTTGGCATGGTTCTTGGTTACTGGTATGCATGACCCTTCTTCCTGCGACAGACTGTCTGTACTCGGCACTCCCTTGAGGCAGATCTATTAGTACTAAACAGGTTACATAACAGGCACGTTCCTTTAGAGCATAGTGTGTTCCAACCTCAGGGTGAGAGTCTAACACATGACGGACTGATGTCAGTGATACGTCCATCAGCTATGTCATACATTAGCATATCCATTCCTTTAACCCTTACACAACACTTATGACTGACTTATGTGGGGTAAGGGGCCAGATTTTCCCTTTCATTGGAGGCTATAAACAGGGGAGCGAGGTGAAAAATCTGGTGGAGGCTTCACAGTTCAATGGCATTACCATTTCTGGCTGAAGGTGAAATTGCGTAGCCTGATTTTTTGAAAGATGACTGCTCTCTCATGCTGTGTTAAAGGCACGGTGAAGCTATGGGAACGATTTTGTGCCATTTCCACCTCGATTGCACTCACATCCACACAAAGGCTTTCAGGTTGTTTGGCACCAGGGAAAAGGGCAAGGGAAATTTGATGTGCTGAGCAGGTAAACTCCAACCGCCTTATTGCTATCAGCCGTTCTACCAACTGTTGCGAGATAGACTTTCCCCTCGCTTCACATATCTCACAACAGGTTTTTCATGGGCAATTCCTTACTCTTTTTGGATGAAGTGCAAAGGAAGAAGGCCAGGCTAGTGGGGTTGCACAGTAGCAGAATGGCACCCACCCGGGTGGCACAATGGTTAGCACTGCTGCTTCACAGCACCAGGGACTCAGGTTCGATTCCCGGCTTGGGACACTGTCTGTGCGGAGTCTGCACATTTTCCCTGTGTCTGCGTGGGTTTCCTCCGGGTGCTCCAGTTTCCTTCCACAGTCCGAAAGAGGTGCTGGTTAGGGTGCATTGGCCATGCTAAATTCTCCCTCAGTGTACCCGAACAGGCGCCAGAGTGTGGTGACTAGGGGATTTTCACAGTAACTTCATTGCAGTGTTAATGTAAGCCTACTTGTGACACTAATAAATAAACCTAAAAATTAAACTTACCCATACTAACAGATCCAAGTATACAGAGACACTTGTACTTGTCTGAGAATACCTGGGCAGATTTACCTTTGGAAAGAAAGTTGTCACAATGTTATGCCACATGCTGCAACCCACATCCACTGTATAAATTATTCTTCTGGTGGAAATTAGGATCACCAACTGTCCTTAATTCCTGTGCCACAGGTTAATTTCAGGCTGGTTTTGGAATATCTGTGATGTAAATCTATGCACTGATTCACGAAACAAGCCATTGATACGTTGTTAATTTCTAGAACTATCAACTGAATTAGCTTTCCCATGGATAACAAGCACCAATGTTACAGCGTATTTCCTTTTTACCCAGTAGCAGGATTCCACAGACACAAGGTGTCAGGGATGATACCCACAAGACCATGTACAGTAATGAGAATTAATAGTTGGCAACCTTCCTAGATTGTCCTGGTGTCTCCTGGTGTCACCTGGAATTACAGATTAATCTTTGGGACAGTCTTGTGAGAAACCAAGGGGAATATCATCGAGACATTTTCCCTTTCCAGTTTGCTCCAGTTGTCCTCATAACAAACAGCAGAGGCACAGCACTCCCATGATGCCATGCAGTCCAGGTTGCTCTAATCAATAAAAACTGTGACGTAGAGTAGTTTTGGAAGTGCCAATGATTGTGGGTGTCGTACTCACCGATATTAACAATTGATGTGTTGGGCAGTCACTGCTGAGTATGTGCGTCCAGGCTAATGAGAGGCAGGAGGCCAAGTGATGAAACCTCCCATAATCAGCAAGTAACTCTATTAGCATTGTGTTCACGGGAAGCTTGTCTGTCACAGCAATCCACAATCCTGCAACTAAATGGCCACTTCCTTGGAAGCTGCCGTGGTGTCTTTATTTTAATGAACTCTGCAATGCCACTGCTGTTTGGCAAGGCAAATCTCCCTGCCGCTGCTGCAAATGAGGACAGAGAACTTGGTGCTCAGCCAAATGGTGTCAAGCTTCTTGAGTGTTGTTGGAGCTGCACTCATCCAGGCAAGTGAAGAATACTCCATCACACTCCTGACTTGTGCCTTGTAGAATGTG
Organism: Mustelus asterias; assembly: GCF_964213995.1. Classification (NCBI taxonomy): domain Eukaryota; kingdom Metazoa; phylum Chordata; class Chondrichthyes; order Carcharhiniformes; family Triakidae; genus Mustelus; species Mustelus asterias. Next base: position 71,865,192 of record NC_135823.1, read on the forward strand.
GACAGGCTTTGGAGAGTCAGGAGGTGAGTTACTCGCCGCAGGATTCCTAGCCTCTGACCTGCTCTTGCAGCCACAATTTACAATGCTGGTCCAGTTCCATTTCTGGACAATGGTAACCCCCCAGAATGTTGATGGTGAGTGATTCAGTGATGGTAATGCTATTGAAAGTCAAGGGGGGATGGTTAAACTCTTGCTTGTTGGAGATGGTCATTGCCTGGCACTTGTGTAGTGCGAATGTTACTTGCCACTTGTCAGCTCAAGCTCTGCATACGAATTCATTTCACATTGATAAGTATTGTGGGCAGCACGGTAGCACAGTGGTTAGCACTGCTGCCTCTCAGTGCCAGGAATCCGGGTTCGATTCCCGGCCTGGGTCACTGTCTGTGTGGAGTTTGCACATTCTCCCCATGTCTGCATGGGTTTCCTCTGGGTGCTCCAGTTTCCTCCCACAGTCCAAAAGATGTGCTGGTTAGTTGCACTGACCATGTTAAATTCTCCCTCAAAGTACCTGAACAAGCACTGTGTGGCAACTAGGGGATTTTCACAGTAACTTCATTGCAACGTTAATGTAAGCCTATTTGTGACACTAATAAATAAACTAAACTTCAAACTAGGGCAATCCGCAAACAAAAATCAGACCCTTGTTCTGTAAATGGAATCCAAAAAGTCTAGCTTTAAGAAGCAGAGCAAATGATTTCTCCTATCTCGACACCTGATGTGTCGTGTAGAGATTGGTTTCAGTAATATTGTACAAGTGGCAGAATCTGTGCTGCTGAAAATACTCATCCACAAGTAAATGAATCAAGCTGGTAAGATAGGATAGCGGAGCACTCCTGTTCCACCAGTACTGCAAGGTAGAACAGCTTGGATGATATGTTGCTGTATATTGGGCACAAGACCTCGGCTGCCAGTTTACCGTTTCCCCTATGTCTGTCCTCCGATCAAATGGGAGCAGAATCTTTACATTTATACATTTGAATTCCTGTATTATTACTGGTAGATGGTTTGCGCTGCTGCTTAGGTGTTGACCTTGATTAGCTGTGCTATTTTTGCTTTATTTCTGTACCTCTTTTTTTATTCTGTTCTGTTTCTCAGTCTCTCAATCTCCTGATCTGATTCTCTGTGTGATCTTATCTTGTTTGTTATTTTGGACAGAATGTCTTGGCAGGTGGTTAGGCTAAGCACTGGGAATGTATTTTGAGTTTGCCCTTCCTCCTTGCTGTTGTCAGTCACACCATTTGGCCCATGATCATTGCTGCGCACATATCCATGAGCTGTAATTCTCTTCCCACATCTGCATCCCTCATTACCTTTTCTTTCCCCTTCTTTCCTTCCCAGTGCCTTGTCTCTCATCACGGTCACTACACTCTCCCCTGGCCTTTATCCCCTGTCCCTTTTCACTTGTCCCCAGTCTCTCTCAAGGGTTGTTTATCTCAGCCAATCTGGTTAGAATCATAGAATCATACAGCGCAGAAGGGGCCCTTTGGCCCAATGAGTCCACACCGACACATTAGAAACACCTGAACGCCTAACTAATCCCATCTACCAGCACTTGGCCCATAGCCCTGAATGTTATGATGTGCCAAGTGCTCATCCAGGTACTTTTTAAAGGATGTGAGGCATCCCACCTCCACCACCCTCCCAGGCAGCACATTCCAGACCACCACCACCCTCTGGGTAAAAAAGGTTTTCCTTACATCCCCCCTAAACCTCCTGCCCCTCACCTTGGACCTATGTCCTCTTGTGACTGACCTTTCAACTAAGGGGAACAGCTGCTCCATATCCACTTTGTCCATGTCCCTCATATTCTTGTACACCTCGATCAGGTCGCCCCTCAGACTTCTCTGGTCCGACGAAAATAACCCAAGCCTACCCATTCTCTCTTTATAACTTAAATGTACCATCCCAGGCGGTATTCTGGTGAATCTCCTCTGTACCCCCTCCAGTAAAATCACATCCTTCCTATAATGTGGCGACCAGAACTGTACACAGTACTCTAACTGTGGCTGCACACAGTACTCTAACTGTGGCTGTACACAGTACTCTAACTGTGGCTGTACACAGTACTCTAACTGTGGCTGTACACAGTACTCTAACTGTGGCTGCACACAGTACTCTAACTGTGGCTGCACACAGTACTCTAACTGTGGCTGTACACAGTACTCTAACTGTGGCTGTACACAGTACTCTAACTGTGGCCGTACACAGTACTCTAACTGTGGCTGTACACAGTACTCTAACTGTGGCCGTACACAGTACTCTAACTGTAGCCTCACACAGTACTCTAACTGTGGCTGCACACAGTACTCTAACTGTGGCCTCACACAGTACTCTAACTGTGGCTGTACACAGTACTCTAACTGTGGCTGTACACAGTACTCTAACTGTGGCTGTACACAGTACTCTAACTGTAGCTGCACACAGTACTCTAACTGTGGCTGTACACAGTACTCTAACTGTAGCTGCACACAGTACTCTAACTGTGGCTGCACACAGTACTCTAACTGTGGCTGTACACAGTACTCTAACTGTGGCTGCACACAGTACTCTAACTGTGGCTGTACACAGTACTCTAACTGTAGCTGCACACAGTACTCTAACTGTGGCTGCACACAGTACTCTAACTGTGGCTGTACACAGTACTCTAACTGTGGCTGCACACAGTACTCTAACTGTGGCTGCACACAGTACTCTAACTGTAGCCTCACACAGTACTCTAACTGTAGCCTCACACAGTACTCTAACTGTGGCTGTACACAGTACTCTAACTGTGGCTGTACACAGTACTCTAACTGTGGCTGTACACAGTACTCTAACTGTGGCCGTACACAGTACTGTAACTGTGGCTGTACACAGTACTCTAACTGTAGCTGCACACAGTACTCTAACTGTGGCTGCACACAGTACTCTAACTGTGGCTGCACACAGTACTCTAACTGTAGCCTCACACAGTACTCTAACTGTAGCCTCACACAGTACTCTAACTGTGGCTGTACACAGTACTCTAACTGTAGCCTCACACAGTACTCTTAACTGTGGCTGTACACAGTACTCTAACTGTGGCTGTACACAGTACTCTAACTGTGGCTGTACACAGTACTCTAACTGTAGCCTCACACAGTACTCTTAACTGTGGCTGTACACAGTACTCTAACTGTGGCTGTACACAGTACTCTAACTGTGGCTGTACACAGTACTCTAACTGTAGCCTCACACAGTACTCTAACTGTGGCCATACACAGTACTCTAACTGTAGCCTCACACAGTACTCTTAACTGTGGCTGTACACAGTACTCTAACTGTGGCTGTACACAGTACTCTAACTGTGGCTGTACACAGTACACTAACTGTGGCTGCACACAGTACTCTAACTGTAGCCGTACACAGTACTCTAACTGTGGCTGTACACAGTACTCTAACTGTGGCCGTACACAGTACTCTAACTGTGGCTGTACACAGTACTCTAACTGTGGCTGTACACAGTACTCTAACTGTGGCTGTACACAGTACTCTAACTGTAGCCGTACACAGTACTCTAACTGTGGCTGTACACAGTACTCTAACTGTGGCTGTACACAGTACTCTAACTGTGGCTGTACACAGTACTCTAACTGTAGCCGTACACAGTACTCTAACTGTGGCTGTACACAGTACTCTAACTGTGGCTGTACACAGTACTCTAACTGTGGCCGTACACAGTACTTTAACTGTGGCTGCACACAGTACTCTAACTGTGGCCTCACACAGTACTCTAACTGTGGCTGTACACAGTACTGTAACTGTGGCCTCACACAGTACTTTAACTGTGGCTGTACACAGTACTCTAACTGTGGCTGTACACAGTACTCTAACTGTGGCTGTACACAGTACTCTAACTGTGGCTGTACACAGTACTCTAACTGTGGCTGCACACAGTACTCTAACTGTGGCCTCACACAGTACTCTAACTGTGGCTGTACACAGTACTCTAACTGTGGCTGTACACAGTACTCTAACTGTGGCTGCACACAGTACTCTAACTGTGGCTGTACACAGTACTCTAACTGTAGCCTCACACAGTACTCTTAACTGTGGCTGTACACAGTACTCTAACTGTGGCCTCACACAGTACTCTAACTGTAGCCTCACACAGTACTCTAACTGTGGCTGTACACAGTACTCTAACTGTGGCTGTACACAGTACTCTAACTGTAGCCTCACACAGTACTCTTAACTGTGGCTGTACACAGTACTCTAACTGTGGCTGTACACAGTACTCTAACTGTGGCTGTACACAGTACTCTAACTGTAACCTCACACAGTACTCTAACTGTAGCCTCACACAGTACTCTAACTGTGGCTGTACACAGTACTCTAACTGTAGCCTCACACAGTACTCTAACTGTAGCCTCACACAGTACTCTTAACTGTGGCTGTACACAGTACTCTAACTGTGGCTGTACACAGTACTCTAACTGTGGCTGTACACAGTACTCTAACTGTGGCTGTACACAGTACTCTAACTGTGGCTGTACACAGTACTCTAACTGTGGCTGTACACAGTACTCTAACTGTGGCTGTACACAGTACTCTAACTGTGGCTGTACACAGTACTCTAACTGTAACCTCACACAGTACTCTAACTGTGGCTGTACACAGTACTCTAACTGTAGCCTCACACAGTACTCTAACTGTAGCCTCACACAGTACTCTTAACTGTGGCTGTACACAGTACTCTAACTGTGGCTGTACACAGTACTCTAACTGTGGCCATACACAGTACTCTAACTGTAGCCTCACACAGTACTCTAACTGTGGCTGTACACAGTACTCTAACTGTGGCTGTACACAGTACTCTAACTGTGGCTGTACACAGTACTCTAACTGTGGCCATACACAGTACTCTAACTGTAGCCTCACACAGTACTCTAACTGTGGCTGCACACAGTACTCTAACTGTGGCTGTACACAGTACTCTAACTGTGGCTGTACACAGTACTGTAACTGTGGCTGTACACAGTACTCTAACTGTCGCTGTACACAGTACTCTAACTGTGGCTGTACACAGTACTCTAACTGTCGCTGTACACAGTACTCTAACTGTAGCCTCACACAGTACTCTAACTGTGGCTGTACACAGTACTCTAACTGTGGCTGTACACAGTACTCTAACTGTGGCCGTACACAGTACTCTAACTGTGGCTGTACACAGTACTCTAACTGTCGCTGTACACAGTACTCTAACTGTAGCCTCACACAGTACTCTAACTGTGGCTGTACACAGTACTCTAACTGTGGCCTCACACTGTACTCTAACTGTGGCCTCACACAGTACTCTAACTGTGGCTGTACACAGTACTCTAACTGTGGCTGTACACAGTACTCTAACTGTAGCCTCACACAGTACTCTAACTGTGGCCATACACAGTACTCTAACTGTAGCCTCACACAGTACTCTAACTGTGGCTGTACACAGTACTCTAACTGTAGCCTCACACAGTACTCTAACTGTGGCTGTACACAGTACTCTAACTGTGGCCATACACAGTACTCTAACTGTAGCCTCACACAGTACTCTAACTGTGGCTGCACACAGTACTCTAACTGTGGCTGTACACAGTACTCTAACTGTGGCTGTACACAGTACTCTAACTGTGGCTGTACACAGTACTCTAACTGTGGCTGTACACAGTACTGTAACTGTGGCTGTACACAGTACTCTAACTGTGGCTGTACACAGTACTCTAACTGTGGCTGTACACAGTACTCTAACTGTGGCTGTACACAGTACTCTAACTGTGGCTGTACACAGTACTCTAACTGTGGCTGTACACAGTACTCTAACTGTGGCTGTACACAGTACTCTAACTGTGGCTGTACACAGTACTCTAACTGTGGCTGTACACAGTACTCTAACTGTGGCTGTACACAGTACTCTAACTGTGGCTGCACACAGTACTCTAACTGTAGCCTCACACAGTACTCTTAACTGTGGCTATACACAGTACTCTAACTGTGGCTGTACACAGTACTCTAACTGTGGCCATACACAGTACTCTAACTGTAGCCTCACACAGTACTCTAACTGTGGCTGCACACAGTACTCTAACTGTGGCTGTACACAGTACTGTAACTGTGGCTGTACACAGTACTCTAACTGTAGCCTCACACAGTACTCTAACTGTGGCTGTACACAGTACTCTAACTGTGGCTGTACACAGTACTGTAACTGTGGCTGTACACAGTACTCTAACTGTGGCTGTACACAGTACTCTAACTGTGGCTGTACACAGTACTCTAACTGTAGCCTCACACAGTACTCTAACTGTGGCCATACACAGTACTCTAACTGTAGCCTCACACAGTACTCTAACTGTGGCTGTACACAGTACTCTAACTGTGGCCATACACAGTACTCTAACTGTAGCCTCACACAGTACTCTAACTGTGGCTGCACACAGTACTCTAACTGTGGCTGTACACAGTACTCTAACTGTGGCTGTACACAGTACTCTAACTGTGGCTGTACACAGTACTCTAACTGTGGCTGTACACAGTACTCTAACTGTGGCTGTACACAGTACTCTAACTGTGGCTGTACACAGTACTCTAACTGTGGCTGTACACAGTACTCTAACTGTGGCTGTACACAGTACTCTAACTGTGGCTGTACACAGTACTCTAACTGTGGCTGTACACAGTACTCTAACTGTAGCCTCACACAGTACTCTAACTGTGGCTGTACACAGTACTCTAACTGTGGCTGTACACAGTACTCTAACTGTGGCCTCACACTATACTCTAACTGTGGCCTCACACTGTACTCTAACTGTAGCCTCACACAGTACTCTAACTGTGGCTGCACACAGTACTCTAACTGTGGCTGTACACAGTACTCTAACTGTGGCTGTACACAGTACTCTAACTGTGGCCTCACACTGTACTCTAACTGTAGCCTCACACAGTACTCTAACTGTGGCTGCACACAGTACTCTAACTGTGGCTGTACACAGTACTCTAACTGTGGCTGTACACAGTACTCTAACTGTGGCTGTACACAGTACTCTAACTGTGGCTGTACACAGTACTCTAACTGTGGCTGTACACAGTACTCTAACTGTAGCCTCACACAGTACTCTAACTGTGGCTGTACACAGTACTCTAACTGTGGCTGTACACAGTACTCTAACTGTAGCCTCACACAGTACTCTAACTGTGGCTGTACACAGTACTCTAACTGTGGCCCCACACAGTACTCTAACTGTGGCTGTACACAGTACTCTAACTGTGGCTGCACACAGTACTCTAACTGTGGCTGTACACAGTACTCTAACTGTGGCCCCACACAGTACTCTAACTGTGGCTGTACACAGTACTCTAACTGTGGCTGTACACAGTACTCTAACTGTGGCCTCACACAGTACTCTAACTGTGGCTGTACACAGTACTCTAACTGTGGCCCCACACAGTACTCTAACTGTGGCTGTACACAGTACTCTAACTGTGGCCTCACACTGTACTCTAACTGTGGCCTCACACAGTACTCTAACTGTGGCTGCACACAGTACTCTAACTGTGGCTGTACACAGTACTCTAACTGTGGCTGTACACAGTACTCTAACTGTGGCCCCACACTGTACTCTAACTGTGGCTGTACACAGTACTCTAACTGTGGCTGTACACAGTACTCTAACTGTGGCCCCACACTGTACTCTAACTGTGGCTGTACACAGTACTCTAACTGTGGCTGTACACAGTACTCTAACTGTGGCTGTACACAGTACTCTAACTGTGGCCCCACACTGTACTCTAACTGTGGCCTTGTGGTTTCCCCTGTGCTCTCTGAGCTGGCTGGTTTATCTCCTCTCCAATAGTTAAATAAAGAATCCTGAACTGGGAAACTTTTAAAAATATTTTAAAAACAGATAAAGCCATTCAATGTTCTTTTAAATTGTTTATTATATATACTTACATATTTCACTTCTTTTGCTAGTTTTATACTAGTCGGAGGATTCAACCTATAATTAAATATTCTGGGTACCCCGATGAGATAAAACACCTTGGTATGAATACAGAGGAAAATGAACATCTAACCACACACAGAGAAACCTTTTATCTAAAGGAAGTTATACCAGTAAGTTCTAGAATTGTTTAATACATAGACAGTTGTGTTTATATTTTTGTATGTTTCACCTTTTGAACACGTTGGGTTCTGCTCCACGTTTTACATTTTAATTAGATTTGTATTTCAGTTACATTTAAAAATAAATGTCAGTTTCTGTATAAACTCTGTTTTATTAAATATGTATTTTTCTGATTCCTATCAGTGGAATTATTAAAAAAATGGTATAAAGTCTAATTCACATAAATGTGCCAATGAATCATAAACTTTCTTGTTAATTTAAAGATAGAGCAATGCTTTGTAAAATTAATTAAAGGACATTATATATCCGTTTCTCGGTGTACACTTCCTCTCTGGACCAATTGACTGTGTTTCAAATGCTTGTTGTTTTTCTGCCAGCCTATTATTATATTTTTCTATTTGTACATTTGTTATTTGCTTATGTAAACTTGTCACACAGTAATTACACAATCTGGCAAGTTAGTAACTCTGTGCTCACTCTGTGAACATCTTCAGGAAATCTCTCATTAGGGGAATTTTCCCGTCCCGCTCGCCACGGGAATCATAGCGAGCAGGGCGCAGGGGTGGGGACCATGCAAAGGTCCCTTAACCTCGGGCAGAATTTTCATGTTTTGTGGCGAGCGCAGCAGGAAAATCCCACCCATTGTCTTTGTCATGTTATTCTATTTTCCTGTAAGTTTAGATTTTAACTCTTAAGCTTGTTTTCTCTTTTTAATTGCACTTGATCTTGATGTCCCTGTGAAAAATAACATGGAAGATCGTGTAACAGTCTTGAATTCAAAATAAAACCATAGAAACCATAGAATCCCTACAGTGCAGAAAGAGGCCATTCGGCCCACCGTGTCTGCACCAACAACAATCCCACCCTGGCCCTATCCCCGAAACCCCACATATTTAAGAACAAAAGAACTAGGAGCAGGAGTAGGCCATTTGGCCCCTCGAGCCTGCTCCGCCATTCAATAAGATCATGGCTGATCTGATAGTGGGTTCAGTTCCACTTACCCACCCGCTTAATGGTTAAAAATCTATCTATCTATCCACCTGTGACTTAAACACATTTAACGAGGTAGCCTCTACTGCTTCATTGGGCAGAGAATTCCAAAGATTCACTACCCTCTGGGAGAAGAAGTTCCTCCTCAACTCTGTTCTAAATTGACTCCCCCGTATTTTGAGGCTATGCCCCCTAGTTCTTGTTTCCATTGTAAGTGGAAATAACCTCGCTGCTTCTACCCTGTCTAGCCCCTTCATTATCTTATATGTCTCTATAAGATCTCCCCCCAACCTTCTAAACTCCAATGAGTACAGGCCCAGTCTACTCAGTCTCTCCTCATAAGCCAACCCTCTCAACTCCGGAATCAACCTAGTGAATCTCCCCTGCACCCCCTCCAGTGCCAGTATATCCTTTCTCAAGTAAGGAGACCAAAACTGTGCACAGTACTCCAGGTGTGGCCTCACCAGCACCTTATACAGCTGCAACATAACCTCACTGTTTTTAAACTCCATCTCTCGAGCAATGAAGGACAAAATTCCATTTGCCTTCTTAATTACCTGCTGCACCTGCAAACCAACTCCTTGAGTTTCCTGCACAAGGACACCAGGTCCCCCTGCACAGCAGCATGCTGCAATTTTTTACCATTTAAATAATAATCCATTTTGCTGTTATTCCTATCAAAATGGATGACCTCACATTTACCAACATTGTACTCCATCTGCCAGACCCTCACCCACTCGTTTAGACTATCTATATCCCTTTGCGGACTTTCAGCATCCTCTGCACACTTTGCTCTTCCACCCATCTTAGTGTCATCTGTGAATTTTGACACACTACACTTGGTCCCCAACTCCAAATCATCTATGTAAATCGTAAACTGCTAATCCCTGTTAATCCCTCTAACCTACACATCCTGGGACACTAAGGGGCAATTTAGCACGGCCAATCAACCTAACCTGCACATCTTTGGACACTCCTGTTCCTTTCCGTGAGCCATGCAGTGCATTTACTTTCTGACAACAATGCTGTAAGGAATTGTAATCCTTGTGTCTCAGTTACTCTCAGCCAACCCAGGAAATGAATAAGCAAAACTTTAAATGGTATTTATCTCTTGTTGACATTTTGATTTGGTTTGGAAACACCAGGATTACTAATTAAAATGGGTTTCTTCACTTTCTTTCCATTAAAAGATTTGAGATTGGTGTTAAACCTAGTGGAATGTAAACTTGGGATCATAATCATAGCATTTGTGATGCTGATTAAATTAAACCAGGGGGAAAAAAATCACAGAAAAGATTATGAGAATATTTTACCACTGCCCCAAAGATACAAAACCAAATAAGGGGTTTTAAAGATAACTGACTTGCTGGGGAAGGAAGGTTATTAAAATATTTTTTTAAATGGTTGAACGGATTAAACGGACTTGATTGGCCAAATTACCCACTCCTTTAATGGGATGTGGGTGTCGCTGGCTGGGCCAGTATTTTCTGCCCATCCCTAATTGCCCTTGAGCTACCTTCTTGAACCACTGCAGTCTATGAGGTGTAGGTATACCCACTGTGCTGTTAGGGAAGGAATTCCATGATTTTGACCCAGCGACAGTGAAGGAACGGCGATATATTTCCAAGCCAGGATGGTGAGTGACTCAGAGGGGAACTTGCAGGTGGTGGTGTTCCCAGGTATCTGCTGCCGTTGTTCGAGATGGAAATGGTCATTGATTTGGAAGGTGCTGTTGAAGGAGTCTTGGTGAGTTCCTGCAGTTATTATGAGAGTCAGCTAGAAGAAGGAAATACAATAAAGCTCATGGTGACAGACAGGTTTTGTGGTACAGCAGTCCTGGCAGGATTTTAAAATCAGATTCATGTATTTACAGGGTCTCCCTGGGGAGAATATTGAATTTTTAATTTGTTTTTGTTCTACAAAGAACAGTACAGCACAGGAACAGGCCCTTCGGCCCTCCAAGCCTGCGCCGAGAGCCTCCAACTTTAAAAGACTGAATCCAGTAGAAACTATTTGGTTTTATTGGTTAAAACCAATATTAGGCTTAATTTCAAACATATCAGTGAATGATTTTTTAAAGATTTATTTTTCTAATTTATGTATCTTCAAAGCGCAACTTTTAAACACTTATAAAATTTTCTTTTCTTTCTTAAAGCGCAGCATTCAGAACGAAACAGTCGCTGAAAATCGAACGAGAGGTACATGGGGCCTAGCAATGAAAGAAATAACCAACCCTCCAAGTTGCAGTCAAAGTTATTCCACTTCTTATTCCTCGATGCTTGATATCCGATATCAGCTTCCACCATGTGCCAACATTCCTGAATTTCATCCAAAAAGGCACACTCACAACATCATTACAGGTATGTATGTGCTACCTCTGACCTGTGTCTTTAATCTTTAAGACAAGTTTAATAACTGCATAGAAAAATAACATATCCATTTAAATATTAGCCTAACAATGATCTTTTGAGCTATAAGTAGATTTAGAGGGTAAATTTGGTGCTGCAAAGGGTATTTGAGGTGCATGGCTTAGATACATTTGAGGAAAAACTAGGTTAGGCACTTTGAGGGCGAAAGGAACAGAAGATAATGTTGATGGAGTAAAATGAAGTCTGGTGCGAGGAGGCTCATGTGGAGTGTATCCCCCCCCCCCAGGGAGTGGTCCTCTGTAACCATTCCAGCGTATATTTTATTACTATTGGCACCCCCAAAGAGCAAGCTGCACGGTCCACTAGACAACATCTCTGAGCACTCAGTGTCACTCTATAGCAAAAAACCAAAGAACTTCCATTGATATACTCGGGTAGACCTGGTGGCGTCTGGCAGATAATCTACCCGGGAGGTGTGGTCACTCTCCACTGCACGCAACTCAGCCAACCAAACCCAAGCTTCAAGGACAATGTGACGAACTAGTCTACGAATTGACATTTTTTTTAAAAGGCGGGGGGAGGAGGAGACGTGATGGGCAATGCACCAGCTGTACACTCCATATTTTGTACATTGTAAATCATTGGGTGTTGTTAACTCTGTTTAATGTCAGATGCTGTCAATAGTTCATACTTTAATGACTGTTCTCTTACATTGTTACACCTCACTACTTCCAGTTGAGCCAACTTAAATGGGGCAGATGTAGACAAGGTGATCATGTGAATGTTGCGATGATGCGGATACAAAAGGGGTGGCATATTGGAAGTGTAGAAGTTCTCTTGGAGCATGGGCAGACACAGCATCTAAGAGTTGCTCAGTTACTGTTAATAAACTGTCAGTCTCTGCCCTGTCAGTTATTGGAACCCAAATACTACAGGTCCCATGTTTAGCTGGAGTGTCTCACATGAGTCTCAGATTGCTACATTTCAGTCTTCCAGGAAACTATCTTTTATGGTTTATTGACTGGAGGAAACATTGTACAGGCTTCACTGCTCTCACTGCTGACTATAATCTCTCCTGGTTAGACCTGTGTGATTGGTGAGCCAATGCTCAGCAATAGGGACCATGCTTGGAGTAAGCATTTATGAGGCTCAAATGACAGGGCACATGGCAAAACTGTACAAGGTAGGACACAGTAAGAAGTTTAACAACACCAGGTTAAAGTCCAACAGGTTTATTTGGTAGCAAAAGCCACACAAGCTTTCGAAGCTCTAAGCCCCTTCTTCAGGTGAGTGGGAATTCTGTTCACAAACAGAGTTTATAAAGACACAGACTCAATTTACATGAATACTGGTTGGAATGCGAATACTTACAACTAATCAAGTCTTTAAGAAACAAAACAATGGGAGTGGAGAGAGCATCAAGACAGGCTAAAAAGATGTGTATTGTCTCCAGACAAGACAGCCAGTGAAACTCTGCAGGTCCTGTAAACTGTAAATTGAGTCTGTGTCTTTATAAACTCTGTTTGTGAACAGAATTCCCACTCACCTGAAGAAGGGGCTTAGAGCTTCGAAAGCTTGTGTGGCTTTTGCTACCAAATAAACCTGTTGGACTTTAACCTGGTGTTGTTAAACTTCTTACTGTGTTTACCCCAGTCCAACGCCGGCATCTCCACATCAAGGTAGGACAGTCAGAGCAGCACCTAATATTACTGGGAATATTAGCTGTTCTTGACATGGACACAGGAAGATACTTCACGGATACTCAGGAATCTGGCACTCCTGTAAATTCTTTTTCATTCATTTTATGGGACATCGCTAGTGATGGGTGTCGCTGGCTAGGCAGCATTTATTGCCCATCCCTAACTGCCCTCCATTTCAGAGAGTCAACCACATTGCTGTGGGTTTGGAGTCACATGTAGGCCAGACCGGGTAAGGGTGGCAGATTTCCTTCCCTAAAGGATATTAGTGAATCAGATGGGGGTTTTTTGACAAATGATAATCATTTCACAGTCATTATTGGACTTCTAATTCTAGATCTTTATTGAATTCAAATTTCACCAGCTGCTCTGGTGGGATTTGGACCAGGGTCCCCAGATCTTGTTTGGGCCTCTGGATTACTAGTCCACTGACAATGCCACTGCCTCCCCAATTGGGTAAATACAAAGACTGAACACTGGGTTGGTTTAAAACGTGCATTGGAACATAGGAAATAAGAGCAGGAGTAGGCCTTTCGGCCCCTTGAGTCTGCTCCGCCGTTTATCTAGGTCACGGCTGATTTCTACCTCAGCACCATTTTCCTGCACCGTCCACATAGCGCTTAATATCTTTAATATCTAGAAATCCAACAACCTCTGTCTTGAACATAGTCAATGACTGAACTGTGATAGCCCTCTGGGGCACAGAATTCCCAAGACTCACCACCCTCTGAATGAAGAAATTTCTCCTCATCTCAATCCTAAATGGCCTTACTCTGACCCTGTTTCTGGACTCCCAGCAGAGGAAACATCTTTCCTACATCTACCTTGTTGAACTCTGTAAGAATTTTGTACACTCCAATGAAGTCTCCCCTCATTCTTCTAAATTTCAGTCTGTACAGGCCTAGTTGACCCAATCTCTCCTCACACAGCAATCCTGCCATCCCAGGAATCAGTCTGGTAAACCTTCGCTGTGCTCCCTCTGAAGGAGACCAAATACTCCAGGTGTGTGGTCTCACCAAGGATCGATACAATTGCAGCAAGACTTACACTTCTGTTCTCAAATCCTCTTGCAATAAAGACCAACATGTCATTTGCCTTCCTTATTGCTTACTGCACCTGGATGTTGGCCTTCAGTGACTTATGAAGAAGGAATTGTGAAATGTACAGACCCTGGAATTGTACTCCAATTCTCCCAGTCTAAAACCAAGTCTAAGATGAAGCCATTTCCCTCTGGGTTTTGCAATCCATATCTAAGATGGCGCCAGAGCAAGGCGACTTCTTGCAAGCTGTGCCCAGCACACCTTCTAATTCTATCTTTTACTCTCGTTCTATGCTTCTAAAACTCCTATTGAAGTTACAGTGGGAGACCAGGGAAAGCCTGTGGAATTTCAAGCTGTACGCTCATCAAGTGGATGTGTTTGTTGCAAGAAACTCAGGCACATGAACAAATTACTTCCATTTATTTAGTTTCTGTTAGCATTAAGTCAGGAAATGTAAGTTAATGAAAAATGAAGGTAGTTGAGGTACAGACAGGGTGGATTTCACTCCCACACGGTGTACCTATCGGGTCAAATTCTCCCACCTCACCCACGGTTGGGATTCTCCAGTCCCGCTGCAGTGAATGGGGATTTAGTTGAGCACCAACTTCTCCGTTCTCGCTGGCAGTGGCTCCAGGGTGTGAACGGCTGGAGAATTCCAGCCATAGTGAGGAGTGCTAATGCATTGGGCAGTTCAGCAAGGTTTGTTAGAGTTTGCTGCATGCTCTGTACGATATCACCAGGAGAGCGTGACCTCTGGATGTGATCATCTGTGCAAGACAAGGGATCCCCTAATGTATCTGGATTCTTGACAAACTTGCGTTCTTTAATCAAGTTAGAGAGTTTATTAAGAATCGTGAAACTTTACAAAGTTAATGATTAAAAATAGCAATAGATATCCAGTGAGACTCACTCTGACAGTTGCTGTTCCGAGCTCCTAGGGGCCACCATCTTCTCTTCACTTGCTGTGTTCTGTTGACCAGAAGACTGTCATCTTCTAGGTGTGCTAATAATGTCTGCTTTCCCCAGCAATACCATGCTATATTTGGATATAGTTTGTCCTGGCAAATATGATTGGATCAATTTGAGGTAATTGGTAGTTTGTGCACCTTCTGTGCTCTGACATGTCGGCACTTACAGATGTTTCCTGTTTCTCCATAGGTTCTAAGATTCACATCTCTGTGAATAGCTGAACTTGTGCAATTCTGCTGCTTCACGTTCATCTTATTCTTTATAAACTGGTCCTGGGCTCGATCTCTTTCATTCTTATGGAGGTTTAATCAGAGTATAACCTTCACTTCACAATGAAGCAAGCATTAACTCAAACCAACCTCAATATATTGGTGCACGTAATAAATTATTTAATTCTATTAGTTTAACTGTTCTATCTCATGCATTAAATATGTTCTAGTCTGTAGCCCCTGCAAGGGAACATAGCAAGTTGCTATGTGGGCCCCTTCCAACTGTACCAGTTGCCCCTTCCAGTGTGGAGTCCCTCATGGCAGGCTGGTGCAAAAGGTTAAATCTCACGGGATAAAAGGTGAGCTAGCTAGATGGGTGGAGAACTGGCTTAGCCATAGAAGACAGAGGGTAGCAGTGGAGGGATCTTTTTCCGGTTGGAGGTCTGTGACTAGTGGAGTTCTTACTGTGCTTACCCCAGTCCAACGCCGGCATCTCCACATCATGACTAGTGGAGTTCCGCAGGGCTCTGTACTGGGACCTCTGCTGTTTGTGATATATATAAATGATTTGGAGGAAGATGTAGCTGGTGTGATCAGTAAGTTTGCGGACGACACGAAGATTGCTGGAGTTGCGGATAGTGATGAACATTGTCAGAGAATACAGCAGGATATAGATAGGCTGGAAAATTGGGCGGAGAAATGGCAGATGGAATTTAATCCAGATAAATGCGAAATGATGCATGTCGGTAGATCTAATGTAAGGGGGAGCTATACAATAAATGGCAGAACCATCAGGAGTATAGACACACAGAGGGACCTGGGTGTACAAGTCCACAGATCCTTAAAGGTGGCAGCACAGGTGGAGAGGGTGGTGAAGAAGGCATATGGCATGCTTGCCTTTATTGGACCGGGCATCGAATATAAAAGTTGGCATATGATGTTGCAACTGTATAGAATGATGGTTAGGCCACATTTGGAATACTGTGTCCAGTTCTGGTCACCACACTACCAGAAGGACGTGGAGGCTTTGGAAAGAGTACAGAGAAGGTTTACCAGGATGTTGCCTGGTATGGAGGGTCTTAGCTATGAGGAGAGATTGGGTAAACTGGGGATGTTCTCCCTGCAAAGACGGCGGATGAGGGGTGACCTAATAGAGGTGTATAAAATTATGAAGGGCATAGATAGGGTGAACAGTGGGAAGCTTTTTCCCAGGTTGGAGGTGACGAACACAAGGGGTCACAGGTTCAAGGTGAGGGGGGCAAGGTTCAACACAGATGTCAGGGGGACGTATTTTACACAGAGGGTGGTGGGGGCCTGGAATGCACTGCCAAGCAAGGTGATTGAGGCGGACACGCTGGGATCGTTTAAGACTTATTTAGATAGCCACATGAACAGATTGGGAATAGAGGGATACAAACGAATGGTCTAGTTGGGCACATGAGCGGCGCAGGCTTGGAGGGCCGAAGGGCCTGTTCCTGTGCTGTATTGTTCTTTGTTCTTTGAGTCCAGCCTTGACACTACATTTTATTTAGAATAATGTTACAGAATGATTATTATAGACAAACCATAAAAAGTACTAAACCCTACAGCTCTTGCTCCTTGCAAAGGTGATTCAATAGGACTGACTCTGGGATGGCAGGATTGTCGAAGGAGGAGAGGTTGGGCTGACTGGGTCTGTATTCACTGGAATTCAGAAGAATGAGAGGATATCTCATTGAAATGTATAAAATTCTGACATGGATGGACAGACCTGATGCAGGTTTCCCCTGACTTGGGGCATCTAGAACAAGGGTTCACAGGATACGGGGTAGGCCATTTAGAATTATGAGGAGGAACTTCTTCACTCAGAGATTGGTGAACCTGTGGAATTCTCTACCACAGAAGGTTGTCGAGGGCAAGTCACTGAATGTGTTAAAGAAGGAGATAGATTTCTACGCCAGAATTCTACCGACCCGTCCACCACGGGAATCAGAGTGGGTGGGAGGCGGACAATGGGAAGGTCCATGGACCTCGAGAAGGATTCTGCAGTCTCGGGTTGAGCGAAGCTGTAAATTCCTGCCCCTATGTGCTAAAGGTGTTAAAGGGTATGTGGATAGTGTGGGAGCTTGGTGTACAGAGCAAAGATCAGCCACGATAATATTGCATGGCGGAGCAGGCTCGAAGGGCCAAATGGCCTATTTTTAAATATTTCTATCAATCTCTTGTGGGTATTTTTTTATCCTGCTTTGCCATTGGCTGTAGCTGGATCTCCTGTTTCTGCCTCTGTCCCTGTAATCACGCAGCAAATTATAATAACTTACTAAACGTTTCTAAGCTGTGTCTCTGAAAGAACAAAGAAAATTACAGCACAGGAACAGGCCCTTTGGCCCTCCAAGCCTGCACCGACCATGCTGCCCGACTTAACTAATACCCCCTACCCTTCCGGGGACCATATCCCTCTATTCCCATCTCATTCATGTACTTGTCAAGACGCCCCTTAAAAGTCACTACCGTATCCGCTTCCACTACCTCCCCTGGCAAGGAGTTCCAGGCACCCACCACTCTCTGTGTAAAAAAATCTGCCTTGTACATCTCTTTTAAACCTTGCCCCTCGCACCTTAAACCTATGCCCCCTAGTAATTGACTCTTCCACTCTGGGAAAAAACTTCTGACTATCCACACTGTCCATACCTCTCAGAATCTGGTAGACTTCTATCAGGTCTCCCCTCAACCTCTGTCGTTCCAGTGAGAATAAACCAAGTTTCTCCAACCTCTCCTCATAGCTAATGCCCTCCATACCAGGCAACATCCTGGTAAATCTTTTCTGTACCCTCTCCAAAGCCTCCACATTCTTCTGGTAGTGTGGCGACCAGAATTGAACACTATATTCCAAGTGCAGCCTAACTAAGGTTCTATAAAGCTGCAACATGACTTGCCAATTTTTAAACTCAATACCCCGGCCGATGAAGGCAAGCATGCCGTATGTCTTCTTGACTACCTTCTCCACCTGCGTTGCCACTTTCAGTGACCTGTGTACCTGTACACCCAGATCCCTTTGCCTACCAATACTCTTAAAGGTTCTGCCATTTACTGTATATTTCCTATCTGTATTAGACCTTCCAAAATGCATTACCTCGCATTTGTCCGGATTAAACTCCATCTGCCATCTCTCCGCCCAAGTCTCCAACTGATCTATATCCTGCCGTATCCTCTGATGGTCCTCATCGCTATCCGCAAATTCACCAACCTTTGTGTCGTCCACAAACTTACTAATCAAACCAGTTACATTTTCCTCCAAATCATTTATATATATATATATATATTACAAACAGCAAAGGTCCCAGCACTGATCCCTGAGGAATGCCACTTGTCACAGCCCTCCATTCAGAAACACACCCTTCCACTGCTACCCTCTGTCTTCTTTGACTGAGCCAGTTTTGTATCCACCTTGCCAGCTCACTTCTGATCCCAAGCGACTTCACCTTCTGCACCAGTCTGCCATGAGGGACCTTGTCAAAGGCCTTACTGAAGTCCATATAGACAACATCCACTGCCCTACCCTCATCAATCATCTTCGTCACTTCCTCGAAAAACTCGATCAAGTTTGTGAGACACGACCTCTCCTTCACAAAGACCCGGAGCCGTCCAGGGAGCTGTCCAGGGAGCTGTCCAGGGAGCTGTCCAGGGAGCTGTCCAGGGAGTTGTCCAGGGAGTTGTCCAGGGAGTTGTCCAGGGAGCTGTCCAGGGAGTTGTCCAGGGAACTGTAACGCTGTTTCAAGATGCTCTCAGTGTTTTGATAATGATTTCCTCACCTGATCTGGACTTGTAAAGCTTAGCTCACAGCCAGTTCAAAGGTCGCACATTGCAGAGTGGGCAGAGCGACTGGAACCCATTTAAGTTCTGATGATGATGACATCTAGGAAAATTCTACTTTAAAACCTACAGTGAGAGTGACGTCCACTGACTCATTTGCATATCAAATTGCTTCAATCTCTTATTAATGGATTTTCTGATGCAGATAAAAGTCTGGATTAATTTATGGGCAACACGGTGGCACAGTGGTTAGCACTACTGCCTCACAGCGCCAGGGACCCGGGTTCAATTCCGGCCTTGGGTCACTGTCTGTGTGGAATCTGCACGTTCTCCCTGTGTCTGCATGGGTTTTCTCCGGGTGCTCCGGTTTCCCCCCGCAGTCCAAAGATGTGCGGATTAGGTTGATTGGCCTTGCTAAATTGCCCCTTAGTGTCAGGGTAAATAGGTGGGGTTATGGGGATAGAGTCTGGGTGGGATTTTGGTGGTTCAGACATGATGGGCCAAATGGCCTTCTGCACTGTCGGGATTCTATGATTCCCTGATTCAATTCTTTATTGTCATTATTCTTCTTTGTCTATAGGTGAGGAACGGCCTAATATTCAGCCAGCAAACTACAAGAGAAAGTCAGGAGACTGGCTTCAAACGTATTCAAGGCAACGTGGATGCTTTTATGATCGTATGTTTTTGCAGTGAGGATACACTAGATTATCACTATTTACAGATTGATTCAAATTTGTTAATCTTTCAAACTTCAGTTCTTCAGATTTTATAACAATGAACAGATTGAGCTCAAATTGGAAATTTTCTTGATTAATTTGTAACCAGAAATGCCAGTTAAATGATCTGAATGATTGTTCTGTGTATGTGTGTGATAACATATGGCTGTGTTTACAATGTTATCAGCAATGAAGTGAGGTGCAATGTACTATACAAGGAATCTATAAATTGACTGTGTAAAGCAATGCAAACATATTCATAGCCTGAGTAATGCGCTTTGTAAATTCGTTCAATGGAAATGTTCAATTTGCCTAATATTGGAATGAAGAAATGTTCAGGCTGGGTGAATAATATTCTACATAGCCCCAGTTATAGAAAGTATTTATCAGTGTGAAAGGCATTTGTAAGCACAAATCCTCTAATACAACAGTAACAGCTTGCTTTATTCAAAATAACAGCGAATGTACAGCATCAAAACAGGTCATCTGACCAAACTGTCCCACCGTTTATGCTGCACACATGCTGCCTCCCACCATCTAACCTGATCAGCATATCCTATTTCTCTATCCATCATGTCTAACTTCCCCATAAATTCACCATGTCTGCAATTCGCCTCAACTATTCCACGTGATGGTAAGTTCCACATTTTCACCACTCTCTGGGTTTAAAAACATTCTGCTGAGTTCCCTATAGCACCGAATGGAAGCTGAGAGATAAACTGCAAGGCCGTTATATTGGGGCAGGTAGGAGATGAGGGCTAGCGATTACTGTGTACATTGTACAGGCTTAAAAATGAACTCTTCAGATTCAGAGTTAACTGGGAGTCTCATGAACCTAAATATTCCCTCTGCTGACCTCTGACCTTTCCTCTCTAGATATGGAGTCAGTCTGGGCGGAGCTAAGAGGCAGCATGGGGTGGAAAACATTATTGGGAGTTATCTACATGCCTCCAAACAGTAATGGTAAGGTAGGAGATTGCATTAAACAGGAAATTAGAGATGCTTGTAATGAGGGTGCTACAGTAATCATGGGTGACTTTAATCTACGTATAGACTGGGCAAACCAAATTAGCAATAATACTGTGACGGATGAATTCCTGGAGCGTAAGAGATTTGTTTTAGACCTGTGTGATGGGGAACCAACTATGGAACAGACTATCTCAGATTTCTCATTGTGCAATGAGAAGGTTAATTAATAATCCTGTGCGGGTTCATTTAGGTAACAGTGATCATAACATTAGTCTTCATGAGGATAGAAAGTATCCAATCTGAAACTAAGCAAAGGAAGCTACAGAGGTGTGAGAAGTGAGTTGACTGAGATAGACTGGGAACTTCATTATAAGGCATGATGGTGGATAGGCAATGGTTGACATTTGAGGAAGAGCACGTGCATTGCAACGGTTATACATTCCTTTCTGGTGCAAAAACACAACAGGAAAAGTGGTCCAAACCATGGCTAACAAAAAAAATTAAAGATAGGATTAGATCCAAAGAGGAATCATGTAACCTTTCGAGAAAAAGTGGCAAGACTTAAGATTGGGAGCAGTTTAGAATTCAGCAAAGGATGACCAAGGGATTGATTAAGAGAGGAAAAATGAGGGGAGTATGAGAGTAAATTTGCAAAGAACATAAAACTGGATTGTAAAAGCTTCGTTAAGTATGTAAAAAATCAAAGATTAGTGAAGACAATTGTAGGTCCCTTAGAGTCCGAAATGGGAGAATTTATAATGGAGAACAAGGAAATGGCAGAGAAATTAAGCAGCTATTTCCTCTTCACAGAAGAAAACACAAATACTTTCTCAGAACTGCTCAGGAACCAAGGGTTTAGTGAGAAGGAGGAATTTATAGAAATTAGTATTATTAGAAAATCGTGCGAGAGAAATTAATGGGGCTGAAAGCTAATAAATCCCCAGGGCTGAGAATCTACATCCCGGGTACGAAAGGAGGTGGCCATGGAAATAGTGGATGTGTTGGTTGTCACCTTTCAAACTTCTGAGGAAGGATGTCCTTGCTATAGAGGGAGTACAGCGAAGGTTTACCAGGCTGAGTCCTGGGATGGCAGGTCTGTCATATGAGGAGAGATTAAGTCGGTTAGGATTATATTCACTGTAATTTAGAAGAATGAGAGGGGATTTCATAGAAACTTATAAAATTCTAACAGGGTTAAACAGGGTAGATTCAGAAAGAATGTTCCCGATGGTGGGGGAGTCCAGAACTAGGGGGTCATAGTTTGAGGATAAGGGGTAAACCTTTTAGAACTGAGGTGAGGAGAAATTTTTTCACCCAGAGGGTGGTGAATGTGTGGAATTCACTACCACAGAATGTAGTTGAGGCCAAAACGTTGTCTGATTTCAAGAAGAAATTAGATATAGCTCTTGGGGCTAAAGGGATCAAGGGATATGGGGGAAGGGAGGGGTTAGGTTATTGAATTCGATGCTCAGCCATGATCAAAATGAATGGCGGAGCAGGCTCGAAGGGCCGAATGGCCTCCTCCTGCTTCTAGTTTCTATGTTTCTATAGATTCTGGAACAGTCCCGGCAGATTGGAGGGTTGGGGTTAGGGTTAATAGAACATAGAACATAGAAAGCCACAGCACAAACAGGCCCTTCGGCCCACAAGTTGCGCCGATCACATCCCCACCTCTAGGCCTATCTATAGCCCTCAATCCCATTAAATCCCATGTACTCATCCAGAAGTCTCTTAAAAGACCCCAACGAGTTTGCCTCCACCACCACCGACGTCAGCCGATTCCACTCACCCACCACCCTCTGAGTGAAAAACTTACCCCTGACATCTCCTCTGTACCTACCCCCCAGCACCTTAAACCTGTGTCCTCTCGTAGCAACCATTTCAGCCCTTGGAAATAGCCTCTGAGAGTCTACCCTATCCAGACCTCTCAACATCTTGTAAACCTCTATCAGGTCACCTCTCATCCTTCGTCTCTCCAGGGAGAAGAGACCAAGCTCCCTCAACCTATCCTCATAAGGCATGCCCCCCAATCCAGGCAACATCCTTGTAAATCTCCTCTGCACCCTTTCAATGGCTTCAACATCTTTCCTGTAATGAGGTGACCAGAACTGCGCGCAGTACTCCAAGTGGGGTCTAACCAGGGTCCTATAAAGCTGCAGCATTATCTCCCGACTCCTAAACTCAATCCCTCGATTAATGAAGGCCAGTACGTCGTACGCCTTCTTGACCGCATCCTCCACCTGCGAGGCCGATTTAAGAGTCCTATGGACCCGGACCCCAAGGTCCTTCTGATCCTCTACACTGCTAAGAATGGTACCCTTCATATTATACTGCTGCTTCATCCCATTGGATCTGCCAAAATGGATCACCACACACTTATCCGGGTTGAAGTCCATCTGCCACTTCTCCGCCCAGTCTTGCATTCTATCTATGTCTCGCTGCAACTTCTGACATCCCTCCAAACTATCCACAACACCACCTACCTTGGTGTCGTCAGCAAACTTACCAACCCATCCCTCCACTTCCTCATCCAGGTCATTTATGAAAATGACAAACAGCAAGGGTCCCAGAACAGATCCCTGGGGCACTCCACTGGTCACTGACCTCCATGCAGAGAAAGACCCCTCCACAGCCACTCTCTGCCTTCTGCAGGCAAGCCAGTTCTGGATCCACAAGGCAACAGCCCCTTGGATCCCATGCCCTCTCACTTTCTCAAGAAGTCTTGCATGGGGGACCTTATCGAACGCCTTGCTGAAGTCCATATAGACCACATCCACCGCTCTTCCTTCGTCAATGTGTTTGGTCACATTTTCAAAGAACTCAACCAGGCTCGTAAGGCACGACCTGCCCTTGACAAAGCCGTGCTGACTACTTTTGATCATACTAAACTTCTCTAGATGATCATAAATCCTGTCTCTCAGGATCCTCTCCATCAACTTACCAACCACTGAGGTTAGACTCACCGGTCGGTAATTTCCCGGGCTGTCCCTGTTCCCTTTCTTGAATATAGGGACCACATCTGCAATCCTCCAATCCTCCGGAACCTCTCCCGTCTCCATCGACGATGCAAAGATCATCGCCAAAGGCTCCGCAATCTCCTCCCTCGCCTCCCATAGTAACCTGGGGTACATCCCATCCGGTCCCGGCGACTTACCAACCTTGATGCCATTCAATAGTTCCAACACATCCTCTTTCTTTATGTCCACATGCTCGATCCTTTCTGTCCACCGCAAACCAGCAGTACAACCACCCAGATCCCTTTCCACCGTGAATACCGAGGTAAAGTATTCATTAAGCAGCTCCGCCATTTCTAACGGTTCCGCACAAACTTTTCCCCCTTCACCTTTTAAGGGTCCTATGCCTTCACATCTCATCCTTTTACTCTTGACATATTTGTAGAAAGCCTTGGGATTCTCCTTAATCTTACCCGCCAAGGCCTTCTCATGACCCCTTCTCGCTCTCCTAATTTCCTTCTTAAGCTCCTTCCTACATCCCGTATACTCCTCTAAATCCTTAACACCTCCTAGCTCTCTGAACCTTCTGTACGCCTCTCTTTTCTTATTCACCAGGTTCATCACAACCTTCGTGCACCACGGTTCCTGTACCCTACCAACACCCCCCTGTCTCATCGGAACGTTGTCATGCAGAGCTCCAGACAAACATTCCTTGAAAATCCTCCACTTTCCTTCGGTACTTTTCCCCAAGAATGCCTCCTTCCAATTTACCCGTCTAATTTCCTCCCTGATGACACTGTATTTCCCTTTACTCCAGAGAAACACTTTCCTAGCCTGCCTGATCCTATCTCTTTCCAATGCTATCGTGAAGGAGATAGAATTATGATCGCTATCCCCAAGATGCTCACCCACCGAGAGATCCTCCACCTGTCCAGGTTCATTAGCCAGCACCAGATCAAGTACAGCCTCTCCTCTAGTAGGCTTATCCACATACTGTGTCAGGAAACTCTCCTGACACACCTAACAAACTCCTCTCCATCCAAACCCCTAGCCCTAGGGATATTCCAATCTATGTTTGGGAAATTAAAATCTCGCATCACGACAACTCTGTTATTCCTACATCTCTCCAGGATCTGTTTCCCCATCTGCTCCTCAACATCTCTGTTACTATTGGGCGGCCTATAGAAAACACCCAGCAACGTTACCGACCCCTTCCTGTTCCTAACCTCCACCCACAGAGACTCCGTAGTCAATCCCTCCACGGCGTCCACCTTCTCTACAGCCGTGACACTATCCCTGATCAACAGTGCCACTCCCCCCCCTCTCTTGCCTCCCTCCCTGTCCTTCCTGAAACATCTAAAACCCGGCACCTGAAGCACCCAGTCCTGTCCCTGAGACATCCAAGTCTCCGTAATGGCCACCACATCACAATTCGAAGCAGCAATCCACGCTCTAAGCTCATCCACTTTATTCACTACACTCCTGGCATTAAAATAGACACATCTCAGACCTTCAGCCTGAGCACTTCCCTTCTCCATCACTCGTCTAACCTCCCTCTTACCCTGTTTACATTCCTTATCTATTTGCGAGCTAACCTCCTCGCTCTCAGTCCCCTCATTTCGATTCCCTCCCCCCAACCTTTCTAGTTTAAAGTCTCTCCAGTAGCCTTAGCCAACCTTCCCGCCAGGATATTGGTCCCCCTGGGATTCAAGTGCCACCCGTCTTTTTTAAACAGGTCACACCTGCCCCTAAAGAGGTCCCAATGATCCAAGTACCCAAATCCTTGTCCCTTGCTCCAGTCCCTCAGCCACGCATTCATTCTCCACCGATTCCTGTTCTCACTCTCCCGCGGCACAGGCAGCAATCCCGAGATTACTACCTTTGCATTCCTCTTTCTCAGCTGTCTACCTAACTCCCTATATTCTCTTTTCATGACCCCTTCCCTCTTCCTACCTATGTCAGCAGTACCTATATGCATCACGACCTTCGGCTCCTCTCCCTCCCCCTTCAGGATTTCTGGGACTCGACCAGAGACATCCCGGACCCCTGCATCAGGGAGGCAAACCACCATCCGAGAGTCCCGTCTGTGTCCGCAAAAACGCCTATCTGACCCCCTCACCGTAGAGTCCCCAATTAGCACTACCCTCCTTTCCTTACCCTTTTGCACTACTGGGCCAGGCTCAGCTCCAGAGACACTGCCACCGCTGCTTCCCCCAGGTGGGCTGTCCACCCCAGTAGTACTCAGACAGGAGTACTTATTATTAAGGGGCACATCCACCGGGGTGCTCACCATCAACCGAGCTTTCTCCTTCCTCACTGTTACCCAGTTACCCTCCTCCCGTGGTCCCGGTGTGACCACCTGCCGATAGCTCCTGTCAATGACCTCCTCACTATCCCTAACCCGGCGAAGGTCCTCGAGCTGCAATTCCAGTTCCCTAACATGGTCCCTTAGGAACCGCAGCTCAACACACCCAGCACAGATATGGTCGTCCGGGAGGCTAGGAGCCTCCAGGACCTCCCACATCCTACATTGGGAACAACATACTGGCCTCACACTCATAATTGCCCCTTTAAACACACAGGGAAAAAAAAAGTGAATGAAAATTTTAAACTTACCTTTCCTCCTCCTGTTTTCTCCAAAGCCCTGCTCTCACTGGGTCTTTTTTTTTAGGTTAGAGGAGGAGGGAGGGCGGGATACTCTACAAGTGTAGAGTATCGGGATTCCTCTCTGTTCCAATTTATTGGGGAAAAAAAAAATCTCTCTCTCCCAGACCTCCCTGCGCGACCACTTCCGGGTTTAGATATTTTTAAAGAAAAAACCCGCGAAAAAGTAAGTTAAAAAAATAACAGCGCTTACCCGCAGCACTCCTCTCGCGAATCTCTCCCTCTCTGCTGCACTTCCAAGACGCAATGAGGCCGATTCACTGAGGTGAGGAACTTTTTAAAAAAAAAATCTCTCTCTCCCAGACCTCCCTGCGCGACCACTTCCGGGTTTAGATATTTTTAAAGAAAAAACCCGCGAAAAAGTAAGTTAAAAAATAACAGCGCTTACCCGCAGCACTCCTCTCGCGAATCTCTCCCTCTCTGCTGCACTTCCAAGACGCAATAATGTAACCCCACTATTTAAAAAAGGAGGGAGGGAGAACACAGGAAATTATAAACCCGTTAGCCTAACATCAGTAATAGGGAAAATGCTAGAAACTATGATAAAGGATGTGGTAACAGGACACTTTTTGGGATTAGACAAAGTCAGCATGGGTTTATGAAAGGGAAATCAGGTTTGACAAATCTACTCGATTTTTTGAGGATGAAACTAGCAGAATAGATAAGGGTGAACCAGTGGATGTGGTGTATTTCGATTTTCAGAAAGCTTTCGATAAAGTCCCACAAAAGAGGTTAGCATGCAAAATTAAAGCACATGCTCGTAGCATTCGAAACAAGGTAAATGAGTTGACGGCACAAATCATTGCGAACGAGTATGATTTGGTGGCCATTACAGAGACATGGTTGCAGGATGGTCACGACTGGGAGTTAATTATCCAGGGGTATCAGACTTTTCAGAGGCACCGACAGGAAGGTAAGGGAGGTGGTGTAGCTCTGATATTTAAGGATGACATCAGGGCGGTAGTGAGAGATGATATAGGTTCTGTGGAAAAAAAGGTTGAATCCATTTGGGTGGAAATTAGAAATAGTAAGGAGAAAAAGTCACTGATAGGCATAGTCCATAGGCCACCAAATAATGACATCATTATGGGCAGGTCATGTTTGACTAATTTGGTGGAATTCTTTGAGAACATTACATGTGCAGTGGACAATGGGGAACCTGTGGATGTGGTGTATCTGGATTTCCAGAAGGCATTTGACAAGGTGCTGCACCAAAGACTGCTACATAAGATAAAGGTGCACAGTGTTACGGGTAATGTATTAGCATGGATAGAGGATTGGTTAACTAACAGAAAGCAAAGAGTGGGGGTAAATGGGTGTTTTTCTGGTTGGCGATCAGTGACTAGTGGGTGTGCCTCGAGGATCAGTGTTGGGACCGCAATTGTTTACGATTTACATAGATGATTTGGAGTTGGGGACCAAGTGTAGTGTGTCAAAATTCGCAGATGACACTAAGATGGGTGGAAGAGCAAAGTGTGCAGAGGACGCTGAAAGTCTGCAAAGGGATATAGATAATCTAAGTGAGTGGGCGACGGTCTGGCAGATGGAGTACAATGTTGGTAAATGTGAGGTCATCCATTTTGGTAGGAATAACAGCAAAATGGACTATTATTTAAATGGTAAAATATTGCAGCATGCTGCTGTGCAGAGGGACCTGGGTGTCCTTGTGCAGGAATCTCAAGGAGTTGGTTTGCAGGTGCAGCAGATAATTAAGAAAGCAAATGGAATTTTGTCCTTCATTGCTAGAGGGATGGAGTTTAAAAACAGCGAGATTATGTTGCAGCTGTATAAGGTGCTGGTGAGGCCACACCTGGAGTACTGTGTACAGTTTTGGTCTCCTTACTTGAGAAAGGAAATACTGGCACTGAGTTCAAGAGGAACTTCTTCACACAAAGGGTTGTGAATCTGTGGAATTCCCTGCCCAGTGAAGCAGTTGAGGCTACCTCATTGAATGTTTTTAAGGCAAGGATAGATACATTTTTGAACAGTAAAGGAATTAAGCGGGTGGGTAAGTGGAGCTGAGTCCACGAAAAGATCAGCCATGATCTTATTGAATGGCGGAGCAGGCTCAAGTGGCCAGATGGCCAACTCCTGCTCCTAGTTCTTATGTTCTTATTTCTTATGTTGACATTTATTGCAAGAGGATTGACTACAGGTGCAAAGATGTCGTAATGTAGCTGTACAGGGCCTTGGTGAGACCACACCTGGAGTATTGTGTGCAGTTTTGGTCTCCTTACCTAAGAGAGGATATACTTGCCAAAGAGGTATTCCAATGAAAGTTTACCAAACTGATTCCTGGGATGGCAGGGTTGTTGTATGGGTCGATTGAGCCTGCATTCACTGGAATTCAGAAGAATGAGAGGGGATCTAATTGAAACATCTAAAATTCTTAAAGGGCTGGACAGACTGGATGCAGGGATGTTGTTTCCTCTGGCTGGGGCTGTCTAGAACAAGAGGTCACAGTCTCAAGATACAGGGTTGGCCATTTAGGACTGAGATGAGGAGAAATTTCTTCACTCAGAGAGTGGTGATACTGTGGAATTCTCTATCACAGAAACCTGTGGAGGTCAAGAAAGAAATAGGTTTCTCGACATGAAAGCCATCAGGGGTTTGGGGAGAATGCGGGAGTCTGGCTTTGAGATCAGCCATGATCATGTTGAATGGTGGAACAGTTTTGAAGGACTGAATGGCCTACTCCTGCTCCTAGTTGCGCAAGATGTTCATTATTTATGAAATCAAATAAAGTTAAAACGATTCAGAATCTTAAATGTATCTATTTCTCTGAGGCATAAAACAAAATTATTCATTTTCTTGACAAAATATTTTATTGGTATTAGAGTCATAGTCATAGAGGTTTACAGCATGGAAACAGGCCCTTTGGCCCAACTTGTCCATGCTACCCTTTTTTAAAAAAACCCCTAAACTAATCCCAATTGCCCGCATTTGGCCCATATCCCTCTATACCCATTGTACCCATGTAACTATCTAAATGCTTTTTAAAAGATAAAATTGTACCCCCCTCTACTACTACCTCTGGCAGCTTGTTCCACTCACCACCCTCTGTGTGAAAAAATTGCCCCTCTGGACACTTTTGTATTTCTCCTCTCACCTTAAACCTATGCCCTCTAGTTTTAGACTCCCCTACCTTTGGGAAAAGATATTGACTATCTACCTTGTCTATGCCCCTCATTATTTTATAGACCTCTATAAGGTCACCCCTCAGCCTCCTACGCTCCAGAGAAAAAAGTCCCAGTCTATTCAGCCACTCCTTATAACTCAATCCATCAAGTCCCAGTAGCATCCTAGTAAATCTTTTCTGCACTCTTTCCAGTTTAATAATATCCTTTCTATAATAGGGTGACCAGAATTGCACACAGTATTCCAAGTGTGGCCTTACCAATGTCTTGTACAACTTCAACAAGACGTCCCAACTCCTGTATTCAATGTTCTGACCAATGAAACCAAGCATGCCGAATGCCTTCTTCACCACTCTGTCCACCTGTGACTCCACCTTCAAGGAGCTATGAACATGTACCCCTAGATCTCTTTGTTCTGTAGCTCTCCCCAATGCCCTACCATTAACTGAGTAAGTCCTGCCCTGGTTCAATCTACCAAAATGCATCACCTCGCATTTATCTAAATTAAACTCCATCTGCCATTCGTCAGCCCACTGGCCCAATTGATCAAGATCCCGTTGCAATTGGAGATAACTTTCTTCACTGTCCATTATGCCACCAATCTTGGTGTCCTCTGCAAACCTACTAACCTTGCCCCCTATATTCTCATCCAAATCATTAATATAAATGACAAATAACAGTGGACCCAGCACTGACCCCTGAGGCACACCGCTGGTCACAGGCCTCCAGTTTGAAAAACAACCCTCTACAACAGAAGCCAATTTTGTATCAATTTAGATACCTCACCCTGGATCCCGTGAGATTGAACTTTATGCAACAACCTACCATGCGGTATCTTTGTATTGATGTGTTAAATTTTTTAAAGCTCTTTATTATTGAAATTAAAGATGGTATCTCTTGACATATGAAGTTTTTATCTTACGTCTTTATGTATGCAATCTTATGTGACATAAAATTAAACATTCTTTTGTTTTGCCATATGAAAGAAATTTACCGCTAACTCAAAAAAGACAAGAGGCTTAAACGTCTTTCTTTTACTTTCAGAGAATGAGTCCGTGTGTGTGAATGTATGTTACTTCCAGCAAGTGTAAATGAGCTACGGGATAAGCTCAGACTGATGATCTGAAATTGGTTGTTAGTGTTGCTATTAGCGTACTCGGGATTCTAATTGCGGAATCACATTTCACAGCACACGTTGTGTTTTGTGAGAGGGAGCTGGTTCAGTTCACTCTGCCCATTAGGAACACCTGAAGGAACATGCTGTATTGTTGGATCAGCCAGTCGGTGGGAAGAACAGCCTGCACACCTGGCCGAACGTATGCACTTAGCAACACAGTCAGGTTCAGTTTTATTGACACCATGTATACTCAAATAGATGGTGTAGCCACAGGATCTCCTCTAGGTCCATCACTCACTTACATTCTTAGTGGTTTCTCTGAACTTGATTTTGATGGAATGAGCCCTAACCTCCCCTTCTCTGCACATTTCCGAAACGTGGATAATTCGTTTGTGATCTTTGAATCTGCAATCCTGGATAGGGATTTCCATACACATTTGAATATTCTCTATCCCCTACCAAAATTCACTTCCGAGATGGAAGTCTAACTCACTTCCTTTCATAGAAGCCCAACAGTGCAGAAGGAGGCCATTTGGCCCATCAAGTCTGCACCGACCACAATCCCACCCAGGCCCTATCCTCACAACTCCATGCATTTACCCTAGCTAGCCCCCTGACACTAAGGGGAAATTTAGCATGACTAATCCACCTAACCTGCACATCTTTGGATTGTGAGGGGAAACCGTAGCACCCGGAGGAAACCCATGCAGACACGGGGAGAAGGTGCAAACTCCACACACCGTGACCCAAGCTGGGAATTGAACTCAGGTCCCTGACGCTGTGAGGCAGCCGTGCTAACCACTGTGCCACCCTCTGCCCTCATGTTTCAATTAGTATATTTCCTCAATGTACTAATTGATAAATCTGCTAATGGTTCTCCAATATTGTCTGCTGCAAGCGTCCCCTCACTGGCTAATCTTTGATTTATTGTATACAGTGAAAAGTATTGTTTCTTGCGCGCTAGACAAAGCATACCGTTCATACAGGAGAGGGTACAGAATGTAGTGTTAGTCATAGCTAGAGTGTGGAGAAGGGAATAACTCCATAAATCTGTCCACATGCCTGGATGAGTGCAGCTCCAACATGCAAGAAGCTCGACACCGTCCAGGACAAAGCGGCCCGCCTGATTCCTACCCCTTCCATAAACATTCACTCCCTCCACCACTGACCAGTGGCAGCAGTGTACACCATCTACAAGATGCACTGAAGGAACTCGCCCAGATTCATAGGCAGCACCTTCCAAACCCATGCCCACTAGCATCGAGGACAAGAGCAGCAGATACCTGGGAATACCAACACCTGGAGAGCTTTCCCCCCAACTCACTCAC
Organism: Mustelus asterias; assembly: GCF_964213995.1. Lineage (NCBI taxonomy): Eukaryota > Metazoa > Chordata > Chondrichthyes > Carcharhiniformes > Triakidae > Mustelus > Mustelus asterias. The sequence goes on from NC_135823.1 coordinate 71,897,266, forward strand.
CATCCTGACTTGGAAATATAATCGCCCTTCTTGCATGTCACTGGGTCAAAAATCTTGGAATTCCCTCCCTAACAGTATCATGTGACTATTTAGGACCTACACCTGACTGCAGTGGTTCAAGGCGGCAGCACACCACCACATTCTGAAGGGCAACTAGGAATGGACAATAAATTCTGGCCCAGCCAGTGACCCACATCCTGTATACGAATACAAAAACTTTCTTTGTGAAGACAGATGCAAAGTACCAAATTTTTGCCACATCTTGTCTTCAGTTGGCTCTTTAATTTACCCAGTTTATTCCCTAGCAAACCTCAACACTTTGCCTTCTAATCTTTTCTTAGTACTCCTCATTGGCTACCATATTAACATTTTCAATTCACTCCTGTACTTGCTACAACCTTCCTGGTTAAATGCATCGTACGTTTATCTGAAGCTCTTTTCTGTTGTAACTTTTACCAGCTTTGTTGTCCAGAGCATATTAACTTTGGATACTCTGCTTTTTCCCCTCCAAAGATTGTCTTGTTTGTACCTGAATTCTCTCTTTCCTGAATGCCCTCCATTCATGAGTGACCCTGCAAACACCTTTCCATTCCATCTGGTGCTGGACTCTGAAATCACTGAAATTTGCTCTTCCCCAGTTGCGCAAATTTACTTTAGATATTTTCTCTCATTCCATAATTTCTATCAAATTATAAGATAATTCTTATAATTTAAATCAGTCTCTACCACTAGTAGAGAAGGTTAAGTGAGAAAGCTAAAGTTAGTATCTGAGACATTTAGCAACATAGTCAACCACTCAAACCTGTCCAGCTCTTCTATCACATCTTGGTTGGGTCAATATCTGAACTGCATTTACCCCGACATTGCTTCCTATCCCTTGATGCCCTGACCTGACGATTCCACAAAACCCTTGAATGTGTTCATTTTCCTGGAACTCCAGGTTTGAATCTCTTAATCAGGCTTCCATTTCTACCACAGAACTGAATTAGCTCCTCTCAAAGTCACAAAGGTCCTTCCATATATCGGTGCCAATGGTAAATGATTCCTTCGCCTGATTCTTGATCTGTTTCCAGGTTGATCACAGCATCTTCTTCCCAAAGCCTCTCCAGCCACCCAGCTGGTCACCTCACAAAATTACAACTAATCCATCCCCAATCTCCTACTTTTACCTCTCATCCAATGAGATTAAAATTCATCATATCCTGGAGTCTAATTTATCTTTCATATTATTTTCCTGTTACCTTTGAAAAGTTTTAATTAATTCATCGTCTCCCACAGTCTGAGGATTCGGGGTAGACTATTTAGGACGGAGGTGAGGAGACATTTCTTCACCCAGAGTGGTGAGCCTGTGGAATTCATTACCACAGGAAGTAGTTGATGCCAAAACATTGAATATATTCAAGAGGCGGCTGGATACAGCACTTGAGGCGAATGGGGTCAAAGGTTATGGGGAGAAAGCAGGATTAGGCTATTGAGTTGGACGATCACCCATGATCGTGATGAGTGGCGGAGCAGGCTTGAAGGGTCAAATGGCCTCCTCCTGCTCCTATCTTCTGTTTCCCCTAAGTTTTAGGTTTTGAGATGCTGACAGTATTTCCTATTTCTGTGAAACTCATTTAACAAATCCACATTCTTTTAGTCTTAGCTCCAATTGTCAATCCCTTTAACCTGTCTTTTTGAAGCAGCCACTTTTCTAACAGAAAATCCCCCATAGATACCCCATAAAGTGTAATCCAAACATGCACCCGCTCAAATGGTTAATTAGCATCTTGTATTTATAATTCATTTCATTTTTAAATTAGCTGTAGGTGGTGACTGGTGTCTTAACCTCATTCAATAACTGGTATTTATACAACTGTCATTTCAGAACCCAATTATATTTCATATTTGACATTTCAGTGAAAATATTAATATATTTCAATGTAATCTTTCATGATGTAAAAAACTTCTGTGCAAAATAATTAGATAAATAACCAGTTTACCCACTTTCCTATCCTAAATTGACCGTCTGATCCCAAATTACAAGGTCAGTTATGAGGTACACGAGAGTCAAATAGCTGTGAAACTCCCACAGTAACATTGGTTAATATTAGCTACCTTTTCCCAACAGAACACACAATGTAACATCTGCACTGTTAGAACTTTAATATGCAGTTTTAATCTTTTTAAACAGAAGTAGCTGAATAACTAACAAGCTTCATTTCAAAGATTACAGCCTTTGCCAAAACGGCAAACTATCCATCAGAATTTACATTGCCTTTGTTAAGATTGCTGAATTCAGGTAAGGAGCAGTGGGAAGGAAAAGATAGTTAATCTGTGGATTAATTCCATTTTAAAAGGATAGGGGTAATTGGGTAAATATATTGGTCAGCTAAATGCAGGGAAATGAAGGCCTTGGGCAGGCAGTCAGCTGTGCAACATCAGTGGGGCTAAAGAATGTAGATTGAAAAATGTCACCACACTATCAAATCAGGAACTCCCTATCGAGATCCTGGTGTGTCTCACCTTCCTCAACAAAAGTACACAATGGTGCATCAGTAAAAGTAGCACGAGAAGGAATACTTTAAAATCACTGAAATCAAAGCTAAAATACCTTTCACCACTAACATTCTTAAAGATAAACTTCAGAAGCTCACAGCTTGGGAGCAGAGATTTCCTCTGATTTAACTGCAATGCAAATGAGCTGGACAAAGTTCAAAAGAAGGAACTAGCTAATGATGTGACTTAGCACAGGAATGTGGGAGCACATTAGAGGAACTAAACTTACTGAATACAGGGTGGTGCCTTCAGCTACTCCACTGATGACCTTCCCTCTGTCATTAGGTCAGTAGTGGGGGCGTTCGCTGGTGATTGCACAATGTTCAATACCATTTGGTTTTGGGTCATTACTTACACTAGATGGTGATGGATGAAAGATGAATTAAGGCTGATTTAAGTCCACTGCATGTGAACGCCACCTATTTGGTGCTTTATTTAGTGAGAACCCTCCAGAGGTTACAGTTAAAACACAACTAAAATGTACATTCACCACAAATATACACAAATACATTTATACAGCGCAAAAGACAATCCTATTTACAGGTGACTTCAAACATACAAGTACACAGTAGTCATATTGGATATACGATTTCTGATACTGACAACTGCTATCCACTTAGATACGAATGCTCTAGCAGGTGATTGCACAGACATCAAGCTTTCAATAATTCCATGTTACAGAATAATGTCTAATTAAACGTCCAGTGCAGTTATGGCTTAATAAAAACTACTTCAAAACAAACCACAACCACAGACAATGAGGGAAAATATCAGTTGAGAGCAGGTATTTAAAACTAAATATAGCAATTCCTGATCGGAACACATCACCAGCTTTGTAATGAGAACCAAAACCTAATTACTATTTTGAGATATCATGCCCGTTTGCTATATACACACTTTGCCTTCTCACCCTTCACACTGAGACATTACAGCTGAGCACATACTAAGGGCTTTATACTTCTTCTGATTCAGCAAGACTGCTAATAAGGTCATCAGTAATCAGATCATTTTTAACGCTGACAAATCCAGGTTTGTTACTCATTTTTCTTCTCCTTTTGCTTCAGTAGTTTGTTAATTTCTCGCTTGGCCATTCCCACGTACTTTGTGATCAGGCGATGTCGGTTCAGACCAGGCAGCAGAAGTATAAAACTCACTGAAAACAACCAGAAATGAGATTACGACCAGAAAGGGAAGGACACAAATAACTGCACAGATCCAGATAAGAACCGTCTTCATTCAATTTCACAACTTACATTAATGTGGACAAAATAAAACAAGACCAAGTGAGCAAAAAAACAGATTTTTATCAGGTTAGAAACAAACAGGAATACAAGCTCCCTCACAAAAAAAACTCACTCTTAAATCCCAAAAGGAACCTGCAAGCAGAAACTGGTTTGGGTTTTCAGGCCTCGAGTGAATGTCACTCACATAAATCTAACTATTTAAAGCCCAAATTGCTGCCCTAATTAAAATGTACAGTTCTGCAGCTCCTCTGAGCAGAAGGCTGGTTGTTCAGTATTGAGGATTGCGGATGCCACTTACAGATTATAGTTAGGATTGTAGCTAATGGCACAAAGAACATCACTGCAGGAGTTTCTCGGGATTGTGTCCACGACCCAAACATGGTCAGTTACTTCCTGATGACCTTCCCTCTGTCACTAGGTCAGAAGTGGGGGATGTCCGCCGATGACTGCAAAATGTTCAGCGCTCTTTGCTGCTCCTCAGTCTGCGCCCATATGCAGCAAGACCTGGACAATATTCAGGCTAGGACTGAGAACTGGCAAATGACATCAAGCGGCACTAGGGCCAGACGAGAATCATCTCCAACGAAATAATTTAACCATCTCCCTTCACAAGGCACAGGTGGGCAGAGCAGATCAATGACAAAAGCATGATCCCCAGGACATGACGACAATGCAGGAAATATTTACCGTGTTCTAAAGGATCGCTCAGGGAACTCTCCTAACTCCGCAATCAGCCCTTTCAACTTTTGCATTAAGCTAAAATAGACTAACCAGAATCTCAGCTTAGAGGCGAAAGGCCTTAAATGCTGCTTGTGAAAGCTGCTTGCAGATTGCGCACGAGCTGCTGGCTTGGTTAAGGAAGTGGCCTTTCAGATACACAGTGACATTATTTCACAATATGACCCTGGTTCAAACACAGGATCTGCATTGATATCTAAATAATGCCTGTGTTTGTTCCTGGTGGTCTCCCCTAGGGACTGTCCAATATCCACTTCAAGAGCTCAATGTTGTGTTGTAGAATGCAACCAGTTTTGGACTTAGACGAGGTATACCAATATACCAAAACAAAACCTCTTGCCCAAAATTATCCCAGCGTTGACCTCCCAGATTCCAAATTTAACAAAAGACAAATGATAAAGTCATTTGATAACTTACCAATCAAGTAGGTGAGGAAGAGATTGTGAACCTGCTGCCCAATCCAAGCCACCACAGACAGAAAGCTAACCACAGTCATGAAATACTGGAGTAAAGAATGTAGAAATTAACCTCCCAGAACCACAATCATTATTCTATCAGAGAAACAGGTCACAGCCCGAAATCATTGGCTCACAGGCAGAAAAATAAAAATCTCACAGCAAGTTGATCGGTCACAGTCCTGGGTGATGGCAGCAGCCAGTCAGACAAGCCTGTTATTTGTGTTGAAGCATCAGGACTGCACATTAAACTAGGCTTTGTTTGGATTTTGCTAAATTCCTGATGTGGGAAATCCAAGATGCCATTGAGGAAAAGCGAGTCAAGTCAAAATACTTGCGATTCAGGACTTAATTGTTTTAAAAGAGGGTTTTTTGGCAGCTATCACTGTACAGTTTGTACCCAGTTTAAATCCTAGTCATTGGTTACGGAATTCAAGCTTCCTATACAAAATATAATTTTATTCATAAATATGTGGAAAAGGGTCTCGTTGAGCGTGTGTAAAACACGCCAGTTTAAAGGGTAAACTCAGAAAATCACTGGAATCACATTGGTGATTTACAATGCAGACGCCCCCCCCCCCCCCCCCAATAGAAAATGATAAGCATGCAAAAAAAACGGAATTAAACCAGCTTTTTCAGCAAAGTACAGTTCATTCACAAGAGGATCGATACAAACCATTTTGGGTTTCTCCTCCTTCAGAGCAAACAGGCGGCGCCACCAGCCCACAATCCTTCGCTGGGTCTTCACCAGATTACTGCAGATTTCATGAAAGCGCTGTTGCTGTTCTGTGGTCCTGTTGATCCAAACAAAGTAACTGAACACTTCAGGACTGTACAAACATTGACACGACAACTTCCATATTAACATCTTTTAAAAAACCACCTCTGAGTTTAGGTGGTTATAAAAACAAAAAGCAGTCCAGAGGCAGCAAGTAGATGGTTAATTAAGTTTAAGCTTATTTATTAGTGTCATGAGTAGGCTTACATCAAGATTGCAATGAAGTTACTGTGAAAATCCCCCAGTCGTCACACTCCGGCGCCTGCTTGGGTACACTGAAGAGAATTTAGCATGGCCAATGCACCAAACCAGCGCGTCTTTCGGACTGAGAGAGGAAACCGGAGCACCCGGAGGAAACCCACGCAGACACGGGGAGAACATGCAGACACCACACAGACAGTGACCCAAGTCAGGAATCGAACCTGGGTCCCTGGCAGTGAGGCAGTAGTGCTAACCACTGAGCCATGTCGGTTCTATGACACATTCCCATATACAGAAAATCGCTTTGCTATTATAAAAAGCTTGATAAATAAAGATCAGCCCCTCATTTTATCCAGTTCTTTCAAACTTCAGATTTCTCAAACCCCACTTTGATATCAGGGTTAAGGTACATCTGCCACGCAATTACAGCCATGGCATTTCCTGCCCACAGTTAGAAACATTACATCATAAACCAGCCAGATCCGTCAGCAAGTCAAAAATACAACTCTGAATCTGTCCTGATTGAACTAATCCTGGGTGTGAAGTTGATAGAATACAAACCACCTCAGCATCCCTGGACATGGAACATGGTGTGGTTAAAAAAACAGGTATCACTTTTCTAACTTGAGGTTAGAACATTCTAAACGAAATATGTGTATACCAGAACAATCCATTATGGATTTTCCCATTTTCTGATAAAACTTTTTAAAAATTAGCCACAGTGCATATCCCAAGACTGCTCTCCGATAATCCTGCTAGAAAGTGCGCAGTGGGGACAGACAATATCAGGCTGGATTGTGATGGCAACTCAGCTCTCTGCCCTGAAGCACTTCTGCCTGCGGAAACCCCCCAGCACAAGACTGGAGAAGGCTCATCTCTAGACTGGGAGTTGCCATCATTCTGGATTGTATTCTAATCTGGCCCCACAGGCGAGGGAGAGATTTCTGCACCAGAGTTATTCAGCAGAGATTTCTGGGGTCGGACAGGGAGAGAACATGTCCCCTTTTCTTCGTGTTCTGCCACTTTCCTTTCAGCTCACGTCCAAACCCTTGTTGCTCCCTGTGATGCCTCGCCTTCATCCTGCGGCTTGTTGTCTTCTTGCCTCCTGGGCCTTTTTCTTCTTATATTATCCGTGTTAGTTTTTTCTTGTGTGGGGTGGTACCCCGTGTGGCAGAAGAGAAGGGATTGGGGGGGGGGGGGGGGGGGTGGAGAAGCAAAGGAAAACAGGGTGATGGTCTGCTTTTGTCGTGTTTTAGGTGATTGGGGAGTAGGTGGTTGTTGAGGTGGTGCGTGTTAGGAGGAAGGGGCTGCTAGGTTTACATGTTTCTGGAGGCTGGGATGGATGTCCAAATGGTGTGTGTGTTGGAGAGGTTTCTCTTTGCAGAGAGGGTGGATGATGGAATTCAGATTAAGTGAAACATCACCGGTTAATTAAAAGTTTTAAATAAACTTCTCACCATTTGTTGGATCCAAACATCCTGGAAGCAATAGTTGGAACAAGATAATCTGCTAAACAGATCATCATAATAGCGCACGAAACCCCAGTCAGAACTGAAGGATCCAACCAGTAGATCAGTCTGTGGAGGCAAACCACATTTCAGAAATTAATGTTTATTTCATATCTTCGAATTTAATCAGGTGGCAGATGTTGCAATGAATGATATAATAATTCAGCACAGCATGTTGCTGATGAGTGGAGAATTTATTGATGTTTCGATAAAGCCTCAGTTTCAATGCTTAGTCACAGTGGCAAGTTTCAGGTTTTTAAAGTGAATCTGAGAAACCAGGACTAACAAAAAAATTATAATAGATGCTGGAAAGTAACAGAATACACAAACATTTGCCACAGTCCCTCGAAGATGATATTTCTATTGTGACATTATGGGGTCTGTGTAATGTCCTCCAGCCTGGTTTGTTGGCTGCAGGAAGGAATTTCTCAGTTTTTCCCCCAAATAGGCCACAAATCTTTTCTCACGTATTTTCATGTCAGCGCAGAATAGTTGACCCATGTTTGCCTACATAAATCTCAGCACTTTCAACGTTATTCATTGTGAGGTGTTGAGATGTTACGTAAACAGAGAATAAATTCAGAAACCGGATTCTAAAGCTCCATGGTAAGTTTTTACATGGCACAACATATCCTTGATTTCATCCAGAGTAGTTGAACTAGAATCATAGAATCTCTACAGTGTAGAAGGCCATTCAGCCCATTATGTCTGCATCAACAACAATCCCACCCTATCCCACTAATCCCTCTCACCTATGCATCCCGGGACACTAAGGGGCAATTTATCATGGCCAATGCACCTAACCTGCACATCTTTGGACTGTGGGAGGAAACCGGAGCACCCGGAAGAAACCCATGCAGACATGGGGAGAATGTACAAACTCCGCAGTGACCCAAGGCCGGAATTGAACCCGGGTCCCTGGAGCTGTGAGGCAGCAGTGCTAACCACTGTGCCACCCCTGTAGTTAAATGGCCAACTACATTCAATGAAGACAAAATAGTGCGGATGCCGGAAATCTGAAAATCTCAGCAGGTCTGACAGCATCTGTAGAGAGAGAATAGAGCCAATGTTTCAGGTCATCCAGGCACAAAACATTGGCTCTATTCTCTCTCCACTGATGCTGTCAGACTTGCTGAGATTTTCCAGCATTTTCTGTTATGTTGTATATAGACCATGTGTGCCTCCAGCACTCCAAATAACTCCATGAAGAGAGCTCCTTGTAATGGATTCTCATCTGCTGGTTTATTGGTCCTGCAGTAACAATTAGCTCGTGAAATGGGTTCGAATCACCAGCGATAACTTTCTGTCGATAGTTTATTGGAAAATCAATGTAGAAATCCGGCAAGTTCTTAAAAATAGCAGGGACGCTCAGAATGAGATGCCATCCAAAGATGTGCGGGTTAGGTTGGTTGGCCATGTTAAATTAACCCTCAGTGTCAAGAGGATTAAATACATGGGGTTGCAGGGATAGGGCCCAGGTGGGACTGTTGTTGGCGCAGGCTTGATGGGCCGAATGGCCTCCTTTTACACTGTCGGGATTCTATGATCTATGCAAAGCAAACAGCAGTGACATGGATTGACCAGCAAGTTCTGAAGAATCGCACTGTATCACAATTGCTGTCCCACATTAATGAGGACAGGTGTTGTTAACCTGCCACTATTTTCCAGCATTATATGTTGTATAGGATTTAACTTTACATAACCATCACAATTAAAGATGGGGGAAAAATAGCCACCGTCTTGCTCCTAGAGATTATCCCCATCCTTTCCATGGAAAGGAAGCTGCTAAACTTGAACAAGGCATTCTAAAGTTGCCCTGTAAAGCTGGTTACTAACTGCAGATATTTGCTGCCATCAACATAATGAATCAAGCTGAGAAACTAGCCAAGAAACTCAGTTATCACAAACATGGAAACAAATTTCACACCATCTAATTTTACCCCGCAATAGTCACATGGAGAGATGACTATCTGTAGAAACAAAACACAGATAAGTCGATGGCTCACTAATCATGCCTGAGCAGTACAGGAAGATGCATGGCAAACTGTAGCTGCCATACAACCTAACACACTGATTAAAGGCACCTTCCTGATAGCTCCTCCTTACAACTGTAAATGCTACAAAATGTTAATACATTTCCCGTCGTTAACCAAGTCTAACATGACTAAAACTGGCCAAAATGTAAACTCCTTGGTTGTAATTTAAAAGCTGGGTAACTGCCAAAGTACATTTAAGCTTAAATTTAAAACAAAATTCTACCTGTCCATACTTCACACAACACGGATTGCGTAGCTATGTGTAACGTTGCTGTAAGGTTTATGCTGGGATTAGTTCCAACAGGCTAAATGAACAGGAATTCCATAACCGTACAGGACATTAACTTGCAGGTCACTTCAATAGAAGTTGAACTTCCACGGAATGGTCAAACATTCTGCAAACTAACGACTTCTCAGTCCCTCCTGCCAATGATTGGCAGCCGTTCCATCAGAAATCTAGGCTCCAAACTTGAATCACCTCGGACTCTCATCTCTCGCAATAAAGACCTTTCTTTAAACTCGCCTTTCTGACCAAACCTTTGGCCATCTCCACCAATATCTTCCTCTATGGCTTAGTGTCCATTTTCGTCTGATTGTGCCTATCTTTGCGCAATCCATGTTAGAGGTGTTATATAAAACCAACTTGTTCTTTAATACTTACAAAAATACCACTGACACCACAAGCATCATTATAGCAGGAAACCATGGCTTCTCCCAGCGCAAGATGCGATCTGCAGCAAGCATCACTTCTCCCCAACCCTCCAAATGCTCTTCAAGCTGGGCAGTTTCTGCAGCCTACAAAATCAACAAGTCATTATCATTTTTGCATCGTTTGGAACAAGGACACAAGCCAATGGGATGTTCTAATATTCCTAGTTATTAATTAAAAAGTGCATAACTCATCCAAAAACACTAACTCATCCCAAAGGTACAAAGCTATGTTGTTACGTGATAAAAAATACCGAATATTTGATGTTTTGAGTAATCATCATAATTGTTGATTGTATGGTACAGACATCAGGCCATACTGCAAAACATATAGGCCAAATCACTAGCTTTCTGGGCTTCAAGGCTAGGATTGTGAAACTCTCAATTTACCAGCAGCTAAACCCAGACACTAGAAAACACATCTGAAATATTCTAGAAGCTTTGCAAGTGAGTGACAGAATTAGGGAACATCACTTTGGCAACGGACAGTTAGTGTGAACAGCACTGCTCACTGGGCAATGCTGGGTAAATTGTCCATTTACAGAACCCTTCATGATGGATTAAAACTAACTGAAGATAAAGCTTTAAATTTGGAGATACAAACGTATAAAATCAGACAACCCTTTAAAAAGTACCGAACGTGTATAGAAACTATTGCAACGTGCATCATTTTATTCCTAATCACAGGATACATAAATTATTAGGGGAATGTGAGCAAATTTGCCGTGTTTCTATATTCTGCAGAGTAACACTGTGGAATATCGCTCGCCAGTTGTGAGATAACCACCACATTGCCTCAGCTCTGCTGTTTATGACATCGTAAGAGTTTTAACAACACCAGGTTAAAGTCCAACAGATTTATTTGGTAGCAAATGCCATTAGCTTTCGGAGCGCTGCTCCTTCGTCAGATGGAGTGGATATCTGCTCTCAAACAGGGCACAGAGACACAGAATCAAGTTACAGAATACTGATTAGAATGTGAATCTCTACAGCCAGCCAGGTCTTAAAGATACAGACAATGTGGGTGGAGGGAGCATTAAACACAGGTTAAAGAGATGTGTATTGTCTCCAGACAGGACAGCCAGTGAGATTCTGCAAGTCCAGGGGGCAAGCTGTGGGGGTTACTGATAATGTGACATGAACCCAACATCCCAGTTTAGGCCGTCCTCATGTGTGCGGAACTTGGCTATCAGTTTCTGCTCAGCGACTCTGCGCTGTCTGCTGTTTATGACATCATCATAGTCCCTTTGTATTAATGCCATCAATCAGGAGGCTGCATCATCCATTCCTTATTGCAAAGAGAAATACAAATCAAGTCAAATCACCCACAGTAAGAGCTGTGTCAGCAGCAGCCGTTTCCAATGTTTGAAATCAGCTGACTCAGGTCATGAATCATGGCACCAGAATTTAAAACACTTCTGGGAATAAAGAATTTTGATAGATTAAAATTTTTTTTTGTGAAACCACGGAACTGACAACTATTTGGCCATATATGGCAGCTTTAACATGGAGATTAACACGTCACAGGTTTTATCAGACAGAATAGGACAGAGTTCACCAAGAGATCGCTCAGAGGTAGGTCTTACAGAGCATCTCAACGGAGGGAATTTCAAAAGCACCAAGGAAATCAGGGATGTGCGGATGCCAGGATTGGAGGAAGAGTTGCCGGAGGTGGTTATAGACCAGTTGTCCCCTCGAGCAGAAAAGCCCAAGTAGAATTTGAACAGATCGGTTCAAAATCAGGGCTTTACTGGATGAGAGCTAATTGTTGGGGAGCACGAGAGTGATGGGCAAACAGGAATTGATGAGAACCAGGGTGCAAACAGCAAAGTTCTGGATGAGCCCAAATTTATGGAGGAGACACTCACCAGGGGGGCCGTGCAATAGTCAACTCTGAATGGCAGAATTGTTAGTGCAGGAAGAGGCCATTCGGCCCAACGTGTCTGTACTGGCTCTCCGAATAAGCAATTCACAGAGTACCATTCTACGACCCTTAGAGCCTGGGTGGGATTGTGGTTGGTGTAGACTCGATGGGCCAAATGGCCTCCTTCTGCACTGTAGGGCTTCTATGATTCTATGACCTTCTTCCCATAACACTGCACATTCATCCTTTTCAGATAACAATCTAATCCTCCGTTGACTGTTTCAATTGAACCTGCCTCCACCACACTCAGACAGTGCATTCCAGACCCTGACCACTCGCTGTGTAGAAGCTGCTTTTGCCTCTTTTGCACCAATTACTTTTAAATCTGTGCCTTCTTGTTCTTAGTAGGTGCCAAAACATGGGTGAGGGGTTCACATAAATAGACTGAGGTGATATCACACAGGCTGGAAGGAGGTGGACTTTGTGGAGAAGGTTTGGGATCAGAAGGGCAGCTCAGAATAAGAAAAAACTTAATAAGTCAACTGGTCATTTATCTAACTGGTCAAGGCAAAACCGCTCAGTCCAAGTGCCACATGTGTGTAGTTAACAGCGGTACAGGTCCAACAAACCACTCTACAGAGCTCTAAGATACGGAGACAATATGAAAGGTGTGATATAATCACGTTGGTGCCTAATTAATTTTAGAGTTAGGTATTCTATAAGCATTTTCAGTTCTCCAAGTTAGAAATCAGCCATTACTGCAACATCTGGTTACTGTACCTGACCAGAAAGCATGGCCAGAACGGCAAATGTGAAGAGCATTAGCTCTACACAACCCCCATCTCGAGCTGGATTTCCACTACTGAGACACAGCAGGAAGGGAAACAGGAAGATTCGGCAAGGCGGAGAACGAAAGATTCTCTCCCCACCCCAAGCTGTGATCCAGCCCTGACACAGGCTGTTTGTTTTTGAATGTTTATAACTTTGCTCCAGTGCCAGAATATGAGCCCCCACACCCCCCAGGGCTGAATATCCCGGTTCACACGGAAAAACCCTCCCAACCCCCAAGAACAAGCAGGATGGGTTTTGTAAGGGGTATTCCATTCCCCAGCAATCTGGGGGGGGGGGGGGCTATTACACACTCAATTACTCTTAGGGGAGGGGAGTGTTCAGCCTCACTCTCGGGGGGAGGGGGTAATAGTTTATATATTTTTTAGCAACTTCAGTCTCTCACCGAAGGTTTCCTCCTGTGCTGTCTCTGGGAATGGGTTATATGGTTTCATATATAATACACATTCTCTCCCCCTCCTCAGACAGCCTCTCGGGGATGGGGGGGGGGGGGGGTTATATTGTTATATATTATCCCCGCCCGCGGGTAGTCACTCTCTGGGGGGGTGGGGTTATTTAATATATACATTCTCTCTCTGGGAGGGGGTTATATAGATATATTTTTCTCTCTCTCACCAGCAGCTTGCCTGCCACACTATCTCTGGGGGGGGATTTGGGTTATATTGTTATATTAATTCTCTCTCTCCCTGGGCTATATTGTATATATATAAATTCTCTCAGGGAGAGATCGGCGCAACTTGTGGGCCGAAGGGCAGTTTGTGCTGTGGCTTTCTATGTTCTATATATTTATTTATATTCCTCTCACCAGGATGCTGCCTCCCCGCGCTCTCTGGGGGGGGGGGGGGGGGGGTCAGGTTATTTCCTGCCCCCCCCCCCCCCCGGGCGGTCTCTCTCTCTGGGGGGGGGGGGTTTATATGGAGATATATATATGATTATTTCCTCTCACCAGCCGCCTGCCCCCCGCGCTCTCTGGGTGGGGTGGGGGGGGGGGTTGGGTTATTCCCCCCCGGGGGGGGGTATTTCCCCCCCGGGGGGGGGGGGGGGTTTATATGGAGATATAGATATGATTATTTCCTCTCACCAGCAGCTGCCCCCTGCGCTCTCTGGGGGTGGGGTTGGGTTTGTTCCCCCCCCGGGCGGTCTCTCTCTGGGGGGGGGGGGGGGTTATTCCCCCCGGGGGGTTGGGTTATTCCCCCGGGGGGGGGTGCTCTCTCTGGCGGGGGGGTTTATACGGAGCTATAGATATGATTATTTCCTCTCACCAGCAGCTGCCCCTGCGCTCTCTGGGGGTGGGGTTGGGTTGTTCCCCCCCGGGCGGTCTCTCTCTGGGGGGGAGGGGGGTCTCTCTCTGGCGGGGGGGTTGGGTTATTCCCCCCCGGGGGGAGGGGGTGGTCTCTCTCTGGGGGTGGGGTTGGGTTGTTCCCCCCGGGGGGTCTCTCTCTGGGGGGGGGGGGGGGGGTGGGTTATTCCCCCCGGGGGGGGGGGGTGGGTTATCCCCCGGGGGGGGGGTCTCCTCTCTGGGGGGGGGTTATATGGAGCTATAGATATGATTATTTCCTCTCACCAGCAGGCTGCCTCCCGCGCTCTCTGGGGTGGGGTTGGGTTGTTCCCCCCCGGGGGGGGGGTGGGTATTCCCCCCGGGGCGGGGGGGGGGGTTGGGTTGTTCCCCCCGGGGGGGGGGGGGGGGGGGTTGGGTTATTCCCCCCGGGGGAGGGGGGTGGGTGGGTTATTCCCCCCCGGGGGAGGGGGGGGGTGGGTTATTCCCCTCCGGGGGGGTCTTCCTGGGGGGGGTTTATACGGAGCTATAGATATGATTATTTCCTCTCACCAGCAGGCTGCCCCCTGCGTTCTCTGGGGGTGGGGTTGGGTTGTTCCCCCCCGGGCGGTCTCTCTCTGGGGGGTTATTCCCCGGGGGGGGGGGGCGTTATTCCCCCCGGGGGGTCTCTCTCTGGGGGGGGGTTTATACGGAGCTATAGGTATGATTATTTCCTCTCACCAGCAGGCTGCCTCCCGCGCTCTCTCCCTCTCCCGCCGCCATCGCCGCTCCGAACGGACTGACTGACCCACCCGCACTGCGCCTGCGCCGCCTCCCATTGGCCCAGCTCCCCACGTGCCTCTCCCTCCCGCCGCCTCTGATTGGCCGAACCATGAGCGGGATCTCGCTTGTGATTGGCTGAGCGCTGCGGGCCGACCTATTGGCGGATAGGTCGCTGCTGATTGGCTGCTTTGGATTCAGTTCCGAGCTCCTGATTGTTCATTCAACCCGAGCTTCTGATTGGCTGCTTGGTGTCACTAGCCATTTGATTGGTTGTTCACATGTTTCAAAATTATCCAGAAATATCCAATCATCATTCACCCCCAATCCCCATTCACCCCATAACCCCCCCAAATCCCCATTCACCCCATTAACCCCGCCAAATCCCCATTCACCCCCCAAATCCCCATTCACCCCATAACCCCCCCAAATCCCCATTCCCCCCCAAATCCCCATTCACCCCCCAAATCCCCATTCACCCCATACCCCCAAATCCCCATTCACCCCATAACCCGCCAAATCCCCATCCCCAATCCCCATTCCCCAAATCCCCATTCACCAACCCCCCAAATCCCCATTCACCCCCCAAATCCCCATTCACCCCCCCAAATCCCCATTCACCCCATAACCCCCCAAATCCCCATTCACCCCATAACCCCGCCAAATCCCCATTCACCCCCAAATCCCCATTCACCCCCCCAAATCCCCATTCACCCCACAACCCCCCCAAATCCCCATTCACCCACAACCCCCCCAAATCCCCATTCACCCACAACCCCCCCAAATCCCCATTCACCCCCCCAAATCCCCATTCACCCCCCCAAATCCCCATTCACCCCCCAAATCCCCATTCACCCCCTTCACCCCCCAAATCCCCATTCACCCCCCCAAATCCCCATTCACCCCCCCAAATCCCCATTCACCCCCCCAAATCCCCATTCACCCCCCCAAATCCCCATTCACCCCCCCAAATCCCCATTCACCCCCCCATTCACCCCCCCAAATCCCCATTCACCCCATAACCCCCCCAAATCCCCATTCACCCCATAACCCCCCCAATCCCATTCACCCCATAACCCCCCCAAATCCCCATTCCCCCATAACCCCCCCAAATCCCCATTCACCCCATAACCCCCCCAAATCCCCATTCACCCATAACCCCCCCAAATCCCCATTCACCCCATAACCCCCCCAAATCCCCATTCACCCCCCAAATCCCCATTCACCCCCCAAATCCCCATTCACCCCCCAAATCCCCATTCACCCCCCAAATCCCCATTAACCCCCATAAACGCTCACAACTAACCCTATTAATCCCCATCACTAACCCCAAACACCCATAAACCCCATCACTAACCCCAAATACCCCATAAACCCCCACAACTAACCCTAAACCCCCATAACTAACCCTAAACACCCATTCATAATCAGCAATAATGCTGTTTCTGATTGATAATGCTGCAGCCATTGCCCAGTGACCTGGAGATAGAGGCTCCCATTGCTGCTCCGCCAATGTTGCTGTTGGTGTCAATCCCACATTGCTCTGCTCCTGCTAAAGCTCTAATTGAACCGCACCTGGAGTACTGCAGGCAGCTCTGGGCACCAGACCCACCTGGTGCAGGGCTTGGCCAAGGGTCTGGCACATCCCCCTTCCCACAGGAACTAAAAGCTCATGGCGTCAGGGAGAGGGGGGGAATCAGGGTGTTGAATTTGATGATCAGCCATGATCAAAGTGAATGGCGGTGCAGGCTCGAAGGGCCAAATGGCCTCCTCCTGTTTCTAGTTTCTATGGGTGAAGTCAGTGGGCAAAAATCTGGCAAATGGAAATTGACAGGAAACATGTTTAAAAATGACCTTAAATGGTGCGAGTTTGCAGAGCTGAGGTGCAGAAGAATTTGGGTATCCTAGAACATGCATCACAAAAGGCTAGTATACATGTCCAGGGAGGTAGTGGCATAGTGGTATTGTCACTGGATTAGTAATTCAGAGATCCACAGTACTGCCCTGCAGACCCAGGTTTGAATCTGACCATAGTAGATGGTGAAATTTGAGTTCAATAAAAATCTGGAATTATTGGTTTGATGGTCATCATTAGACCTTTGTCGATGGTTGGAAAAACCCTTTTGGTTCACTTATGCCCTTTAAGGAAGGAAATCTGCCCTCCCTACCCAGTCTGATCCATATGTGACTCCAGACCCACAGCAATGTGGTTGACTCTTTACTGCTGCTCAGTTCAGGGGCAATTAAGAATGGGCAACAAATTCTGGCCTTGCCGGGAACACCCAAATCCCATGAAAGAATAAAGAAAAAGAATGTAATTAAAAGTGTTAGAAGGTTATCATTTGAGATAATTTAATTATAAAATTCGCAGATGACGGTAAGATGGGTGGAAGAGCAAAGTGTGCAGAGGACGCTGAACGTCTGCAAAGGGATATAGATAATCTAAGTGAGTGGGCGAGGGTCTGGCAGATGGAGTACAATGTTGGTAAATGTGAAGTTATCCATTTTGGTAGGAATAACAGCAAAATGGACTATTATTTAAATGGTAAAAAATTGCAGCATGCTGCTGTGCAGAGGGACCTGGGTGTCTTTGTGCAGGAATCTCAAGGAGTTGGTTTGCAGGTGCAGCAGGTAATTAAGACGACCAATGGAATTTTGTCCTTTATTGCTAGAGGGATGGAGTTTAAAAAGTGAGATTATATTGCAGCTGTATAAGGTGCTGGTGAGGCCACACTTGGAGTACTGTGTACAGTTTTGGTCTCCTTACCCGAGAAAGGATATACTGGCACTGGAGGGGTTGCAGAGGAGATTCACTAGGTTGATTCCGGAGTTGAGAGGGTTGGCTTATGAGGAGAGACTGAGTAGACTGGGGCTATACTCATTGGAATTCAGAAGAATGAGGGGAGATCTTATAGAAACATAAGATTATGAAGGGAATAAATAAAATAGCAGGGAAGTTGTTTCCACTGGCGGGTGAAACTAGAACTAGGGGGCATGGCCTCAAAATAAAGGAAAGCAGATTTAGGACTGAGTTGAGGAGGAACCTCTTCACCCAAAGGGTTGTGAATCTGTGGAATTCCCTGCCCAGTGAAGCAGTTGAGGCTACTTCATTGAATGTTTTTAAGGCAAAAATAGATAAATTTTTGAACAGTAAAGGAATTAAGGGTTATGGTGAGCGGGGGGGGGGGGGGGGGGGCAAGTGGAGCTGAGTCCATGAAAAGATCAGCCATGATCTTATTGAATGGTGGAGCAGGCTCGAGGAGACATATGGCCTACTCCTGCTCCTAGTTCTTAAAAGTAGGGAGGTTATGATTCAGTTGTATAGGGCATTGGTGAGATCACATCTGGGGTACTGTGTTCAGTATAGGTCTCCTTTGTCGAAGACAGGTGTAAATGCATTAGCAGTTCAGAGAAGGTAACTAGACTAATACAAGGAATGGGTGGATTGTCTAATGAGGAAAGGTTGGAAAGTTTAAGTTTGTATCGTAGAGTTTAGAAGAGTAAGATGTAACTTGATTGAATCCTTTAAGATCTGAGGGGTATTGACAGGGTGGATGTGGAAGGGATGTTTCCTCTTGTCAGAGAATCTAGAATTAAGGGTCACTGTTTAAAAATAAGGGATCACTCATTTAAGACAGATGAGAAATTGCTTTTTCTTAGAGGGTTGAATGTCTTTGGCATTCTCTTCCTCAAAAAGCAGTGAAAGCAGAGTCTTTTGAATATTTTTAAGGCAAAGCTAGATAGAATCTTGGCTCAAAGGGGTGAAAAGTTATCAGGGGTAGGCAGGAATATGGGATCAAAGTTACAATCAGATCAGCCATGAGCTTATTGAATGGTGGAGCACATTTGTAGGGTCAGGTAGCCTTCCCCTGCTAATGTGTATGTTTGGGAACACGAACATCTGCAAGTTCTCCTGCAAACCACACACCATCTTGACTTGGGAATATATCACCGTTCCTTCAGTCACTGGGTCAACATCCTCCCTTAGCAGCAGTCCAAGCTAAAACTAGTTAGTGGTAATACTTGGTTCAAATTGATCAGATTTGCTTAGTAACATTGTCATTACACAAGGATGTTCGACCAAAGAACACTCCATAGTTTCCCAGATTGATCACCTTACCTGGTTTTCTATCCTGTGCCCAACATTTTGATTGCCTTTGGTTCAGCAAAGAATCGGACAGCTTTTCCATAAAAGGTCCTTGCAGCCTCGCCTGGATACTAAGATTGGCCACTTTAGGTGTCTGGAGCTAAAAACAGCTCAGCCTTTAGCTCCAGGCACCTAAAGTGGATACAGTAGGTATGAAGGTCTTGGATACAGAAGGTATGAATGTGTGCATACTGGAAAGTATTTCTTAACAATTCCAACTACTGCCTGAGACTATAAACGCCTAATCCAGTTTTCTCTCACATTCCAGTATGGGGTTTGCCTGGAAAACAACAATTCCTTTATGATGGAAAGGGACTGTCAATAGAACAGATGAAACTTGGGGAACATCTTTAATGCTAGGCTAATGAAATTGTAGAACAGTGGCATGGCAGGGAGTTCCTTAAAAAAAACCTGCATTCAAAGTTGGCAGAGCCAAGTTTCCTAGCTTGGGGCAATATTCTGTAAACTCCCTAACATCTTTAGCAACAGTTTTATAAATGTCTCAATTTTTTAGGGAATGGTCACAAGAACTGAATGATTGCACTGATGACCAGCCAACCAATTAGAACCCCCAATCCTTTCCACTCCCCCCACACAAATTTCTTTTCCAGTTGACAAAACGTTACGTATTTGTTGAATAAAGTTATCCTCCACACAGTGAAGAGGTTGATACAGAGCAGGTCTATAACTTTTTGAACACCCACAATGTCCCTTTCCTTATTCAAATTGCTAAAACTTCAGTGACAGCACATTTATCCAAAAATATTTATGTGCAGTACTTATTTCTAAAGGAAAAATAAACTCAGTTTAGTGCATTCACAAGATTGGTCCCAAACACCGCCAATGGAATCAGGTCTTCAACAGGTAGACATTCATTAAGTATTTACTACATCACACCACAATGCCCTGTTTCTCAAAAAAATACAAGCAATAACACTTAAATGGTTCCTTCAATTAAAAACACGGTTGACCGTATTTGTGGCACTTGATTTATTTATTCCCGATAAGAAGAGGAATCAGTAATGAGATGCCTCATTAGCATCATGCCATTAAAAACATTTATATTGCACCTCATCGCATCTCTGAAATGTCACGAAGCGCTTCACATGGTGCATTATTCTGAAGTGTAAGGAAACACTGCATCAGCTTGTGCAAAGTAAGATCCCACGAACAGCAATGAGATGAATAACACGTTGATGTGTTTCAGAGGATCCAGCATTCAAAAGCATGGAGTGGGACCCACATGTTGGACTGAGGTTAGAATGTTAACTAAACTCTAACATATTGTGGTACAAAATGATGCTTTAAACAAACGTAAATTATTTTTTAATTCTATCTAGGCATACCAGCTCAACAAGACAAGATACATTATAAACTGCTTCCTTTTCCTTCACATAGCAGGGAGCCCTTTTCATTCCATTATGCTATTAGTTTTCTCCACTCAGTAGAGACAGAATTATAGAACATTTACAGCACAGAAAGAGGCCACTTGGCTCATCATGTCCGTGCCAGCTGAAAAACAAGGCACTCAGTCGATTCTCACTTACATTTGGTCCATTGCTCTGCAGGTTACACATGGGTGCATATCCAGACCCCTTTTAGATGAGTTGAGGGTTTCTGCCTCTACCAGCCTTTCAAGGCAGAGTGTTCCAGACCCCCACAAACCCACTCCAATCCTTCTACCAATCACTTCAAATCTCTGCTTCCGACTCACTGATCTCTCTGCTAGGTCCTGCCCATCCACTCTATCCGGGCCCCTCAGTTTTGTACATCCCAATCAAATCTCTGAGTCTCCTCTGTTCCATGATGAACAACCTTAGCCTTTCCCAGTCCTGGGTGGCAGCATTCTCATAAATCTTCTCTGTAGCCTCTCTAATGCAATTACATCCTTTCTGTAATGAGGTGATCAGAGCTGCACACACTACTCGAGTTGTAACTAATGTTTTATATAATTTCAGCATAACCTCCCTACTCTGATATTCTATACCTCGGCTAATAAATGAAAGGATTCCATTTGTCTTCTTAACCACCTGCCCTGCAACCTTCAGGCATTCACTCCAAGGTCCTTCAATTCCTTGACACCCCTCCGTGTTCTCCCATTTATTGTGTAATCTTTTTCCTTGTTTGACCTCCCAAATGAATTCCATTTGCCACATTTCTGTCCACTTGACCAGACTACTGAAATCTTCAAGATATTTCCAAAATTACAGACTTCACGTTTCTGGGCCAGGAGCAACTAAAGACCACTCCATCCTCAAGAATTTTGATTTATATTACAAAAGTTCACTGAATCCTTTAAATTAAGTCCAAAGGATGTACAGTATGACAGTACATAAGCCTCCACTGTATGCTATCCATGGACAAGAGATGGATACAACAATTCACAGAACTTTGGAATCGAGGTCCCAATGATGGAGCAAATTTTCAATTTAATGAAAAAAAGTAACTCGGGATGCTAACAGCTTCAACAGGCTTAAAAAGGCTTCTGCATACAGATAGCAGAAAGGAGCTAACAAATATTTACCTGATATACAAGTAAAGGTCACCCAAGTAGCAACTTACAACATTTTGTTTGTGGTATGTAAAAATACTGAATTGCAATCTAAGCCAAGTTATACCTGCGAAATCCTGAACCCCGGGGAGAGGAAAATACCATTGAAATTCTAAGATGATTCTAACCGGTATCAAGAGTGCAGTCCCTTTGTTGCGATTAACTTTCTTCCTATCAAGTTTTTTTTTCTGGAATTGGACAAAAGAGAAAATAGTGCCGATGCCAAGAACACTGTGAATGTAATAAATTTATTGGAAATATGGTCTTGGATGTAAATCTGTAGCAGTACAATATTTCATCATTTTAATTAGTTGAGTTCTTTTTATAAACAATGTGCATAATACAAACAGGATTCATGTTCAAGTACAGATATCAAACGCACCATTTCCCATTCAATTTTCTCAAAGAACGAACTTGCATTTATGTACTCCTTTCACGACCTCAGGATCTCCGAAACCATTTTATAGCCAATGAAATACTATTGAAGTGTAGTCACTGTTCCAAGTGCCAAATTAAATGCATATTGTTTTCAGCATTTCTTGGTAAATTAACTCTGCACTCATCAGGATGGAATTATATCATAAAGAGGTTGAAGTAGCTTGTTAGCTCCAGAACAAGCGGCCACTCCAAAGTCAGTGTTAAAACTTCAGTCTGGCATTTGTAATCTATTGCTTGTACGCATCAGTTCTACACATTCATGGCCACACTTGGCTTGGGAATCCCTTAGCAGGAGAGGGAGAAAACCTCAACAGTGAATATGTTAGGCTCATACTGCTGGCTCTGTTTACTGACAGCTGACCAAGTGAAATTATAAACCGGAGCAAGATCTGGTCCACTGCAGCCGTTCAACTGAGGGACAGCTTCATGATGGGGGCCGGAGAGAGAGTTTTGTTTTTAAATCAGAGGGAAGAGAGACTGCAATTTTCTCAAAATATAACTTTTTAAAAAAGTACTGTTGACATTTAATTTACCTTAAAGTAGAGCAATAGATGCAAGGAAGCTGCAATCAAAATGAAATGGTGAGTATGTATGATTTGATGTTCTTTGCATTAATCTGTATAATGCTGAAGAATGATTTCTTCACAGGACAAAGTTAAACCATTTTGTGACAGTTTAAAAGTACCACACACCATATACCTCCACCAAAGGCCATTCTTTATTACTTTTGCCAGCTAAATGTAAAACACAGCTCGGAATCTACATTGCTAAAATTAAGTCTGATACAATGAGGGTGAGTGTGTACTGTTTTATCCGAAAAGAACTTTACTCTTCATTTTGTGATTTATAACGTCCAAAGCAATTTCCCCAAAACATTTATAAAAATGATGAAATCACAAACCTACAGAACACAGCACTGATCATTGGGGTGGGGGAAGGGGAAAAGAAAGAATGAGCAAAAAAAAGAGGGGAAAGTAAAATGCCAGATAATAATGGGGTGAAGTTACGTGACCTTAGAGAGGGCAGATGTTTTTAAAACATCTCTGCAAGCAATGCTGACTTTGGATTGCCATGGAAGATCAGAACAAAAAAAAAGCACAAGTAAAAGCTTGCAAGAGAAGCGAGATCAATTAAAAAAAAAAACACTTATTTGGTCATGGTGTGTCACTTTCAAATACATTTTTGAGGGTTTATTCAGCATTTTATTCATACAAATGGCAAAACCTGCATGATGAAGTTACACAAAAATATCCATGACCTTTTATTTCCAAGTAACAAAACAGGAAGGAAAGAAAGTACTTTAAAGTGTATGCATGGAAACACCTAACCCTTTAGTTTACCATGGATCTGTCAATGCTTTCACGTAGTCTTCCAGATTATGTATGTTGCAAAATGTCTACATTAAAATGGTTGATGACTACTACTGGATTTCAATCACAGGAAACAGAATTACAGGCATCCAAGAAGCACTTTGCTAAACTAGCATACACCTATAAGAGAAAGCTAACAAAAGATCAGGGTGCTGTCATCTTCCTCACACAAGTCCCGTATAGTATATCCAATCTTAGTTTTTTTTTTGGGCTGCTTCTGGAGTCCATAGTTTCTCCCAGCCTTGGTTTTCTTACTGGATGGCCATCTTCAAGGGCAAGCCAGCCAGTGAAGTCGTTATCCAACTGGAATCACGTGAATCAATAGATTTCTTTCTTTAGGGCCCCAGTTTTCTAAATTACCTTTCAGCAGGGTTTAGTACTTTGTGACTTGAATGTTCACAGGGTCGATGGAATTTAAGTTTTCAAAATCACTCTGTACTCAGTAGGATAGCAATCGTTTCTGCACCTACACCCTCGATACTTCTGCAGTTCTTGTATGACAGAAAGACAATCGTGTAATTCAGACTGGGCTCTATGGCCCTTGACCTTGGGGTGCAGACCATATAAGCATATCCCTGAGTGCAGCCTTCTGACTAACCACTCCGAATGCACGGGGATTCCTAGATTACCTCAGATTAAGCCCCAGAATGCATCAACACCTGCCATGGTGTGGCTATAGATGCCTGTGGCCGAGTTGATTCTGGTGGATGCCTGACCTCATTGAACCAGAGAGATCCACTGTATTCCAGTTCATACCCACGCCGTCCAACCTTCATACAGTTGTGCCAAGTTATCTAGATTAGTAGCTTCTTTAATCACGTAATCAACCTAGAAAATACAAGGAGTGGAGAAGGTTTATTTTTAGGTTAACATCGACTTAACTGATAAATGCGTTAAAGGCCAACAATTGTAGATGAGACAAAGTTGAACTCAAATTGTTCCAGGACAAATTCAAAGCGACCCTAATTAATTAGTAGCTATATTCCTTTTCAGAGATTTTAAAAATGTGTATTGAATTTTCAAACCTCAGATTTGAAGCACAGTATTTTAATTTTCAGAGATAAGCACAAACAGGAGGCATACATTCAGCATTTCAAACCAGCTACACCATCCAGTATGATCATGGCTGTTCACCCACCGTAACTCTACATTCCTGCGTTTTGCCCATTTCCCCGGACCTTGCCATCTCATGTGGTCTTGCTGGTCCCATTGCAGGAAAAGCCATCTTGATCACCCTCTCTGATTACCTACCACCCAGATCCTTCTTCCATGTCCCATCCTTGTGTATCCGTCCTTGGAGATGAACACTCCCTCAAATCACTTACAACTGAGCTTCGAAAATCCCAACTGTTGGGCCTTTGGCCCTCTGATCGGCACATGTCTCCAGCTATCAATCTGCTCAGCTACACTCTCATGCACTACC
Organism: Mustelus asterias; assembly: GCF_964213995.1. Taxonomy (NCBI): domain Eukaryota; kingdom Metazoa; phylum Chordata; class Chondrichthyes; order Carcharhiniformes; family Triakidae; genus Mustelus; species Mustelus asterias. The sequence goes on from NC_135823.1 coordinate 71,922,149, forward strand.
TTGGGTGCCCTGATCCCCAGTAAAACCATTGCTCTCTCTCACCCTGGCCATTCTCCTGTTATGGCCCTCAACTTCATTCCCTCAAGTCCAAGGGGCGCAGACTTGAGAGGATACACTGGATAACTGGTTCAGCATCCACTGCCGGATCTGCCTGGACCACGGAAAACTGTTTTGCACTTCCAAAACTGCTTACTATTCCAGGATCATCCTGGAATACAAAGATAACTCTTTGTTTTATGACTCCATTGCAGATCAGCTCAAACTCCGATCCGCTGCAACAACTGCAAGGAGCTCAAGGATTTCTTTCTCACTCCAATCTGCTGTCCCTCACTTCCACCAACCCACCAGGCCAAACTTCATTTAATGCTCTCCCCTACCCTGAACTAATTTCTTTAGTTTCTTCCCCATCTCACCTCATGCCCTCTCTGATCTTGCCCATGAGATGTTCCCTCAATCCTATTCCCACTGAACTGTCAACTATGCCCTTGGCCCCATGTCAGATACAGAAACTGTTCTCTCTTCAGTTGTTGCCCCTTTCTCCTTTAATCTGCCATCATTGCCTCTGTCCTCAAAATACCAATCCTTGCTCCTACTGTCCTTACAAACTCTGTCGCACATTCAACCCCCACAATTTCCTCGTCAAAGTCCCTGAGGTCATCCATTTTGGTAGGAATAACAGCAAAATGGACTATTATTTAAATGGTAAAAAATTGCTGTGCAGAGGGGCCTGGGTGTCCTTGTGCAGGAATGACAAGGAGTTGGTTTGCAGGTGCAGCAGATAATTAAGACGGCAAATGGAATTTTGTCCTTTATTCATAGAAACCCTACAGTGCAGAAGGAGGCCATTCGGCCCATCGAGTCTGCACCGACCACAATCCCACCCAGGCCCTACCCCCACATATTTACCCACTAATCCCTCTAATCTACGCATCCCAGGACTCTAAGGGGCAATTTTTAACCTGGCCAATCAACCTAACCCGCACATCTTTGGACTGTGGGAGGAAACCGGAGCACCCGGAGGAAACCCACGCAGACACGAGGAGAATGTGCAAACTCCACACAGACAGTGACCCGAGCCAGGAATCGAACCCGGGACCCTGGAGCTGTGAAGCAGCAGTGCTAACCACTGTGCTACCGTGCTAGAAGGATGGAGTTTAAAAACAGTGAGGTTATGTTGCAGCTGTATAAGGTGCTGGGTGAGGCCACACCTGGAGTACTGTGTACAGTTTTGGTCTCCTTACTTGAGAAAGGATATACTGGCACTGGAGGGGGTGCAGAGGAGATTCGCTAGGTTGATTCCGGAGTTGAGAGGGTTGGCTTATGAGGAGAGACTGAGTAGACTGGGGCTATACTCATTGGAATTCAGAAGAATGAGGGGAGATCTTATAGAAACATAGAAGATTATGAAGGGAAGAGATAAGATAGAAGCAGGGAAGTTGTTTCCACTGGTGGGTGAAACTAGAACTAGGGGGCACAGCCTCAAAATAAGGAGAAGCAGGTTTAGAACTGAGATGAGGAAGAACTTCATAGAATCATAGAAACCCTAGTGCAGAAAGAGGCCATTCGGCCCATTGAGTGCACCGAACGCAATCCCACCCAGGCCCTACCCCCATATCCCTATTTACCCGCTAATCCCTCTAACCTACGCATCTCAGGACACCAAGGGGCAATTTTAGCATGGCCAATCAACCTAACCCGCACATCTTTGGACTGTGGGAGGAAACCGGAGCACCCGGAGGAAACCCATGCAGACACGAGGAGAATGTGCAAACTCCACACAGACAAGCTGGGAATCGAACCCAGGTCCCTGGAGCTGTGAAGCAGCAGTGCTAACCACTGTGCTACCGTGCAGCCCATGTGAACTTCTTCACACAAAGGGTTGTGAATCTGTGGAATTCCCTGCCCAGTGAAGCAGTTGAGGCTACCTCATTGAATGTTTTTAAGGCAAGGATAGATACATTTTTGAACAGTAAAGGAATTAAGGGTTATGGTGAGTGGGTGGGTAAGTGGAGCTGAATCCACAAAAAGATCAGCCATGATCTTATTGAATGGCGGAGCAAGCTCGAGGGGCCAGATGGTCTACTCCTGCTCCTAGTTCTTATGTTCTAATGCATTTATCCCTCCTAAATCTTTCCTGGAATGCCATGTTTGAATCCCTCCACTTGGGTTTCTATCCCTGCCAGTGCCAAACCAGTTCTCAAAATCAACAATGGCATCCTATGTGACTGTGACAAAGGTAAACTTTCCTCCTCATCCTTCTTGACCTGTCTGCCTTTGGCAGGGTTGAGGAAACCATCTTCTTCCATGCCACCCCAGCTGGATGGGCTGCTCTCTCCTGGTTCCATTCTTATCTAATCATAGTTATAGAATTACTGGCAGTGGCTCATCTTCCTGCTCCCATACCATTAACTCTGGTGGCCAAGGATCTATCCTAGGCTGCAGGGAAGTCTCCATTCCCAGGACTCTATTCCCTAGTGAGCAACTCCAACCCTCTCCCTGGCAGTTTGAGATTAGGTGTCACATTTGGCCCCAAGATGAGTTTCCTATCTTACGTACATGCAATCTCCAAGACCCATCTCCACCTCTGTAACATTACCTGATTGTATCTCTGTCTCAGTGTATCTGTTGCTAAAACCCTCACCCATGCCTTTATCTTTAGACTATTCAAATGAGCTCTTGGCTGCTGTCTCACATTCCAACTTCCATAAATTTGACATCAGCCAAAACTCTGCTGCCCGTGTTTTAATTTGCATCAAGTCTCACATCCCCTATACTGACCGACATTGGCTCTCATTCAAGCAACTTCTTTAAGATTCTCATCCTCCTAATCAAATCCTTCTGCGATCTCGCCCCTCATATCTCTAATCTCCTCCAGACAAACAATCTTGAGATATCTGAATCCCACTTGCATCCCTGATTTTATCCCTGCATGACTGGTGGCTACACCTAGACCCCAAGCTCTGGAAAAACCTCACCTACACCTCTCTGCTTCGCTACTTCACTTTCCTCTAAGACATTCCTTAAAACTTACCACTTTGACCAAGCTTTTGTTTACCTGACATAATGGCTCATATAGCTTCCGTAGAGCACCTTGGGAAATTTCATTATGTTAAAAGGTATTTAATAAGTTGTTGTATCCAAAAATCAATTGATTTGTCATGAATATACCTGAGGTTTAATGTAAGCCTTTGAAGGAATTTTTCCTAAATGGACAATCACTTATTTTAAGACGGAGATCTCCAGTTCTAGATTTCCTAGATAGAGCAAGAATCCTTCTTTTCCTTTGTACTTTTCTGGGCTATGGATGCCACTGGCAAGGTCAGCATTTGTTACACTTGAGCTGAGTAGCTTGCTAGATCAATTGTTGCCCATTCTTAATTGCCCGTGAACTGAGAGGCTTGCTACATCATTTCAGAAGATCATGAAAGAGTCAACCTCATTGCTGTGGGTCCAAAGTCACAAAGGCCAGACAAGATAAGGCCAGACAAGATAAGGCCAGACAAGATAAGGCCAGACAAGATAAGGCCAGACAAGATAAGGCCAGACAAGATAAGGCCAGACAAGATAAGGCCAGCAGATTTTCTCGCAAAGAACATTAGTGAACCCGATGGAATTTTACAACAATCTGTGATGTTTCTCATGGGGACCATTGTCTATACTAGATTTGCATTCCAGAGTTAATTAAATTCACCAGTGGGTGGCACGGTGGTTAGCATTGCTGCCTCATCGCACCAGGGACCAGGTTCAATTCCCAGCTTGGGTCCCGGTCCGTGTGAAGTCGGCACGTTCTCCCCGTGTCTGCGTGGGTTTCCTCTGGGTTCCTTCCACAGTCCAAAAGACGTGCGGGTTAAGTGCATTGGCCATGCTAAATTCTTCCTCAGTGTACCCGAACAGGTGACGGAGTGTGGTGACTAGAGGATTTTCACAGTAACTTCATTGTGGTGTTAATGTAAGCCTACTTGTGACACTAATAAATTAACTTTAAACTGTTGCCATGGTGGGATTTGAATCATGTCCCCAGAGCATTTGCTTGGGCCTGTGGGTTACTAGTCCAAAGACATTACCACTGTGCCACCATCTCTCCTGCAACATCTATGTAACATTTATAATTGTGGGGCTTTGGTATAGCAAATATGCTTTGACGCAATGTGCAATTTTAACTACTACATAGTTTAATTTTACATCAGTTATCATTGAAATTGCTTTGTCTTCGTTCTCTTATCCTTAATTTCTCTTCTCTTGAAGGTAGAAAATCATAATGAGACCTGATCCCTCATATCCAAAGTGTTCCAGCACTCAGATAATCTTCACATGAGCTGACTCAACAAACACAAGTTTCTTATTCAGCATGGAGAGCACTGGAACAATTCAATCCCATCCTTATTTGACAATCCTATATAGAGGGTTGCCAGCAAGGATCACTGGATAATAATCAGGAGTGGTTGAGTACAGTTAACCAAAGCATTCCTCTCCTCCTGCCACTTGGTGAAATGAGCTGACTTGATAAAGCGCAGCTGATCCTGCAATCTTTCTGGAGGATATTACTCAGTACCAAACATTTACCAAGTGAGCTACTGACAGCCACTTCTGACTACGATAAGAACCAAGTCACAGGTGTTTGTTTCTGCTGTTCTGAATGGGATCAAGTTAATGCTGCAATTAGAACAAGTGCTTGATAAAAGGAGAGATTGGGTCAACTGAACTTGTATTCACTGGAATTTAGAAGAATGAGGGGGGATCAAACTGACCAGTATTCGATTCTGACAGGGCTGGAGAGACTGGATGCAGGGATGTTGTTTCCTCTGGCTGGGGGGGGGGGGGGTCGAGAGTAAGGGGTCACAGTCTCAGGATACGGGTTTAGGACCGAGATGAGGAGAAATTTCTTCACTCAGAGGATGGTGAACTTGCAGAATTCTCTACCACAGAAGGTTTGGAGGCCAGATCACTGAATATATTTATGAAGGAGACAGATAGATTTCTAGAAGGTGTCAAGGGGTATGAGGACAAGAAGGGATATGGCGTTGAGAGAGATCAGCCATAATCGCGTTCATGGTGGAGCAGGCTTGAAGATCCGAATGACCAACTCCTACTATTCTTTTCTATGTTTCTAAAAGAAAAACACAAGTACACAAATTAATATGCTATTACAAATGGGTACTTAGAACTACTGAAGGTACGTCAATGGAAACTGATTTGAATCAGAAAATTAACATTTATAGTGGGGTGAATAAGATTGACTGAATCAACCAACTTAGAGACATGTATCAAATTATCACCTGGTCCTAAATGAGAAGATATTAAATCTTGCAAACCTTACAAAAGTGGTGAATTGTCTAAACCAAGACAAATATGTCAAAGTCACTATTATGTCTCGAAGCAAGCACTTTGTGCAATAATTAAGCATTGGATCTCAGAAGTGGTGTACTGTATTTTTCACAGTATTCTAAACTTGGAAGATATGCTGATTCAATTGTATTTTGCAATAATAATATTGAAAGGAGCCCAACAGCTGATGTATCAAATTCCAATCGTGCATTAACCATAAGTGTTAATTTTAGTTTGGTTTTTATACTTGATTTCTTCTCCATGTAGCTGCGTACAGATCACAGCATTCATCATTGTTACCAGATTAGCTCCAGAGCACAGAGATTTTTTTGTCTTTCTGAAAAGGATAGTGTCGTCTGGTACTTTCTGGATATTCACTGAGCAAAGCTAACTTTGGTCCTTGGGAGCACTGAAAAAATTGTCAAGAAAACAGAAGCTGATTTAAGGTAAATAATTCTGCACACCCTGCAATACCAACATTTTCATTTGTAGCCTTGAACTCTTGGGAAACTAGGCCCCATCAGAGTAAGCTGGCACGTGGAGAATGAGGGTTGAAGGAGAATTTAGTACAGGCAGTGTCTCAAATCCAGCTATCTGAAAACCTGCAAGATCTGAAATCCAGCACTGACTCAGTCTCCTGGTTCCTGGTTTTGAGACACTGGACCTGCAGATGCGATACAAGCAGCAGCAAATAACCTGATCCAAAAGAATGTCAAGAGCACAAGGAAATTTAGAACTTGCTTGCTACTGATATTGAGAGGATTTCACACAAAACTTAATCCGATTTCAAACTAATTGATTTAAGCCATACTCTGAAGGCTTATGCAGAAGACAGACATGGATTGTTAAACATTGCTGTTTCAATAAACCGATTCACTCTTGCTCAACTCATTCTATCCAAATCTGTGAATAACATGTGCCCTGGTTATATAACTTTCATTTTATTCGTTCTGGCGAGGAGTGCTGCCGGCAGCGCCAGTATTTATTGTCCATCCCCAGCCACCCTTAAAGGTAACAGTAAGGCATCTTCTTGAGCTGCTGCAGCCAGTGTAATGTAGGTACACCCTTTGTTTTGTAGCGGTTTGATATAACAAATGCGAGATCATTTCAAAGCGCATTTGATTTGAATTATTGTCACATGTATTAACATAGTGAAAAGTAGTTTCTTGCGCGCTATACAGACAAAGCATACCGTTCATAGAGAAGGAAAGGAGAGAGTGCAGAATATAGTGTTACAGTCATAGCTAAGATGTAGAGAAAGATCAACTTAATACAAGGTAAGTCCATTCAAAAGTCTGACAGCAGCAGGGAAGCAGCTGTTCTTGAGTTGGTTGGTATGTGACCTCAGACTTTTGCATCTTTTTCCCTGAAGGAAGGAGGTGGAAGAGAGAATGTCCGGGGTGCGTGGGGTCCTGAATTATGCTGGCTGCTTTGCCGAGGCAACGGGAAGTGTAGACAGAGTCAATGGATGGGAGGCTGGTTTGCGTGATGGATTGGGCTACATTCACGACCCTTTGTAGTTCTTTGCGGTCTTGAGCAGAGCAGGAGCCATACCAAACTGTGATACAACCAGAAAGAATGCTTTCTATGTCCATCTGTAAAAGTTGATGAGAGTCATAGCTGACATGCCAAATTTCCTTAGTCTTCTGAGAAAGTAGAGGCATTGGTGGGCTTTCTTAATTATAGTGTCGGCATGGGGGGACCAGGATAGGTTGGTGGTGATCTGGACACCTAAAAACTTGAAGCTCTCGACCCTTTCTACTTTGTCCCCATTGATGTAGACAGGGGCATGTTCTCCTTTACGCTTCCTGAATTCGATGACAATCTCCTTCCTTTTGTTGACATTGAGGGAGAGATTATTGTTGCCGCACCAGTTCACCAGATTCTCTCTATCTCATTCCTGTACTCCGTCTCGTCATTGTTTGAGATCCGACCCACTACGGTGGTGTCATCAGCAAACTTGAAAATCGAATTGGAGGGGAATTTGGCCACACAGTTATAGGTGTATAGTAGGGGGCTGAGAACACAGCCTTGTGGGGCACTGGTGTTGAGGATGATCGTGGAGGAGGTGTTGTTGCCTATCCTTACTGATTGTGGTCTGAGAGTTAGGAAGTTCAGGATCCAGTTGCAGAGGGAGGTGCCAAAGCCCAGGCCACTGAGTTTGGAGATGAGTTTCATGGGAATAATGGTGTTGAAGGCTGAGCTGTAGTCAATGAATAGGAGTCTGACATAGGTATCCTTGTTATCTATGTGTTCCAGGGTTGAGTGCAGGGCCAGGAAGATGGCATATGTTGTGGATCTGTTGCGGCGGTAGGCAAACTGTAGTGGATCCAGGTAGTCCAGGAGGCTGGAATTGATTCGTGCCATGACCAACCTTTCGAAGCACTTCCTAATGATGGATGTCAGAGCCACCGGCCGATAGTCATTAAGGCACGCTGCTTGGCTTTTCTTAGATACCGGGATGATGGTCGTCTTCTTGAAGCAGATAGGGACCTCAGATCGTTGTAAAGAGAGGTTGAAGATGTCTGTGAATACCCCCGCCAGCTGATCCGTGCAGGATCTGAGTGCTCATCCGGGTACCCCATCCGGGCCAGTCGCTTTCCGTGGGTTGACCTTCGAGAAAGCTGCTCTGTCATCTGCAATGGTGACCCCAGATACAAGTTCATCCAGGGCTTCCAGGGTGGAGGGCGTGCTCTCGTTGACCTCTTGCTCAAAATGGGCATAGAATGCATTGAGCGCATCAGGGAGGGGTGCGTTGGAGCCGGCGATTTTACATGCCTTCATCTTAAGAACATAAGAAATAGGAGCAGGAGTAGGCCATCCAGCCCCTCGAGCCTGCCCCGCCATTCAATAAGATCATGGCTGATCTGAAGTGGATCAGTTCCACTTACCCGCCTAATCCCCATAACCCCTATATCCCCTTACCGATCAGGAATCCATCTATCCGTGATTTAAACATATTCAACGAGGTAGCCTCCACCACTTCAGTGGGCAGAGAATTCCAGAGATTCACCACCCTCTGAGAGAAGAAGTTCCTCCTCAACTCTGTCCTAAACTGACCCCCCTTCATTTTGAGGCTGTGCCCTCTAGTTCTAGTTTCCTAAGTGGAAAGAATCTCTCCATCTCTACCCTATCCAGCCCCTTCATTATCTTAATAGGTCTCTATAAGATCCCCCCTCAGCCTTCTAAATTCCAACGAGTACAAACCCAATCTGCTCAGTCTCTCCTCATAGTCAACACCCCTCATCTCTGGTATCAACCTGGTGAACCTTCTCTGCATTCCCTCCAAGGCCAATATATCCTTCCGCAAATAAGGGGACCAATACTGCACACAGTATTCCAGCTGCGGCCTCACCAATGCCCTGTACAGATGCAGCAAGACATCTCTGCTTTTATATTCTATCCCCCTTGTAGCCTTTTTTGTCTTGCAGACCTTGCCATAGTCGGCTGGGGTCGATGTGGCTAGCCTGGGACTCTAGCTTGGTCCGATACTGTCTTTTGGCATCTTTGATGGATCTCCTTAGATCGTATCTGGCTTTCTCGTACAGCACAGTAAGAAGTCTCACAACACCAGGTTAAAGTCCAACAGGTTTATTTGGTAGCAAAAGCCACTAGCTTTCGGAGCGCTGCCCCTTCGTCAGGTGAGTGGGAGTTCTGTTTACAAACAGGGCATATAAAGACACAAACTCAATTTACAAAATAATGGTTGGAATCTGAGTCTTTACAGGTAATCAAGTCTTAAAGGTACAGGCAATGTGAGTGGAGAGAGGGTTAAGCACAGGTTAACGAGATGTGTATTGTCTCCAGACAGGACAGTTAGTGAGATTTTGCAAGCCCATAAAGACAGATAGTTAAATGTGAATGTTATTTTGCAGACATTGCAAACCTTACCTGTTTGTACTCGCTAAACATAGTTAAACAGCTGCAGATGGTAGAGTGCGATAACGGCTGTTTGACAGGAGGACTCCTGCTGGGACAGCCGACCACAAAAGTTACTTCAATGAAGAAGCTGCCGAAGCCTCCGGAAAAGCTGTGGGTCGTGACCGTGCCGATGACTGCATCATGACTGAAGCTGCCAGACGAACTGTGGGTCCTGGCTGAAGCTGGGGGGCTGCGTCGTGACTGGAGTCGGAAGCGTTGCGGGTCCTGACTGATACCAGAGTTTACGTCGTGACTGGTGCTGGGAACCATGATGTAGAAATACCCACACTTATTTGTGTTCAGAGAGAAATCTGGTAAACCGCTGTTAGGTGCCAGATCTCTCCCAAAAGCTTTTGTAATAAAGCCACTGTACTTTGACTCACTAACAGTCTCAGAGGTATCTTTTACCTACAGCACCATTGTGCCATCCCCAGTAAAGGGATTGAGAATGCAACATTCATTATTCACCTTCCTACCTTCAAAATCTACCCTCATGGAATACTTAGCAGAGGTATAGGATTCTTGCTCTGTATTCCAAGCCCTAGAGGCCGCAGGATCCCGTAGCAAATTTATTTCACATCAGGATTATTGTCTCTGCACGTTCCGATCCTCGCACAGTTCACATCACACCCTGCCACCAATTAGTTGGACTCATGCTGAACACGACTTTATTGGTGTTCTTCTCCTGTATTCCTCATTTACCAGTGCAAAAACTTATATCCACTGACCATTACTCCATGTATTTGCACAAATGCCTTTCCTTGGTTAAAGTCAGATATAAAACTCCTTAATAATGATTTATTTTGGAGGATATAACTGCAGGGCCACTGGTATCCAGGTGTGTGAGTGCGGATTGTAAGGATATCTTGCAGCTCATCTGGACACTAGCTCTGAGTGAACGAGAGAGAGGGAAAAAGTGTGGTGCATGGGATTGGAGAGATTTGTGTTTATTTTTAGATTTAAACAGGCCACTATTTGCAACTAACAAATAAATTGCGATCTTGTATGGTTTTAGCTGAAAGGCGCAGTGTTCCTCCAAATTCTAATGTCAGATTACATTTAGTTTGAGGTGTGCAGATTTGCTGGAAATCGCTTGCTGTTTGCTCTCTCTCAGACCAGAGTGAATTTCAGCAATTAAAAAAAAATTTAACTCAACGGTTCAGGTCAATTTCTGGATCTATCAGGGTCTTTTACTCGCGCTCATTTTTGACTGCAATACCTCTTATCGATTTGAGAGTCAGGGTTTGTAATATTTCCTCCTCCTCCCCGACCATGGCCTAGTTTAAGATAGGCATTTTAAAATATATATAAATATGAGATTTGTTGCTGGTTGCGATACTGCCTTCCCAAGTCTTTCTTTTTGAACAGCCTGAAATGCGAGTATCCACACAGAACCCGCCAAAAATGTAGCAGGCACCAACGTTCCATTCTCCATGGAGACGGGACACGGGGCGGCCCCACCCCTTGTACGGGATTGGCCATTGTCGGTTTGCTACATTGTGGGGTGTTTCCGAGCAATCGATTCAGCTGAAAAAGTGGGTGTGCCGTGGAATTGTTGGTCTCCTTACAGCATGCGGCGTTACTGAAAAGGTCGGGAACCTCTGCTCTACAGCATTGCAACAGAACACATCCAAAAACAAAACTTTGTTTCTGCAGCTACACTAACGCGCATTAAGCACTCTTTAGATTTCCTGCATTATAAAGATGCTCCAAGAATTGTACCATTTGTTCTTTGATTCATTTTATCCATCTCTCATAGCTTTTAGTTAATTCAACAGTAAGTGTGTCAAATATTAAGATGCTCACATTAACTTCCCTTATGGAAACATCTGTCAATTTATATCTCCAACCCCCACAAGGGGCAACTAAAATTAAGAATGCAACACTTAGAAATATCATTTTAACTCAGCACCTTGCTCGCATGTCCATATGTTTGTCCTTGGCCTTCTGCAATGCTCCAGTGAAGCCCGGTGCAAGCTAGAGGAAGCAGCATCTCACCTGATTAGGCATGTTACAGTCCTCAGGGCTGAGTTCAACAACTTTAGACTGTGAGCTTTCTCCTCCATCTTAAACCCTTTAAAAAAAGTTCCCATACATTTATTGTGGCTCGGTAGCACCACTAGACTGGGCCTGCGGCAGGTGGTGAGGGAACCAACAAGAGAAAAAAAAATACTTGACCTGATCCTCAGCAACCTGCCTGCCACAGATGCATCTGTCCATGACAATACTGGTAGGAGTGACCACTGCACAGTCCTTGTGTAGACAAAGTCCTGCCTTCACATTGAGAATACCCTCCATCATACGGTGGGGCACTAACACTGTGCTGAATGGGATAAACTTTGAACAGATCTAGCAGCTCAAAACTGGTCATCCATGAGGTAGAAACATAGAAAAACTACAGCACAAACAGGCCCTTCGGCCCACAAGTTGTGCCGAACACATCCCTATGGTGTGGGCCATCAGCAGCAGCAGAATTGTACTCAACCACAATCTGTAACCTCTGCCTGGCGTAACCCCCACTCTACCATTACCACCAAGCCAGGGGATCAACCCTGATTCAGTGAAGAGTGCTGGAGGGGATGCCAGGAGCAGCACCAGGCACACCTAAAAATGAGGTGTCAGCCTGGTGAAGCTATATCATTGCACTACCTGTGTGCCAAACGGCATAAACAACAAGTGACAGACAGAGCTAAACGATTCCACAAGCAACAGGTCAGATCTAAGATCTGCAGTCCTGCCACACCCAATTGTGAATGGTGGTGGACAATTAAACAACTGAAGAACCTCTTAAAATCTATTTCTTCAACCAGGTTTTTGGTCATGGCCTTGTACTACTATTTGACGTCCATCTCTTTTGTCAAGTGTCTTGGGTTGGCTTCAATTTTAAAAGCAGTAAACATGAAAACAGCAGTCGCTGTACTTTGGATAGAATAGAATCACAGAAAGGAGATCATTTGGCCTAGTGCTGGCTTTTTGTTGTCCCATTTCCCCACCCCCCCTCCCTTCCCAGCAGCTCAGCAGGTTTATTTCTCTTCAGATAATATTCCAATTCTCTCTTGAAACCCTTGGTTGATCCTGCCTCCAGCACACAAACAGTGCATTCCATATCCTACGCACTCACTGCATTTAAAGTTTTTCTTAGGTCGCCACTGCCTATTTTGCCAATTACTTTAACTTGATGTTCTCAACCCCTCAACAAATGGGAACAGTTTCAAAGAACAAAGAAGATTACAGCACAGGAACAGACCCTTCGGCCCTCCAAGCCTGCACTGACCTTGCTGCCCGACTGAACTAAAGCCCCCTAAAAGAACAAAGAACAGACATTCAAACAGTTTCCTCCCCACCGACACTGTCCAGACCCCTTATGATTCTAAATACTTCTCTCAAATCACTTCCCAATCTTTCCTCATCAATAGAAACCAGAAACATTGAGAACAATCCCAGCTTTTCCAATCTCTCGACGTAACTGAAGCCCTTCATCCCTCTGCTTTCTATAAAAACACAGATGATCATTAAAAACAAACATGTCATGACAGCTTTGTACCTGTTCAGCAACAGTCATCCTCCTGTTGGGATCCACATCTCTACCTTCCAACTTGGCCTTCACTCTTTTCCACACACTAACAGCATAGGAATTCCGTTCCTGAACGGCTGAAAGCAAAAGGATGTGCCTTTAATTTTCATAAAATAAACGTCATGTTAGTAAGTACAATAAAGATTAAAGGAAAAAAAGAGAAAAGCTGGAAATATGCAGGCCAGGCCGTATCTGAGGAGGGGGGGCAGTGAATGAGAGCGTGCGAGTGTTAACATTTCAGACTGAGACCCTTCATCAGTTCATGAACCTGAAACATTAACACTGCTTCACTCCCTCAGGCGCTCCCAGACCCGCTAAGTTTTTCCAGCATTTTGTTTTTATTTCAGATATCTAGCATCTGCAGTATTTTGAGATTAAACGCAGTTCATAAAAAAGTACAAAAGTCTGCACTAGTTCCAAATATCACTAAAGTGGAACCAGTTTGTAGACAATCAGCATAAAATTCACAAATGGCAAGATCACACAAATAATGAGAAAATGACCAGTTAATCTGTTGAGATCAGCTTCCCCTCTTTGAACAGGACCACTTTTATACCCACACAGACAATAAGACAAGGTCTGGATTTAATATCTCACCCTAAAATTGGCACTTTGGACAATCGTGCAGTCTTCAGTATTATAATAAAATGTCAACCCAGATTTTATGTTCAAGTCCTGCAATTTGGACTCATGACCTCTGGACTCAAGTCTCACAGAAAACCCTTTGAATTTGCGTACCATGAAGTAGTACATAGAAATTTGATCTATTATGTAAATGCAATCAATAAAGCCAGTCAAGTATCAGTCTGTGTTAAATTGAGGCATTAATGCCAATTTACCCAATTCGTAACTCATCATGATAATACAATCGAGAACCAGGCTGAACAAACAAAAGAGAGAACCAGAGTATGGCAGAGACTAGCATTTAACAAAGGAAAAAGTCCTCTATAAACATAACCAGTAAAAAAGGTGGTGAAAGGAGTGGGAGCAATTGGGACAATTACACCATTGAGCAGCATGGCTGAGATAGTGTGTGTTTTGCAGCTGTCTTTTCCAAGGAAGGAGATGCTGCCTCCCAGAGTAAAAGAGGAGTGAGAGAGATAGTGGATAGGCTAAAATTGATAAAAAGAGGTGGTATTAGTGAAGCTGGCTGTACGTAAAGTTAACGAGATACATCCAAGCTGAGAAGGAAGGATGGAAATTGTGGAAGCGCGCTGGTTATCTTTCAATCCTCCTCAGACACGGGGTGGAGCCATAGAATTGGAAAATCGCAAATCTTCTGCCCCTGTTCAAAAAAAAGGGTGCAAGGAATAGCCCAGCAAGTGTAGGCCAACCAAAGGAAAGCTGAAATTAACAGTCATTTAGACGAATGCTGAATAATTAAGGAAAGCCAGCATAGGTTTGAGGGCAAAGCAGTTTTAATGAAATTGCTCTAGTTGTAACAGAGGGGTTTGATGAAGGATAATGATGTTGATATGGTGTATACAGACTGCCAAAAGGCATTTGATAAAGTACGGCACATCACACTTGTCAAAGCTGACAGAATGGGCGGTACGGTGGCACAGTGGTTAGCACTGCTGCCCCAGTGCCAGGAACCCAGATTTGATTCTGGCCTTGGGTGACTGTGTGCATGTTCTCCCCGTGTCTGTATGGGTTTCCTCCGGGTGCTCTGGTTTTCCTCCCACATAGCAAAGATGTGCTGGTTAGGTGAATCGGCCATGCTAAATGAGTGGGGTTACGGGGATGGGGGAGGTTGAGTCTGGGTAAGATGCTCTTCGGAGAGTCAGCGCAGACTCGATGGGCCGAATGGCATGTTTCTATTCTGGTAGCAGGATGGAGTGGCTCAGTGACAGATGGTTATTTTTCAGAAATCAGCAAGTTATAAAACAGGGTTGCCCAGGGGTCAGTGTTAGATCTGACAGTACGGTGGAGGCAGGTTCAATTGTGGTTTTCAAAAGGGAATATGATAGTTGTCTTTGGAATACAGGGTACGGGGTAACGGCAGTGGAGTGGGAATGGGTGTGTTGCACCTGCAGTAAGCTGGCATGGACTCAGCAGACTCCTGTGTTGCGATGACTTTATGCTTACTATATTAAGTACTAGACACAGATATAAACTTACCTTTCCCAGTCTTGGGGTCTCTTGCTGCCTTCTTAGGACTTGGAGCAACATTCTTCCCTAGTCCTATAGCCGTGCCTGGAGGAGTGTTTGCTGAAGCAGCAAGGTTTCTCTGAGCCATTTTCCGTGCATTCTGTGACATAACTTCTGGTTGTGTCTTTTGAGTTGTACTGCTGCGAACAGCTGCAGGGAGAACAAGTATTGGCTACATGAAACAATCCCACACTACTGGACTTGTGAAGAAAGGGAGAGGATTTCGAGAAACAGGATGGTACAGTGGGTTAGACACACTGTTCTTTCACTTCTGAGAGAAAGAACAAGGAACAAAGAAAATTACAGCACAGGAACAGGCCGTTCGGCCCCCCAAGCCTGCACCAACCATGCTGCCCGACTGAACTAAAACCCCCTACCCTTCCGGGGACCATATCCCTCTATTCCCATCCTATTCATTCCACTACCTCCCCCAGCAGTGAGTTCCAGGCACCCACTACTCTCGGTGTAAAACATCTGCCTTGTACATCTCCTTTAAACCTTGCCCCTCGCACCTTAAACCTGTGCCCCCTAGTAATTGACTCTTCCACCCTGGGAAAAAGCTTCTGACTATCCAGACCTGGGTTCTAATGCAGCCCAGATAGATGAAAAGCTTCAACTTTCTGCAGGGTTTGAGGATAATGAGCTCATGCAGACACAACTCTGTTCCAAATAGGCACCTATTCAGCAATTAAGTGGGGAGACAATAATCTAGTGGCAATGTCACTGGACTAAATCTAGAAGCTCAGGCTTTTGAGGAGATGGGTTCTGGTACGTGGATTCAAATCCCACCAGGGCAGTTGGCAGAATTACAATTCAATTAATAAATCTGGATTTAAAAGCTCATCTCAGTAACGCTGACCATGAAATGATCATCGACTGATGTTAAAAGCCCATCTGTTTCACTGATGTCCTTTAGGGAAGGAAATCTGCCGTCCTTACCCAGTCCGGCCTATATGAGACTCCAGACACAGCAATGTGGCTCTTCACTGACCTCTGAAATGGTCGTGCTAGTGACTCATTCACAGGTCTATAGGGATGAGCCACAAATACTGGCCTGGCAAGCGACGCCCAAATCCCATACACAAATAAAGGAAAATAAAACTGTCTAAAATACAAATAGACTGGGACTTTTCTCTCTGGAGCGTAGGAGGCTGAGGGGTGACCTTATAGAGGTCTATAAAATAATGAGGGGCATAGACAAGGTAGATAGTCAATATCTTTTCCCAAAGGTCGGGGAGTCTAAAACTAGAGGGCATAGGTTTAAGGTGAGAGGGGAGAGATACAAAAGTGTCCAGAGGGGCAATTGTTTCACACACAGGGTGGAGTGTGTCTGGAACAAGCTGCCAGAGGTAGTAGTAGAGGCGGGTACAATTTTATCTTTTAAAAAGCATTTAGATAGTTACATGGGTGAGATGGGTATAGAGGGATATGGGCCAAATATGGGCAATTGGGTTTAGCTTAGGGGCTTTAAAAAAAAAGGGCGGCATGGACAAGTTGGGCCGAAGGGCCTGTTTCCATGCTGTACACCTCTATGACTCTATCATCACTTGTTACAACCACCTGAAGTTATGAAAAATCATTACTCTATCTCAATAGTCAGACTCCTTTCTGTATACAAGACACAATTCTATTTATCTACCAAAAAGAGAGGCTCTATTCATTTAATAGCTGTTTGTGATACTCTTTCTCAGACAAACAAATCAATGGCTGACTTGGTTAATAGTAAAAGTGACAATCCAAAGTGTTTTTTTAAATAATATAAACCGAATCGTATTTGACATCTGCATTGGTTTGCAATATTCAGCAAGTATGACTTGTGATTTGAGAACTTCTCAATGCAAGAGGCAGCTCTACTTTAGGGAAAGGAAACGGATGGTTGCAGAGTCAGCATTAAACTGAACATAAATGTTTACCTGCCGCAAAACTGGGCTGAAACGCAGAGGCAGAGGTTGGGCTTGAACACTCATTAGATTTATCTGTGACCAGTGGAGATGCAAAGCTGACAAGATCGTTGTAGACACTGAAAGATAAGAGCCAGAGTTATAAACAAAAACAGAACAAAATCAATCTGATAGGAATCACATTTATCACTGAACTAACGCACGGCTGCCTTTGATCAAATTAACCATGTAATCTCCACTCAAACTATGTGGATTGGGGTTAAAATGTATGCTTTTCTAGCATCCTGCTTTTTATTACTATGCGTACAGTGTATTTGAAATGTAATATCTCATCAGGTTTGAATCTTTCTTCCTTTTGCTCTTTTCTGAAGGCATATGATCACAGAGGAATGACTAAGTCATGAGTAACTGGTGCATTGTCCATTCTTCATACATTTGGCTAAACAGATTTCAGCAAGCAGGAAGAGGAGAACGCAGCCACGCTGAACCCTGGTGCCCAATCAAGCACACTTCTCCCATCAACCTCCCAGCTCAGGGAGGCCAACATTGGTGTCATGGTTGAGATCAACCAACTGTGCAGGGATCAGGGATCAAACTTGGAAGCTTACTGACCTATGTGGTTCAGTGTCAGAACAGCTGGTGCCGGTAGCACAGTGGTTAGCATTGCTGTGTCTCAGCGCCAGGAACCCGGGTTCAATTCTGGCCTTGTGTGACTGTCTGTGTGGAGTTTGCACATTCTCCGTGTCTGTGTGGGTTTCCTCCGGGTGCTCCAGCTTCCTCCCACAGCCAGAAAGATGTACGGGTTAAGTTGATTGGCCATGTTAAATTGCCCCTCGTCAGGGGGATTAGCAGGGTAAATACAAGGGGTGACAGGGATACGGCCTGGATGGGACTGTCGTCAGACTGTCTGTCACACTGTAGGGATTCTATGATTTATCCATGAGATTGGATTATAGTACAATCAGACATACAAACAATGGATTAATGCATTCCCTACAAGTTTTATTTCTGCAGAGTTTGAAGGTTACATTTTTAAACCCTCACTGAATTCGAACTAGATAAACCATCTCAGTGGGAAGAAAAGGTGTTATGAAATATATTTTCTGGAAGAAATATCCTTATCTACCTGACACATGCATCAAAACAGATAGCGTGTGCTTTCTCCATAATTCCCACCCATTAAAATTGAATGATCGAAATGTTTGGGGCAGCAACCTACAATTTCCCTTTATTTACTCCCAATAGATGTGGCTTCCTGCTGGAATGTTCAGAGTTACAAAACGTTCCCGTCTACATGTATATCTGAAGGAGGCGAGGACAGGCTGTGTTTGATTCCCCAAAGGTTGAATAGTCTGAAGGTTAAATGTCGATGCTCTATAATGTAAAATTGCTGTATGGGTGAGGTATGGTGTGCTGTGGACGCACACTGAACTAAAATTAGATCACCACATTCAGGAGAGATGGGGTAAAGTTAAAAAAATGTAACTTATGGGCAGGTGCAGTCCCAATTTTGGAACAAGGTTCAGTGTGCAACATAAAAACTGTAGGGAAATTTGTTAGTACTAATTGTTCAATCTTTTCCAACTTGTAGTTACTCTTATCTGAGTCACGTCAATACAAATTTAGAACACCAGTTAATATCTTATTGAAGCATTTAACGTTATCCCAGGGCTTGGTGCAATGGAGTACTCTGTACTGCACAGCAACAGTCCTTTCGCAGGCTGCACACAGACTGCTTGTTATAAACCACCATGCATGTGGAATTGTGCAAAAATATTTGTTTAAATGGACCAGCTATGAACTGCAAAAAATAAATGAGGATACATTAGGAGCAAGGTCCTAGTCCCCATAACTGAACAAATTATGGAAGCAAAAAAGCCAAATAAATGGTTTCAAATGCATAGAACAATTTTACATTGATATAAATATCTTTGCAATCATTTACTGATGCAACACAAGCACAAACTGATTCATGTTGTGTTGTGATCGTGACCTACGAAAGGCAATACACAAATTTTTGTACATCTTAATTTCACATACATCCTCAGAAAATTAGCACATGTTCCAATTGTTAATTTAATGTTTAATGCTAGCTTCAAAGGACATTTCCTTTAGAAGCTTCACCAGAGATACAAGAAACCAAAATGTCAAAGGAAGCTGGTTAACCAGCAATAATTGTAATATCATCCTTACTTTAGGCTCTGAGATTTCATTTCCTTCAGAGTTGGTGTAATCTCCTGTAGCATTTCGACATGTTCCTGACTTCGGACCTGCCCCATGGCCTGCACGATTGTGAACAGCACGGTTTGGATATTATCCTGCCAAGACTTGTATTCAGCTAAAAATTGTCGCACACTGTCTTCATAGGGGACATCTTCATTGTCTCCAAGAGCTGCTTCTTCATCCTTTCAAGGTGAGAAAATCAAAAATGAGAGAATATATTTTCTTTTTACAAGAGAGTTCCCATGTTAGAAACATCTGACACCAGTTTCAATTAATTATACAGCACAATCAACACCATTTATCAATATAACTACAATGGCTAATCACTTCAGGAATCCATTGTGTTTTACATGCTGTGAAGCATTAATTTTAATAAAATGACAGGAATGGAAACATACATTTAACATCAACTTTTTAATAAAAGGTTTCTCTGGAGATTAGGTGGCCACCAGTTGGCTGCACATGTGGACTCCAGAGATGAAAGCACATTCAAATCTTCAAACTAAAAGAACTGAATTCACCATTCCCTGAGACCACAATTTGGCACATAGAATTAGCTACAGTAACCTCAGTCCAATTCATCAGAATCAAACATCCATCCATAAGCACAAAACTGTTATCACTCATTACAGGTGTTGATCATAGCCACATGTCACTGAACTAGCAATCCAGAGACACAGGGTAATGCTCTGGGGACCCAGGTTCGAATCACACCACAGCACAGTGAAATTTGAACTCAGTAAGAAAAGAAATTTGGAATTAAAAGTCTAATGATGACCATGAAACCATTGTCAATCGTAATTAGTGTCACAGTGGTTAGCACTGCTGCCTCACAGCGCCAGGGACCCGGGTTCGATTCCCGGCTTGGGTCACTGTCTGTGTGGAATTTGCACTCACTCTGTCTGTGTGGGTTTCCTCCGGGTGCTCCGGTTTCCTCGCACAGTCCAAAGACCTGCAGGTTAGGTGCACTGGCCATGCTAAATTATTCCTCAGTGTACCCGAACAGGCGCTGGAGTGGGGCGACTAGGGGATTTTCACAGTAACTTCAGTACAGTGTGAATGTAAGCCTACCTGTGACTAATAAATAAACTTTAACTTTAAAAAACCCATTTGGTCACTAATGTTCCTTTAAGGAAATCTGCCACCCTGACCTAGTCTGGCCAACATGCGACTCCATATCCACAGCAGTGTGGTTGACCATGAAATGGCTTAATTGAAGGGCAATTAGGGATGGATAATAAATGCCCCGCCAGCTACGTGCACATTCCACAACAAATATTAAAAATAGTTTTTAGGTGTCCAAATCACCAACAACCTGTCCTGGTCCCCCCATGCTGACACTATAGTTAAGAAAGCCCCACCAACGCCTCTACTTTCTCAGAAGACTAAGGAAATTTGGCATGTCAGCTACAACTCTCACCAACTTTTACAGATGCACCATGGAAAGTATTCTTTATGGTTGTATCACAGCTTGTTATGGCTCCTGCTCTGCCCAAGACCACAAGAAACTACAAAGAGTCGTGAATGAAGCCCAGTCCATCATGTAAATCAGCCTTCTATCCATTGATTCTGTCTACACTTCCCACTGCCTTGGAAAAGCAGCCAGCATTAGTAAGGACCCCACGCATTCTTTCTTTCACCTTCTTCTGTTGAGAAAAAGATACAAAAGTCTGAGGACATGAACCAACCGACTCAAGAACAACGTCTTCCCTGCTGCTGTCAGAATTTTGAATGGACCTACCTTGCACCAAGTTGATCTTTCTCTACACCATAGCTATGACTATAACACTACATTCTGCACTCTCTCCTTTCCTTGTCTACGAATGGTATGCTTTGTCTGTACAGTGCACAAGAAATAATACTTTTCCATGTATACTAATACATGTGACAATAACAAATCAAATCAAAAAGTGTACGGACCAGGATGGTCTATGGACCTGTGCAGGGTTAGCTGATCTCAACTTGGGCAATGATGAGTTGGCACAATTGGCCTTAGAAATCAGCTTTCCGGCTCCACACGAGTATCCAGTAATCTTGGTAGAAGAGCATGCGAGTAGATACAGTAACAGTTTGCTGTAGAGTAACTGCTCAAACTAATACTGCCCTCGGATGACTGGAACCTGTGTAATTCAGTCCCATTCAAAAGCATGTTCCTCATTCGCGACATTTCGCAGGAATGTAACCATCGCAAGCCGCAGGACTATACTGTACTCTGCTTCCTGAAGGATTGGGCAGTACAGCTGTTACATCTGATGTTAAAATTATGTTAACACTGCCACTTTGATCATTTGTGCTCCAGTGTTTGACAGGACTGAAGTGACGACAGACCTTTGGGCTACAACTTATCTGGGCAAGAATGTGATGCAAATTTCAGAAAAATGAGATGCATTTGCCCAGGTCTCTCCTAATTTCATTCAGTCTTTGGGAAGAATCCCACCTTTGTTACATCCGTATGAAGCTAGCGTTTTTCATTTTCCATAAACCCAATCTAAACTTTGAAAATCTATTTTGCTGTATTGAGAAAAATCCTCTTTCAGAATTTGCTCGACGCTCAACTGCTTAATCTGGATTTGCTGATGTATGTGGTGGCACAGGCAGACAATGCAAACTGTGTGTGTGTGTGTTCTGGCCACTGTGGCTAAGCTAATGCAATCCCAAAATCAACTACCACCACCCACTCAACACCGAGGCAAAATGATCTGCAACAATTTAAATAAGAGAAAAAACCGCTTACTTGATTTGTCCAAGAACACATGCAAATGCTGTCTAAAGGAGTAAAAGAATTCAGGCCACTTTCAGAAATATACATACAGAGCAGTTGGAAAGGATATAAAATTTAAATTATCAGTGCAACTCCTGTATATTACCAAACTCTAAGGGCCATATTTTTGATTTGTCACATGTATTAACATAGTGAGAAGCATCATTTCCTGCGCACTATACAGACAAAGCATACCGTTCATAGAGAAGGAAACGAGAGAGTGCAGAATGTAGCGTTGCAGTCATAGCTAGGATGTAGAGAAAGATCTACTTAATACGAGGTAGGTCCATTCAAAAGTCGGATGGCAGCAGGGAAGAAGCTGTTCTCGAGTTGGTTGGTATGTCTCCTCAGACTTTCGTACCTTTTTCCCAACGGAAGGTGGTGGAAGAGAGAATGTCCGGGGTGCGTGGGGTCCTTAATTATGCTGTCTGCTTTGCTGAGGCAACGGGAAGTGTAGACAGAGTCAATGGATGGGAGGCTGGTTTGCGTGATGGACTGGGCTTTGTTCACGACCCATTGTAGTTTCTTGCGGTCTTAGAGCAGCAGCCAGACCAAGCTGTGATACAACCAGAAAGAATGCTTTCCATGGTGCATCTGTAAAAGTTGGAGTGTCGTAGCTGACATGCCAAATTTCCTTAGTGTTCTGAGAAAGTAGAGGCGTTGGTGGGCTTTTTTAACTATAGTGTTGGCATGGGAAGACCAGGACAGGTTGATGATGATCTGGACACTAAAAACATTAAACTCTCAACCCTTTCTACTTCGTCCCCGTTGCTGTAGACAGGGGCATGCTCTTCACTACTCTTCCTGAAGTCGATGACTATCTCCTTTGTTTTGTTGATATTGAGGGAGAGTTATTGTTTTCGTACCAGTTCACCAGATTCTCTCTTTCCTGTACTCCATCTCATCATTGTTTGAGATTTGTCATAGGCATGCAAGTAGGGGGCTGAGGACACAGCCTTGTGGGGCACCGGTGTTGAGAGTAATCGTGGAGGTGTTGTTGCCTATCCCTACTGATTCTGGTCTGTGGGTTAGGAAGTTCAGGATCCAGTCGCAGAGGGAGCAGCCGAGCTCCAGGTCTTGGAATTTGGAGATTAGTTTTGTAGGAATAATGGTGTTGAAGGTGGAGCTGTAGTCAATAAATAGGAGTCTGACATAGATGTCTTTGTTATCTAGGTGTTCCAGGGTTGAGTGCAGGGCCAGGGAAATGGTGTCTGCTGTGGACCTGTTGCGGCGATAGGCGAACCGTAATGGATCAAGGCAATCTAGGCCAGAATTGACTCGTGCCACGACGAACCTTTCGAAGCACTTCATAATGATGGATGTCAGAGCCACCAGAGATAGTCATTAAGGCACGCTGCTTGGCTTCTCTTAGGACCAGGGTGGTGCTTGTCTTCTTGAAGCAGATAGGGATCTTAAATTGTTGTAAAGAGGGGTTAAAGATGTCTGTGAATACCCCCGTCAGCTGGTCCGTGCGGGATCTGAGTGCGCGTCCAGGTACCTCATCTGGGCCAGTCGCTTTCCGTGGGAAAGACAACATCTTCGAGAAGTTTGCTCTGACATCTGTGATGGTGACCTCGGATACAGGTTCATCCGAGGCTTCCAGGGTGGAGGGCGTGCTCTCGCTGACCTCTTGCTCAAAATGGGCGTAGAATGCATTGAGCTCATCGGGGAGGGGTGCGTTGGAGCCGGCGATTTTACATGCCTTCATCTTGTAGCCTGTTATATCTTGCACACCTTGCCATAGTCGACGGGGTCGGTGTGGCTAGCCTGGGACTCTAGCTTGGTCCGGTATTGTCTTTTGGCATCTTTGATGGATCTCCATTGATCATGTCTAGATTTCTTGCATAGGTCAGGGTCGCCTGATTTGAACGCCTCAGACCTGGACTTCAGCAAGCAGTGGATATCCCTGTTCATCCATGGTTTCCACGTGGATTTGCTTCTTTGGCACACAGTCTTCGACACACTTAATGAAGTCAGTTACTGTAGTGGTGTACTCGTTCAAGTTGGTCGTTGAGTTTTTAAATACTGACCAGCTTTTATGCAGCTCATTACGGCAGCAAGTGTGGTGGTCAGGCCTTAATCGTCGGAGAGGCCCCATGTCAGTCCCCCAAATGCAGGAAGGAAGACCTCCCCTGATTAAGTTAGAGGGTGGAAGGGGCTGATGCGGGATTCCTGGCCACTCATTAATGAATCAACGGACCCCCATTATCGCAGAGCCCAATTAACCGGTGGCTGAGGGATTAAAGAGAGGCGGAATCGGTTCCCCCACCCCGAGAAGGCTGCCCAGAAAAACCATGTTGGATTTGCCATCAGCCTCCCAGGAGGGGCCCCTTGGTATCAGCCACTCAGTGGCCCAGCATTGGACAGAGTGGTTGCTAAAAACACCCCCACCCCCCCCACCCCCAAACACTTGCCTCCAAATTCCCAACTCCCTCTCCCGCAATTGCCACCCTGCAGCTCCCATCCCATGGTCTAGGGTCCACCCACCACCCTGGGCCTCAGGTGAGTGCTCTGCCGCCAGCAGCCATTGCTCCTGCAGATGGCCATGAAAAGTTGCTGGTCGATCACATGACTTCCACCACCAGGAACCTCCATGACGGGGAAGTCCCAAAGGTGGCCAATTAAGTGCCTGAAGGGCACTTGATTCCATCCGGCCTCCCCCAAGAAACTGATGGAAGTTTCCCACGGGTTCTCCAAATGGTGGGAGAGAGCCCCATAGATCCAACTAAATTCCAGCCTCAAACATCTGTACACTTTTGGGCAATGATCTGTTTACGCAGTTACATGTGTGGAAGCTCAAACTTGTCCTTTGCACAAAGTTACAATTTTATCACCTGAAACTGACATTCATTGTCAACTGCACCTAACCAGTTCCAGGAAATACTGGTCACATGCTAAGTGGCAAGGGCACTTATTTGTGATGTTTCTTTACTTAAGGGCTATTCAAATGGTTCAGGCTCGATGGGCCGAATGGCCTCCTTCTGCAGTATAGGGATTCTATCAGATGACTTTCCCCTCCAAGCTTCAAAATCAAAAGTTAGGGAAAGAATGTCCAATTTTCCAAAGTCTGCATTTGGCCGGTCATTCAGACAATCCGGGGTTCCTGTATGAACATTCTAGTGTGAACTTCCCTCATATTTATCACTTGTTGATTCTCTACTTTAAGGAACCCCAAGTCTCTAAATCCTAAATCCTCAGAGAAAGGATTTGTAGTGCCAACATCAACAACACTCAATCTGGAAGGGCTTCCTACGATCATGGAACCAAGATCACACATCCTTAATGGTTATATTTTAATCATACGTTACTCCACAGAACCAATCACCATCTTGATATTTCTGTGAATTGGTAGCAAGATACATTCTCAACTTTACTTTAAAAATGGAAACTATAAATACAATGAAAACTTAACAGATACAGCCGCTGGAAAGTCTTTTAGCTTAAACTGACAGACGAGTAAAATGGCCAGCAGTCCATAACTGTGGAAATAAAATTCAAAAGGCAAACAAAAGGGAAAATGAGAAATGAAATCATTACCTTTGCCATTGCTTTGAGAAGGTGTTTAACATCTGCTAACAATTTGTTATGGCCAGTAAGCACAGTTTTAATATTATCCACCAGAGTCTGGATTGTTTCACAAACAGCTTCGATCTGTTGCTCCTTCTCAGACTGCACTGCCCTCTGGGTGGACATATCTTGAGTCAGTTGTTTGTGAGCAGAAGAAAGCCATTCAGAGCTTCCTATTGGGTGTTCAAGACTGGTAGCCTGGAAGAAATAGGTGAATAATGCACTGAAATTTGTTACTATGTACATTTGATTTTAATTACTAGAATCTCTGTTCCATTTCTGTTAGTAACTCATTCCAGAAGTGTAGCCTATTATCATTAATCAATGCAGCAGTTACGAAAAGCTTTAGGTATCAATAGCTTCATTGTTGTGCATCAGTCCCAAAGACAATAGCAGGTTATTTTTACTCTACGCTATGAAGTTTTAATCCTAATTCCAGAAGATTTCCTGCTTGATTGTTTGTTTTAAAAAAATGGAACACAACCTCAGTCATGGTCAGGCTGAATGACCTATTTCAGTGTCTGATATCCCAGCCAATAGGTTTGTAAAGAAATATTCTACTTAGCTTGTAAATTTATATTTATTATCGACATTAAATACTCTTCAAGATGGCTGTAGAATTCCAGCTCTCAGTCCATTATTCTTTGATTACTGTAGATCTGTTTAAGTTGTGTGTGTGAAAAAAGTGCTCTTTTCAGTGCTGCTTTATTAGAGCATAAAACTGATACCGGATATTGGTAAGAGTACACAGTTTGAAATATATGCAAATTATTGATTTAAAATTCCTGTTTGACCCATGAGTAAGACTGCATACATCTGCCAGTTCAAAGATAAAAAAACTCATGCATCCCTCGTCTACAGCACAAGACTAGGGTGGCACAGTGGTTAGCACTGCTGCCTCAACGCCAGGGACCTGGGTTTGATTCCTGGCTTGGCTCACTGTCTGAGAGAGTCTGTATTTTCTCATGTCTGCATGGGTTTCCTCTGGGTGCTCCAGTTTCCTACCAAAGTCCAAAGATGTGCTGGTTAGGTTGATTGGTCATGCTAAATTGTCCCTTAATGTCTGGGGGACTAGCAGGGTAAATACATGGGGTTACGGGGATAGGGGCTGGGTGGGTTTGTGGTCCATGCAGACTCGATGGATCGAATGGCCTCCTCCTGCACTGTAGGGATTCTATGGAGACACTTGACTCCAAATTAGATCAAACCTCTTTCCCCCCCATTATCACTCATCACACAACTGGATAGAATCATAGAACCCCTACAGTGCAGAAGGAGGCCATTCAGCCCATCGAGCCTGCACCAACAATCCCACCTAGGCCTTATCCCCGTAACCTCTCATATTTACCCCACTAATCCCTCTAACCTACACATCCTGGGACATTAAGGGGCAATTTAGCATGGCCAAAGCACCTGGCTCAATATGTTTGGACTGTGGGGGGGAGACCGGAGCACCGGGAGGAAACCCACGCAGACTTGGGGAGAACGTGCAAACTCCAGACAGACAGCCACCCAAGCCAGGAATTGAACTCAGCCATGGAACTGAGGGGCAGCAGTGCTAACCACTGTGCCACCCAAGGATCAAGCCTCTTTTCCCCCATTATTATAATCACTAGTCGCACAATGTGCCGAGTCAGGGGACAATTGGTAAAATGGATAGTTCACTGGTTTCAAGTCTAAAAATAGAGAGTAAGAGTACATAGGGATATAGGACTTCAAAGCAGGAGTAGGTAGTTCAGCCTTTTGAACCTGCTCCGCCATTCAACAAGACCATGGCTGATCTGATTGCAGCCTTCACTCCACAGAATTTTGGAGCTCCCCCACATAAAGGGCTCCAATGCTGAGTGACAGAAGGGTCTCAAAGGACCAGAGCTGAAATTGCTGTTCTCCACAAGAATCAACAACACTCAACTTTAAGATGACTCCTTTTTGGGGAAATTAGTCTGTATTCAGGAGGTTTACAACAAAATGAAGTCATATATTACTTGGGAAATAAGAATCTAAATGGGGTAGAAGAGCGAAGGAATCTGGAAATACAAGTATAGAAATCAAAGTAGTAACACAGGTTAATAAGATTATTCAAGGTGAGCAAACCAAACAGTAGAGATTTCTAGAGGGATAAATTGAATAGTTGAGAGGTTATGGTAAACTTGCATCAAACTTTTGTTGGACCACACTCAGGAGAATACTGTATCCAGTTCTGGTCACTATTATCAGAAAGATAGAAGTAATGGACAGGGTGCAAAAAGAGCTGCAAAGGTGATTCTAGAGCTGAGAGGTTATACTATCAGGAAATAATGGCAAAGAACAAAAGAACAAAGGAAAGTACAGCACAGGAACAGGCCCTTCGGCCCTCCAAACCTGCACCGATCATGATGCCTTAACTAAACTTTCTGTCCCAACTTGGTCCATATCCCTCTATTCATGGACCCATCCAGATACCTCTTAAATGTTGCTAATGTGCCTGCTTCCATCACCTCCTCTGCGTTCCAGGCACCCACCACTCTCTGCATGAAAAACTTCCCCCGCACATTTCCCTTAAACTTTCCCCCTCTCACCTTGAACCTGTGCCCCTTGTAATTGACACTTCCACCCTGGGAAAAAGCCTCTGACTATCCATCCTGTCTACGCCTCTCAATATTTTAGACCTCTATCAGGTCTCCCCTCAGCCTCTGTGTAGCCAAAGAAAAGTCTTCAAGTCTTCCTTCCTTGGAGGCAGAAGACTGAGGCGTCTGCACAGGGTCTGTATTAAACCCTTTCATGATTTTACAGTTGACAGAGTGCATCCACTTATGGAAAAGAGACTCGAGGCCAGCACCATAAGATAGTCACCAAGAAATCAAATAGAAAGTTCACAACGAACCTCTAATATCAGGCTGGTGAGAACAAGGAATTTGCTATCAAAGAGAGTAACTGAGGTGATTCGTACAGATGTGTCCAAGGCAAAAAGTAGATAAGCATATAAAAGGAGAAAGAAGTAGAGAGTTATGATGAGAGGAGTTAAATGACGCAGGACAGGGGAAGGTTTGAATGGAGCATGACTTGTTCGGCCAAATGGCCTGTTTCTGTGCTGTCTACTCTTTGTAACTCCAAGCATGCAGGAAGAGCAGAATGTTGCGAGTGGACATATCGAAGTGCATCTCATAAGAATATAAGAACTAGGAGCAGGAGTAGACCATCTGGCCCCTCGAGCCTGCTCCGCCATTCAATAAGATCATGGCTGATCTTTTTGTGGACTCAGCTCCACTGACCCACCCGCTCACCATACCATTAATTCCTTTACTGTTCAAAAATTTATCTATCCTTGCCTTAAAAATATTCAATGAGGTAGCCTCAACTGTTTCACTGGGCAGGGAATTCTGCAGATTCACAATCCTTTGTGTGAAGAAGTTCCTCCTCAACTCGGTCCTAAATCTGCTTCCCCTTATTTTGAGGCTATGCCCCCTAGTTCTAGTTTCACCCGCCAGTGGAAACAACTTCCCTGCTTCTATCTTATCTATTCCCTTCATAATCTTATATGTTTCTATAAGATCTCCCCTCATTCTTCTGAATTCCAATGAGTATAGCCCCAGTCTACTCGGTCTCTTCTCATAAGCCAACCCTCTCAACTCCGGAATCAACCTAGTGAATCTCCTCTCCACCCCCTCCAGTGCCAGTATATCCTTTCTCAAGTAAGCAGACAAAAACTGTTCACAGTACTCCAGGTGTGGCCTCACCAGCACCTTATACAGCTGCAACATAACCTCGCTGTTGTTAAACTCCATCCCTCTCGCAATGAAGGACAAAATTCCATTTGCCTTCTTAATTACCTGCTGCACCTGCAAACCAACTCCTTGAGATTCTTCACAAGGACACCCAGGTCCCTCTGCACAGCAGCATGCTGCAATTTTTTACCATTTAAATAATAGCCCATTTTGCTGTTATTCCTACCAAAATGGATCTCACATTTACCAACATTGTACTCCATCTGCCAGACCCTCACCCACTCACTTTGACTATCTATATCCCTTTGCAGACTTTCAGCGTCCTCTGCACTTTGCTCTGCCACTCATCTTAGTGTCATCTGCAAATTTTAACACACTCCACTTGGTCCCCAACTCCAAATCATCTATGTAAATCGTAAACAATTGCGGTCCCAACACTGATCCCTGAGGCACACCCACTAGTCACTGATCACCAACCAGAAAAACACCCATTTACCCACACTCTTTGCTTTCTGTTAATCAATCCTCTATCCATGCCAATACATTACCCGTAACACCGTGCTCCTTTATCTCGTGTTCACAGATGTGAAAGGAGGCAGGGAGATAAAGGGTGCAAAAACTCAGGCAGGAGGCGAGGCCGTGCTCGAGATAGACTGTCTGCACTAGGACAGGCAAGAGTGGAATTACACAAGGAGTCTCGCAAAGCTGAATCAAAAGAGGTGTGGAGGAGGATGCTGTTGACCGGACCCTGTGCAGAGGTTGAGAGAGGACCAAGGAGGCACAATGTACCAGTGATACTAATAGCACTCAATCTATCCTCTCACTCTTGCGACAATACTGTACTGTTGATATATTTTACATTCAAGGGGACTACTTCCACGTTCCTCTTTTTTTCTACAGGCAGTTGGTGCATCTGGAAAACATGCAGCTCAAATGGTGGGAAAGCACGATAATTACTCATTTTAGCCATGTAGTGTATATTTAGGAGAGAGCTAATGGATTTTTATTTATAGGTGAATAGGTCCCTTGGGGTATTTTTGATTAACAAAATGGAAGCTGGAGTTTTGTTTAGGTATACAGGGTCATGTGACATTGTGGGGGGAGCTACGTACGTAGCGGAGAAACAATTTTCTGTTCAGTTTTCTGGCTGGGGTTGTTTAAAGACAGAAGTCTGAAAATCAGCAGCTCTCTGAAAGCTTCAAGGGTGTTAACACAATTTATAGCAAGTATGCCTGGGTTTGCTAACTGTATTTAAAGTGGCATCTGCATCTAAGAGGACTGCTGCTTATTTGGAACTAAAATAATGATGTTAGAAATTAAAGTTGGCAATTTTTTTTAGAGAGGGTGGTGAGTGTCGGGAATGAGCTACCAGAGGCAGTAGCAGAGGTGGGTACAATTTTGTCTTTTTGAAAGCATTTAGACAGTTACATGGAGAAAATGGGTATAGATATATATGGGCCAAATGCGGGCAACTGGGACTAGCTTCATGGTAAAAATTGGGCAGCATGGACAAATTGGGCTGAAGGGTCTGTTTCCATGCTGTAAACCGCTATCATTTTATTTTTTAACGATTGCTTAAGTATTAAACGTTAAGCTGCTTCAATTTGTTAGAGTAATATTTAAGCTGTTATAAATAAAGCTTGTTTTGATAAAAAATATCCCAAATTTGTTGGTGGAATCACTCAAAACAAAACAAAAAGAAACAAAGAACAATACAGCACAGGAACAGACCCTTCGGCCCTCCAAGCCTGCGCCGTTCATGTGCCCAACTAGACCATTTGTTTGTATCCCTCTATTCCCAGTCTGTTCATGTGGCTATCCAGATAAGTCTTAAACGATCCCAGCGTGTCCGCCTCAATCACCTTGCTTGGGAGTGCATTCCAGGCCCCCACCACCCTCTGTGTAAAATACGTCCCCCTGACATCTGTGTTGAACCTTGCCCCGCTCACCTTGAACCCGTGACCCCTTGTGTTCGTCACCTCCGACCTGGGAAAAAGCTTCCCACTGTTCACCCTATCTATGCCCTTCATAATTTTATACACCTCTATTAGGTCGCCCTCATCCTCTGTCTTTCAAGGGAGAACAACCCCAGTTTACCCAGTCTCTCCTCATAGCTAAGACCCTCCATACCAAGCAACATCCTGGTAAACCTTCTCTGTACTCTCTCCAAAGCCTCCACATCCTTCTGGTAGTGTGGCGACCAGAACTGGACGCAGTATTCCAAATGTGGCCTAACCAACGTTCTATACAGCTGCAACATCATACGCCAACTTTTATATTCTATGCCCGGTCCAATAAAGGCAAGCATGCCATATGCCTTCTTCACCACCCTCTCCACCTGTGCTACCACCTTTAAGGATCTGTGGACTTTTACTCCCAGGTCCCTCTGTGTGTCTATACTCCTGATGGTTCTGCCATTTATTGTATAGCTCCCCCTTACATTAGATCTACCGAAATGCATCACTTCCCATTTATTTGGATTAAATTCCACCTGCCATTTCTCCGCCCAGTGTTCCCACCTATCTATATCCTGCTGTATTCTCTGACAATGTTCATCACTATCCGCAACTCCAGCAATCTTTGTGTGGTCCGCAAACTTACTGATCACGCCAGCTACATCTTCCTCCAAATCATTTATATATATCACAAACAGCAGAGGTCCCAGTACAGAGCCCTGCAGAACACCACTAGTCACAGACCTCCAACCGGAAAAAGACCCCTCCACTGTTACCCTCTGTCTTCTATGGCTAAGCCAGTTCTCCACCCATCTAGCGAGCTCACCTTTTATCCTGAGTTTACTCCTGGAGTGAAGCTCCCTATTCTCACATTTATGGCAAAAATAGAAAAATTGTTGGGGTCTAGTCTGGCTTCATCATATATCTTGGGATTTGGACCCTAACACTGTGTTGCATGATATTGGTACAAAAGTCCTGTGTTAGTGTTAGTCACAAACCAACTACACAAAGTCCTGATCGTGCTGATAGAGGTGAAGTGGAGGCAGGGTCAGAGGGCAAAAGCATCACCTGGTTATCCCTCATTCACTGAGCATGATGATGAAAATTGATTCAAGATGGCAGGTTAGCTGTTCATTTTCTCAGCCAATTATCACGGTGTTGTGGTGGGGGGCAGGAGGGTGAAGGCAGTTGGGAAACAGGGGGCAGTAGGAGAACAAATCAAAGAGGAATAATGGCAAATATCTGAAGTTACATTTTTAAAAATAGCAGCTTATGACAAAGGAGCAGCTTTTGAAAGTGTGAAAACATGTGTTGTTTGTATGCTGAAATATTGCATTATCTCCTCAAATTACAATACATATTTCTCAACTGCACGTAAACACTCTATTGGCCCATGAATATTATCACCAACTAGCTACTTCAGCAAGTTCCAACTGCAGTGCTTTTCCTTAAAGGGATCTATGCAACACATGAAAACATTTGAAAAAGCTTAATTCAATAAAACCAATCACTTGTGAAGATGCACTGATCTACCCTACACAAAGTGACTGAAACAGAAAATTCACTAACTCACCAAGCGCTTCAGCAGGCGGAGTTCAAGGTCAGAGACTGAGCTGCTAAACTGTGATGCAAATGAACACATCTGTTGGCACCGCTTAATTAGGTCAAACAATGCAGCATCCAAACTCAAGGCTTCTGGAGTCCTTGTTCGCAAACTTTCAAAATGAAGTATCGTGCTACAGAGGAAGGTCACCTGAAGTAATGAAAAACATTTTTAACAACACTAAAAGGGGAAATCCTTGCTTTTATTAAGCATATAGTTTCTTTTTAAACACAAGAGTCTACTTTTGGAGACCTACATCACGCATGCAAGTTAGAGGTGCACAATCAAAGCCTACATGGTAGACTGGGTTCCAAGAACAAGTTTTATTTTAAAAACCAAAAGAGAAAATGCTGGAAAATCTCTGGCAGCATCTGCAAGGAGAGAAAAAAGCTGACATTTCAAGTCCAGATAACCCTTTGTCAAAGCTAAAAGGCAGAGAAAGTGGGAGATGTTTATACTGCAGGGGGAGGGAATGAAAGATGAGTCATAGCCACAGAAACCAGGGGAAAGGCTGCTAATGGCTGTCCACAGAGAGAATAAAGGGGGGGGGGGGGGAATGAAGAAAGACAAAGAAATAAAAGGTCGAGAACAGTAAAAAAACTAAATAAAATAGAATTAAAACAGAGGGGTGGAGGGTGGGGTAGAGCCAATCATCTGAAGTTGTTGAATTCGACGTTGAGACCGGAAGGCTGTAAAGTGCCAGCTGGAAGATAAGATACTGTTCCTCCAGTTTGCAGTGAGCTTCACTGGAACATTGCAGCAGTGATGTGGAGATGTCGGCGTTGGACTGGGGTAAACACAGTAAGAAGTTTAACAACACCAGGTTAAAGTCCAACAGGTTTATTTGGTAGCAAAAGCCACACAAGCTTTCGGAGCTCCAAGCCCCTTCTTCAGGTGAGTGGGAATTCTGTTCACAAACAGAGCATATAAAGACACAAACTCAATTCAGGAGAACAGTGACCATGACACCACACAACCCTGCCACAGCAACCTCTGCAAGACGTGCCGGATCATCGACACAGATGCCATCATCTCACGTGAGAACACCATCCACCAGGTACACGGTACATACTCTTGCAACTCGGCCAACGTTGTCTACCTGATACGCTGCAAGAAAGGAAGTCCCGAGGCATGGT
Organism: Mustelus asterias; assembly: GCF_964213995.1. NCBI lineage: Eukaryota > Metazoa > Chordata > Chondrichthyes > Carcharhiniformes > Triakidae > Mustelus > Mustelus asterias. Next base: position 71,955,970 of record NC_135823.1, read on the forward strand.
ACATTGGGGAAACTATGCAGACGCTGCGACAACAGATGAATGAACACCGCTCGACAATCACCAGGCAAGACTGTTCTCTTCCTGTTGGGGAGCACTTCAGCGGTCACGGGCATTCGGCCTCTGATATTCGGGTAAGCGTTCTCCAAGGCGGCCTTCGCGACACACGACGGTGCAGAGTCGCTGAGCAGAAACTGATAGCCAAGTTCCGCACACACGAGGACGGCCTCAACCGGGATATTGGGTTCATGTCCCACTATTTGTAACCCCCACAGAGTTTCACTGGCTGTCTTGTCTGGAGACAATACACATCTTTTTAGCCTGTCTTGATGCTCGCTCCACTCATATTGTTTTGTTTCTTAAAGACTTGATTAGTTGTAAGTATTCGCATTCCAACCATTATTCATGTAAATTGAGTTTGTCTTTATATGCTCTGTTTGTGAACAGAATTCCCACTCACCTGAAGAAGGGGCTAAGAGCTCCGAAAGCTTGTGTGGCTTTTGCTACCAAATAAACCTGTTGGACTTTAACCTGGTGTTGTTAAACTTCTTACATTGCAGCAGGCCAAGGTCTGTGCGCAATCAGGGCCCTGACCTTCCGGTTGCTTGCCACTTTAACACACAATCCTGCTCCCATGTCCACATGTCTATCCTTGGCTTGCTGCAATGTTCCAGATTTTTATTTTAAAAAGGTGGAAAGAACTAAACACTAGATTCTCTGGTCTTTATGTGTACATCGATAACATCTCCACACACTTCCGGCATCACTTTCCTCCACTGTCTTTTGTAAGTCCATGCTTCTATTCCATTAAGATTTAAATGTCCTTTGGGGATTTTGACTGCTGCTCCATAAAAAGTGGCACCACAGTCTATTAGGTGAGCTACTGACTGCCACTGTGGGCAAAGCTTTTTCCCCAAGAATGCAATCTAAGGATCAAGCAGATATTACACACATTCATCATCAGACATTAGCAGACAATTATTTCTGGAAAAGTTGATTTAAAAAGTTGGTTTAGCAATTTGGTAAACCAGTAAGATTAATCCACTGATATCAATTTTTAAATTGAACATCACGTTTTCAGCAAGGAATACTCAAAATGATGAACTTGTGTGGGAAACAGAATCTTTTTTTTGGTACGCAAGAGTCACAGTAATAAGAATTCACACATGATACAGCATGGGCATGTGATTGGTCAAATTGTAAAGCAAACTCCTTCTAAAAAGCAACAGTAATGGATATCAACTCCACAAGAGTTGGCTTTGTGGAGAGTTGATGAGACATTAGTAATTTAGCGTCCCTTTGTGCTGTTCTACTTGTAATCAGCTATCCTTTAATAAGGGAGCCTTACAGATACCAGAAACCAAATCATCTCAGCAGTCGAGGCTGGATTCAAATTTAGCCCCCAGAGATAAAAACAATAGTGTTGCCAACCCACTGCACCGGTTTTGAGTGAAAACTAAAAACATTAGCTTCGGGTTTTGCTGATAAGCTATAAACATCTGTGGAGCTGAACATGGGGAAAGGTAGCAACATCTAGGAAAAGTGTGTCCTTACAACATAGGAGGCATCATTGAGAAACAACGTCAGTGCAAGTCGCTCAAAATATCCAAACATCACCTTAAAAATCAAACAAAATTTGTTTCCATGTCCATGCAATCCTTTCTTGACCTTGTTTTCTTCTGTAACAAAGGGCATTCAGCAGAACATGCTTTGGATTATGGCAATACGGATGAGTATTCTTCAAAGTTATTTATACGTACTTGGTTTGCTCGTTGACTTTCCTTAACCACCATATTCCTTCTCTCTGTGATAGTGGCCTCAAAATCTTGTAGAACGGGTGCCAAAGCAGGATTGGCCCCTCCAGCCCATTTCAAACGCTGCTCAATGCTGGCTTCCAATGCTGCCAGTTTCTCCTGTGTGGTTAAAAAAAAAAGATTAGTTGGGCTAAAGTAATGATAAACTCTTGATTATATTTATAGGATCATGTATCTAGCAGCTCAGAAAATTACACATGGGGGGATGGAAATATGTTAGTGAAATTTAAAACAAATAAAAAACAGAAAAGCTTTTTAATTACTAAAACTGTGACACCGCCTCAAAATACATCAAATAGTGGATTACAAACAGTCTTTGGTAGCACAAAACATGAATAGAGAATGAGTCATGTTGCCAAAGTTTTTCATCTTGTACTCATCAGAACAAGTGCAAGAATGTCAAATTTCAATTGATAACAGCAATTCATATTACAGGAGAACAGGATGTTGATTGGTTAGCAAGTCAGCTCTGATTGGTCAAAGCATTGCCATGCAGGAAGCAACAGGGAACTATAGGCTCTGCAATCTCCCGAGTACTTCTAAAAAGTCGCAAGGCTTGAACATGTTCTGTTTGTTTGCGGATTACGCATTCTGCTTCTAGCAAGCGCAATTATTCATGTTCCAAGCTCGACTAATTCTCTTTAATTGGTCATAGTCATAGATTCATACAGTACAGAAGAGGTCCTTCAGCTCATCCGACAAAACTACACTAAAACTTCACTAATCCTACTTTCCAGCACTTAGCCCATAGCCTTGGATCTTATGACATTTCAAGTGCTCATCCAAATACTTTTTAAAGGCTCATCTGATCAAGGGGCAGCGCTCCGAAAGCTCGTGATAGCAAATAAACCTGTTGGACTTTAGCCAGGTGTTGTGAGATTTCTTATTGTGCCTACCCCAGTCCAACACCGGCATCTCCACATCATTTTTAAAGATTGTGAGGTTTCCCGCCTGTACTACCCTTCCAGGCAGTGCAATCCAGACTCCCACCGCCGAAAAAGATTTTTCTTCAGAATCTTTCTAAATCTCCTGCCCCTCACCTTAAAATAATGCCCTCTCTTTATTGACCCTTCAATTAAGGATATTAGCTGCTCCCTATCCACCCTGCCCAATCCCCTCCTCTATCTTATACCCCTCAATCAGCTTCCCCTCGGCCTTCTCTGCTCTAAGAAAACAACCAGAGCCTATCCAGCCTCTCTTCATAGCTTAAATGCTCCATCCCAGGCAACATCATGGTGAATCGCCCCTGTACCATCTCCAGTGCAATTAGTCTAGCTATTAGCACATTCAGGATTGCTCAGCAAGTGTTTTCCAAATGTAGAATCACATCTAACAGTCGACATTTTATTTGGGGCCTATAAATAGTGGATTTGTTATTCAGCCTATGGAATTTTGATCCATGGTGCCAGTCACCGTAGGAATTCTATTTTGCTTTATGTGCAGTGACAAAGCCCCCATATCATTGGGTGCCACCGCTTTTATCTCAATTCAAGCAGCTCAACAATCTACGGCTTCTGTTATGTTGAATTGGCTCTATTCAGACTACAGGCTAGATTTTGAACAGTGTATGTATGAGTTATGTTTTTCAAGTTGTAAATAGATTTGCAACTACATCAGTCTCAGCGCAGGAAAAGGTCGACACTGGCCAGCAACGCTGAAGACTCATGACTGGCCTGTATATATGCCAACATCTCAGTCCAGACATGGCATAGTTTCAAAATAATCTCTAATAGTGGTTACTTTATTCAGTTATTGAGCTTTGATCCGCGGTACCAGTTACTCTCGAGAGTTCTATCTTGCTTGTGAAAAGAACAGAAAAGGAATTTGTACCACAAATCATTTACCTGTACCGTAGCAACCGAAACCTCCAGCTGGCTAAGCGCATGTAATTTCTTTTTCATGTTGGATAGAATGCCTGAGCGAGGTGGAGGTGTAACTGTAGAAATGGGTTGAGTTCTATTTATAAGAATATCTTCATGTTGCCACTGTTGGGAGTGGATGGAATACTTTAGTCACAATAGATCAATTTTACACACAGGTACAAAGAAGATACCGCACTGCTGTTAATGAAATCTGCCAGTTTACATCTTAACGCAACATGTTTGACAAATATACAGAACGTGTTTCTAATGCTTAGTACTAAGTGTTCTTACAATAAAGCTTTTGTAAATGTAAAAGATGAGCGATTATTCAATGCAGTTCTTTACAAATGCAAAAAAACAACAATTTTGGCTCTACTCTGGACATCTTTGAAAAGAATCTAGCTCACTGAACTACCCAAATACTGATGATCTAACTTCAAACTAGCTTGAGGGATACTCCAGAGCTGTCTGCCACAGCACACATGTTATAAACAGGAACTTAAGTTTCATAGGGTCAGGTAATTCTGAATCGCTGAGGAATAGTCTCCATAATGGGTGCTGGCAGAGGAGTCCAATGGGAAGGGAGACACACTTGAACATCTCCAAGTCTGTGCCCAAACTGATGAGTCATAACTGTTTCAGAATGGCAATCAGGTTGGTAGTTTGGTTGTGGTGGCCTTGCCAGGTCTGTGGTTTGAGGTGGAAGGGGCTGCCGATGGCGCGGGTAATCCCATGCGGGGATCAGTCTGGGTACTAAAAACAGTTACACGGAAATTAGAAGAGGCTTTATTTCTTCTAACCTTTTCTGATTAACTGTTAGTGTAACCCTGGTGGAACCATTTGAAGCTAGCTATTTAAAATGGCTTTTTCAGATGGTTCACAGCGCAACACAATTGCCCAGAGGAAGTTAGCACTTCTGGGCAATTACTGTGCAAATGCTGAATGTCTGAGGGATTCCCCAACATATTTTTGGGATTCTCCCACAAATCCCACACCGGAGAGCCCTGAAGTCATGGCCGGATATTTTCTATCTAAAATCTAAAGAGGGGACATACTTTGAACAAAAGGTACTCACCTATACTTTGCTTTCCCTTTATACACAATTAGAATAAAGGTAGTGTAAGAGCTCACCTGAAACATTGCAATCTGTATCTGCACCCTCTGGAAACTGGTCTTACAAGATGCAATGTTCGTCTCTAACCTGCGAACCAGATCATGCTTTTTCCAAGCAGTGTCATACGAGCTGGCCAGGACAGTGGCTCTGTTCATCACCAACTGTGAAAATCTGCCAACCTGAATATTGTGTTCCACTGCTTTCTTACAAAGGTCATCCACAGAAACTTTACTTTCAGCACCAAAGTCTTTGGCTTCCACCTGAGCGATAATGTCCACACCAAGGGCACTGATGTAACTGCAAAGAGTCAACCCAAGGGCTTGGGTTGGGAGACCGATCAAAAGTTGTCTTACAAAGTCTGCTGTAAAAGCCTTTATTGGTTTGGCCATTTGATCTTCACTGAAGCAGGAATTTCTGTACATGGATTTTACATTAACCATCGACACAGGGCCATTCAATGAACTGGGATCATCTAATGGAGTAGCCCCTGGAGAATAAGACAAAATGTGCACATTATAGAGATGGTACAGGTCTGAGGAGCACGACAGGGGCATTTGACCCTTCAAGGTACAAAAGTAGTTTCAAATATATTAAGATACATTTCAGCGTAGCCTTACAATTTAAACAATGAAAGGGACTGAAAATTAGTTTGAGACACAAAATATTTCATGGTAACTGTCATAGAGTCAGAGGTTTACAGCACAGAAACAGGCCCTTCGGCCCAACTTGTCCATGCCACCTTTTTTTAAACCCCTAAGCTAGTCCCAATTGACCGCATTTGGCCCATATCCCTCTCTACCCATCTTACCCATGTAACTAAATGCTTTTTAAAAGACAAAATTGTACCCGCCTCTACCACTACCTCTGGCAGCTTGTTCCAGACACTCACCACCCTCTGTGAAAAAATTGCCCCTCTGGACACTTTTGTATCTCTCCCTTCTCACCTTAATCCTATGCCCTCTAGTTTTAGACTCCCCTACCTTTGGAAAAGATATTGACTATCTAGCTGATTATTATTTTATAGACCTTTGTAAGATCACCCCTGCAAAACAAACTGTACATATTCCACCTGAGGAAACTTGCAAAGTTTAAGAAACTAGTGGACAGAAGTGTTCAGTTGTAATGGCCTCAAGACCTATCTCAGAACCAAGAATGGCACGTGTCAAACACAAGGTGCAGAGGCAAATCATTCAGATTGTATCTTTGGAGTGATATAATCGTGCCTTCAGTATAATGGCAATATACACAACTAAAAGTCACGAACAGAAGCTTTAGATGGGACAGTATAATCAAATAAAATAGTAACTCTAGCCTTTTGCAAGAGTCATTTCAACTGAGTTAAATATTGTGCATTCTTAATTCAAAGTTGCTTAATTTAAATCTCAACAATTTTTCTTAAAGCCATTAAATTTTCACTTTACTTATTTACATTATTCAATAAAATGGTCAATTCAAAAGAATCACAATTTAACGAAAAGCCACATGCAACAGAGAAGATAACCCTTCACTCCTGTCTGCAAGAACAGAGGAAGCGGTTCAATGGCAGGACTCTGTCAAAAAAAAGGTAATCATCTGACGCAGCCCAGAGGGACACCATCCTTATATCTGATATGTGACAAGCTATTCTTTTACAGAGATTACGAAAGAACCATGAATCTTTATAAATGATTTAAATCCAATAGCTCCTGACTATTACCTGATAACGTATGAGCAAAAGTGCCACAAAGTCTGAAAAATTCCTTGATGGTCTGCAGTCGTTTCAGGAAGAAGATTTCTTCCAGCACTAACCGGTGATTGTCATCATCGAAGAAATTGACCTGGGTGCTGCGAGCCTCTCTAATAACATCAATTTTCCGCCATGCCAGTGGTACTTCCATCTTGTTCAACTACAAGAACAACACCATTTAACAGTTGGAAATAACAGATCAAAATAAACTATGTTGCAGCTTAAACATCCTGTGTGCATGCGCAGAAAAAAGTTTAATGATTTAAATAACGCACCTTGAAAAGGCCCATAATCTTACTATGGCATAATTTAACATACATTCTCATTAAAACGGCTCAATTCACTTATAACTCGAGTACAAACATATGTATGAATACACATTTCCAATGTGGGCAAACTGTATCCTATACTCGCACGCACACCACTCCCACTCCATTTTAGGCTATAAGGATTGGCTTAAATATGCAAACATATTACCTTTTCAATTAATAGGCCAAATGCAATTTCCACTTGGGCAAACATTCCATCAAAAGCGACAAGTAACATCTGGCCAGCTGACATTTTTGGTGTCTCTTCCACTGAACCGTCCACACTTCTTGGCTGAATTAATTCCGTGTACTGAGCACGCAGCATTCTGTAAGGATTAAACACAGTAACTATGAAACATTTGCAGGAATAAGCTTGCATGTCTGCAGACAAAAATTGCACCGTGTCAAAGCAGCTAATTTTCATCCTTTTTGTACTAAATATGAAATAACCAATCTTCTTTTTCTTGGAATGCATCAACCTTCAGAAATCTTTTATCTGAGATTTTCTGTGGGATTTTACACTAGAAGTTGTGATAATCTGAAAGCGTGGTGCCCTCTAGAGGAATCTGGGGCCTGTTTGAGCAGGGCAAGAAACTGCATCGCCTTCACAAGTCAGACTGCAATATCCTTGATGAGGTAAGGAGTCTAAACCAGGAAGTGAAAGTTAGAAACGTTAGTGCAATGCAATGTGCAAAAATTTGAGAAAGGACAGAAGGGACAGAGGGAGTGCAAACCAAAATTATAACTTTAGTTTTTGGAAAAGCTTCAAACATGTTTAAAATCTGAGGAAATGTGACACCACACTTGCTGTACAGTTTAATTTTCAGTGCCAGAGGGATTGTTTGGCAATAATTAAGACTTATCATCAATATTCCCTCTAAATACTTTGTACTGCACAGCCTACTATTGCCTCTGGATACTTTTGAGTCCATGGACAGTTTATATCTTAACAGCCACTAAACTTCCACAAAGTTATGAACAGTTTGTTTCTTTTAACAGGCCAGATTATTCATAGAATCGCTACAGTACAGGAGGAGGCCATTCGACCCATTGAGTCTGTACCAACCACAATCCCAACCAGGCCCTATTCCCATAACGCCACACATTTACCCTGCTAATCCCCCTGACACTAAGGGTCAATTTAACATGGCCAATGCACCTAACCTGTACATCTGGACTGTGGGAGGAAACTGGAGCATCTGGAGGAAACCCATGGAGACACGGGGAGAAAGTGCAAATTCCACACAGACACTGACCTGAGGCTGGAATTGAACCTGGGTCCCCGGTGCTGTGAGGCAGCAGTACTAACCACTGTGCCACCGTGTTGCCCAATTATTATTTCCAGATTACCGCACAGCTATGCACGTGTGCGATTTAGAGGGAACATCGCTTATCATCCCATCAAAAGTTCACCTACACTTAAATGGTGAAGGTCTATTTTCTGTGGCAAGTCCAGGGCTAATCTAATTCCCAGTTTAGCAACTTTATGTCCATCATGTGTGGCAATGTCTATCTTCTTGGTAAGATACTGTTATAAAGAAGCTTTCAGAGTAGGAAACCCCATCAGCAATTTCCATATTTCCACCCATGTCCAGTTGTCTGAAGTTATTGTCGGTTTACACTTTAACAAGGCTGAGTTTCGGTAGCCTCATCATCAATTTGAAATTCAAATTTCTCCACAGGGGGCAAAGCAATGAAGCTCTTTTTCTGGAGCCATGGTTGACTCAAAACCTTAACTCTTTCTCTCTCCACAAATGCTGCCAGACCTGAGAATTTCCAGCTCTTTCTAGATTCCCAGCATTCGCAGTATTCTGCTTTCATTTATCTAGAGATGGAACTGCTTTTAAAACAAAATGAAAGCATGATACCCATTACCGAATCATTTTCCCATAAAACAAATAGAAAATATTAGGAAGACACAGCAAGTCAGGGAGCAAGCATTGGTGGCTGGAAAATACAGGACATTATTCAGGAAAATAGGTAAAGCAGAGAAAACAAGTTAATTGGTGAATAACCTATAACCTGCTTAAAAGTAGGAGGCTCTTGACTTATGTAGAAAGCTCAGTGAGACATTTGGAAAAGCACCAGTTAAATTAAGGGTTGTATTTATTTGTGCCACAACACTAGAGGGAGCACTTCCCGCACATGCACAGAAAGTGTCAGCCACAGAAAGTGAAAGATGTTTTAAGTGCAGCTGGTGACTTAGAACTCATGTTATCCTTTTGCAAATAGATCCTCAAATAAGTTGAGATGCAAACTGAAACCTGCAACTCTGGAGCAAATCAAAACACAATCGCGTTAGGATTGATGTTCCCAAAATGTTCTGCTTTGTCAGTCATATGATTAAAATTCTCATTTATAAATACATCAGGGTATTGCTTCATTAATATAATGGGCGGCACGGGAGCACAGTGGTTAGCACCGCTGCTTCACAGCTCCAGGGACCTGGGTTCGATTCCCGGCTCCAGTCACTGTCTGTGTGGAGTTTGCACATTCTCCTCGTGTCTGCGTGGGTTTCCTCCGGGTGCTCTGGTTTCCTCCCACAGTCCAAAGTTGTGCGGGTTAGGTGGATTGGCCATGCTAAAAAAATTGCCCCTTAGTGTCCTGAGATGTGTAGGTTAGAGGGATTAGCGGGTAAAATGGGTAGGGCCTGGGTGGGACTGTGGTCGGTGCAGACTCGATGGGCCGAATGGCCTCTTTCTGCACTGTAGGGTTTCTATGATTTCTATGATAACCTTTTGCAGCAGCTATCAACAGGACTTTCAGAAATATCAAACTGTTTGGGCTTACTCCATCTTGAATATTTTGCCATTTCCTATTTTCCACAAATGAACACATCCTTTGGTGCCGGGCTCTCCCGGGAAGCCTCTGTTCAAGTTTTAGAATTCTTGCGCTTGCCACAAGGGCCTTGACTCACCACAAATTCTCAGTTGTTTGAAAAAAGAACATAAAAACTGTCCAATGTGGGCCTTGATGCAATGATTTGGGGATTAAAACGCTATTAACTGCTAGCCAGGCTGAGGAACTGCAATTTGTGTAACACTGACGCTCATTCTGACCAGAAAGTAGTCAGGATCAGTTAAACACCGACTGCCTCATTGCAGGCCAAGTGCTCATGCTGACAGCATCAAGTGTGGTGATAAATTAATAAGCCTTTTGGCTAAGATCAAGTGTAGTTATGCGGATGCTGCACTTGGCGGAGGTCATTGGGTTGCATTTAAGCTTCATATGTTTCATATGAAGCAATTTTTAAAAGCGGCATCTCGGCCTTTTGGCTAAGATGCAAATGAGCTCAAGTCTTGGAGGAGGAATTGCTTTCCCTCCTCCAATCAGCTTGGCTCATGTAGATCAGGCCCAGGACAGGGTAAATGGTCGCTTGCCCTGTCTTGCCAGCCTGGATCAGAAATGTCTCAACTTGTTGAGACTCTGAATTGGACTTGATTTGATTGAATTGGAATAAAAATACAAAAAAAAATAAGTCATAAATTGGCTAAGATCAAGTGTAGTATCTATGTGCTGCACTTGGTTGAAGTCATTAGGTTACATTTTAGCTTCATTTGAAGCAAGTTTTAAAAGCGGCATCTCGGCCTTTTGGCTAAGATGCAAATGAGATCAAGCCTTGGAGAAGGTGCAATGCCTACTCCAATCAGCTTGGATCATGTAGATCAAGCCCAAGACAGGAGGTGAGAGCCCTGTCTTGTCAGCTTGGATCGGGAATGTCTCACTTGTTGAGACTCTGAATTGGACTTGATTTGATTGAATTGGATTAAAAAAAACAAGTCATAAAACAACACACAATAGCAAACCCAAGAGAACACAAATAGACACCTGCATCTTCAGGGTGGAAGTTAATACTGGGGGAACACCAGGATGGATTCCAAATCCACCCACCATGTTCTGACAAAAAGCTCAAAACCAAACACCAACATGCTCCTCCTACTTCAGAAACAAACAGACCCTTCCCACATGCCTAATGCTGCTACTGCAAAGAGAAATTCAATAGTTAGCCAAAGTTTGAAGTTAGACTTAATATTTAGCCCAGATACTAGTAATGCAAGTTACTGCTTCTGAAGGTTCTGTTGAGTTTGACTGGAACAGTGCTGGAGGTCAAAAGATAGAGGGGTTCAATGGGCGATGGAAAAGAGGGTTACAAGTAGCATCCTAGTAAATCTTTTCCACACTTTTTCCAGTTTGTCAATTAAGAATATTTTTTCTCAGCACTGGATAAGGTTCTTGATCCAAATGCAATCAGCCTCTCAATCCAGTCAGACATCTTGCTGAAAGGACACTCCATGGGATGTGTCACAGGAAACTACCAACAGTTTAGTCGGATCAAAGTGTACGAGCCGTGTTGATGACTGTAAGGTTTGCTTTACTTTAGCAAATGTCTCTTTCTGCATCTCTCCCCATTTGCATCATTGATGCTTCTTCAGAAATTGGGGTAATGGGGGTCAGAGTCATGGACACATTTTTCAGAAATCTCCCATAATAGTTGACAAAAAAGGTCATTTTGTATAAAAAGTACAATCCCGTTCAGAACTGGGTTCTGTAAACAACACGCTGAAGAGAAATTCAGAGGTGATAGAACAAAGTGACAGGAAGCAAAAAAGAACATCTCCATGAATGTTTTTTTGATAGTACAATTTTAAACAAGTAGCATGTCATTTCTTTGGGAAATTCAAACACCAAGATCACCAATTACTGTCAAACTAATTGAAGATTCCTGCTGCAGAATGAGCAAATCACTCAAAACGCATCAGTGCTACAGTTACAACAGCTAACAGCACAGATCATGAGTCTCATTTCAAGTTAAAAACCTGCCACGTTAAAAGCAGCTTGGTAAATTTCAACTGGGAAAGTGAAACTGGGCGTCCTACACAACAGTGATCTGTTGCACTGTTGAAAATAATTCATGGCTTCTTCTGGTCGAAATAAAACATGTGCATGTGGAATACATTAAGCAATGATTCATTTACCTGGTGACATCAATATAATGGGCATTGGTCTCCTCCTCCATTCCCATTGCAGCATTTCTCAGATAAGCCTGCAGAGAATCTATGAGCATTTGCAAAGAAACTCCATCAGTTGTCTGTTCAATAATATTATCCAGTTCATTAAGCATGTTCTGCAAAGTATTTTCTCCTTTCATCATACATCTAAGGGCTTCTGGAAAGATAATCTGTCTGAAGTTGGTGTTTAGCTCCTGTTGAAAATCATATCCAGTGTTAACAAAAGGTGAGTGATATTAATCATGTTATCAGAATACTGACATTTAAAACATTTCCCTTACTACACTAACCTGCAGAGAAGTGTATACTCCATTAGCCAAGTACACTGCTTCCGATGCTTCCACTGGGTTTGGGATGTCAAGATCCTGTGGGACCAGTTGGCACTGCTCAAGAAGTTGCACAAGACACGTAACATTACCACTCATACTACACAGCTCCTCCAAAAACCAAGCTCCATCTCTGGAAGTCAGATCAACCAGCTGTTCCCCAGCGCTTGAAGCAGCTCCTTCCATCATAAGGTTCCGCCTGCAACATAATAGAAAGTTAGGGGTGCATATTCACAACTGCCTCAAACTTCCATTTTAATCTAAATTACTACGTACGAAATAGAACATAGACCAGCACAGGAACAGGCCCCGCAGCCCATCACAGCACAGGAACAGGCCCCGCAGCCCATCACAGCACAGGAACAGGCCCCGCAGCCCATCACAGCACAGGAACAGGCCCCGCAGCCCATCACAGCACAGGAACAGGCCCCGCGGCCCATCACAGTACAGGAACAGGCCCCGCAGCCCATCACAGCACAGGAACAGGCCCCGCAGCCCATCACAGCACAGGAACAGGCCCCGCGGCCCATCACAGCACAGGAACAGGCCCCGCGGCCCATCACAGCACAGGAACAGGCCCCGCGGCCCATCACAGCACAGGAACAGGCCCTTCGGCCCATTACAGCACAGGAACAGGCCCTTCGGCCCATTACAGCACAGGAACAGGCCCTTCGGCCCATTACAGCACAGGAACAGGCCCTTCGGCCCATTACAGCACAGGAACAGGCCCTTCGGCCCATTACAGCACAGGAACAGGCCCTTCGGCCCATTACAGCACAGGAACAGGCCTTTCGGCCCATTACAGCACAGGAACAGGCCCTTCGGCCCATTACAGCACAGGAACAGGCCCTTCGGCCCATCACAGCACAGGAACAGGCCCTTCGGCCCATTACAGCACAGGAACAGGCCCTTCGGCCCATTACAGCACAGGAACAGGCCCTTCGGCCCATTACAGCACAGGAACAGGCCTTTCGGCCCATCACAGCACAGGAACAGGCCCTTCGGCCCATTACAGCACAGGAACAGGCCCTTCGGCCCATTACAGCACAGGAACAGGCCCTTCGGCCCATTACAGCACAGGAACAGGCCTTTCGGCCCATTACAGCACAGGAACAGGCCTTTCGGCCCATTACAGCACAGGAACAGGCCCCTCGGCCCATTACAGCACAGGAACAGGCCTTTCGGCCCATTACAGCACAGGAACAGGCCCCTCGGCCCATCACAGCACAGGAACAGGCCCCTCGGCCCATTACAGCACAGGAACAGGCCTTTCGGCCCATTACAGCACAGGAACAGGCCTTTCGGCCCATCACAGCACAGGAACAGGCCCTTCGGCCCACGATGTTATGCTGAACATGACGCCAAATTAAACTAATCCCTTCTGCCTGCCCTGGGTCCATATCCCTCTATTCCTCGCATATTCATGTGCTTATCTAAAAGCCCCCTAAACTCCCCTATTGTATTAGCCTACGCCACCACCCCAGGCAGATATCTAAGCTACAGTGACAGCAGCCACAATTCTGCTTTCAAAGAAGTTCAAAACATCAGGCACTCAAACCAATCTGTTCACTATTTTTGTCCGAAACTAGTTTTCCCTCCTTAGAAAGTAGCGTATTTGATAAAATAATTCAACAAATTTGGATGAAGACCATTAAAATAACCAGGAAACATATCAAAAAAGGCAATTCAAGTTTGACCAATTGTTAAGATAAGCTATTATTTCTGCAGGGTCTTCACTTGCTGCAGCTAATATCGAAGGTGTGAAAGATAGACTCTACCTTGTCAATGTGCAAAGGGCTGAAATTATGACACTAGCAAGGCTTAAGGAGCCCTCATCGCCATTTTCCAGAAGAAAAACTTTTATGCAGCGTTCAATTTCCTTCAACTGCTCTTCGCAAACAGGGAGTGTTACAGATTCCTGTTTCAGACGCTCAACCTGTCTAATTAACCGACTGTTAACATCTGCTGCAAAATGCTGAAGTGTCATCTCTGTAGCAGTTATGAACTGACAAACTGTTGGGGGCTGTTGGGGAGCATATTGTATCTCATACCTGGAAAACAAGCACATTAATATTGCACATATTAAAGACATAGAATTAGAGAATCCCTACAGTGCAGAAGGAGGCCATTCAGCCCATCGAGCTTGCACTGACCATAAATCCACCCAGCCCTATCCCTGCAACCCCATGTATTTACTCTGCTAATCTCTCTGACAGTAAGAGTCAATTTTGCATGGCCAATACACCTAACCTGCACATCTTTGGACTGTGGGAGAAAACCAGAGCACCCGGAGGAAACTCACGCAGACACAGTAAGAATGTGCAAACTCCACACAGACAGTGACCCAAGCCGGGAATTGAACCTGGGTCCCTGGTGCTGTGAGGTAGCAGTGCTAACCATTGTGCCCCTGTGCTGCCATTTCTACAGGTAGCTTTATAACATATATCTTACTGGTTCATTGCCTAAAATTACCTTGGACTCAATTCACTTCTCAAGTCAAATTCTATTCTTCAGAAAGAGATTTATAATCAAGTCAATCATTGCGATCAGGTGCTATGAAGTATAATTATGCCTCTTGCACTAATATGCTTTCAAGGACATTTTTATCTGGAATTGAGGCCCAAAGTTTCTCTTTTAAATGACATCAAACCTATTCTTCTGCGCAGTGAGCAGTGAAAGGGTTTTCCTATGATGTAGGAGAGACACATCTCCAAGTTTGGTGATGGCATAAAAGTTGGTGGCCAAGTAAATGGTGAAGACAGGAACATCAAGTTGCAAAGAATCATTGATAGATTGTGTGTACAGGCAAAGCTGAGGCAGATGCACTTCAAGGTAGCTGGGTGTGAGGTATTCCATTCTGGGCCAAAGGAGGATAGATCCAAATATTCTTTAAATAATGAATAACTAGGGAACAGTGGAGGTTCAGGCATCTTTGTGCACAGATCCTCAAGATGCAGTGGTCAGATACAACATTTTTTTTTGAAAAGGCTAGTGAAATGTTGGCCTTTATATGGAGGGCTAGAGCACAAAGGACAATTTTCTACAGCTATATAAAGCTGCGGTTAGAACATATCTAAAGCAGTGTACATAGTTCCGGGCAACCTATTGTAGCAAAGGATATAGTGACCATGGAAGGATGCAGTGCCATCAGACCTCTGTGGGTTAATTATTTGGGTGGGCGGGGGGAGGATTGGTGATAGAATCTAGGAGCAGGAAACAAAGTTAGAACCAGGCCATTGTAAAAGGAGGTTAAGAAACACATCTTCACAGAAACAGGTGGTGGAAGCAAGGAATTCTCAGAATGCTAGCTCAATTAATAATTTAAAATTGGAGATCAATAGATTTTTGCAAGTCAAGGACAGGAAGGGATATGGAGCAAAGGAGGGTGGATGGAGGTAGGATAGAGATCAGCCATGATCTCACTGAACAGCGGAACAGGTTTGAGGGACTGAACAGCCTATTTGTATGCAAGAAAAAAAACATACCATTTTTGTCATGGGAGATAACAGGAAAACATCAAATGATTACAAGTCTTCAAGCCTCCCTCCTGCCCTTGCATAAAAACATTTGGGCATCCATTTAGATTTAGTTTGCCAGGGTCTGATAGCCCCCCAACACCTTCGGGTGGCCATAAACTTGAGTGTCAGTATTTTTAAGCTTAGGATTTTACAACCATATCTCTTCGGTCTTCACCTAATCACTGGATAGTCAAAAGGAGCGGGCGCCAATGCTGATCTTCCCTTTAACTCAGAGGCCAACATTAAGATTCTATTTACAAGTCCACTGAGGTCCCCTAATTCAGCACAGGAAATTTTATCCTGCCCATGCTGACTGGCCACAATCGTTTAATTTACTAGCAAGTTCAATTCAATTTCCATTTAACTTGTGACCACAATTCACATTATACTCACTTTCTGTACAGTTCCTGACAGTGTTCCACTGTCATGTCACAAATCAGTTCTTCCATCCACGTTTTCCACTGTTCCATCCTATGTTTCTGGAAGACGGCCTTTGGGTACTGCAGAGCTACAGCAGCGTAACTGTGGAGCTGTTCCAGGCAGCCACGCAAAATGGTTCGACGCTGCTGCAACAGTGCACCGACCTCGCCTTCTAACTGTTCACACTGACTGATTAGGTGTGCCTGGCCTGCATTCTGGAGGAATGTTGTAGCTGGCACATAGCTTGGAGCCCCTAGATTAGAATAAGGGAAGAAAGACTGTTAGTATTAACATAGAAACTAGAAGAGGAGGCCATTCGGCCCTTCGAGCCTGCTCCGCCATTCATTTTGATCATGGCTGATCATCAAATTCAATATCCTGATCCCCCCCCCCCCTCATCCATTGATCCCTTTGCTCCAAGAGCTGTAACTAACTTCTTCTTGAAATCAGACATTGTTTTGGTCTCAACTTTAGTAATTAAATGCAGAGGAAGCTTAAAACATTCCTTCATTTGTAAAAAGGCATTGTTTAGATTTTTATATTTTAAACATTTGGGAAAATAATTCCCAATCAGCACAGGTCTAGTTTTTACTTCAGTTCACCAACATGTAACGCTGAATGTAAACAGCATTGAGCTCAAATGTCTGTTCACATTACATGCTGTCGAGGAAATTGAATTAAGCAGGTGCTAAAGTGCGTAGGAAGTGTCCTCAATTGAACCACATGCAACACATCAACTAGTTAGAAAAGAAAATCCCATATTACTGGCGTCAAAAACACAAACAGCAGTTCCGTTACCAATGCCAAGCTAACCACAAACTGGCTGAGGAAAGTTCCCAATACACCCACTTAAAGGGAAATAGGAGGAGTTTTAAAGACAGCATTTGGGCTGACACAATGAGATTTAATCCTGGGCATCTTGTTCCATAATATAAAACCGTAGTCTACTCTAGACGACAAAAGGACCTTTATTTGGTAACCCATTGTTGAAGTGTGTCTGTGAATGGCCATTACCTAGGTCCAGTGGGGTACTGATATCCTGAAGCAGGCTTGCAAGCTGTGTAGCTTCCAGACTTGAAAACGCAGCCTGATATTGTGCAATCCACTGTTCAAAGTCATTCAGCTTCACTTGAATAGCATCCTGTACAGCCAGCTGCTGAGTCTGGAGTTGGGTATGTTCTGAATATCTAAATGAAAGACAGACAACTGTAGTAGGGATAGCATTAGAAACCATTCACTCCTTATTTCAGTGATTCTGCTCGGAAGACAAGAGAATATCCAATTGAATGTGGCCTTACCAAAAGGAAAACCTTGAGGCATTACAAAAATGGTAATTATTTTCCTGTGAAATTGTATTTCCTCATTTTCACCTTTTGTTGTCTGTACCTTTCCCATTGCACAATGATATAAAGATTTCACGAGAGGGGACTTTTTTTTAGAAATTGGTTCATGGAACATCAATGTAAAGGACAGCATTTATTGCCCATCCCCAGTTGCCCTCGAAATGGTGGTGTGCCATTGCATAGAGTATAACTTGGTGGTTTCAGAGGATGATGAGTCAACCACATTGCTGTGGGTCCGAATTCACATACAGGTTAAATGGGGAAGGGACGTCAGATTTCCTTCCCTATAGAACATTAGTGAACCAGATGTTTTTTAAAACAGTCTAGGAGTTTTACAGTCACCATTACGGAGGATAGTTTTTTTGATATCGCAAATTTATGTTATTGAATTTAAAATCCACAGCTGCTGTATTGGGATTTGGACTTGCGTCTCCTGATCTTTAATCCAGGTCTCTGGATTACCAGTCCTGTAACAGTACTATGCTTCCGTGTCCCTATGGGGGTATCAGATCCCCTGGTGTATAATGTCTTTAAAATGGACAGGGTCAAAATGCAGCAATACCGCCTTTACAGTACAATAGCTGGCAATTCACTATGAGTATGGCACCTAAAGTGGACCCTATCATAAGGCAGCAAAGTCTCGAGGGAGAACAGCGATAGGAGAAAAAGAAAAAATTACTTCATTAAAAAGGTGTTCAGTTGAAGCATCTGTACAGTGCTAACCGCTGTGCCACCGTACCGCCCAGAACTGGAAAAAATTAAAGATGTAACAGGTTTTAAGTACAGAGGGGAGAGAAGACCATGGACTTTTCCAGCTCTGGGCGGTACGGTGGCACAGCGGTTAGCACTATTGCATCTCAGCACTAGAGACTCGGGTTCGATTCCAGCCTCAGGTCACTGCACGTTCTCTCCATGTCTATGTGGATTTCTTCCAGGTGCTCTGGTTTCCTCCCACAGTCCAAAGATGTGCAGGTTAGGTGAGTTGGCTATGTTAAATTGCCCCTTAGTGTCCCAAGATGTGAAAGGTGAGATGGATTAACCACAGTAAATGTGTGGGGTTACGGGGAGAGGGCCTGGGTCAGATTCAATGGGCTGAATGGCCTATAGGGATTCCATGATGAAAGGTCATCCATCTTAATTCTCTCTCTCCACAGTTGCTGTTTTACCCAAATATTTTCAGCATTTTCTATTTTAATTTCATGACAACCAGGGCATTTTACCAAAAACAATCTTTGAAATAGTGGCGTAACTTGAGACAGATTTTTTTAAAAAACAGTTCAAACTTCTAAAGAAAAGCTGTGAACTAATGAAATAATTTTTCCATTTTATGTATTCTTCCCATTTAATCACTAACTACAAGAAATATTTCCCCAGATTCTAAAGTTGTGCTTCAAGTTAAAACTTTCACTTCGTATTCTTCTACCCAGGAGGGATATAAAAATTATTCATTCTATCCATTGGAACATGAAGGGGCGAACTCCACCAGTATGCAAGATTAAGAATGACAGATTCTGAGATCAAGCTCATTTCCGTCATCTTGGAGTTATCCTTCGCGCTTCGAAACAATTCTCAGCATCAGAGAACCATCAGCAAGTTTTCTAATCAGTGAAAAGTTAGTTTTTAAGTTTAATAAACTAGTAACTCAGTAATATTACAGAAAAACATGTAAATTCCACCTGTATACGGTAAATTCAGCTTAGATTTTATACCCTTTGTGTGATAGTAAAGTTGGAGACTGAAAAATATAGAAAATCCTTCAATTGACAGAATTGGCACAATGGTTAAATTTAAAATAAAAATCACATTTTCTTGCTGCAAAATGCTTACCTTTGTTCCAATGTGTGAGCTGGGTGGTCAGAAATATCAACAGCTCCTTCCAGAAATTCTATTTCCTCCAGCAATTTACCCTGCAGTTTCTCCACTTTTGTCAACTGTTCTTGGAGATTCAGATAATCCTCCAGACTCGTATCAAGTTTAGGAATAACGGCCAGCATGTCATCCCTGTTCTTAAACCAGGTCACCTTTGCGAGAGGGGAGGAAGTAAAAATTCAAACGTTAAGGAAACAAATCATTCAGTTCACAGTCTAAGGTTGAAACAAATATAGTTATCCCCTTTTGAATTTAGTTCAAGTGAATTTAAAACCTATGCCTTTGTGCATAAAACATTGCTGAAGCCTTCAGTTTCAAAGCAATTTGGTATCTGCCCAAAGTTTAAACTGAGAAGCAATACAGCAAATCTGCAACCCCTTACTAAACTAGGATGGCACAGGGGCACAGTGAGGGCAGCGCGGTGGCACAGGCACAGTGAGGGCAGCATGATAGCACAGTGGTTAGCACTGCTGCCTCACAGCACCAGGGATTTGGGTTCGATTCTGGTTAAGTCACTGTCTGTTTGGAGTCTGCACGTTCTCCCCGTGTCTGCGTGGGTTTCCTCCGGGTGCTCTGGTTTCCTCCACAGTCCAAAGACATGCTGGTTAGGTGCATTGGCTGTGCTAAATTCTCCCTCAGCGTACCCGAACAGGCGCCGGGTGTGGCGACTCAGATTTTCACAGTAACTTCATTGCAGTGTTAATGTAAGCCTACTTGTGACACGAATAAATTTAAACCTTTAACTACCCCAGCATTTGTCAATTCTCCTTAATGGACCATTATGCTTTTGGATATAGAGATGTGCTGGATTTAACTGTGTCCGCTTGACACCCCAGGGAAAGGATCAGTGTGCTGACTTGCTTTCAGTTTTTTAAATCCTTTACAGCAGCAAATAATTGTCAGTTTCCACGTTTAAATAACTCATTCTCATTTTATGTTAGTTGTGTTTGCTATGGAGTTTGATTTTCCTGGCCACCAACTGCTCTAGAACTGGGAAGGTCTGGTCAGACCCCATTTGGAATATTGAGAGCAGTTTTGGGCCCCATACCAAAGGAAGGATGTGTTGGCCTTGGAAGGGGTCCAGAGGAGGTTCACAAGAATGATCCCAGGAATGGAGGGTTTGTCAGATGAGGAGCGGTTGAGGAGGCTGGTCTGTACTCATTGGAGTTTAGAAGGATGAGGGGGGATCTAATTGAAACTTACAGGATACAGAGAGGTCTAGAGAGAGTGGATGTGGAGAGGATGTTTCCGTTAGTGGAAAAGACTAGAACTTGAGGGCACAACCTCAGAGTGAAGGAATGCTCCTTTAAAACTGAGATGAGGGGGAATTTCTTCAGCCAAAGGGCGGTGAATCCGTGGAACTCATTGCCACAGAAAACTGTGGCGGTCAGGTCATTGAGTGCCTTTAAGACAGAGATAGATGGGTTCTTGATCAATAAGGGGATCAAGGGTTACAGGGAGAAGGCAGGAGAATGGGGATGAGAATCATATCAGCCATGATTGAATGGTGGAGCAGACTCGATGGGCCGAACGGCCTAATTCTGCTCCTATCTTATGGTTTATGTGCAGAGCTGGGTCTGTAGCAGTAAAAAAAGCTTTTACAGAAAGTGGACAGTTGCAGCTGAAGCCTGGTTGAAGTTAGAAGGATTTTGCAGGCTTCTGGAACTCTATCTCTCTCTCTGAAAACTTCAAGACCATTCAAACAATTTATGGCAAGTATGCCTGGGTTTGCTCACTGTATTTATTTAAAAGTGGATTTGATTCACACATGAATATAGCTTATTTGGAACTGGGACTGTCATACTGGGACTTGTATGCTTCAATCAAGTCACTTCTAACTCTTCTGAACACCCTGCCTGTCCAACCTGTCCTCATAAGACAACTTGCCTATTCCAGGTTATTAATCTACACATTCCCATCTTTCTCAGGGCCAAATGTACAGAAATACCAAATGAGCAGAATCACAAACATGACAGGAGACTGGGAATGCTTAATTCCATCTCATTTACATCCCTAGGATTGGTCCATGCCTACCACATAGGTACATTTATCGCAGTGTTGCCCCTTCTCACTCCTCTGCACCCGCATCTCCAAAGAAAGGCCAGAAATCTCTGAGCATCATTAACAGGGAAAAGTCTCAGGAGGTCTCTGCCCTTTTTCTTCTAATCCTCCAGGATAATGGATGTCTCCCAAGAACAAAGACCGGGGGGGGGGTTTGAACTGCAAATCTCAACCCCTTTCTCAAACTAAGTTTAAATGTAGCATTTTAATTTAAATTACAAATTCAAACTTGAAAATTAAGTTTCCTAGCTTTGAACTCGAAGATATGTTATATTTGAGGACTATATAGTGTTCTCATTGCTCGACACCTTAATTTCAGCAACCCTTGAAGAGAAGAGACTGCGGGTGATGTCTCGTTCCATCTCCCTCTTGCTCTGTTTACTCTCAGCTTGCTGACCTCCACCACCATACACAGCTCCGGCAAATCCAATTTCACCACCTGCAGTCCAGTCCACCAATGGATCGTACACAAAAGCTTCCAGCAAAGTCAACAGGGTCTCACGACCACGTCGCATTATTTGGACAACCTAATGGGGAACAAAAGGAAAAGAACAGTTTGATGGAAGAAATTGAAGGACAGTCTCTGCAAGATGATGTGACCAACTTAAAAACGTACATGTGTGCAGCACACTAACTTCCAGTTAACGAACCTGTTCACAAGAAAGTCTGAACAACCCTTCAACTCCAGTCACACCAAGCGCTGTTTCAATATTTTGAGTCATTCTGAATGGAACCTTCTCAGGAACTCTTAGGCTTTTACCTAAAGATATTTAAAACAAAATAAAAATCACACTGTTGTACAAAAAGCAGGAAACGATACTCGAGAACAAACTTCAGAACAGAAGTACCTTTTTCAAAGCAAACATTGTAGTCAATGTGCACCACTTCTCCAGTTGTCATGTCTATAAGTACATTGTCCAAGTGTCTGTCACCAAGTCCAATTATGTAGCCCACCATAGACATAACTGCAGTTGATCTTGCGTATGACTGTGAATAAAATAACACTCATTGTCAAGACACCAGAATGAGAAAAAAGGCAAGCAATCCACTTTCTTAGGATAACTTTAATTTCGGTAGTGTATTAATGTTGCAAAACATGCCAAATGTCTCAAAACGATTGTTATCAGACTTTGGCTCGGTCAAAGAAGACAGAGGGTAGCAGTGGAAGGGTGTGTTTCTGAATGGAGGGCTGTGACAAGTTTCATTCCTCAGGGATCAGTGCTGGGACCATTGCTGTTTGTAATATGTATAAATGATTTGGAGGAAAATGTAACTGGATTGATTAGTAAGTTTGAGGACGACACAAAGGTTGGTGGATTTGCAGATAGCGATGAGGACCATCAGAGGATACAGCAGGATATAGATCAGTTGGAGACTTGGGCAGAGAGATGGCAGATGGAGTTTAAAACGGACAAATTTGAGGTAATGCATTTTGGAAGGTCTAATACAGATAGGAAATATACAGTAAACGACAGAACCCTTAAGAGTACTGATAGGCAAAGGGATCTGGGTGTACAGGTACACAGGTCACTGAAAATGGCAATGCAGGTGGAGAAGGTAGTCAAGAAGGCATACGGCATGCTTGCCTTCATCGGCCGGGGCACTGAGTTTAAAAATTGGCAAGTCATGTTGCAGCTTTACAGAACCCTAGTTAGGCCGCACTTGGAATATAGTGTTCAATTCTGGTCGCCACACTACCAGAAGGATGTGGAGGCTTTGGGGAGGGTACAGAAAAGATTTACCAGGATGTTGCCTGGTATGGAGGGCATTAGCTGTAAGGAGAGGTTGGAAAAACTTGGTTTGTTCTCACTGGAATGACGGAGGTTGAGGGGAGACCTCTTAGAAGTCTACAAGATTATGAGAGGCATGGACAGAGTGGATAGTCAGAAGCTTTTTCCCAGGGTGGAAGAGTCAATTACTAGGGGGCACAGGTTTAAGGTGCGAGGGGCAAGGTTTGAAGGAGATGTACGAGGCAGATTTTTTTTTTTAACACAGTAGTGGGTGCCTGGAACTCGTTGCCGGGGGAGGTAGTGGAAGTGGATACGGTAGTGACTTTTAAGGGGCGCCTTGACAAATACATGAATAAGATGGGAATAGAGGGATACAGTCCTCGGAAGGGTAGAGGGTTTTAGATAAGTCGGGCAGTGTGGATGGTGCAGGCTTGGGGCCGAAGGTCCTGTTCCTGTGCTGTAATTTTCTTTGTTCTTTGTTAAATTTAACAAGGGATCACATTAGGAGATCAGATCAGGTGATCCAACTCAGTAGGTTAGGAATGGAATTCCAGAGATTAGGATCCAGTTGGCTAAAGGTCACTGATCAATTCACACCACAAAACAAAACTGCAACACTGCTCTGACAAAGGGTCATCTAGACTTGAAACGTTGGCTCTATTCTCTCCCCACAGATGCTGTCAGACCTGCTGAGATTTTCCAGCATTTTCTGTTTTTGTTACTGCAACACTGCTGTTTTTTTAAAAAACTATTTCTATATATAAATGAGGTAGAAAAGATCATTCATAGAGCAGCTGCTTTGTTGCACAGAATGGAGGTCGATTTTCCAGGAATAAGGCTTCCACAAGTTTCTTGGTCTGTGCTTTCCTGCTCCCGTGAAGATTCACAGGAAATCTGCAAGAATGCATTAGTCTTCAACAGTCTTATAGTGCTTGGTGAATTTACAAGATTACTCCATGGTTATCATTTGAGGCTAAAAAATGGACAGAGTGAACCACAAATAATCTTGCGTTTCTTGCTGCCGGTTCATAACAGTGCAACCATCTAAATAAGTAAACCTGAGTTCAATAAAAAAAACAAGTACCAACTCCAGACTTCAGTGCATTGCTACATTATTAAAGGTGCCAGCTTTTCAAAGTAACATTAAACCAGAGCCCCATCTGCCTGTTGCAACGTGTGGTAAGTGATCCCATGGCATTATCCAACAGCTAGAAGATATCCAAGCACCATGACAGTATTTATTCTTCAGCCACCAAAAATCTAATAGCTCGGACTTTGCAGTGTCCAGATTGGCTGTCACCATTTAGTGTCCCTTAGTGTCCTGGGATGTGTAGGTTAGAGGGATTAGTGGGTAAAATATGTGGGGGTAGGGCCTGGGTGGGATTGTGGTCGGTGCAGACTCGATGGGCCGAATGGCCTCCTTCTGCACTGTAGGGTTTCTATGATTTCTATGATTGGCTGTAAAGTGCTCTGGGATGTGAAAGATGCTATAGAAATCTAAGTTCCTTCCTTCCTAACTGGTCCTCCACCAAATAAGCAGAGGCCAGCCCGAGTACCATCCAGCTGAAGCATTAGACACATTCTGTGGAATTTCGATTAGGGCTTTAAAATCACAGGATGGTAAGTTGCCGATGACTAATCAACAATAGGTGACCTTCGTTGCAGTTGAACACAAAGCTTACTTTGAGTGATAAGTTATGTCTCCCTGAACTCAACCTCGTGCAAAATCAGGCTCAGGACCTGACCCCATACTGAAAACCACTCAAACATGGAAACAAAAGGATTTTCTATGATTTGGAATGAAATGATTCTGGCAGTCAATCCAAGAGGGCACTCTTGTCTTAGTACCCACACATCCTTGCCCAGACATTAACCTTTACAACATCTACAAGATTATCCAGAAACACTTCTGTAAAGTTGCAAACTTAACAGGCTGAAAGCGCGGGGAAAACATTTCTTGCAGAAAGAACAGGTCAGGGTACTGAACTATCAGGTGTCTGAAATTTAATCTCAAATTTGGTATCACTCAAATGCCCAGTGAACACATTAAATAAGTTAACTTCAGTAATTATTCCAAATGATCACCAATTACCAGTGCGTCCATGGAGACTGATTAAGCGAAGCATAAACGTTGCATTATCCACTGCCTAAAATATTGGTATGATATTTTCTGGAAAATTATCCTCAACATTCAGATACACGTACAACTTTGATTTCTTGCGTATGAAATACTATTCAAAGGCCAAATACAGCAAACACGCTGCACTTTAAATGTTTTACTCATTTTATATATCATATAGGACTTGCTTAAGTATCAGTGAAGAAGAATTAATACTTATTGCCTTTCACTCAGAATTTGGAACATTTTGGAAGGCTTTTTCTCATACCTGTGTAACACTCCACCACTCATCCGGAGTAGTACATGAACACCACAGCTCTTTTGCAAGAAGATTTGGTGGTGTGGACTCCATCAGTTCTTCTAAGACTGAACTCATTACACTCAAAGGCCAATCACGTCGTGAAACATCGAGAGTAAGACCCACTGATTTTAAAGCTGGTCCAATTTTGCTGTAGTATAGCTCACTGGGGCGGGGAACCAAAGCAGGATTTTGAGTCGCTTGGTAAGAATCTTGGTTCTGAAAAAAAAAGAAACAACCACTCTGCAAAATTGAACAATTAAAGTCTTACATTGATTTAAACTTCCGAGAAAGCAAATGCATAACTTTGGTGACACAAACTCCAAGAAAACTGATCTTAAACCCCACTCTTCCCAGCAAGACAGACTTTGGAAGGAGTTAAAATTCAACAATTTTATCTCGCAGCTCCAACCCATTATCTTTTCAGCTATTTAAATATTTATTATAAGTCATTGATAAAGCTATTGCAAAGGCAAGACTGAGCTAATATTCAAAAGTAAAATGGCAAGAATGCCACAATGTGGAATTAATTGAAGATAGGGAGTTTGACCAGGAGTCACCGATTTAAGATCTGCTCCTTTTAAGTTCTATGTGGGCTATAAGAATTATTAGTGTTCACCCCAAGCCCTGGGTCCACAGGTCTCCACTCCAACTCAATCTCACTGGAATTCCCTTTCTTGATGTTCTGCCAAGCTCTCCTTTCACTGTCTGTCGGACACCGTCCCCTTGGGTCCCTGGCTGCAGCCTGCTAGGGAATAATGCTGGCCTATACAGACTCATACAGCCACCACTATACAGACTAGCCAGGTAGTCAGTTTGGTGGGTACGAGGTAGGAGTCAGCAAGGAGTTACCGTAAATTCAGCATACCAGTCAATCTTTGAAGCCTCGAAATATCCCTCCAAAAACAGGGGTTGACCTAGATGCTGAGTATAAAAGCCAGTGTGGGTGATTGTCATTTTGAAATGTCACTGGCACCCGACAAAGAGTGGACTTGTCTTAAAACTCCTGTGCATTCCCACGACACAGCCTGTATTCACAAGGTATCCGTAACTAAATCATGCATTTGTGGAGTGGGGAGGTTCGATCTGTGTATCAAGCATTTGTGAAAAAACGGAATATAGAATCCTACTGTGCGGAAGATGACTATTCGGCCCATCGACTTTGCACCGGCCACAATCCCACCCAGGCCCTATCCCCATAACCCCATGCATTTACCCTAAGTTAGACCCCCTGACACTAATGGGCAATTTAGCATGGCCAATGCAACGAACATGCATATCTCTGGAGTGTGGGAGGAAACCGGAGCATCCGGAGGTAACCCCCGCCGACACGAGGAGAACAGTGTCACCCAAGCCGGGAATCGAACCAAGGTCCCTGGCACTGTGAGGCATCAGTGCTAACCACTGCCAGCCACGTGAACGGAGTGGGAATGGAGGGATACAAAAGAATGGTCTAGTTTGGACCAGGGAGCGGCACGGGCTTGGAGGGCCGAAGGGCCTGTTCCTGTGCTGTATTGTTCTTTGTTCACTGTGCCGTGCCACTCATGATTTTTGGAGTTGGAAAAATGGATTTGCTTTATATGCTGATTCAATACTCTACTAAAATGAGGCCTCTGTGATTGAGATCATCAGCAGCTCCAGATCTCCAACCTTGTCTAACACAGAATTGAAGGTGAAAATAATGAATATTTATCGTCTACCTTCTGTGCCTGTAACGTTGCCTCTCTTTGCTGCCAACGCTTGTAAAGTCCAAACAGGGGAGTGGCACCATCTACCCACTGAATGAGCCCTGACCTTGTACCCAAAGGTGTTACAGAATAATGCCTGGCATGGAAGCGTGGAGTCTCTTGGTGATTAATCTTTATAAACATGGTGTTCACAATGGACAAGAACTGCATTATCCGTTCATCGAGATGTAAGTCTTCCAGCCCTGTGAACAGACAGAAAAATAAATGATCAGGTCATTAACACCAAACAACTGGCACAGTACACAGTTCAAAGATCATTTTCAAAAGGTTCACTTTACTTAGGTTAGGACTACACAACATTTGAAATTAAATTTAAAAGTTCAAAGTAATAAAGTCTGGATTGCCAGAGGAATTAGAATTAATCTGAACTAGAAAACACTTACTCTGCGAACTAAATTCAAAAACATTTGCCCTATCTTTTGTATCTATAAAGAAACTTCTCGCTTGACAGGATACAAGACAAGTGTAGCCTCCTTGACCTGATTTCCTTATAAATCTATAAAAGCCAGCTGCTGGGGAGCCACCACTATACAGACTCGTACAGCCACCACTATACAGACTTGTACAGCCACCACTATACAGACTTGTACAGCCACCACTATACAGACTTGTACAGCCACCACTATACAGACTTGTACAGCCACCACTATACAGACTTGTACAGCCACCACTATACAGACTTGTACAGCCACCACTATACAGACTTGTACAGCCACCACTATACAGACTTGTACAGCCACCACTATACAGACTTGTACAGCCACCACTATACAGACTTGTACAGCCACCACTATACAGACTTGTACAGCCACCACTATACAGACCCGTACAGCCACCACTATACAGACTCTACAGCCACTGTTCTCAATCCACACTTGGAAAATGAACCAAGGCGATTAAACTCTTGTTTTTCAACTGCCCTAGTTCACTCAAGAGACCACAATGATGGAAGACAGAAGAGCCCAAAGATGAAGACAATCGCCCCCTTCGGAATTGCTGACAGTGTTTCTGACCTGAGATTAAGTGGAGTCTTTCAATAAAGAAAGAGCCTTGTCCCATTAAAATCAGAGTGTAGATCAGGCAAAAGACATTATTTATGCACTTAAGCAAATTCAAAAAGAGTCATTGGTATTTTGGCAATAAAGAGGCAAAATGTTTAAGTGTTTTAGGCAGCAAATAAAGATCCCCAGTTTATCCTCCCGAATTTAATTAATGGGCCGGTTTAATTTGATAATGAAGGGTTTCTAATCTTAAGGAAGTATTTGTGGAGAATACCATACACACATTGGATGAGAAGCTATGCGAGTACGATGACGGGGAATGGAATGGAATATTATACTGAGAGATAGATGGAAGTAGGAGAATGCTTGACCATAAATGTGAGCACAGATTGGTTTGGCTTGTTGTGATGATGGTATTTACTTATTCTTGCACTCCGTACGAGTGTAGAAGCATTACCATTTAAGTAGGTGAAAAGCTTATACTATCTTAGCTCAAGAAAGCCTGGTTAAACCGACTCCTTTTTAAATATAACTATTGGGTCTGGAAAATGTATCCAAGAGAAAGGGAACCTTGTTCGATTAAACCTTTGTTGCTATGAGCAGAGAGTGGTTCGAATGAAGATACAGAGCCAGTCACCCCTGCTCAGCCCGGTTTATACAATTTGGGGACATCCCAGTCGAACGGTGACAAATCGATGGGTCTCACCCGGATCAACAACTTTTGGGGGCTCGTCATAACAGGCTACTTGGCTTTTTTCTGTGCTGCTTATTCTGTGCATGCAATTTTCCTGAAATTCTACACCAGGGATAAACCTCCAAAATTGGAAAATAATAACGGGTAACAGGAACTTTAAGAATCGCATTAAGTTTATTCGTGTAAAGTGTGGACATCTATCCTCATTTTACCTTTAAACAAGTATGGGTAGTTTTTCCCATCAGATCCCAAGAACATCAGTTTCTTTGGTTTTGTTTTGGTGGGAAGGATGGTAATGGTACTGCCAACACTCTGAATTGTCACTGCATCCCTTGCTGAGATTTCACCAGGCAAGGCAATCTCTGTGTTGGACATTGCAGCCATTCGTGGACTGATTTCCTCCAAGTGCAACAAGTAGCTGGTACGTTTCTGAGCTCTCTGTTGCAAGTTCAGCATTATCTGCAATACATTAAAAATGGCATGCGTTATTTTACATATTTCAAGAGTTTTTACTTTTACATTAAAATTTAAAATAGAACAAAATTGTTGCTTTGTACATGACATCAATAGCTTACACTATAGTGCCTTGGCAACATCATCATCAGTAAAAACACGTCACAGAAGGACATAAAGACAGATGATTAAAAACTTGAGATAGGTTTTAAAGGAACATCTTGACAGAGCAGGAGGACAGAGGCACACAGAGGCTGAGGGAGAGATTTCTAGAGCTCATTCCAGGGCAGCTGAAAGCACGATTCTGAAAAGGTGAAGTGACTGGAAGCGCCTAGAGCTGGAAAAGCACGGAGATACGTATTGAAGGATTGTAAAGCTGCAAGTTGTAGAAATAGGGAGTGAGGAGTTATCTGAAAAACGGACAAAGTTTTCAAAATTGAGGTCTTATCAGACAAAGTGACAATATAAAATACAACACCATCAAGCTCTCCCACTTACTGTTGCTGGGCCTTCTAACTCAACCTGTAAGCATATCATAGAGTCCCTAGTGCCGAAGGAGGCCATTCAGCCCATCGAGTCTGCACCAACTCTCTGACAGAGTTTCTTAACCAATGCCCTCTCCCCCACCATAACCCACAACCCCCGCACATTTACCATTGTTAATCCACCTAACCTATACATCTTTAGATACTAAGGGGCAATTTAGCATGGCCAATCCACCTAACCTGCACATCTTTGGATTGTGGGAGAAAAATCACAGAACCTGGAGGAAACCCACGCAGACACGGGGAGAACATGCAGACTCCACACACAGTGACCCAAGGCTGGAATGGAACCCAGACCCCTGACGGTGAGGCAGCAGTGCTAACCACTGTGTCACCCTTAAACATCACATGCACATATTTTATCCAGCAGTAATACAACTTTCAAGGTAAGATTATAATTAAAAATACATAGTCCTAGATGGTATAGTGAATTTCTA
This sequence comes from Mustelus asterias, assembly GCF_964213995.1. Lineage (NCBI taxonomy): Eukaryota > Metazoa > Chordata > Chondrichthyes > Carcharhiniformes > Triakidae > Mustelus > Mustelus asterias. The sequence goes on from NC_135823.1 coordinate 71,986,362, forward strand.
TTGAATCAAATGTATGATGCAAGTTTTTTTTTTTAAAAACACAGGCGGCACGGTAGCACAGTGGTTAGCACTGCCGCTTCACAGCTCCAGGGACCTGGGTTCGATTCCCGGCTTGGGTCACTGTCTGTGTGGAGTTTGCACATTCTCCTCGTGTCTGCGTGGGTTTCCTCCGAGTGCTCCGGTTTCCTCCCACAGTCCAAAGATGTGCAGGTTAGGTTGATTGGCCATGCTAAAATTGCCCCTTAGTGTCCTGGGATGCGTAGGTTAGAGGGATTAGTGGGTAAAATATGTAGGGATAAGGGAGTAGGTGGGATTGTGGTCGGTGCAGACTTGATGGGCCAAATGGCCTCTTTCTGCACTGTAGGGTTTCTATGATTCACAGAGGGTGTTGGGTGCCTGGAACTCGTTACCGGGGGAGGTAGTGGAAGCAGATCTGTTGGTGACATTGAAGGGGTATCTTGACAAATACATGAACAGGATGGGAATAGAGGGATATGGTCCCCGGAAGAGTAGGGGGTTTTAGTTCAGTCGGGCAGCATGGTCGGTGCAGGCTTGGAAGGCCGAAGGGCCTGTTCCTGTGCTGTAATTTTCTTTTTTCTTTGTTCAAATCCCAGCCTAACAAAATGAAATCGAAACACCAAACACTGATTGGATCTGTATGAGTAAAATAGAAAAAGCACATTCCATCCCATTGTGCACAATTTCCGGAGCTAGCTTCTACAGATGAAAAACCCACAAAAGAGCCAGTCAATTAAACTCTTCCATTAGCAAACTATTCTGCACTAAATCTTACCTGCTTAAATGGCAACCAACTGTTGCTAGGATTAGCAGGATTTGATGGGGTCTTCAGTTTTTCCAAAGCATTATTAATTGGTTCTCCAAAGGTGTCCTGAAACCATTTCTCGTGAGGTGTTTCTGCTTGAGCTGAAGTAATGCTGCACACATGTTCCAGAGCAAATACCACTGGCTTCATCAAAGCCGTATGCTTTTCCCTCATAATGGCAATCTTCTCCTCCCTAACAAATAAGAAGTTAGGACTGAAACACTTCACAGTAAACAAGGTCTTTTAATTGCAAAAGACATCAACCACTCACCCAAAATAAGCCCAACATTACAGATAATATCTCACCTAAAGTCATAAAGGTGACACAAAAGGATACTCAAGTAATGTATTAACAAGGCTCGCAGTGGTCCAATCCATTTACCTATATGCAAACAGCACTGCATATCCTGGTTAACACATTTAAATCTAATTGAAAAACCCATCCAGTTTTTTAAGCTAGTCCAATTTTTGAGGGGAGAGAGAAGAACTACAGAAGGATTTATGAGAGTTTTGAACCATATTGATAAAAGCAAATTACTGCCAATGTTGGAATCGAACAAAAAAAAATGCTGGAAAATCTCAGTGGGTCTGATAGCGCCTGTAGAGAGAGGACAGAGCCAGCGCTTCAAGTCTGGATGGCCCTTCGTCCTGAAGAGTCATCCAGACTCGAAACGTTTGCTCTTTTCTCTCTCCACAGAAGCTGTCAGACCCGCTGAGATTTTCCAGCATTTTCTGCTTTTGAAACATATGGAGCTGCTCACTTATTAAGTATCCAGTTCACCAAATTAACCATTACAGCAGACAAAATTAAAATCATTTATATCCCTCAAATAAGATCTCTATCAAAAGTAAAAGGTTAGGAAAGACAGGAATTATGCTCCATCTTCATTCCCACTCCATGGATCACTCCCATTTAAAAACTCTCATAACTTTCTGCAAACTGCCCTAGCTGCAACTTTAATGATGCATCCATACTTTGACATTTCCAATTCTATTCACACTATGGCTAGTCACATAAAAAAAATTTGAGTTGAATACACTTGCATTCCTAATACTACAAATATAGGGTTAAACAAATTCTGTTGGATTCAGCCAGTTTTGAAATACTTACTTGCGAAGAGTATTGTTGTTCTGAACCCTCTTCACCTCATCCTCCAATTGCTGAATGCGTCTTAGCACATGCATGTGCTGTTGTTGAAGAACTCCAAGCCAGAGCTCGTCCCACAGTACAGTAATTCTCCGTAACTCTCCAACTAACATCTGTACCTGCAATGCCAGCATGTCAAAAAGAGTTAAAATAGATTCATTCTTATAACCTCTCTCAAACTGTAGTCACTTCAACTTTAAGCAGAAGGCATTCTCAATTTTCAGCTGCGCATAGTTTGGCAAAGCGCATAAAGGATGAAAATATAATTGTGACATTTGCCACATATAGCCAGAATGGGAAGTGCGAACCTTCTGTACTCCATATGCAGTCATTTACTACACAATCCCTCACTCAAAATGTCAGTATCGCGCAAAGATGTACTTCTTCCTCGCTATCATCCAACACAAGAAAGCTGGATGACAACAATGAATGAGTGTTTTTATTAAATGAATTCCAGACTCATACTGAAACCGAAAAATTAATCGATACAATGCAGGGATATCAGCTGCTGAATTGCACGATTCACTGAAATTTGTGTAAAATATATTAGCACATTTCAGAATGTTTAATAATCTGAAAATGTCAGTCTAGTGCCACATCTCAAATTGAAACAAACTCTTTCTATAATAGACAGTTTCAATATCTCAATCTATTCTCTCCGAGAATGTTTTGAGTAATAGTGTAGCAGCCACCATTCTTGGCAATTTTAAAGTTTATTTATTAGTGTCACAAGTAGGCTTACATTAACACTGCAATGAAGTTACTGTGAAAATCCCCTAGCCGCCACACTCCGGCGCCTGTTTGGGTACACGGAGGGAGAATTTAGCACGGCCAATGCACCTAACCTTTTAGTTATGCTCACATTTAATAGTTTAACCTTTCTTCCCCTTCTCACAGACTGAGGATATGAAGAACTTCCTCATATTTAAGCTGGTGATTTTCAAATTTTAATTCTTGAACAATAAGGCAATAGTGCAAATAGTTTATTTTTAGCCAGAAGCTGATCAGTGTGAATAACTGGACCAAGAGGAGGAATTGTATATAACTTGCACATGACTTATTAAAGTTGATATAAAAGTTCTTTACATCCCCGTTATATAACATAGAGTTTGCTTTTTCAATCTGAGATGACTGGTGACAATTTCAGATCACTAAACATGCTGAAACGTGCCAACATATTTCACACAATAAATTTCAATGGATCATGCAATTCAGCAGTTGGTATCCCTGTTATTGTACAGTTTAACTTTACAGATTCAATCATTGGTCTGGAATTTATTTAATAAAATCACTGAATGTTGTCATCCAGATTTCTTACGCCTGATGATCGCATGCAAGATGAAGAAATATATCTTTGTTTCTTTGCTCTGGGTCAGAACTGACCAGGTTCCAGGTCCAGCTTTGACAAAGGGTCACCTGGACTCGAAACGTCAGCTCTTTTCTCTCCTTACAGATGCTGCCAGACCTGCTGAGATTTTCCAGCATTTTCTCTTTTGATTTCAGATTCCAACATCCACAGTAATTTGCTTTAATCCAGGTCTGGACTGATATTGGATTCAGAAAATTAATGGAGTTGAACAGTCTGAACAAAATGGAAAGATTATAATAATTCAAACTGCAGTTTAGGGACAAGATTCACAGTACCTGTAACACCATGGTTGGATTTGCTGAAGACAGTTTATCTACTATTGTGCTATAGCAGTCCTGCATCATGGCTTGATCTTCATTAAAACAAGCTTTCTGTTCATCTTTGATACTGTCTTGTGACCCAGGAGGACTATTTTCTTCACAGTCGCCTCCAGATAAGGCTTCAGCCTGGATATTACTCAGCAGGGTAGGAATTGCAGATGACAATTTAGCTCCTGAAGGAGAAGTGGGACAATATTTCTTTAGATACGAAAGAACAAGATTAACCAGAAACAAATTGAACTGACATAAAAGGCAGCAATCTAGATTAGCCGTCAGAGCGCAGCTTTCCTAACATATGCTTGCATGATTCGATGCTAAGGGCTACTCAATGCTGACATTAATTAGGCAGCAAGTTTACTTCTCTCATGACGACAAAATATTCAACACTGAGGTATGGGAGAGAGAACATTTATCTATCAGCTAAATAGACAACAGGCACATATTTGGTAGTGGCATCCAATATATCCAACTGAGGTCAAATGATGAGTGAAAATAGAAAATTTATGAAAATGAACCAAATACAAATGAAGTGGATTTTGTTTGTTTCAGCTTTGATAATGCACAAAAGCAATATTTCAACAAATTTTACTTTGTTAGGATAACTAACTTATCCAAAGAGAGGGAAAGTAAGATTTCTATGAACATGAATTTATTAACATCACTGATGCTTTTACTAATAACCTAGCCAATCGCAGGTTAAGCCTTGGATACAGAAAGAGATATTAATTACCAGAGGACTGGGATTCACCGCTGAGTGATATTGAGCCAACAATCGCAGGATACAGGATAAGGTGAGGAGAATCCTGAGCCACACGGCACAGCAAATTGCAGATGCTCTGTCGCACATATACCTCGGGGTGATTCAAACGAGAGAACAGCTGTGGAATAATACCTGAAACAAAGAGAACAAAATGTAAACATGTCCTGCAAATAGCAAACACTGCTGAGACACAATAGCATCATTAGAAACTGAAGCCCCCAGCATCTCTAAATATTTAACCACCACCAATGTTTCTGTTGTTCTCAGCACTATTCTTTCATACAAGGATATATTTTGCAATGACAGTATTTAGCGTAACATTGTGTTAAGATAACTAGGTTGATGAGAAGCTATAGCTAAATTAAGATAGTTGGAGATAAAATAAAGCTTAATTCTACTTGTTGCATCCAAATTGCTACCACTAAAAACCAGTTTGAAAATCAGATCCAAAAGAGAAAATGCTGGAAAATCTCAGCAGATCTGGTAGCATCTGTAAGGGGAGAAAAGAGCTGACATTGAGTCTAGATGACTCGAAATATCAGTTCTTTTCTCTCCTTACAGATGCTACCAGACCTGCTGAGATTTTCCAGCGTTTTCTCTTTTGGATGCTGATTCCAGCACCTGCAGTAATTTGCTTTTCTCTTGAAAGAAATCAGCATTTTTGCACTTCCAATCAGAGTGAAAACTGCGCACGAATGATTTCTTCCTACATGATCAACTTCAGCTGAACACAAAGTGAACCCCTCAAGCTCGTTTGTCACAGAATTGCTAAGCTTAACCTGTTCCTATTTGCAACTGCAAAGTTCCTCTGCCCATTCTAATGATTGCACTTTTATTTAAAATGTGTAAAAGTAAATTATGCAACAGTGAGAGGATAAGAAAGGGAGTGAGCATAAGGCATTGATCCTATAGTAATTACAGATACAAATCATATGTTTGAAAGTAAACAGAGCACATTCCAACAAGTCTCTTCAACCAAGTGGCAGAGAATTGTGTGCCTCACAATCCTCCGGAAATCACTGCTACCAGATACTTGTAAATTACATCATATTTCTCAGTTATATTAAATCCCTAATTTTTGGTAGCCTTCCTAAAATCTTAGGACTACTGTGAAGCTTTCACATTTCAGTTCATAAGGAACTATCCATATATTTTGAAAAATTGATTAATTTTTGCTTTTTTATATTTGCATAATGAAGGCATCAATTTGCTAATATTATAACCACACCAAGCCTTTGCTGCACTAACTCCCAAGGAATTTTACAAATAAACAACAAATAGATTTCCATCCAGTCATTATTAGGTCAGCTGCAGCCACTGTGGGTTTTTGGAACAGTTTCCTGTTAGCTGTCTAATAAATTTATCAGTCTACTGGATCTGATTGCTTGAGGCAGGTATGCAGTGATACAGTCTCCAGCTATATGATCTGCATACAATATATTATTCAAAAACAGAGAATGCTGGAAAATCTCAGCAGGTCTGACAGCATCTGTGGAGAGAGAATAGAGCCAACGTTTTGAGTCTGGATGACCCTTCGGCAGAGTTCCCTTTAGGATCTTGTAAGTTTCAATGAGATTACTTCTCATTCTTCTAAACTCCAATGGGTATGGGCCCATTTGTTCAACCTTTCTCCATAAGATAAGCTCCTCATCCGAGGAATGAGTCGAATGAACCTTCTCTGAACTGCTTCAAAAGCAATTATATCCTTTTTCAAATAAGACGACCAAAACTGTACACAGTGCTCCAGATATGATCTCACCAAGGCCCTGTACAGCTGCAGTAAAACGTTCCTACTTTTAGATTCCATTCCCTTTGCAATAAATGCCAACATTCCATTTCCCTTTCCGAATCACTTGCTATACCTGCAGACTAACTTTTTGTGATTCATGTACCAGGACACCCAGATCCCTCTGTACCACATGGTTCTGCAATTTCTCTCTAATTAAATAGTATACCGATTTTCTATTCTTCCTGCCAAAGTGGACAAGTTCACATTTTTCCTATAGTATAGCCATTTTTTTGCCCACTCACTTGACCCATCCATATCCCTTCACAGACTTTTACCTCTTCTTGACAACTTACTTTCCACTTATTTCTGTATCATCAGCAAATTTAGCTACTATATCTCTAGTCTCAACAAGTCATTGATATAGATTGTAAATAGTTCACGCTTCAGCACTGATCCCTGTGGCACTCCACTGGTCGTATGAAAAACAGTTGAGGACTCCGGGTCCAACCACAAAAAGAACCATTCATCCCTACTCTCTGCTTCCTATTCACTAACCAATCCTTCATCCATGCTAATATGTAACCCCGTACACTCACTGCTCTTATAAGGCCATAAGACATAGGAGCAGAATTAGGCCACTTGCCCCATCGGGTCTGCTCTGCCATTCAATCATGGGTGATATTTTTCTCATCCCCATTCTCCTGCCTTTTCCCCGTAACCACTGATCCCCTTATTAATCAAGAATCTACCTTTCTCTGTCTTAAAGACACTCAATGATCTGGCCACCACAGCCTTCTGTGGCAAAGAGTTCCACAGATTCACCAACCACTCTCTGGCTGCAGAAATTCCTGCTCATCTGTTTTAAAGGATCGTCCCTTTAGCCTGAGGTTGTGCCCACTCGTTCTAGTTTTTCCTACGAGTGGAAACATCCTCTCCACGTCCACTCTATCCAGGCCTCACAGTATCCTGTGAGTTTCAATGAGATCCACCCTCATCCTTCTAAATTCCAACGAATACAGACCCGGAGTCCTCAACTGTTTTTCATACGACAAGCTCTTCATTCCAGGGATCATTCTTGTGAACCTCTTCTGGATCCTTTCCAAGGCCAGTACGTCCTTCCTTAGATATGGGGCCACAAACTGCTCACAATACTCCAAATGGAGCCAGTGAGACTGGCTGTCTTGTCTGGAGACAATACACATCTTTTTAGCCTGTCTTGATGCTCTCTCCACTCCCATTGTTTTGTTTCTTAAAGGCTTGATTAGTTGTAAGTATTCGCATTCCAACCATTATTCATGTAAATTGAGTCTGTGTCTTTATAAACTCTGTTTGTGAACAGAATTCCCACTCACCTGAAGAAGGGGCTTAGAGCTTCGAAAGCTTGTGGCTTTTGCTACCAAATAAACCTGTTGGACTTTAACCTGGTGTTGTTAAACTTCTTACTTTGATATTTTAAGCAGTTTCCCATTTAGAAAATAGTCTATGCCTCCATTCCTCCTTCCAAAGTGCATAGCTTCATTTTTCCACATTGTATTCCATCTGCCACTTCTTTGCCCACTCTCCCAACCTGTCCAAGTCCTTCTGCAGCCCCCCTGCTTCCTCAATACTACTGATCTTGTTCATAGTAATCTTTGATATAGCATCTTATCAAATGCCGTTTAGAAATCCAAGTACACCACATCTACAGATTCCCTTTTATCAACCTTGTTCGTTACTTCCTCTAATCTGTCAATTACAAATACATTGTGCAAATTTACTAACGTCTTCTTGTATTTTGACATTGTTTTCCCCATCATAACCTCTACTTTCAATTTGGAGTCATCTGCAAATTCTTCAGAAAAAACAGAAAAGTAATCAGAACTGTAATCAGTGTGGCACCTTTACTTAGCCACTCTGATTAAGGCAGCATATCTAAAGTTTCAGTTATAATCTCACTTCAATCCAACATTGGCCATTATTGAATTAATTTCAATCTGTTCTTACATGGCATAAAAGGAAAGCTTAGTATCAGCAGTGATTTGAGGCGACGTACAACAATGTTATTTACTACTTGCCTCTCCAGGGAGCTGTGGGAGTGGTGGCCAGACCTTGCTCCAGGCCCTCCCGAAGTTCACCAGCATGCTTCACCAATAATCTTAACAACCTTAAAGTAGCCATAACAATGACATCATCATTGCTTTGCTTGGTGGCTGTATTATTGAGCATCACCTTGGGATCTTCACCTTCCACATGAACCTGCAATGACAGCAATATCGAAAAACATTAAAATTCAACCCACTTTATTGTCCAAAATGAAAAGGTTAAAATTGTTAAAAACAGGCCATTAGGGTCAATTGCATTAGATTTTGCAACATATTACAAGAATAGATAAAATTCTTAAAGTATTTAATGTTGTGGGAGAAATTATACAAAAGAACAGAATTTTATGAAAGCAGATGCAATGCTAAATAAACAAGGAATAACTTTAAATCAAAGAAAAAATTAGGGGGCTAAAGGGATCAAGGGATATGGAGGGGGGGAATCAGGATATTGAATTCAATGATCAGCCATGATCAAAGTGAATGGCAGAGCAGGCTCGAAGGGCTGAATGGCCTCCTCCTGCGTCTAGTTTCTATGTTGCTAAAGGTAGGCCTCCCTACTTAAACTTTCACAATAACATCCCACCAACCTACCCAAAGTTAGCATGCTCTTAAGGAAATGCTACTTTGTTACCATTATCAGATGATCTTAATCCACAAAGACTCATTTTAAAATGCACTCGTACTTTTTCTTTCTGTTGGCAACAATCACACCCTCAAGGGCAAGATTTAATGGAATGTTATTTTGCTACAAAGGGATAGACTTTAGTAATAATAGTACTAGTTTTGCCAAAAACCTTCAAAACTATTCTTAAAGTTTATTCAATTTTGCTTGAACCAGGGGCTAGTAGAGTTTTGTGTCAGTGGAGGAAAGTCAACTCAGTCCACACCATCAAGGTTTACTTCAGTCACCTCAGCTTTAATAACTCAAGCTTTGTCTCTGTGGAGACCTGGTTCTTGAATTTGTAAAGAATTCCACAAATCATTGATCAGTGATCAATATCCATGATTCTTCCTTTCACATCTGCATAGCTCTTAGAGAAAATGTGAATCCTGCTCCAAAAGGGTCTGCTGTAGTTATTTTGCTCACTGTAAAAGCTACCCTAGCTACAAGTTTCTAGGTCAGTGAGGGCAGTGTTAAACCTCATGTTTTGACTTCATGTTACACTCCAAGAAACACTAGTTAAGCAGAATTCCTTCTGCCTGAAGAACATTAGGCAATTTTGGCCTCTTAACGCTACAGTTGACAATTGTCTGGAAGTACTTGATTTGCACACACTGCTCAGGTCAATCCCACGTGTTACCAATATGCAATAGTTCTAATTCTCTGACCAACTTAACCCTTAAGAATTAACCATGATAGCTTTCAATTACTTTTGGAATGATCAATATCTTCCTTTCAGCCACTATGAGCCCCTCCGTACAAAGAGAACCTTGTGAAAACTGGTTGTACCGTATCCCTGTCAGCAGTAATAGCAGGGTGCAGATTCCTTCACCATTCCATTTCCAAGATGCTGTGTAGGACTGCTGCTATCATTGTGGTACCAGGTGACTTGTTAGAGAACAGTGGGTTTTATCCTGAGCTACCGATGGAACATTTTATACATCAGGGATTGCCACCAACATAGGAATCACTCTGCCCTCCCTAATGTTCTACATCGTCTGCATGAATACTGCCTGGTTGGCTTTCTCAAAATCCGGATCCCAGTTTCTCAGGATTATTGGGAGCTGGCAAATGCATCAGAAAGGCAGACCATATGCCAAGCTTCGACTCTGACGTAGACACAATAAAAATTACTGCTGAGGAGTTAGTTCAAACTCTGAGTTACTTGCTTTAATGGGGCTTTTGCAGTAATCGGAATCTTTGCTTGCAAAGCACTTTGACATTTCATCAATTTTTAACAGAAATAAAGCAATCCATATAAGACAATGCTCTTATCTCTCAAAACCAACTGCACATCTGGAGAAGCAATCGCACACACAACAGTAGATATCTTGACAGAACTATCAGGCAAAACGTATTCACCAGTTGCTCTAACCATTTTGTTGACTTTCTTACAGCCCGAGCACAGATGAAAAGGAAGGAGCTTAAAACTTTACTCAGTCAAGCTGCAGCTAAAGATACTGTACTCCCAGAAGTGTATTTCTGAAAGATACAAACTTGCCTGTAAATTTCCTACATCTTAGATTTACCACTTTATGAAAAGGTTTCTTTGCTAGTAATTTCAAGCTGCACAGAAATGTTTGATTTGATTTGTCACATGTGAAAAGTATGGTTTCTTGCATGCCATACAAAGCATACTGTACATAAGAGAAGGAAAGGAGAGTGTGCAGAATGTAATGTTAGAAATGTCATTCCAACAAAGGTGCTTAAAAGCACAAGAAACCATGCATAGCATTGGATTAGTGACATACCTGACAGGCAAAAAGACTTCCTCTGGACTATGGAAGCACTCACGCAAAGGGATTGTTGATTTGGATACAGTGACAAAATAAAATACTCCACACCAGTTACCAACACACCTAACACTAGCAGAGCCCTGTATAGAGGAAACGCGAGCAAATGGGATCCTGCCAAATACATTAGCAAGGGCCAGTACCTACGTTTTTCAGCATCAACCCAAAATTCAGAGCATGTTTCCCATCAGTTCTCCAGCTTCTTACTGGCCCTTTCTCGGTGCTCCCAGCAAAAGACCATGGTTATAACCAGTTAGACTTCATATGAAAGTGTAGGAAGATATTATGCTAGCATGAAACTCCAGAGAATTTTATTGCCACAAGTTGATTGGGGCAGGCTATCCAAATAAATCACCCAACCAAACACATCACCAAAAACAATAATACGGACAAGTAATTTGGTTACTAACCTGACCGGCATTCAGTTTAAGGAAAGTGAAGTACGCTTTGCAAGAAAGTTTATAAAGGTTGAATATCCGGTCTACAACCTTTCTCCATACTTCAATTAATCCTTCGACAACACTCTCATCCTGGTCAGCAAGCCATGGGCAGTTCGTCATCAGCTGCCGCCAAATAACTTCCACCATGTCATCTTCTTCATCATCATTTATCTGCAGGGCCAAGTCTTCATCCTGAATAACATTTAAAGAAACAAGGAAAGGAAAGTTTAGTTCATGTCAACAGAAAGAAAACAAATTAAATATCTTACAAAGTCTCTGGAAAATACAAATGGAATCAAAATACTTTTTTCTGTGAGTTTGTGTTTAGCTGTCAAATATAAAGTTTAGGTCATTATTCTTCAATGCAGCAATTTAATCAATCCTTCCCAAACGTTTACCTGAATTCCTGTTGGTCGACACATCGCTTGCCCCAGAATTCCGTAAATAGCTTCTTTGTCTTCTTCAGATATGTTTTCTGGAAGTAGATTTTGAACTTCTGTCTTTTCTCTGGCCAGAAGTGGAACACCTTCACCCTGACTGTATTAAAGTGGACCCAAAAATAGATATTCATTCTTCACAAGAACCACATCATCTTTTCTTTAGTATAAATAGACTAATATTCTGACAATCTCCAATCAATAACATATTAAATATTTTTGTGCATGCAGACTTCCTTCCACATAGGAGGCCATTCAGCCTACCATGCTTTTGCTGGCCCTGAGATATCCAATTAGTCATTCCCTCCTCCTTTCTCCATAGCCCTGCACATCTTTCCCTTTCAAGTATTTATCCAATTCTCTTTTAAAAATTATTGTATCCGCTTCTTCCACCCTCTCAGCACATCCCCCAAGTTACAACCCGTTTTAAAAAACTAAGTATTTTTTCCCCCATCAACTTAAACCTGTCTCGTCTGGTTACTGACTTGTTTGTCAATGGAAACTGTTCCTTTATAACTGATGATTTTGTGCCAGCTTTGTGACAGAGAGGCAGGAGTGTACCAACAGAGTTAAGGTTCCAGGTACAAGTCCACCTTCAGCGCTTGGACACCAAAATCAATGTTGACATTTTAGTACAGTACTGAGGGAATACTGCACTGTTAGAGGTGCTATTTCTCAGATGAGGTTTTAAACTGAAGCCCCAAGGTCCTGCTCGGATGGATGTAAACAATCCTATGACACTATTTTATAAATGAGCTGGGGAGTTATCCCCAGTGTCCTGCCCAATACTTATTCCTCAATCAGTGTCAGAAATAACAGATTATCTCATCATTGTTGCAGGATTTTGTTCAGCACATAATGGTCGCCATGTTTCCCACATTATCACAATGATTACATTTCAAAAATATTTCATCAGTTGGAAAGAACATCGAGACATCTGGCAATTGAGAAAAGCACTATATCAATGGAAGTTTTTCATTCTGTTATATTTCCCCTTAACCTTCTCTACTCAACCAGTTTCTTTAACTTCAGCCGAATGTCCCTGATACCATTCTAATAAACTTCAATCCATGACCCCCTTCCTAAACTGCGGTGCCCAGAATGGGACACCATAGATTTAGAATCAAGACATTTTATGCTGTAATTACACCAGCCTGCTACTTTGAAACCTCCAGCTCCTTGGCCTGTACTGTAACCAACTCTACCTTCCTGCTTCCCAATCTTCCAGCAAGCTTCCCAATTAAAGCATAAATTACATCAAGTGTTAGAGATGCAAGGATTAAAATATATTAATTTAAAACAGGGATTGAGTTATATCACAACACTCTGGCAAATTATTCCTGCTGCCTAACCAAACTGCACAAGAATACATTTGATAAGATCCCAAGTGCAGAGCTATGGTGACTGAATAGTTGAACAAAATGATCCACACACTTACCTAGCATTATCGACCACCTTCCTGCCCCATCTGTAAGCCCAACTGGCCAACGCTGCCCAAGACTTCGCTATTTCAGGTGCTTGAACCGCTGATAGATGGTACAGCTGCCCTAAAATGAAGTCAGGTTCTCCAACCCCAATATTCACTGAGAAAAGAACAATTTGAACGTAATCTTAATAGCTCGCTAAAAGTGTCCACATCATGTGCTCGTTGCTGAGAAATTGTCAGTACACTTACCTGTTGATTCAACCACCATTTTGGGGCAAGCCACTTCCTCCATTAAACTAGGAGGGGTCAGTTCAGCCAAAGTGTGGATGTTTTTTGCCAACGTTGGCAGGCCGGTAATAGATTTTTGCTGTTGAGCTCTGAAAACTTGCTTTAGCTGGATAGACATTTCTTTCCATTCTGCCTGAATCCATTTAGTCAAGGTGAGTATCGACTTGGCAACGGCAGATTCTGCTTTGGAGAATTTGCAATATGATATGGCGCAGGAACTCAGCATCTCCATGGCTTGTGTAGAATGACCTAATAACATGGATCAAATGTTTCTCAGCATAGCTCTATTAGATTAATAAAAGGTTACAAAGTACTCTTTCAAAACAGCTTACTAGATAGAAGTTCAAAAGAACAGAGTTAATTATTGAAGTGCTATAAATGTTATCATAAGGAAATATGGTATTGGTTGTGGCCGAACATTACTGCTGCTGTCTTTCCACCCCCATCAGACACAAAACAACAGGTATCCCCCTGCAGAAAGTACAAATGCCTGTGGCATCACTCTGATTCAGCAATGGTAGTAAAGACAGAAGCTTATTCTCATAACTGTTGTTAAACAGTTCAGCAGCCACTGAGAAGCAGCCCTTGCGCGGTTCTGTAAGAAAAGTACAAGTATACCTCATACCCTCATGGGGAAAAGGAAAAAGCAATTATCCTGAGCAGAATGGAAAGGGTCTGAAAGCAGATAACTCCGCAAGCAGGAGCAAAGATGAAGGGAAGACAGAAAATACAAAGTTTTACTAAAAACATTAAATAGAAATATCTCCTTTGGTTACCTGCCGTGTACAACAGCTTCGATTTCTCAATATCGAGTTCAGGTCCCCACTTTTCATTAACAGTGCCATGCAATGACATTTGTTTGAACAAATGGACTAAATCTTGCGTTGTGCTAGCATCGTTCAGTGAAGTCTTACTACACTGCTCGAGGAGTTTGGTGGCCAAAAGTACATTCCCCTGTTTCCGAGCAAATTTAACTGCTGTGAGCCCAAGTTCCATCAGATGTCCATTAACTGAAGTGCTGGAACCTGGATTTTAAAAAAATTCAATGGTTCAGTTGAGTAATTTTGAACATTTGAATGGCATGCTAACCGATCAAAAATAATGAAATTAATCTTTCAACTTCTTATTATTCCAAGAAACATATCAGGTGTATTATTGGAAACACTATGCACTGTATGGCAGAAACTTCTTTGACTGGCATCTTGTCCAATTAGCCTTAGAGTCAGAGGTTTACAGCATGGAAACAGGCCCTTCGGCCCAACTTGCCCATGCTGCCCCCCCCTTTTTTTAAAGCCACTTAGTCCCAATTTCCCACGTTTGTCCCATCTCCCTCTATACCCACAAAAAGACAAAATTCACCCACTTAGACTACTACTTCTGGTAGCTTGTTCCAGACACTCACCACCCTCTGAAAAACTTGTCCCTCTGGACCCTTTTGCATCTCACCTTAAACCTATGCCCTCTAGTTTTAGACTCCCCTACCTTTGGGAAAAAATATTGACTATCCAGCTAATCTATGCCCCTCATTATTTTGTAGACCTCTAAGATCACCCCTCAGCCTCGTACGCTCCAGAGAAAAAAGTCCCAGTCAGTCCCACTCAAACCATCAAGTCCCGGTAGCACCCTAGTAAATCTTTTCTGCACTCTTTCTAGTTTAATAATACCCGTTCTATAATAGGGTGACCAGAATTGCGCACAGTATTCCAAGTGTGGCCTTACCAATGTCTAGTACAACTTCAACAAGACTTCCCAAATCCTGTATTCAATGTTCTGACCAATGAAACCAAACATGCTGAATGCCTTCTTCACCACTCTGTCCACCTGTGACTCCACTTTCAAGGAGCTATGAACCTGCAGTCCTAGATCTCTGTTCTATAACTCTCCCCAGTGCCCTACCATTGAGCCAATGCAGGGCGTAGTTAATCTACCAAAATGCATCACCTCGCATTTATCTAACTTAAATTCCATCTGCCATTCATCAGCTCACTGGCCCAATTGATCAAGGTCCCATTGCAATCCGAGTTACCTTCTTCACTGTCTACCATGCCAACCTTGGTGTCATCTGCAAACTTACTAACCATGCCTCCTAAATTCTCATCCAAATCATTAATATAAATGACAAACAACAGTGTTGCCTGAGGCACACCGCTGGCCACAGGCCTCCAGTTTGAAAAACAACCCTCTACAACCACCCACTGTATTCTGTCATCAAGCCAATTTTGTACCCATTTGTCTACCTCACTCTTGATCCTGTGAGATTTAACCTTATGCAACAACCTACCACGTGGTACCTTGTCAAAGGCCTTGCTAAAGTTCATGTGGACATCATCAACTACACTGCCCTCATGACTACCCCTTCAAAAAATTCAATCAAATTTGTGAGATATGATTTTCCACTCTCAAAGCCATGCTGACTGTCCCTAATCAGTCCTTGCCTCTCTAAATGCCTGTAGATCCTCTCTCTCAGTAACCTAACAACTTACCCACTACAGATGTGAGGCTCACTGGCCTGTAGTTCCCAGGCTTTTCCCTGCAGCCCTTTTTAAACAAAGGCACAACATTTGCCACCCTCCAATCTTCAGGCACCTCACCTGTGGCTGTCGATGATTCAAATATCTCAGCTAGGGGACCTGCAATTTCCTCCCTAGCCTCCCACAACATCCTGGGATACACTTCATCAGGTCCCGCAGATTTATCTACTTTGACGTGCTTTAAGACTTCCAGCACCACCTCCTCTGTAATATGTACACTGCACTAACATCCATGCCTTTCTCTTACAGTAAATACGGAGGAGAAATATTCATTTAGGATCTCACCCATCTTGTGGATCCGCACATAGATGACTTTGTTGATCCTTAAGAGGCCCTACTCTCTCCCTAGTTACTCTTTTGCCCTTTATGTATTTGTAGAAGCTCTTTGGATTCTCCTTTGTCATATCTGCCAAAACAATCTCGTGTCCTCTTTTTGCCCTCCTGATTTCTCTTTTAACTCTACTCCTACACTCCCTATACTCTTCAAACGATCCGCTTGATCCCAGCTGCCTATGCATGTCATGTGCCTCTTCTTCTTCTTGACCAGGGCCTAAATATCCAGAGTCATCCAGGGTTCCCTACTTCTACCAGCCTTGCTCTTCACTCTGGAATGTGCTTACCCTGAATCCTGGTTAACACACTTTTGAAAGCCTCCCACTTACCAGACGTTCCTTTGCCTGCCAACGGACTCCCCCAATTAACTTTTGAAAGTTCCTGTCTGATACCATCAAAACTGTCCTTGCCCCAATTTAGAAATTTAACTTTTGGACCAGACCTATCATTCTCCATAGCTATCTTAGAACTAGTGGAATTATGGTCACTGGTCCCAAAGTGATCCCTCACTAACACTTCTGTCACCTGCCCTTCCTTATTTCCCAAGAGGTCAAGTTTTGCCCCCTCTCTAGTCGGGCCATCCACATACTGAATGAATACACAACAAATTTCTCTCCTCTAAGCCTCTAACACTGTGGCTGTCCCAGTCAATGTTGGGAAAGTTAAAATTCTCTACTATTACCATCCTATTTTTCTTGGAGCTATCTGTAATCTCCTTACACATTTGCTCCTCACTTTCCCACTGACTATTTGGGAGCCTATAGTACAACCCTATCAAAGTATAAAGTCTTGGGTAAAACATCACCTCAGTTATTTTATTTGGTTTGCACTTGGATTTAGTTTGTAAGAGCGAAAGGTAGGGACTCAATTATCTGACAAATATTTAGCCAGCAGGCAAGGAAGTGAGAGAGACAGACGAAGATCTCCTTCATTACAGCAGATAATGGTCACCCCACTGTGCAGTTCTGAGGTCATTATCAACTAATGAAGACATCTGGTGAGTAAGATGTTCTTATGATGCTACTTTTGTTCTGTTCACATTAATGAAATACATCTTCTTACCTTTCAATTTTTCAGCTAAACGAGCTTGGTATACCGTGTATCTTAAAGCCTGAAGCCATGGGCGGACATCATGCTGTTTACAGGATTGCAGAGCTTCACTATACAGTGGCAGCAGGCAATCCTAGACAAAATAAAATTAGCGACCATAAATGTCATCTTCCAAGTCTGTACCAAATGCACAGCCATTCCCAATTACGGATACATTCACATTTTGAACCAACACTATAATGTAGAGGGGGTTAGGATCCAACTCGAGACCAGAGCAAAGTGGAGTGAAACTCCAGAAGAAAGCAGCCAAGCAAGACACCATCACTTTTCCCACGATAAATCCCCACCTTAATGTGTGCTCCACAACTCATAGGATCTTGGATCAGAACTAGATAGCTATTAGCTAGATTGTCAATATCTTTTCCCAAAGGCAAGGGAGTCTAGAGGGCATAGGTTTAAGGCGAGAGGGGAGAGATGCAAAAGGGTCCAGAGGGGCAATTCTTTCACACAGAGGGTGGTGAGTGTCTGGAACAAGCTGTCAGAGGTAGTAGTAGAGGTGGGTACAATTTTGTCTTTTAAAAAGCATTTAGACAGTTACATGGATAAGATGGGTATAGAGGGATATGGGCCAAACGCGGACAATTGGGATTAGCTTAGTGTTAAAAAAAGAGGCAGCATGGACAAGTTGGGCCAAAAGGCCTGTTTCCATGCTGTAAACCTCTATGACTCTATAACTGAGAATCTGACTGAAATGGATGAAAGTCCAATAGATTTGGTGAGTGACAGATAAATTAATGACATTGCGTCTGGGAGTTATGCAATGAAATATTTGACAGAGCAGAGATCTCTCAGCTTCCCTTTTATTGGGCTTATTTAAATTCACTCATGGGATGTGGGCATTTATTGCCCATACCTGATTGCCCTTGAATGGAGTGACATACTAGGCCATTTCAAAGGACATTTAAGAGTCAACCACATTGCTGTGGGTCTGGAGTCACATAGGCCAGATCAGGAAGAACATTAGTGAACCAGATTTTTGGGGGGGGGGGGGGGGAAAGAATCCCATGGCGAAGGTTAGGGGGGGGGGGGAGGAGGGGAATCCCACGGCGAAGGTTCAACCGGAAGATCCCAGTGGTGAGAACGGCCAGAAATTTCCAGCCAAAGTCTTTCAACAAGTCCTAGTCACTGAAACTTTAAGAAGCTTACCTCTGTGGACAGCTTGTTGGTCACAGTATTCTCGAGTGCAGTCGAACAGTACAGCTGCAGAGTGCTGAGCATCGGCAGAGAACCTGCCATCGATAAGGTGGACAGTCTCAATGGGCCGACTGCAATCCGTGCCATCTGCTTCAGATACCGGACTGTGTTTCTAAACCACAAAAACTCACATCAACAATTCAGATATACTCAACTTTACTTTGGCAAAACAATTTCCAACAGTCCTTGGGTTTAACTGGTACAAAATAAAGTTATATCTCCAAGTTCTTAATTTATCCTGGCTGTCTGGGCCGAGGTGAATTAACCTGTTGCTGAAGCAGCTCCCAATGTCGGGGGGTGGGGAGTGGGGTGGGGGGGACACTGGAAGCGTACAGAAAGACAAATGAGAATTTTTAAAAAGCAGTTAAAGTAATTACACAAAGTTAAATGCACGCTGATAGTTTAAATCATGGAATACTTGAGGGAAATCTAACAAAATGGCATTATCTACCCTCGCTTCAGAATTCCCAAGGTGAAACATCAAAAACATTTCATTCAGCTACTAACAGCTGACTGAAAGATGGGGAAGATCAGACGTACGCTCAGACTGAAAGAATATGAGTGTAACAAAAGTTTCAGTTAAATGCAGCCAAGTAACTCCTCTCCAGAAATAAAAAAATCTAATAGCTGCAATTATTCTCGAGATGTTCAACTGCAGATATACAAAGAAAACCAACATGGGAGCATTTAATTTTAAAATTGGACAGCCAAAACTAATGAGCATTGGAATAAAAGAATCAAACACTCCCTTTTAACAGCCTTGCTGCTGACAGGGTTGACACAGACACTGTTTCCCCTGACGGGACAATCTAGAACACAGGGCACAACCGCAAGCAGGGGGCACAATTGGAGGTGATGAGAAATTTCTTCACTCAAAAGGTCAATAATTCTTTGGGATTCTCTAATCCAGAGGGATATGGATGCCCCACATTCAATATATTTAAGGCTGAGATTTCTAGATTGTTGTTTTCTCCAGGAATCAAGGGATATGGAGAGTGGATGGGAAGGTGGAGTTGAAGTCAAAGATCAGCCAAGATCATGTTGAACGACAGAGCAGAGCTCCTTCAGCAGCACCTCTCAAACCCTGGACCTCTACCACCTAGAAGGACGACAAGGGCAGCAGGTGCCAGGGAACACTACCACCTGCAAGTTCCCATTCTGACTTGGAACTATAGTGCCATCCCTTCAGTGCCGCTGGATTAAGATCCTGAATTACATTTCAAACAGCACTGAGTCGACCTGATAGAAGTCTACAAGATTATGAGAGGCATGGACAGAGTGGATAGTGAGATGCTTTTTCCCAGGGTGGAAGAGTCAATTACTAGGGGGCATAGGTTTAAGGTGCGAGGGGCAAGGTTTAAAGGAGATGTACGAGGCAAGTTTTTTTTTTAACACAGAGGATGGCGGGTGCCTGGAACTCGCTGCCGGTGGAGGTAATGGAAGCGGATACAGTAGTGACTTTTAAGGGACATCTGGATAAATACATGAATAGGATGGGAATAGAGGGATATGGTCCCCGGAAGGATTGGGGGTTTATTTCAGTCGGGCAGCATGGTCGGTGCAGGCTTGGAGGGCCAAAGGGCCTGTTCCTGTGCTGTAATTTTCTTTGTTCTTTTCCTACAACACTTTTTTAAAAATTCATTCCTGGGATTTGGGTGTTGCTGGCTGGCCAGCATTTATTGTAAGAGTTTTAACAACACCAGGTTAAAGTCCAACAGTTCTGGACTTTAACCTGGTTTTGTTAAAACTCTTACTGTGTTTACCCCAGTCCAACGCCGGCATCTCCACATCAGCATTTATTGCCCATCACTAGATGCCCTTGGACTGAGTAGCTTGCATGGCCATTTCAGGGGGCAGTTGAGAGTCAACCACATTATTGTGGCTCTGGATTCACAGGCAGGCCAGACCGGGTAGGGACAGCACATCTCCTTCCCTAAAGGACATTAATGAACCAGATGGGTTTTCCCAACAATGATCTCGTGGCCATGACCTGCAGCTATTCCAGGCGGTGGCTCACCATCAACTTTTCCAGGGATGGTCAATAAGTTCTGGCCTAGCCAGCAATGCCCACATCCCACACATTAATATATATATTTAAAAAGGTGCAATCGTCTTCTCCTGCTCCTCATGTCCTTTAAAAATGTCATGAAAATATTAACTGATTCACAATCCAACCTGATAGAATTAAAGGGCACAGAACAGCATCCGGCACACTCACTCAGTGCTGCTCTGCAGCTTCTTTTCCTGATCGGTTTGTTCAATAGTAGAAGAAAAGCAAATCGCACTCCTCATTAGTTGAACCTCAATGGCTTTTTGGAGCTCTCTTGGGTCAGGGCTCATCATACTTGGAAGCAGCTTCTTCATGTCTACAAACAAAAAATTTGAAATATTTATTAAATATTTAACTCAAGAAATGTCTGGTTTGGAACGGCAGATAATCTAAATGCATCCATGAACCAACTCTTAACTTGGGGAATTATGAAAAAAAATAGAATTTCTGAAAGCAACTTCTAGTAGTCCTAGTGCGACAAAGTATAATTATCGAGTATCCAGTTGAGTCCACTGCACAGTTAAAGGAGGAAGTGATGCTTCAGTTGGAGGGAACCTGCTCAGACCTGTTGTGGAATACTATATTCAGTTTTGGACAGCAGGCCATGGAAGGGTTAAGGCACAGACTCCCCAAAATGATACCAAGGCTAAAAGGGTTAAATTACGAGGATATGTTACTTGGGTTCGTATTCCCTGAGTTCAGAAGTCGGAGTGGGGATCTAATACTTTAAAGTTTATTTATTAGTGTCACAAGTAGGCTTACATTTACACTGCAATGAAGTTACTGTTAAAATCCCCTAGTTGCCACACTCTGGCGCCTGTTCGGGTACACTGAGGGAGAATTTAGCCTGGCCAATGCACCTAACCAGCACGTCTTTCAGACTGTGGGAGGAAGCTGGAGCACCCGGAGGAAACCCGCGCAGACACGAGGAGAACGTGCAAACTCTGCACAGACAGTGACCCAGGCCGGGAATTGAACCTGGGTCCCTGGTGCTGTGAGGCATCAGTGCTAACCACTGTGCCACACCATACAGATGTTTAAAAACAAAGCAAACTGACAGGCTTTGGGTGTTGAGTATTTAGAATTTTCAAAATTAAATAGATATTTTTGTTAGGAGATTGCAAAGGATATGGGAAAATGGAAGTGACATGTTAATCATGCTCTAACTGATTGAGCAAACCAGCTTAAGGAGCTGAATTAGTTATTCTTGTTTGTATAAGTACCTCTGGTATTTAATCAGTAAAAAATCTATGGGGAAAAGGCAGCTTGTATCAAGGCTCACAGGGTTTACACTCTTACGTACCTAATTTCTCTTTAGCAGCTCCATTGATGAAGTTAATGTCCTCCCCAGGTAATAGTTCCAGTTGTTCCTGACACGCAGGGAAATCACCACACTCAAAACTCCCAAGGGCTCTGTGACAAAATTACCATCAAATGTTAACTAAGCTTGCAACTTACAGGACTTGCAGATCAACCTTCTGTTAAATCTACTAACAATCAATTGAAGAGAAAAATCCTAAACCATACACTTAAAAAGTTTCTGTAAATCCTGACATTGTAACACGATAATTACACGAGCAGATTTTGGCTGAAGTGGTTAGTGTTTAAGGGGAGAGGGGGAGAAAAGCAGAAAATGATAAGACTAGTTAGCTTGAAAATCAGTTTTCAGGGAAGTGTGACTGAATACCTTGAAAATTTTCAGCTGATCAAAGCGTGCCAGTGTATATTTGTAAAGGGCAGGCCACATCGAACAAACACAACTGATTCTTTTTGAAGAGGTAACAATAGTGGCCAGGTAACACCCACACATTAGTTATATAGACTTTCAGAAGGCATTTAATAAAATCAATCCAAAGAAATCCTTAGGAACTTGGAAGATTTGATTTTAATTTGATTTATTATGGTCTCATGCATTGGTATACAGTGAAAAGTATTGTTTCTTGCACGCTATACAAAGCATATCATTCATAGAGAAGGAAAGGAGAGGGTGCAGAGTTATGTTCAGTCATAGCTAGGGTGTAGAGAAAGATCAACTTAATGTGAGGTAGATCCATTCAAATGTCTGAAGGCAGCAGGGAAGAAGCTGTTCTTGACTTGGTTGGTACGTGACCTCAGACTTTTGTATCTTTTTCCCGATGGAAGAAGGTAGAAGAGAGAATGTCCGGGGTGCGTGGGATCCTTGATTATGCCAGCTGCTTTTCCTATGCAGCGGAAACTGTAGACAGAGTCAATGGGTGGGAGGCTGGTTTGAGTGATGGCCTGGGCTTCATTCACGACCCTTTGTAGTTTCTTGCGGTCTTGGGCAGAGCAGGAGCCATACCAAGCTGTGATACAACCAGAAAGAATGCTTTCTATGGTGCACCTGTAAAAGTTGGTTAAAGTCGTAGTGGACTCAAATTTCCTTGGTCTTCTGTGAAAGTAGAGGATGGAATTGGCAACAAATCATTGATCCTGATCGGAAGTTGAACGAGCGGCAGGAACAAAGAATAGAATAACAGGTAGGTACACACACTGACAGATTCAAACTGGTGATATCCCCCAAGAATCTGTGTTGGGCCTCAACTTTACACCACAATTATCAATGATTTCAGGATTTTCAGAAGTATTTTGCTTTTGTATTAGTATGGAAGTTATGTTACATTTATGTAAAGGACACACTTGCAACTACGGAGAGAAGCTCTGGCCATCACACCGTAGGAAGGATATCCTGGCCTTAGAGGAAGTGCAGCATCAATTCACAAGAATTATACCAGGACTCCAAGGGTTAAATTAAGAGGAAAGATTGCTCAAGGCAGGGCTGCATTCTCTGGAATTTGGACAGTAAAGGGGTGATTTGACTGAAGTTTAAGATATTGAGAACAGGTAGAGTAGATTGGGAGAAACTGTTTTCATCACTTGGGGAATCTACAACTATGGTCAAAAACAAACATAGCCAGATCCTTCAGGAGTGAAACCAGGAAACACTGACACAAATAGTAAAGTTTTCTACTCTTCTACAAACAGCAAATAATCATAGACACATTTATTTCAAATTGGAGAGAGACAGGAATGTGTTACCAAAGGTAGAAAAGGAACTTTAAAAAAGTATTACATAAATGGAGAACGATGGTGTTCTCATGCACGAGTCACAAAACATTGGTAAGCAGGTACAGTGGGTGACCAAGGCAGCTAATGGACGCAGAAAGGATGTTTGTTCCTGTGGGGAGAGCACCATTTAAACGTTAGGGGGTTGCCCTTATAGGAGAGAGGTGAGATTTTTTTCTGAGGGCTGTGCAACTTTACCTGAGGTGGTGGTGCGGGTGGGGGATGCAGGTGGAATGTGGAACTCAACGCAGTCAGATTAGACACAGTCCTATTACATGGCGGAGCAAGCCTGAGGGGCCAAATGGCCTACTTCTGCTCCTATTTTGCATGTTCATATGAATTAGGACAAAGGTGGATTATATGCAGTTAGGTCAGAGATCAGCCATCATTTCACTCAATGGTGGAACAGGGGATTAATAGTTTAAACTAGTTCCGCAAAGCATCTCCCTTGACAGCTCTTCCCAAAGGTGGTGTTTGATGGGGTGTAGTTTAACAGGCAGCAGCTGACGCTCTGCTATCTCACCCAGTAAGATACTCTTCAGATTTCTCATAACTTCTATTTTCAAGTGAGGCCTCAATACAAGCAAATCAGATCTCATCTTCAGACAATTTAAAGTTTGAGTGTCACAAGTAAGGCTTACATTAACACTGCATTGAAATTACCGTGAAAATCCCTGAGTTGCCACACTTTGGCGCCTGTTCGGGTACACCGAGGGAGAATTTAACATGGCCAATGCACCTAACTAGCACATCTTTTGGAGTGTGGGAGGAAACCAGAGAACCCGGAGGAAACCCACGCAGACACGAGGAGAACATGCAGACTCCGCACAGATAGTGATCCAAGCCAGGAATTGAACCCGGGACCCTGGCACTGTGAGGCAGCAGTGCTAACCACTGTGCCACCCAGGATTATTGAATACAAGAAAAACAGACCCCTATATGTGCTTCAATAGTGAAGCAGTCCCTCTCTCTAGTGTACACACATTAATTATCACACTATAATTATGAATTTTTTTCCCATGGTAAGGAGATAAGAAAAAATAACTTGGAGCCACTGAAAAGCAGGAATGTGGAAATAAATATTTTCTGATCCAGAAATTCCTTCAATTAGTCATTTGGCAATACAGAACTTGAGCATTGCAGAAAAAAAACTTGAAACTTTTCATCTTGCACTCATCAGGCTATTCACAAGGATACCAACATCAGGGGAAACACTATACTGTATGAGAAGACAGTGCTAATTAGTTGGCAGGTGGACTGTGATTGGTTTTGCCATGGAGAATGTACCAGTTGATGGTGACTGAAAGATAACTGCCAAGCATTGCTTGAATCTTAACCCAAACAGCTGAATTGATTAAGGTATTGCCCTGTGGAATGGACCAGTGAAGGGCTACCACTAATTTTGTTTAGCTGAAACAGGTGCAGTGCGTGTACATGTTCTGTCTGCAACAAACAGGGCCTGTGTATTAATATATAGGCCTTCCAGTACACACAAATATGCCACCCTGAGCCCAAATGGCAATCTGAAATTGGTTGCCAGCATAATCTTTAGCAAGCTGAGGATAATTTAGCAAATGTTGCCCAACTGTGAAATCACATATAATGTTGGCGTGGTGAGAGTGACAGCCCTTGACATCAAGGCAGCATTTAACTCAGTGTGGCATCAAGGAGCCCTAGCAAACCAGGAGTCAATGCAAATCCCCACTGGAGTAATATCTAGTACGAAAGGAGATGGTTGTTGGAGGTCAATCATCTCAGTGCCTTAGGATAGTGTTCCAGGCCCAACCATCTTCAACTGCTTCATTAATGACTTTCTTTCCATCATAAGTTCATAAGTGGGATGTTCGCTGAAGATTGCACAATGTTGAGCACCATTCACGGTTGCTCAGATACTGAAGCAGTCCATGTCCAAATGCAGAAAGACCTGGACAATATCCAGGCTTAGACCGACAAGTGGCAAGTAACATTTGTGCCACACAAGTGCCAGGCAATGAACATCTCCAACATATCAAAAGTAGTTCTCAACATTTTCTTTAAGAGTAGTAATGCTTTGGGTAGTCGCATGAGTGTTTCAGTAAGATGCCAAAAAGCTATTCGCAAGACGTGATAATGAACCTTGTTCTTTTGAAGCTTTTAAAAAATGTTTCAAGGATTGTACAAATCTTTCAGCTAACTCATTGGTTGATGAATAAGGTGCAGATTTATATGCTGAATACCATTTACGTTGCGATAATCCTCAAACCCTTGTGAAGTAAACTGTGAACCATTATCACTAACAATCTGTTCCGGTTTACCAAATCTCGTTTCATTGAATTTTTCAACAGCTTGTTCAGTTGCAGAATATCTCATGATAACTGATGTACTCTGTGTCCAGAAGTTATGACTAAGGACATGTAACCCTCAAACCAGCAAAATCTACATGCAATCATTGCTATAGCATTTTGGGCTGCTTCCAAGGATGTAAAAGGAGGTAACGATGCTGCATTATTTATTTGTGTGCAGGATTGACAATATCCCACCATTTCTTCAATCTCAGTTTCCAGACCCAGCCACCAAAAATAGCCACGTGCTAATTCCTTCATCTTGACTACACCAGGATGTCCTTCACGTATTAATTCCAAGAACTCTTCCAAGCAGACGAGGAGGAATGATCGCTCAGATTCCACACAATAAATGGTCAGCTCAAGCTTTCTTGACAAATATGGTTTCAAATCGGGATGCGGACGATGCGTGCCAGCTATCATTCTTTTCAATATCATCTCTCCAATCATACCTGGCAAGGAAGACAACTGCAGTTGAGGCTTATCATCTGAGCCACAATAGCATTTGTTTGCAGGGGTCCATGTCGCACTGCAGCAACTGACAAAGACATACCTCCCAAACCTACTATCTCTCCCACTTAAAGACAAGAGCAGCAGCTTCATGGGAACCCCACTACCTCCAAGTCACCCTCTATCCTGACTTGGAAGGATATCACCGTTCCTTCCTTACCATTGGGTCAACCGGAACTGGGGAGGGCTACACAGGGTTATAACATTGCACCGTCAGTGTTGGCACTTGGACTGCAACGGTACAATTTAGCAGTTCACCAACTTCTCAGACAATCAAGGATGGATAAATTTTGGCCTTACCAGTGACATCCACATCCTGCAACTGAATCAAAAAATAGTCGAAAACATTCCAGGACCAGAGGAACGAACAGGAAAGTGGGATTAATTTGATAACTTTATTAAAAAGCAGACCCAAGCACAATGGGCCAATGGCTGTTTGCACTGTTTCATTCTGTATTATTTGGCTGCCTCAATGACCTTTTAAGATCAGAAATGGGCTGTTTCGCTGATTAGTGCTCAGCTTCATTCACAATTCCACAGATAAAAAAGGCCTCAAAGCAAAAACTGCAATGTGACAATAACCAGATATTCTATTCCTTGTAATGCTGATTGTTAGATATTGCCCAGGATACAAAGTATAATTCCCCTGCGCTTCTTTGAATAGTCCATCGAACTTTCATGTCCACGGAACTTTCATGTTCACCTGAGAGGTAAACAGGGCCAAAGATTAATATCTCATCTGAAAGACAACACCTCCCGAAGTGTAGCATTCCATCAGTGCTGCACTGGAGTGTCAGTCTGGATTTGTGTTCAAGTCCTGGAACAGAGGGAGGGGAAGGTGTGGTCATCACCATTGACCAGAGACCAAATTATAACAGCCACATAAATGCCATGGCTACTACAGAAGGCCAGAGGCAGAAACCCAGAGTTATGTAGCTCACTTCCACACTTGCCTAGATGGGCAAGTTCGCAAACCTCAAGATGCACAATATGATCCATAAAAGCCAGCAATTAGCCCCTTCCAGGTGTACTAGCTGCAGGATGCACTGCAGCAACTTGCCAGTTTCTTTGGAATCACCCCATCAAGTCCACGACTTTCAACACCTCAAAAGGTCAAGGACAGCAGGTGCATGGAAACAAGTTCCTTTCCGAAACACCTGCCTGATTTAAGTTACTGGAAGTTGCCAGTAACAACATCTTTATCACATAGGCCTTAGCGGTTAAAACTGGTGAGCCGCCACTACCTTCTCAAAAGAAACTCAGCATTGACAATAACTGCTTACCAGCAACACAGACATTGAGAATGTTTGAACTTTTAACAATATATATTCAATGATCAAAACACTCCCAAGGCAGGAGAGACAAAGGCAGTTTAAAGTGGATATATCTACCAGGTAGCAGATGTTAAGCTTTTTATAAATCAATCTTTTTTTCTGATTCTTTTTCCATTTAATAGCAGGGGTGTACTTCAGTGGAAAAAAAACATTCCTTTCCAAATGTCTTCAGTAAACATTACCAACAATACATTCTGTATTTTGTGCAAAATAGATATTACTGCTTCAAGTTTCTAACCTGATGTAGTTAAAATCAGCCTTCAGGTGGATGGATGATCCGTTTGTACTTTTCTTCAAAGCTAAGATAGCATTCTGCCATTCTTCCACAGCTGGCCAGTCAGATAATGAAATGTAACATTCACAAGCTTTATTCGCCAAATAATTCACAACTTCAGGAGAAGTATCACTTTGTTTAGTAAGGACAGTTTTCTTGCCTTCAGCTGTACAAAACAAAGTTCAATTAGTGATTTTAAAAAAGTTGACTGCAGCTTTGCGTAAAGACAGTGAAGTCAGGTGGTTCACCTGAAGCAACCTGCATGTACACTACCAGGAACATTGGGTACGAATCACCTTCCACGGAAGGGGCTTATTTGACTCACTACACATGTCCAAACAGTACGAGACAGTATTAAACAAAATTTAACTATGTTTTATTGCCACTTTCAGCTGAAGATGTACACGGCTCAAGACGAGATAACAATTGGACTGCTGCATGTGGTCCTGACCTATACGACGCAAGGGGACCAAAGTCACAAAGGCAACGTAAAGGGAAGCAACAACGCTGAACCTGAAGTTAAAAAAATGATTCATGAAAAAAAGAGATCAGAGAATCCCTACAGTGCACCAAGAGGCCATTCAGCCTATCAAGTCTGAACCAACTCTGACACAGCCAGTTACCCAGGCCCTCTCCCCCATCCTATCCCGCAACCCCACACATTCATCGTGGCTAATTCACCTATCCTACAAATCTTGGAACAATTTAGCATGCCCATTCCATGTAACCTACACATCTTTGGACTGCGGGAGGAAATCCACGCAGACATGGGGAGAATGTTTAAACTCCACACAGACAGTCACCTGAGGCTTCCACCTTGGGGGAAATGGTGGGGAGCAGAAAGCTCAGTGTGACTTTACAGATAGTGCCAATTTCTGACACCATAAAGTTAGAAAAAACATAGAAACATAGAAAAACTACAGCACAAAAACAGGTCATTTGGCCCCACAAGTTGTGCCGAACATATCCCTACCTTTTAGGCCTACCTATAACCCTCCATCCTATTAAGTCCCATGTACTCATCCAGGAGTCTCAAATGACCCTATTGAGTTTGCCTCCACCACCACTGACGGCAGCCGATACCACTCGCTACCTGGTTCCTGGTAGTGTCTTGATAATAAAAAAAGATACTACCAGAAAGTATACTTTTGCACATTTGATGACCTGCAAAAATGGATGTCAGGGGTGAGGTGCGGACATTTAACTCACTTAAGAAACAAACAGACAAGTTATGGAAAGGCAATAGGGTTTGCATTCAAATAATAAGTATAAATTGGCTGCAGAGCCTTCTGTGTGCCAACCCACCTTTGATCTGATGGACAATTATTTTTTAAACTGAAAATGACATAAATCACAACCTGCCCCAAGTGTCACCTTTATTTTCAAAAAGTCTTCCACCCAAGTTATTTTCCCAGAACTGCAGAAGGCTCACAAACTACATAACAATAGAAGTAACAGTCACAAACTATACTGTGGTGATTAAAAGGGAGAGAATTGGCAAACTGGGTGATAGTACACACTTTCACCCGACTAATGTGGGTGCTCCAATATTCGAGGTTATGGCTTTCTTCCACCTATCAAAAGTTCTGGTTCAGCAGAGGACTGAATGAGCCTCAATGAGAACCGCTTCCATCTGGCTACGGTAAAATAGATTGGGATATTAATTGTCCCATTGGGAAGATGCAGCATGGGTTAATGAAGGGCAGGTCATGTTTGATTAACTTGGTGGAATTCTTTGAGAACAGTGGACAATGGGGAACCTATGGATGTGGTATATCTGGATTTCATGATGTGGAGATGCCGGTGTTGGACTGGGGTAAGCACAGTAAGTCGTCTCAACACCAGATTAAAGTCCAACAGGTTTATTTGGTGGCATGAGCTTTCAGAGCGCTGCCCCTTCATCAGGTGACCCACTAAACCTTGATGTCTCTATGACTCACCTGATGAAGGAGCAGCGCACCGAAAGCTCGTGCTACCAAATAAGCCTGTTGGACTTTAACCTGGTGTTGAGACTTTTTACTGTATCTGGATTTCCAGAAAGCATTTGACAAGATGCCGCACCAAAGGCTGCTGCACAAGGTAAAGGTGCACAGTATTCTGGGTAACATATTAGCATGGATAGAGGATTGGTTAACTAACAGAAAGCAAAGAATGGGGGTAAATGGTTTTTTTCCTGGTCGGCGATCATAGTGACTAGTAGTGTGCCTCAGGGATCAGTGCTGGGACCGCAATTGTTTACAATTTACATAGATGATTTGGAGTTGGGAACCAAGTGTAGTGTGCCAAAATTCACATGACACTAAGATGAGTAGTCATGATGTGGAGATGCCGGCGTTGGACTGGGGTAAACACAGTAAGAAGTCTCACAACACCAGGTTAAAGTCCAACAGGTTTATTTGGTAGCAAAAGCCACTAGCTTTCGGAGCGCTGCTCCTTCGTCAGGTAAGTATACTTATTCTACTTACGTGACGAAGGAGCAGCACTCCGAAAGCTAGTGGCTTTTGCTACCAAATAAACCTGTTGGTCTTTAACCTGGTGTTGTGAGACTTCTTACTAAGATGAGTGGCAGAGCAAAGTGTGCAGAGGACACAAAGTCTGCAAAGGGATATAGATAATCTAAGTAAGTGGGCGAGGGTCTGGCAGATGGAGTACAATGTTGGTAAATCTGAAGTCATCCATTTTGGTAGGAATAACAGCAAAATAGACTATTATTTAAATGGTAAAAAATTGCAGCATGCTGCTGTGCAGAGGGACCTGGTTGTCCTTGTGCAAGAATCACAAGGAGTTGGTTTGCAGGTGCAGCAGGTAATTAAGGCGGCAAATGGGATTTTGTCCTTCATTGCTAGAGGGATGGAGTTTAAAAACAGCGAGGTTATGTTGCAGCTGTATAAGATGCTGGTGAGGCCACACCTGGAGTACTGTGTACAGTTTTGATCTCCTTACTTGAGAAAGGATATACTGGCACTGGAGGGGGTGCAGAGGAGATTCACTAGGTTGATTCCGGAGTTGAGGGGGTTGGCTTATGAGGAGAGACTGAGTAGACTGGGACTATACTTATTGGAATTCAGATGAATGAGGGGAGATCTTTTAGAAACCTACAAGATTATGAAGGGAATAGATAAGATAGAAGCAGGGAGGTTGTTTCCACTGGCGAATGAACTAGAACTAGAGGGCATTGCCTCAAAATATGGGAGGAAGCAGATTTAGGACTGAGTTGAGGAGGAACTTCTTCTGTGAATCTGTGGAATTCCCTGCCCAGTGAAGCGATTGCGGCTACTTCATTGAATGTTTTTATGGCAAGGATAGATAAATTTTTGAACAGTAAAGGAATTAAGGGTTATGGTGAGCGGGCGGGTAAGTGGAGCTGAGTTTATGTAAAGATCAGCCATGATCTTATTGAATGGTGGAGCAGGTTCGAGGGGCCAGATGGCCTACTCCTGCTCCTAGTTCTTATGCAGATTGGATTAAAAGGTCTGTTTAGAAATGAGTGCAGTGAGCGACAAATTGAAGTTATCTGGTCTTGCTAATAGGTTTTCTTTCTCATAAAGAAAGCTGAATCACTTTCTGTTCACATAGCAAAACATAGATTCCACCACTGAAGAAACTGTGCCCTCAATTCGCCAAGTTTATGGAAGAAATATCAAGATATTGCTGTCAGCCATTTTCATGACTTCAGGACATCCCAAAGCGCTTTATAAAAAATGAAGTATTTTTGAAATGTCGTCACTGTTGTAATGTGGGATTCCATGGCCAAATATTACAGCTCACCTCTGCTATTGTTTATTTCATGTTACACAATAATTCCCAACTAAGAGGCTGGGCAATCTGCCCAAAGCTTATGCTTAAGGTTGATTAAGGTTGCACTAATTCATCCATTAAATTATTCTTTTTTTTTATAAAAGAAAGGACCATACACGTCTTATTGTTCATACATTGTGAATACCAGAGTATACTCACCATTCCCTGTATGTTTAGGGCTGGCAAGGTTACTACCACTACCGGCATTAGACACTTTGAGGAGGGATTTGTCAAGGCCTTTGATATAGCAGTCTATGCCAGTCATGGCACACAGCTGTTCCTGGTATTCATTTCCTGCCTTTTCAAATCTGACGGTAGAATGCAGAGCCATGAAGAAAACTGCATTTTTAAATAAGTCCAAGTATAGCATAATGCAAAAAAACACAATTTCACCAATAGCATGACAGCAAATAGAAGAAAATGGAAAAAAAGGTTAAAGCCAGATTGTATTATAACCTGCCTTTACCATATCAAAGTAACCATAGAAATCATAGAAACCCTACAGTGCAGGAGGCGGCCATTCGGCCCATTGAGTCTGCACCGACCACAATCCCACACAGGCCCTACCCCCATATCCCTACATATTTACCCGCTAATCCCTCTAACCTATGCATCTCAGGACTCTAAGGGGCAATTTTTTTTTTAGCATGGCCAATCAACCTAACCCGCACATCTTTGGACTGTGGGAGGAAACCGGAGCACCCAGAGGAAACCCACGCAGACACGAGGAGAATGTGCAAACTCCACACAGACAGTGACCCAAGCCGGGAATCGAACCTAGGTCCCTGGAGCTGTGAAGCAGCAGTGCTAACCACTGTGCTACCGTGCCGCCCCTCTTTAGTTCTGTCAAAGGAGGCAATGAAACCAACAGTTTAGTTTTACCTCAGCGTCCTAATCAAAGGGTTATGCGCAAGTCAAAATAAAACCCTAAAGATACAAGTTCTCGATGTCTTGGAACATTGAGGAAAATCCCTTTCCAATATTCCGATTGCCAAACATAGCATTGCAACTGTTAAAAGTCTAAAAATTGTGCAAAACGTTTCAAATGCATGAGAAATATTAAGTAAAACATCAAAAATCTGGCCACGGCCACAAAGTCTTAAAACCACTCTAAAAAATTCAAAGACCATGACCATTGGCGAGTACAATAGGAAAAAATAAAATAATAAAGTTCTGTGTCCACCACAATCTCATTTGAGAGGTGAAACTGGGAGAATGGTCGACACAAAGTTAGAGATTAGACTCAGTGAGCCAATATGTTGTGCCATGATTCGACTGGTACAAAATGTAGCTCCAAATGCTACAACCTTGCTTGAAAACAATTAATTGTCTCTTCCATGTTCAGTTTATTTCAGTAACCCCGGGTGTATTCCATCAAAACCAAGTGACTTACTATCATTCAGTAATGATAATCTTTTTAGTTTGTCATTTACATCACTTTCCTGCCTATAACTTCCATTTTTTGTGTAACTCTCACATCATTACTTTAGCTATGTCCTCTAAACCTATTGATATCCATGCTTGGGGCAAGTGAGTGGGCAAAAACCTGGCAAATGGAATATAATATGGGAAAATGTGATATTATCAACTTTGGCAGGAAGAATATTTTTTTTAAATCTAAATGCTGAGAAATTGCAAAGCTGAGGTGCAGATGGATCTGGGATGTCCGAGCGCATAAATGACAAAAGACTGGTATACAGGTACAGCAAGTAATTAGGAAAGTTAATGGAATGGTATCATTTATTGTGAGGGGAATGATTACAAAAGTAGGGAGGCTGTGTTCCAGTTATACAGTAATAAGTCTCAACACCAAGTTAAAGTCCAACAGGTTTATTTGGAATCACAAGCTTTCGGAGCACTGCTCCTTCATCAGGTGAGTAGAAAGGTGGGTTCACAAACATGGCACATATAGGCAAAGACACAATTGCAAGATAATGGCTGGAATGCGAGTCTTTACAGGTAATCAAGTCTTTACAGGTACAGCTGTACAGGGTATTGGTGACACTACATCTGGAGTATTGTGTACAGTATTGGTCTCATTTTAAGATGTAAATGTGTTAGAAACAGTTCAAAGAAAGTTTACTGGACTAATACCAGCAATGACCAGGTTGGCTTATGAGGAAAGGCTAGACAGGCTAGGTATGTAGTTACTACAGTTTAGAAGAGTAAGAGGCAACATTTACCATCTAAAAGATATCGACAGGGTGGGTGTGGAAAGGATGTTTTCTCTGAGAATGTAGAACTAGGGGTCACTGTTTAAAAACAAGAGGTCACTCATTTAAGATAGATGAGCAGAATCTTTTTGAGGGTCGAGTGTCTCTGGAATTCTCTTCCTCAAAAGGCAGCGGAAGAGTCGTCTTTGAATATTTTTAAGGCAGAGCTAGGTACATTCTTGATTAACAAGGGGCTGAGAAATTATCAGGGGTTAGGTAGGGATGTGGGGTTGAGATTACAATTAGATCAGCCATGATCTCATTCATTGGTGGACCAAGCTTGAGGGGCTGAGCGGCCTTCTCCTGCTCCTAATTTGTGTGTTCCTTTTTTTCGAGCTATCTGCTAACACTTCATATATTTAGGGAATGTTTCAGGGTTCAATTTAATTTTGCCTGCTCATATTTTCTCATCACTAATCTGTGATTCATGTATTATCTATTTCATTTCCCTTCAGTCTTTCCGGGTAATTAACTAAAGATGCTCTTGACATTTGTCAGGCATCTCTTTTTCTGAGATCCAAGGAACATTACCTTTGCATCCTCTGCCTTTTCCCTTCAAAGCGCTATGCCTAATTTGTACGCCAATTCTATCGTCCCCATCTCCCATTCCTGCTTTATTGCTTCTTCCCTTGCTCCCATTACTGCTGCAATGGCCTTTCGCATGTGTCAGATACCTCCTAAAATCAATGAAATTATCTTTTTCCTAGTTGATCACTTTTACAGTAGATATTTTCTGGTTCCTCTCCATTAACACTACGAAATGAATTACATGATGGTTGTTGTTAGTGAGAATATACTGCAATATATTAATGTGAGGTCGTGCATTTTGGTCGGAAAAATGGGAAGGCGACTTGTTATCTAAATGGGGAGAGACTTCGGGATGCTCTGGCACAGAGGGATCTGGGTGCCTTGGTTCATGAGTCACAGAAAACTAGCATACAGGTACAGCAGATAATAAAGTGAATGGAATGTTGGCATTTATAGCTAAAGGAATAGAATATAAAGGTAAGAAAGTATTGCTGCAACTATACACGGCATTGGTGAGGCTGCACTGCAGAGCTTTGGTCTCCTTATTTGAGGAAAGATGTTGTGGCATCGGAGTTCAGGAGATTCACTAGATTGATTCCAGAGATGAGGGGTTTGTCATATGAAGAGAGATTGAACAGTTTAGGTTTATACTCTCTGGAATTTAGAAGAATGAGGGGAAATCAAATTGAGGTATACAAAATGATAAAAGATATGGATAAAGCAGATGTGGAGCGGATGCTTCCTCTTGTGGGACATTCTACGACGAGAGGTCATAGTCATAAGAACATAAGAAATAGGAGGAGTAGGCCATCTAGCCCCTCAAGCCTGCTCCGCCATTCAATAAGATCATGGCTGATCTGATAGTGGTTTAGTTCCACTTACCTGCCCACTCCCCATAACCCTTAATTCCCTTATTGGTCAGAAATCTATCTACCTGTGACTTAAACATATTTAACGAGGTAGCCTCCACTGCTTCAATGGGCAGAGAATTCCAGAGATTCACTACCCTCTGAGAGAAGAAGTTCCTCCTCAACTCTGTCCTAAACTGACTCCCCCTTATTTTGAGGCTGTGTCCTCTAGTTCTTGTTTCCTTTCTTAACGAAAAGAATCTCTCTGCCTCTACCCTGTCGAGCCCCTTCATTATTTTATATGTCTCTACAAGATCTGCCCTCAGCCTTCTAAACTCCAACGAGTACAGGCCCAATCTACTCAATCTCTCCTCATAAGCTAACCCCCTTCATCTCCGGTATCAACCTGGTGAACCTTCTCTGTACTCCCTCCAAGGCCAATATATCCTTCCACAAATAAGGGGACCAAAATTGCACACAGTACTCCAGTTGCGGCCTCACCAGTACCTTGTACAATTGCAGCAAGACCTCCCTGCTTTTATACTCCATCCCCTTCGCGATAAAGGCCAACATTCCATTTGCCTTCTTGATCACCTGCTGCACCTGCAAACTGAGTTTTTGCGATTCATGCACAAGGACCCCCAGGTCCCTCTGCACAGTAGCATGTTGTAATTTTTCACCATTTAAATAATAGTCCATTTTACTATTATTTTCTTCCAAAGTGGATAACCTCACACTTGTCAATGTTATACTCCATCTGCCAGATCCTCGCCCACTCACTTAGCCTATCCAAATCTCTCTGCAGACTTTCCGCATCCTCCGCATTCGCTTTCCCACTCATCTTTGTGTCATCCGCAAACTTTGTTACCCTAGTCTTAGGATAAGGGGCAGCAAATTTAAAACAAGAGTTGAGGAGAAACTACTTCTCCCAAAGGGTTGTGAATCTGTGGAATTCGCTACCCCAAAGTGCGGTGGATGCTGGGACAGAGAGTAAATTTGAGGAGGAGTTAGACATTTTTAATTGATAATTAAAGAAGGGTTATGGGGAGAAGACAGGAAAATGGGGATGAGGAGCATATCAGTCATGATCGAATGGCGGAGCAGGCACAATGGGTCGAATGGCCGATTCTGTTCCTGTATCTTATGAACTTAACTATACAATTTCCCAGAACCACCCTTGCTTCCTTCTCAAGTTCCTGGATGGACTGACACATTCATTGAGAAGGTTTTCCTGAGCTGAATGAGCTGAAAAAAGGGCTTAGGAGAGCTAGGTTGGGGGCATGAGAAGTCCTTGGCGGGTCGGATCAAGGAAAACCCCAAGGCTTTTTACTCTTATGTGAGAAATAAAAGAATGACCAGGGTGAGGTTAGGGCCAGTCAAGGACAGTAGTGGGAACTTGTGCATGGAGTCAGAAGAGATGGGAGAGGCGATGAATGAATACTTTTCTTCAGTGTTCACCAAGGAGAGGGGCCATGTTTTTGAGGATGTGTGTGTGATACAGGCTGATAGGCTGGAGGAGGCAGGTGTTCTGAGGGAAGATGTATTAGCAATTTTGAAAAACCTGAAGGTCGATAAGTCCCCTGGGTCAGATGAGATATATCCTAGGATTCTTTGGGAGGCAAGGGATGAGATTGCAGAGCCTTTGATCTTTGGGTTCTCACTGTCCACAGGGGTAGTGCCAGAGGACTGGAGAGTTCCTCTGTTCAAGAAAGGAAATAGGAATGACCCACGGTAGCACAGTGGTTAGCACTGCTGCTTCACAGCTCCAGGGTCCCGGGTTCGATTCCCGGCTCGGGTCACTGTCTGTGTGGAGTTTGCACATTCTCCTCGTGTCTGCGTGGGTTTCCTCCGGGTGCTCCGGTTTCCTCCCACAGTCCAAAGATGTGCGGGTTAGGTTGATTGGCCAGGTTAAAAATTGCCCCTTAGAGTCCAGAGATGCGTAGGTTAGAGGGATTAGCGGGTAAATATGTGGGGGTAGGGCCTGTGTGGGATTGTGGTCGGTGCAGACTCGATGGGCCGAATGGCCTCCTTCTGCACTGTACGGATTCTATGATTCTATGGTAATTATAGGCCGGTTAGTCTTACTTCGGTGGTCGCTAAGTTAATGGAAAAGGTCCTGAGGGATAGGATTTACGACCATTTAGAAAGATGCAGCTTAATCCGGAATAATCAACACGGATTTGTGAAGGGTAAGTCTTGCCTCACAAATTTGATTGAATTTTTTGAGGTGGTATCTAAGTGTGTCGATGAAGGTAGAGCAGTTGATGTCATATACATGGATTTTAGTAAGGCGTTTGATAAGGTCCCCCATGGTCGGCTCATGAAGTAAGTAAGGAGGTGTGGGATAGAGGGAAACTTGGCCGATTGGATAAGTAACTGGCTATCTCGTAGGAGACAGAGGGTGGTGGTGGATGGAAAATTTTCAAACTGGAGACCAGTTACCAGCGGTATACCACAAGGATCAGTGCTGGGTCCTCTGCTATTTGTGATTTTTATTAATGACTTGGAGGAGGGGGCTGAAGGGTGGATCAGTAAATTTGCAGATGACACCAAGATTGGTGGAGTAGTGGATGAGGTGGAGGGCTGTTGTAGGCTGCAAAGAGACATTGATAGGATGCAGAGCTGGGCCGAAAAATGGCAGATGGAGTTTAACCGTGATAAGTGCGAGGTGATTCATTTTGGTAGGACAAATTTGAATGCGGATTACAGGGTCAAAGGTAGGGTTCTGAGGAATGTGGAGGAACAGAGAGATCTTGAGGTTCATATCCATAGATCTCTGAAGGTTGCCACTCAAGTGGATAGAGCCGTGAAGAAGGCCTATAGTGTGTTAGCGTTTATTAACAGGGGGTTTGAGTTTAAGAGCCGTGGGGTTATGCTGCAACTGTACAGGACCTTGGTGAGACCACATTTGGAATAGTGTGTGCAGTTCTGGTCACCTCACTATAAGGAGGATGTGGAAGCACTGGAAAGAGTGCAAAGGAGATTTACCAGGATGCTGCCTGGTTTGGAGGGTAGGCCTTATGAGGAAAGGTTGAGGGAGCTAGGACTTTTCTCTTTAGAGCAGAGGAGGTTGAGAGGCCACTTAATAGAGGTTTATAAGATGAGGGGGATAGATAGAGTGGACGTTCAGAGACTATTTCCTTGGGTGGATGTAGCTGTTACTAGGGGGCATAACTATAAGGTTCGTGGTGGAAGATATAGGAGGGATGTACGAGGTAGGTTCTTTACTCCGAGAGTGGTTGGGGTGTGGAATGGACTGCCTGCTGTGATAGTGGAGTCGGACACTTTAGGAACTTTCAAGCGGTTATTGGGTAGGCACATGGAGCACACCAGAATGATAGGGAGTGGGATAGCTTGATCTTGGTTTCGGAAAAGGTTCGGCACAACATCGTGGGCCGAAGGGCCTGTACTGTGATGTACTGTTCTATGTTCCTATACATATCAGAAATTCCTCTCTTCCTTTACACTTAGCAAACTGTTCCTCGCCGTCTACATTAGGATAATTAAAGTTCTACTCCTGTTACTCTATTTATCACATTTTTGAAATTTGTCAAATCATTTGCTCTTGCATATATAGATTGATGCACGTGATTCAGTTTGAAAGCAAACTGTACCTTCAATTTTATCTATACCTGTAATTTTTGATGAACAGTTGACAAGTTGCAGTTTGCAGCATCTGGCCTGCAGATTATGATCAAGTTAATGAAGGACGATCGAGATTAAATTTTGCAAATTTAAAACATACTTTAAAAACAGAACTTGTACCTTCCTTCGGCTTGCTGTGCCACAGAATTTATCCACAAAAGACTCTTTGCGAGGACTGCAGAAGACCACACAGCCATTCCTTGTATAGCTTCAGGACAATTCAATTCACACAGTGCTTCAACAATCATCATAACCGTCACCTCAATTTCATTTCCCTAATAAAGACATTCAAAATGGTTATTTCTTTCAATTGGACAAGGGATCATCAGGAGCAGAAATTAATAAGCTGAGAAAACATGATACGCTCAGCAAACAGCTAAATACACGACAAAAATTCAGGTAGTTTAACATTTTTAGCAGAATCATTTCAACTGAAAGAAAACAAAGGGCAGAATTCTCCCATCCCACATGCCATGGGGGGGGAGAGAGACACGACGATGGACCATGCAACGGTCTGTTGACCCCGGGGGAATTTCTGGCCTTGGGGGCGAGCGTGGCCGGAAAACCCCGCCCAAAACGTCTCACACAAATGAGAATATATTCCAATCAATTGAATCATGGAGTTCTCAGAATAACAACTTTCAAGTAGCCAAGATTTTAAGTTTATTTATTAGTCACTAGTAGACTTGCATTAACACTGCAATGAAGTTACTGTGAAAATCCCCGAGTCGCCACACTCCGGCACCTGTTCGGGTACACTGAGGGGGAATTTAGCATGGCCAATGCACCTAACCAGCACGTCTTTTGGACTATGGGAGGAAACCGGAGCACCCGGAGGAAACCCACGCAGACATAGGGAGAACATGCAAACTCCACACACACAGTGACCCAAGTGAATCAAACCCGGATCCCTAGCACTGTGAGGCAGGAGTAATTCTCAGCGTGGTGCTACCTCTGGGAGGATCTGCCTCCACAGACTCGAAGGATCAACACCCTGCTGTGATAGTCATTTCCGTTTCTCTGCACAGGACTGATTCATTTCTGCTTGCAGGTCACAGCTTATCAAAACAGGAGACAAATATGTTTCTCCATGCCTGCACCACCCCACTCAGGCAAGCCAAAAAAACCTCCCTAACCACAACTAGCACAACAGATTTGCAGAAACCAGGAAGTCTGAGAAACACAAAATAACTACAAAACAAATCTGACAGCATAAAAGCAAAATACCACGGATGCTGGAATCTGAAACAGAAACAGAAAATGCTGGAAAATCTCAGCATCTTGGCGAGAAATTAACAATTGAGACATACCTCCTCTTCAGAGATCTGATGAAGGATTATGACAAATGTAAACTTGTTATTTTTCTCCACAGGTTTTTATGGTTTCCTTGCAGACTGTTAGCCCATTAATCGGTACAAAACAGTTGGTGGACAAGGGATGGAGGGACAGGGAGAGTGTTATTTATTTGACTTCCTCTCTTCAGTCAGCTACTCAGTTGGCAGTTACAGTTGTGCTAAGTGGCTATGGTACTCTCTGTATATTGTGGTCCCATGGAAACAAGGTGACTATAACTTTGTCATTGATAGCTCTACATACAAACCTGAACAAGGGAAGAAAAGCCAGAAGCAGTTTGAAAACGGCATGTTTTAGTAACAGGACACGTTTTCAATTTGAGGTATCAGCGTCAAAAGACATTTTATGACACTTGCATAATATTAATTGGCAGTTGTTGCCACCTGCCTGGTGGAGGCAAGTGGTTCTTGATTGCTTTCTATTTAGTGAGCTATTGCAGTCTATGAGTATTATTAATTCTGCGGTTATTTTCCCCCAGTAGTCAGTTTTTGTCCAGTGCATATCTTGAAATGAGATGACCACTTTTGATGTGTCATGGTAAGTTTTAAGGTGCGTAATTAGTAGATGTATATTCCAGGGTCTGCCTAGTTTGTGATGCTTAGACATTTTCTTGGTCTGTCCCCTAAACCAATCATTGAGAGCCAGTATTCCAATTCCAACCTTGAAGAATAATAAACTCCTCATAGGAATAGTTTTGTGACTTCCCGCTTTGGCTGCTACATTGAATCCACCATGATTGTCAAAAGGGAAAAAAATTGGC
Organism: Mustelus asterias; assembly: GCF_964213995.1. Classification (NCBI taxonomy): domain Eukaryota; kingdom Metazoa; phylum Chordata; class Chondrichthyes; order Carcharhiniformes; family Triakidae; genus Mustelus; species Mustelus asterias. The sequence continues at coordinate 72,027,522 of NC_135823.1, forward strand.
ACAGTTGAAGTGACTTTTTGAGGTGCCCTGAAACTGCATCATAAAATGCACATCTTAACGGCAGAACATCATAGCTAATGGGTAGCTTCCTGATAGTTTTGGCATACCTGAGTTGCACTGCTGTTCTTCATCTCTGCAAGTAAATCAAACCCGTGTCTGACTGTCACCGCTGGCTGCCCAGCCAACAAGCCAACCCGCATTATAGCGACTCGAATCCTTGTTAACCAGTCGTGACATGTCTGGCGATTTGTGTAGAAAAAAGTCCTAATAACCTGCAACGTAAGATGATCATAAATAGCTTAAATCTCAACAATGCCTATCAATATTACAGTACAAAAACGTACACAATATTGACTGTGTTTTCCATGTGAGTGACTCAGTCCATACAAAGACATGTGAACTTAGACCAAACAATTTGATGCTAACCTTTGGTGGTGCCATAAGTGCATTCGCACATCCTTCATATGCATTGTACATCAACTTTTCAAGGTTTTCCAAAAACTGAAGTAGAAGAATAAGTCTCAGCTGGTTGCTCGTATGACCATCGTCATTGTCAGCAGTGGTCCATTGACTTATGTCATGATCAGGATTCAAAGTATGAGCAGCCAGACTCCTAATAATACCTATAATTTTAAAAGTTAAAATCCAATGAATGTTAGTAATGTCCAACCAGTAGGCATTTCCTAAAAAAAGTAGCTAAGAGAGAACTCAACTTTTCAATGCAGTGGCGATGGAAGGGTTTGCTGGAACATGCATTCTGAGAGGCTGCCACCCCACAAACAGAACTAAAGACGGGAATGGAGTAATTATTCTCAAGGGTGGCAAGATGAAATATCCAGGCTCCTTGGCAACCATTTTCTCAGTACTGAATACTTGGTCCAAAGGTGACACCCAGGGCAGACCAACCGTGAGAAATGTCATTCTCGTATGGCGAAGCGTTACCCAATAGGGGAGAGTGGAGTTCAGGAATACTGTGGCAGTGAGAGGGGTTCGACAGTAAGAGTGGTTGTTTCAATAACAGTCAACATCTGTCCCAAAATGGTATTGTCCCCATCGGTAGCAGGATAAGGGGATGCTGAAATTGTTGAACAGGGAGGAGTGCAAGTCTGTTCACATTGGAATCACTGTAGATCAGTATATGAATTATGTGCCTGTTTCAGGAGCTGGATTTAACAAAAGATAATAGTCCCAATCAGATGAACAACAGAGGGGAGGGCACTGACATTGGTTAAATATCAGAGTCGGTGGACAGACTTAGAAAGACAATCGGGGAAAATGCATTACAGGCAGATCTCAGAACTCTAGTTACCCGATTGGAAAAATTCACAGCATGTTGTGGAAAAGGTTGTTTTTTTTGAGGAGAAAAGTTAAATGTCAGCATGAAAAGGAGGCTGGCAGTACCCAAGTGAAAGGAACCATTTACAATATCATCGGCATGCAAACTAGAAGGGATGTTAGGTGGTCAGCACTTCAGTGGGAAAGAGGTTTCAAGGAAGGAGGAGGTGGGTTTCATGGAGAAGAGTTTGAAGAGAACATGCAATTGGGAGCTGAACAAGGGGGGGGGGGGGGGGGGGGGGGTTGGGGGGAGGAGAGAGAGAGAGAGTGTGAGAGTGAGAGAGTGAGGGGGGGGAATCGGTACCATCAAGACAATCAATTTCCCATAAAAGATTTGCATTGCAACACACTGCAAAATACCACCATACCACAAAACATTCATCCAGTTACCTTCAATTGTCTGGAATGTATCTTGAGCCCTGCCCAGTGGTGTCCGTAGCTTTGAAAGCACTGTAAATTGTGCTGCTTCCCACACAGCCCATTGCCACAACACAGCCTCTGTTTTCAACAGGTTTCGAGGAATAGCTGATTGGTCACATTTGTCTAATCTCTGGCAGCTGTGAAATAGTCTCTCCAGCCAATGATCTTTGCTGCAAGGACATAAAGGATTACACCAGTTTGTTTAGTTATTAACCCAATACATTTTTGAGACAGTCATGAGCATTTTAATGTAACCATTTTTTAAAAAAATTCATTTATGGGATGTGGGCATTGCTGGCTAGGCCAGCATTTATTGCATGTCCCTAGTTACCCCTGAGGTGGTGGTGGTGAGCTGCCTTCTTTTAATTTGATTTATTACGAGGCGGAAATGGATCATCCGCTCGGCACTTCCGGCTGAAGATTATTGCGAATGCTTCAGCCGTACCTTTTTCACTGATGTGAGGAAGGGTGTCGTAGTTTGCAGGAAGACTTAGACAGGTTGCAAAGTTGGGCCGAGAGGTGGCGGATGGAGTTTAATGCGGAGAAGTGTGAGGTAATTCACTTTGGTAGGAATAACAGATGTGTTGAGTATAGGGCTAACGGGAGGACTTTGAATAGTGTGGAGGAGCAGAGGGATCTAGGTGTATGTGTGCATAGATCCCTGAAAGTTGGGAATCAAGTAGATAAGGTTGTTAAGAAGGCATATGGTGTCTTGGCGTTTATTGGTAGGGGGATTGAATTTAGGAGTCGTAGCGTTATGTTGCAACTGTACACAACTCTGGTGCGGCCGCACTTGGAGTACTGTGTGCAGTTCTGGTCCCCACATTACAGGAAGGATGTGGAGGCTTTGGAGAGGGTGCAGAGGAGGTTTACCAGGATGTTGCCTGGTATGGAGGGGAGATCCTATGAGGAGAGGCTGAGGGATTTGGGATTGTTTTCGCTGGAAAGGCGGCGGCTAAGAGGGGATCTTATTGAAACATATAAGATGATTAGAGGTTTAGATAGGGTGGATAGTGATAGCCTTTTTCCTCTGATGGAGAAATCCAGCACGAGGGGGCATGGCTTTAAATTGAGGGGGGGTAGTTATAGAACCGATGTCAGGGGTAGGTTCTTTACCCAGAGGGTGGTGAGGGATTGGAATGCCCTGCCAGCATCAGTTGTAAATGCGCCTAGTTTGGGGGCGTTTAAGAGATCCGTAGATAGGTTCATGGACGAAAAGAAATTGGTTTAGGTTGGAGGGTCACAGTTTTTTTTTTTAACTGGTCAGTGCAACATCGTGGGCCGAAGGGCCTGTTCTGCGCTGTAATGTTCTATGTTCTATGTGCTGGGCTCCTCCATCATTGAAGATGGGGATATTTGTGGAGACTCCTCGTCAGTGAGTTGTTTAATTATCCACCACCATTCATAACTGGATGTGGCAGGATTGCAGAACATAGATCTGATCCGTTGGTCGTGAGATCGCTTAGCTCTACTTCGTGATACTGTTTGGCATCGAGTAGTCGGTTTGTAGCTTCACCAGTTGATACCTCATTTTTAGGTATGCCTGGGTTGCTCCTGGCATGCCCTCCTGCACTCTGCATTGAACTAGGTTCAATCCCCTGGCTTGGTGGTAATGGTAGAGTGGGGGATATGCCGGGCCATGAGGTTATAGATTGTTATAGAGTACAATTCTGCTGCTGTTGATGGCCCACAGTGCCTCATGGATGTCCAGTATGAGTTTCTCGATCTGTTGGAAGCCTATCCCATTTAGCACGGTTGGTAGTGCCAAACCACTTGGAGGATATCCTCAACGTGAAGACAGGACTTTACTTCCACAAGGACTATGGGATGGTCACTCTTTCCAATACTGTCATGGACTGATGCATCTGTGGTCAGCAGATTGGTAAGGATGTGGTCAGGTATGGTTTTTCCTCTTGTTGGTTCTTTCACCACTTGCCGCTGTCCCAGCCTAGCAGCAATGTCCTTGAGGATTCGGGCAGTTCAGTCTGTGGTGGTGCTACCAAGCCACTCTTGGTGATGGACACTGAAGTCCCCACACCCAGAGTACATTCTGTGCTCTTGCCACCCTCAGTGCTTCCCCCAAGTGGTGTTCAACTTGAAGGAGTGCTGATTCATCAGCTGAGAGGGGACAGCACGTGGTAATCAGCAGGAGGTTTCTTTGCCTATATTTGACTTGGTGCCATAAGACTTCATGGGATCCAGAGTTGATGTTCTGGTCACCCAGGGCAACTCATTCCTGACTGTATACCAGTGTGCCATCGCCTCTGCTGGGTCGACCCTGCCGATGGGATAGGACATATCCGGGAATGGCAATGGTGATATCGGGGACATTATCTGTAAGGTATGATTCTGTGAGAATGACCATCTGAGACTGTTGCTTGACTAGTCTGTGAGACAGTTCTCCCAATTTTAGCACTAGTCCTCAGATGTTTGTAAGGAGGATTTGCCGAGTCAACAGGGCTGGGTTTGCCGTATTCATTTCGAGTGCCTAGGCCGATGCTGGATGGTTCGTCCAATTTCATTCTAATGTGTCAATTACTTACACACAAATGTTATGAAAAGCACATATATAATTGATATAATAGGAGGACATTAAAAACAAAATTAAAACCGTACCCAATTCTGTGACAACTTCCATACAGAATGAAACTGATAAGATCAGAGAAGTCCTGAGGATGAAATGTGTTACTTGGAGCTTTACTCATATGACAACTTATGGCCAATGAGATCCCTTGCACCTCTGTGTGATTGTTGTTGCTGTCAAGAAAAATTACATTAAATGTTACAACCAGCATCCTGTCGTTTACTTAAAATAATTTTCATTAAGTGTAAAGTCCATCTGTGTCAAAATTAACTGTTCCTGCATTTAATAGCTTCAAGATTCTCTTTTCCATATTATACATCGAGAACCTTCACTAATGTCTTTGAAAAGTGAACAATCTCATTCTCAATGTCAGTTTAAGTTGTCTCAAATCACCTTCAATTTTATGATTGGAGATGATGCAAATTAAAATGTCTTTAATCAGTTTGAAAATACATCAACAGTCTTAAGCAGATCTTCAGAGATTGAAAAACTGAATTCAGATCTAGCCAGCATGGCATCAGCATCTTAGAACTCAACACGTATAAAGGTTTGGGAATCGGGGATAAGTAACAGAATTGATTGTTAGCTGGTTTTCAGACAGAAAGCAAAGAATGGAAAGAAAGGGAGGTTGGCAGAAGGTGGGAAGTGGTGCTCCATGAGGGTCAGTACTGGGACTATCGCTGTTCACCATTTACACTAATAACCTAGTCCTCTGAATCAAAAACAGTTGCTAAATTTGCATGACACCAAATTGGTGGGAAAGAGGAGATAGTCAATACCGAGAAGCACTGCAACAAATTACAAGACATTAATAAACTTGCAGAATGGACAAATAATTGGCAAATGAAGCTCAACACAAATAAATATGTAGTAGGTGGTTTTGGTAGGAAGAGTAGTGAGATCACATTACCAGGATTGTAGAGGTCTCAGTGGAATAGAGCAAAGAGATCTCTGAATACAAATATATCAATCAGTAAAAGTCACGCCACAGATCAGCAAGACCACAAAAAAACAAGGACTAGGCTGTGCTTCCAAAGGGATAGAATTGAAAAGTATGAAGCTATGCTAAAGCTGTACTGAATCTTCATTAGACTATACACAAGAGTGCTGCATGTTAAACTAATGGCCGTATTATAACGAGAGATGAAGGGCACCGGAGAGGATGTGGAGAATATTTACGAGGATGATATTGGAAGTGCACGGGTATAAACATCAGGAAAGGATAGGCAGGCTGGTGGGTTGGGGAGGTGTGAAAAGAGGCTGAGTGACCTAATAGACCTGGTTATGGAAGGTTTCGACAGATTAGATGCAGATACAATGTTTCCCCTTGTGGAGAAAAAGCTTAACTAGAGACCAGAGACCACCAATATAAAGGTAAGATAGACATCAAGAAATGCAATACCGAATTCAGAACAAGCTTCTTCACGCAAAGTGTGGTGAGAATGTAGAACTCACCACCACAAGGTGCAGTTGAAGCGAATGCTATCGATGCATTTAAGGGGAAGCTAGACAAGCATTTGAAGGAAAAGCAATGGAGGGTTAGATGAGAAAAGACAGGAAGAGGCTTGAGTGGAACATAGACACTGGCATGGACTGTTTGGGCTGAATGGCCTGTTTCTGTGCTGTATATCCTATTCATTCCATGGTTTTTATTAGTTTATAAATATCACCCAGTGAGGATGAGTTGCTGGCAACAATGCACATCCCAGTTAACACTTTTTTTTAAAAAAACAACTAGAAAGTTAAGGGAAGCTTTTTGCCTTTTTCTTCTACTTGTTGGTTGGACTTAACTTTAAAATTTTGTTAAAGCCGCAGTTCAAGCTTGCAGCTGTAATGCTTGGGAGGCACGGACAGCTAGGTGGCATGCGTAGCAAAGAATGCCAATTTGCTGATACAATCGGAAAATAACATTTCTGGATTATCCAATTCATACACAAACACATTTATTTACTTTAACACCTTGCGAATCAACCAGCTTAATCACCTTCGGATCAACAAATAGAAATTCTGTTCAAATCATTCATTAAAAGAAATGCTCAAAAGATCTTTTAAAGTCATGCACACCTTAGAGCAACGTCCAAAGGAATAGTCTTCAGAAGTTTCCCAAAAGCCTGCCTAACACGAACTCCACAGTGGACCAGCTGCACACGGCACACATCAACACACCTACGTAACAAAACCAATACTAACTTTAATAAAGTCACACGTTTTAGGTACAGGTCTTAAGTAATTAGTGCTGAAAATATTCAAAGTGTAAATAATTGCAAGATTGTTTTGAAATTTCAAAACATATACCTTTGCAGGAGGTCATTTGGCAAAGAAGCAGAAACAATTTGTAGGCTGCTGCATGCTTGCAAGCAGATAGAAGCATCTTCATAAACAGCTGTTCAAAGGAAAGCAGGGTGAGTTCCAACATCACTTTGAATGAAGAATAAGTCACTCAATGTCAGAAATCTTACCATTTGATAGCAGCCCTTTGCAGAACTTGTGAAACGATGGGATAGCAAACAAGGGAGCATAAGTTTCTGATTTCTTCATTAAAATGGTTACTTCTAATGACCAGGTTAGTAATAATTTCCTGATGAGATATTCAAAATTGGTTTTCAAAGAATTTAGCCAGGCACACAATTCTTAAATAACAACGTAGAATTTACAATGAAAAAATTCAGGTCAAAATTATTTGTTCAACTGGGAAAACACAATCAGCAAAGCTGGTTTACCTTGCATCGTGGTTCAAAATATCCTTACTGAGCAATGTTCCTAAAAGGTTCAGTATGATGGAGAAGTGTTTTTTTGTTGCCATTGTGACGGTACTGATAACAGCACCATCAAACAGAGAAGGCGATGATGAACTAAGGCTGCTGGATATGAAATGGTCATGCCTGCAAACATAAAACCAATTGAACAATTTCCACACTATTTGGAACCGGTATGCATATGTATCATAAAAGTGACAAATTCTTTCCACACACAGTCAAATAATGAATGAACTCTTTTAGTAAACTGCACTGGACAAGATTGCTAAAATTTCAACGAAAAATGGATAGTTCAACTCAATTCAGACTGTTAAATACAAAGATTTAGCATCTTTAATATAGAAAAATGATCGCATCGTCATATGAATTTAGTTATTAAAATATAAAACAGATGCATATCAAGGCACCCACGTGAAGTTGACAATCTTCTGGAGCATTCAAGATACTAGTCCAAATGAACAAGCTGCTTCTTCTACCCTCTGGTCTAAAATTCTCTCTGCTGCATGCCCACAATATGTCACCAACTCTTAGTTCTTATAATTCACTGATCTAAAGCTTTCCCAACCTTTTTCACTAATTAAAAATGTTGTTTACATGGAGTGACAACACACCAGTTTCAGAGTCAATGAAGGTCAAGCTGTACCCTACCTCCCAAGAGCATTTGCTGAAACTAATTCTCAAACACCACAATCACTTACGTTAATTAGGTAAGCATTGATGACTAGATAAATCGAGTCAACATTAATCTTTTTTCATGATTAAATGAAAAAAAAATTCAAACCCTGCCTTTGGTTATTGTGCCATTGCAAAGTAATTTTCAAATGGAAAATAGTTCCAGCAGTTAAATGTCACTTAATTTCAGTGAATGAGAGGGTCAGCGACTTTACAGACCAATCCAAAGATTTTACATCCATTTGGCAAGGACAGACACCCAAAGTTCAACATACCTCGTACAATGGGAATATAAAGTGTACAGAACCCCATACTGGATGGCAGGATAATGAACTGCAAGATTGGCATGTACAATTGTAAGATTATCACTGAGGAGGGCAAACACAGTGGGGGAGAGTGCCCACATCTGTGAAGAAAAGGCATAAAAAACATGATCAAAAACAATTCACATGCAACTCAAATGTATAACTGTCCCCCCAATAAACTGTAAAAATTTAAAATTAGGAAAACATGCTTTTGGAACTTCATAATCTATCCAGTATTGCATGTTCCAAATGTACACTGCCACAATGCTCTCATTATATAAACCCCCTGGAATGGCAGTGCATATAGGGCATGAGGCAGATCTCAAGCTTATCCTTTCACAGAAAGAGGTTTCCGAGTCGATGTGAAGGAAGTTTGAGAAAAGATTCAGCTACACTAAGGGGCGATTTGCCAAAAGGGTCAGCTGAGCCAGCTAACCAATCAAGAACCCTTCCAACAAGCTCTTGCGATGTGGCCAACCTTGCCATGATTCTTGCACTGGCTGTCCTTGCTCCAACAGTCAGACAGTGAATGGCCTGTTCTGCTACATCGGTTGCATGCTGCGGATGGGTAGGCTTCCTCTGGGTGACACCCATCCTATGGGCTCTCGTGCCGGTTCCCAACTGTGAAGCGTCTCTCGCTGCGAGCTCCATCAAGACTGCAACTTCCAGAGCTGCTGTGAAGCTCAAGGTGCAATCAGAGTAAATGCTGCTGCATCGCCTCATTTCTTAACCCAGACCAAACGATCGTGCAGTGTCTTCCAATGATTCACCAAACTCAATATCCGACAAGCCGCTTTAAGGCAACTACTAATTGTAGCTATTGTAAATTATCCTCTAATTGGTTTCATTGATGAAACCTGAGCCAATTCATGATAACCAATCGCTTTGGCAAATAATGTTCCCCAAAAGCTATCGCCAATCGCTCAAGGGTTTGATACTGGGCCTCTCTGGCCAACCAAACTGCAAAGTTAAAGACTTTACTTGCAATGCTACTGAGAAAGATTGAGACCTTGAGTTCCAGGGGAATTTTATTTTCCTGAACATAATACTGGGACTTCTCTGCATAGGAGATTTAACATTCAATTTACTCATCAATAAAGATTATGGCCCTCCCCAGTGACCCTCCATTTTCCTCACAGGCTTGGGGAGCTAAGCAGCCCTCCTCTCAGTGGCTTCCCTTTTCTTTTTAGGATATGTCTCGAGAACCTTCTGAAGCTGAAAGAGGCTACTCTCAGATTGAAAAGGGTGGCTTGTCAAGTGTATATGGGGCAATGAAGCTCCACCAGTACGTGTATGGGAGGCACTTTACCATTGTTATGGACCACAGACCACTTCTGGTTTTTTTTTTAAAAAGACAAGGCTAGAATTCAGCCTTGGGCACCAATCTGTCACCTACGAATGTATGTTCAAGCATTGGCCTGGAACGCATTGAGAATGCCGATGTGCTTAGTCACCTGCCTTTACCAGAGGGTGCAGCATCTTTCAAAGATATACATGTTAGGTGGATTGGCCCTGCTAAATTGTCTCTTAGTGTCCCAAGGTGTGTAGTTTAAGGGGATTAGCGTGATAAAATATATGGCCTTACAGAGATAGGGCATGGGTGGGCTGCTCTGTTGCAAAGTCGGAGCAGACTCAAAGGTTGAATGGCCTCATTCTGCACTGTAGGGATTCTACAATTTCCCAGTACCGCAGGAAATTGTTATGGCATTGAATTTCTTGGACAGGTTTCCAGTTTTGGTGCAGCAAATCAAGTATTGGACCATCAGGGATCTGCTTGCTGTTGAGGCACAGGATAATAGGTTGGGCAGATGAGCCAGTTTCTGAAGAGACAAAAATATATTTTATACAAAAGGTGAATTAAGTTGCAAAGATGGCAACATACTTTCGGGAGCCAGGGTGGTCATCCCTAAAGCAGGAAGGAATTGCTCCTAGCTGAATTGTACAATGTCCATCCGGATATATCTAAGATGCTAGCCAGGAGTTAGGTATGGTGGCCTGGCATCAATGCTAGGTCTAGTGAAGCACTGAACAGTGCCAATTGCAATAAAGGTTGCTTGCGACAGCCCCAATATGCCTTTGGGAATGGCCGAACCGACAATGGGTTGAGTTCATGTTGATTGTGTGGGATCATCCTGGGGCACGATGTTTTTGCTTTTTGTTGATGCCCAAAGTAAATGTAAATGTTTGAAATGAAATCTATGACATTGCACGCTCCAATTGAGAAACTGTGTCTGGGTTTTTGAACCATAGGGTTCCTGAACAAAGAACAAAGAACAGTACAGCACAGGAAACAGGCCCTTCGGCCCTCCAAGCCTGTGCCGCTCCTTGGTCCAACTAGACCAATCGTTTGTATCCCTCCATTCCCAGGCTGCTCATGTGACTATCCAGGTAAGTCTTAAACGATGTCAGCGTGCCTGCCTCCACCACCCTACTTGGCAGCGCATTCCAGGCCCCCACCACCCTCTGTGTAAAAAACGTCCCTCTGATGTCTGAGTTATACTTCGCCCCTCTCAGCTTGAGCCTGTGACCCCTCGTGATCGTCACCTCCGACCTGGGAAAAAGCTTCCCACTGTTCACCCTATCTATACCCTTCATAATCTTGTATACCTCTATTAGATCTCCCCTCATTCTCCGTCTTTCCAAGGAGAACAACCCCAGTCTACCCAATCTCTCCTCATAGCTAAGCCCCTCCATACCAGGCAACATCCTGGTAAACCTTCTCTGCACTCTCTCCAATGCCTCCACGTCCTTCTGGTAGTGCGGCGACCAGAACTGGACGCAGTACTCCAAATGTGGCCTAACCAGCGTTCTATACAGCTGCATCATCAGACTCCAGCTTTTATACTCTATACCCCGTCCTATAAAGGCAAGCATACCATATGCCTTCTTCACCACCTTCTCCACCTGTGTTGCCACCTTCAAGGATTTGTGGACTTGCACACCTAGGTCCCTCTGTGTTTCTATACTCCTGATGACTCTGCCATCTGAAGTCAGTGTCAGATTATGAAATAGCCTTCACGAGTGCTGAATTTCAAAATTTCACCTCCTTAAATGGTATCAAGCACATCAGGACTGTGCCTTACCACCCAGCTTCCAACAGACTGGCTGAACGAGTTGAAACTTTCAAGGTGGACTTTACTTAAGCAGTCAGGAGCAACCCTAAAGACCACAATCTAATTATTTCTTCTGGGCTGTAGAATCATTCTGTAATCTACTACAGGAGTGCCACCAGCAGAGCTGTTGATGGGCCAGCGACTTAGAACTAGGCTAAGCTTGGTGTTTCCAAATTTGCCGGGGAAAGTAGAAGACAGCCAGTGCAGTCAGAAAAAAATAAATCATGATTCAGGCAAATCAGCAAGGCCATTTTCAGTGGAGGAAGCCGTGTACGTCAGAGATTTTAGAAGCAGTTTGAGTTGGGTCCCAGGAGTTATGGTATCAAAAAAGAGGATCTTTGTCTTATGAAGTAGACATATGAGGAAGAATCATCCGGAAGCACGTAGACCATTTACGAGGATGAGAGTCATCTCAGCAACCAATACTGCCAGCAGGAAGTGGTCTTGACTATCCAAGCAGTGAAGTACTGAGTGAACCTACCATCCCCTGGATAAAGCTGAGTTACCAGCACCTGAGGAGATGCCTGGTATAGTGGTTTCACCAGAAAGCACCCTGACAGGTATTACACTGCTCCACTAGAAATCAGAAACCCACCTGAACGTTTCAATTTACGATGGACTGAGTACACATGTTTAATGTTCTAATTATTGGGGACTTAGTAATTATTAATGTATAAAAGAGGGGGGGGGAAGGGTGTTTGTCCCCTTTAATAGGACAATCTGTCAAGGAGATCAGGTGGCCCTGGTAAGAAATCAGGTACCAGGGCAAGCACAGATTTCTGTATCAGTCCAATCCCAGAAGCTGACGACAGCCATGCGGCTGCCAGCCTCTGCATTATCGTTTTATTTAAATAAATATTGCAGCTATTGACCCAACTTGTGAACAGGAATTACAAGGAGCCATGCAAGTACATAATTACTTTAACTCTTTCACATTAGCACAATACTTACACCAATCAAGGAATTTTTTGCATTTCCAATTGTAGTAAGGGCACTTAAGTCGAATAGTATTACAAACTCTGCATTTTCCTCTTTGAATGTTCTGTCCCTGAAAGCTTCATGCTGTATCTCTGAACAGACCAGAGGAAGAGTCAGGCCTTGAAGGAGATTGTTAAGTGCACAGGTCATTTCCCCCAAGATAAGTTTGTAGGCAGTCTCTAATACAGGAATATTCTTCAGGCTTAGCACAGCTTGATATACAAATTGAGCTGCTGAAACAACCTGGGTAGGAAAGGACAGACAGAATTATATAAAATACAACTGCCATACAATGATAATCCAATTTATTTTCCAACATTAGACCTATAGTTGCAAGTACTATCCGGGTAGAAAATAATCAAACTGAACATCTCACCAAAAATTTTGAATAAAATATATCCAAGTGTAACAATCAATAAAGCGCGTTCTGATTGGTAGTGCTTGGAACAGAAATTTATTCTGCCAGGGTCCAATCGATGCTGCAGCAGTACAAAGCTGGCTGAGTCAGAGGATGAATTTGTCCAGAGTTTCTCACCGCGCAACCACAACTTGACTGAAACTCCCCAGTTACACAATAGGGAATCTGCCAAATTTACAGCAGCACAGCGAGACAAATGGGAACACTGACTCTTACTTTGACAGTCAACATAAATTTGACTGCTTTTTCTCAGTAGATTAGAAATTGCGTTACAGCCTCACAAGCCACCCGGAGGAAGATCTAAGCCGTATTCAGAACAAAAAGGATTCTGCTTCCCTTTCAATTGCAGCTCCTAAGGAATCAATGATACCAACACAGATGTAGCTTGTCTACCCCTATATTATAGAGGTTTGTCTCACTCGGAAACATATCTTAAAACAAATTTAAATTAGTGTTTTGTACTGCAGTGGTTGCGGTGTTTAACAATATAATGGCTCATACTTTCATGATTTTAACATTAACTTCAAAGTAGTCAGTTACCTAAGCATCGAAGGAACAGCTCAATCATTTGCACTTTCAAAGGATATTTAAATAATTCATACGAGTCAAAAATAAACAGAATGTATTAGCATTTCAAGTTTTTAAAAGATATTCTTCCATGGGATGTGGTTGTCACTGGCTATGCCATCATTTATTGCCCATCCCTAATTGCCCTTGAGGTGGTGTTGATGAACCACTGCGAGCTGCAGCAGTCCTTGTGGCGTAGGTACAGCCAGTGCTGTTCGGGAGGGCAGGCAGCTGAGCAAGATTAGGAACTGAAACTTTTTATATTCATTACTCAGTGATTTTGCTGCACAAGATAACCAGATCATGGTGCAAGCCATTTAAAAATAGTTGATAGAATATTTCCAAATTACACACATTAATCCCATCTCACAACACTGATCTTTATTCTAGCTCAAATACATCAAAGTTTTAAAGTAAAGTTTATTTATTAGTCACAAGGCGGCTTACATTAACACTGCAATGAAGTTACTGTGAAAATCCCCCTAGTCGCCACACTCCGCTGCCTGTTCGGGTACACTGAGGGAGAATTTAGCATGGGCCAATCCATCTAACCAGCACGTCTTAGTTTACTACCTATGGAAACTCTGGATACTAAGCGTCTTCTCTCGATAATGACATTAACCATTTGTGGTCCCAGCTTCATGGTTTCATTGTAAAGCCCAACAGTAAAAACAGATGTTTTGCCTCACGTACTGTATTCCATTTTATTTAAAAACACTATCTTTTCCTTCCTCCGTTTCACATCCTTTGAAATTCAAGATAACCTTAAAAAAAAATGTTCTCAGCTTTGAGTGATCCTAGAAAAGATTTACTCTTGACGCATTCTTATTTAAAATTAATTTTGAAACTTTCAGTAAAAGCTAACTTCAAAATTACAAGCAAAGTAGGAAAGTATAAATCGCAGATATGCAATGATTAATGTTCATAACATTCCAACTTACTATAAGAAATTTCTACCAGGTTAATTGAAGGGCACATTCAGACCTGTCCTTGGGTCTTACCTCTTTCTCCCTGTGAAAGCGAAGCTGAAGTAACTTAGAATGTGGTGAAAACAATTTTTCAACAAATGATGCTGGCAATTTTGTATTTATCTGTTCCACAATCTGGAAAATAAAACTTTTTTTAAATTATGACCGCACATAAGATGGGAAACTTAAACGGTAGGAACTTAATGCTATTATAGGGGGTCAACCTTAGCTTAATGGCAACGCTCATGCCCGAGTCAGAAGGTTGTGGGTTCAAGATCTCATCCACAAATTTGAGCACGAAATCTAGGTTGACACTTCTAGATTACATGAACTAACTGAGACATCTTGGTGCCAGCTTCTCAGTGAGGTGTGAAACTGAGGCCCCTTCTGCTCCCTCAGGTGGATGCAAAAGATCCCGCAGATATTTGCGTTTGAAAACAAGGGCCATCTCCCAACATTCATCCCTTAACCACCTTCATTAAAATTAGATTATTTTGCGTATTCTCATCACTTTTTCTGGGTCCCAGCTGTGGGCAATCTGACTGGTTGAGCTTTCCTGCAACAGTGTCTACACTTCCAAAGTTCTTCATTGGCTGTGCGGTACTTTGGGATGTCTTGAATTTATGGAAAGTGCTTATATAAATGCAAATTCCCTTTCTTGATATGGAATCCCAGTGCACTGATCTAGAAGGAATCTTTTGAACTATAGCTAATCACATAATTGGCACAAAAATTAAAATCCTCAAATGCACAGGCAGACTCACCAGAGTCAACAGGTTTAAGACAGAGATGATATACTCAGCACCGAACATCTGACAACCGTCCAGCTGATCCAACCCATAGGTAATGGTAATCTCACAATGTTTGGCTATATCAGAGTCCATGCTCCCCAGTAGAACACAGACACATTCATTTGCGGCTGTCAATACTGCCTCAGAAAAGAAAACTTGTTTTGCCGTGGTTACACAATTCACAACTCTCAGAAGGACCTAGATTGAGACAGAAACCCAGTTTAAGCAAAATCCTCAAAACATTATAATCCAGTAAGTATGAATTTTCATTAATATGGAGATGGGTAAAGTAATAATGTAGATTAATGTAGATTTTAGATTTTGTAAACTTATACAATAAAAACTTGTTTGTCATGCTTTTTTCTGAATCCTTCAAAATTTAATGATGTTTCAGTGGGGGAGCATTTTGGGCTCAGCAACCATAGCTCGGTAAGACTTCAGGTAGTCACGGATAAGGACAAGAGTGGTCCTCGGGTGAGGGTGTTTAATTGGACAAGGGCCTTGCATCCAAATTAGACAGGAGCTGGGGAATGTGGATTGGGAGCGGCTATTTGAGGGCAAATCCAGGTCTGGCAAGTGGGAGGCTTTCAGAGGCCAGTTGATTGAAGTGCAGGACAGGCATGTCCCTGCAAAAACAAAGCATAGAAATGGCAGGCTTCGGGAACCATGGATAACAAGGGAAATTGTAAGCTTAGTCAAAAGGAAAAGGAAGCATACGATAGGTCGAGGCAGCTAAAAACTGACAAAACCCTTGGAGTACAGTCAAAGTAGGAAGGAATTTAAACATGGAGTTAGAAGAGTTAAAGGGGTCATGAAATGTCTTTAGCAAACAGGGTCACAGAGAATCCCAAGGCTTTTTATGCATATATCAGGAGCAAGAGGGGAGCAAGAGAAAGAGTAGGCCCACTTAAGGACAATGGAGGGAAGTAATGCAGGGAACCACGGGAAGCGGGTGAAATCTTTAATTAATATGTTGTATCGGTATTCACCAAGGAGGACATGACAGATGTTGAGGTCAGGGATAGGTGTGCAAACACTCTAGAGAATGTCAATGTATCAAAGGAGGAAGTGTTGAGTATCCTAAATTACATTAAAGTAGACAAGTCCCCAGGGCCGGATGGGATCTATCCCAGGTTACTGCAGGAGGCAAGGGACGAAATAGCCGAGGCCTTAACAGATATCTGCACATCCTCTTTGACCAGAGGCGAGGTTCCAGAGGACTGGAAAATAGCCAATGTTGTTCACTTGTTTAAGAAAGGAAGCAGGGATAATCCAGCAAATTATAGGCCGGTGAGCCTGGCATCAGTGGTGGGGAAGCTTTTGGAGAAGATACTGAGGGACAGGATATATGCACATTTGGTGGAAAATGGACTAGTTAGTTACAGGCAGCATGCTTTTGTACTGCGTGCCATTCTGGCCGCCATATAACCAGAAGGATGTGGAAGCTTTGGAGAGAGTGCAAAGAAGGTTCACCAGGATGTTGGGTATTGGCTATGAGGCGAGGTTGAATAAACTAGGATGTTTTCACTGGAAAGATGGAGGCTGAGGGGGAGACCGATAGAGGTCTATAAAATTATGAAAGGCATAGACAGGGTGGATAGTCAGAAGCTTTTTCCAGGGTGGAAGTGTCAATTATAAGGGGGCACAGGTTTAAGGTGAGAGGGGGAAAGTTTAAGGGAGATGTGCGGGGGAAGTTTATCACGCAAAGAGTGGTGGGGGCCTGGAACGCGCTGCCAGAGGAGGTAGTAGAAGCAGGCACATCAGCAACATTTCAGAGGCATCTGGATGGGTACATGAATAGGGAGCGAATAAAGGGATACAGACCAAGTAAGGGTAGAAGGTTTTTTTTTAGTTGGGGCATCATGATTGGCACAGGCTTGGAGGGCCGAAGGGCCTGTTCCTGTGTTGTACTTTTCTTCGATCCTTGTTCAAAAAACAGAATTTTTTTTCTTACAGAAAATCACATTTTCCATAGTAAGGGGAATTGTTAAGATTTTGGTACAAAAGTGATCTAAATGTATTTTCTTACATCTGTCACATAAGCCTCAGTGATTGGAGGTCCTCTAATTGGGCTGAAACGTTCTCCAATGCTTCTCACTACAGTGCTGAACACTCTTAACAATGCTGCTAACTTTGGTAATGAGACTGAAGGAGGTGGAATGTCCTCATCAACTGACTCTCCAGAGGCCACGTGGCTAAGATCCTGTAAATGCAAATAATCAGTCAATTAATTCACCAGTTGGGAGCTGTAAAGAAAATAATCTTCTACGGTCCTGTTTATCATTTAATGGGCACAGCACACTAGCTGGGAATTTGCAGCAACTGAGTTATTGGCAACCACTTCCCAAAGACCAGTGTTCAAATCACACCAATCCAACAAGTGTTTTAATTACTTTTCCTGCTTCATTTGGCATCACCACTCAACACCCAAGAATGACAGATGCATCACTATGATAATTAGAACTTGAATTGGTTTGAACAACCAACTGAAGTTGCTTGAATGCACTAAATGGCCAGCACTCTCAATATGCTTTGAGCACTAATTTCGAAACTGACAACTATAAAGAAGAAAATCCATTAGCACATTCTGGTAGTCACTGTTGCTGATCAGTACAGATGGTGCGAATACTCTGCCAACAAGAAAATTTGTCCTGGTATCCTGGCCAATATTTATCCCTCAATTCGATATTACAAAAAAAGATTAAAAATAGAAACTTGAAGCAGTAGGCGGCCATTCGGCCCTCTGAGCCTGCTCCGCCATTCATTTTGATCATCGAATTAAATATCCCGATTCCCCCTTCCCCCCTCATATCCCTTTAGCTCCCAGAGCTATATCTAATTTCTTCTTGAAATCAGACAATGTTTTGGCCTCAACTACATTCTGTGGTGGTGAATTCCACACACTCACCACCCGTAATTATCTGGTCAATCACCACACTGCTGTTTGTAGTTTAGTTGCTGAGTTTCCTCCGTTACACTAGTAACTACACTTCCAAACACAAGTGCTTCATTGGCTGTAAAGCACTTCGAGACGTGAAAAGAGCTACATAAACCTGAGTTTGTCTCTCTTTTATTGAACTGTGCTCTTTCGTGAGTTTCTGAACTGTTTCTGATATTCGCACACGGCATTTCAGAAGGTCAAGCAAACTGACAGACACTGAATTCTCTGGACAACTATCTTGCCCTCAAGAAAAGGCCTTTCAAACATTTGAAATTAGGAACCACTATGCAAGAGTAATTTTGAAACAAACAGTGTGTAAATATAGTGGTCAACATGGATCTAAATCATCAGCAGTTTAAAATTAGAAAATTACCCATTTCACATTGGATATAAAATGTGAATCAGTTTAATGCAATTAAAGTCTTTGGATGTTATCTCTCTGCAGAAAAATAAGTGGTAAACACCAAACAAATGGGAAGCGGTGTGCCGTACAATGTAGGCAATCTTTTATTTGGAAGCATTTTCTTGTTTTCACACTTGTCAAGACTATACTGTACCTCAGCATAAGCCTCCATATCTTCTAAAAACTGTCCCAAAAGGGTTGTGGAAAATCCAAGATCTGCAACCCAGAACTGTTCCAAACACTGCAACCAACCTTTGGAATGAACAGCAGAATATTATATTTTAATAAAAGCAAAATATTGGAATCTGGAAAAAAGAATAGGAAATGCTGGAAAATCTCAGCAGGTCTGGCAGCATCGGTGGAGAGAGAAAATAAAGTTAAAATGGCAGGATTCTCCAGTCTTATCCATGGGGGCTGCCATTGCCAGCGAGAATGGAAAAGTTGGTGTCAGTGGCAGCTGTGTATGAGGACGGAGGATTCCGGCCAATGTTTTGAATCTGTATGACTCTTCTTCAGCTCTGAAGAGGCCCAGGGACTCGAAACATTAACTCTATTTCCTCTCTCCACAGTTTCTGCCAGACCATTACATTTTAGCTCCGTTTCTACAAGGACCCTTGAAATTAAAAAAATTCAGAACAAGTAGGGGAAAAAGAAATATGAATACGAACAAAACTAATAAAATTGAGCAAAAACATCACTAAAGCAGCAAGGGACTTATTTCACAAGCATAGTATTATGCAATTAGAAACAAATACACAAGTTGTTAAAACCCTCATCATGAATACCAGTTCAGGTAATAGATCTCTCAAACTAGTTCAATTAATTCTCTTCAGTTAAAAGTCAACAGCAATATTTGTATTTATATCAAGTCTTCATAGGAGCATTCACAGAATTTGATGTGAAGGGCAGATGATGAAAGCTTGGTCATAGGCAGGTTATAAGGAATGTCTTAAAAAATGGAAGTGAGGTAGAGGAAGGCTCTTGACAGCGGAAGGCTCCACCAACATTGAGAGCAATTAAAACCAGGGGCGCTCAAATCCAAAATTAGAGAATCAGAGTCCCTACAGTGCAGAAGGAGGCCATTCGGCCCATTGAGTCTACAACAACCACAATTCCACCTAGGAACTATCCCCGTAACCCCACATATTTGCCCTGCTAACCCTCTGACACTAGGGTCAACTTAACATGGCCAATCAACCAAACCTGCACATCTTTGGAGCGAGGGGCACAGATATCTGAGGAATGTAGGGCTGGAAGAGATTAGAGATCAGGAGGGGCTAAAACCATGAAGGGATTTGAAAACAAGGATGAGAATTTCAAAAATCAAGTTGCTTGACCAAGTGCCTATGAAAGTCATCTAAACTGGGCTATTCTGCGCAAATTCAAATATTTATAAATAGTAGGATCAGATAATCTTCTAAGGAGTTACAGCAGTAAATAAACAATCTTACCTGATACCTGTTGTGTAAGGGATTGTTTCTGGGTGTGGTCTATATGCCATCCAACAAGTATATCTACAGTGTCCTTTAGAATCAAAAGCAGATATTAATTTGCCGCTAAAATGCTAAAAAGATTGGAGAATGGAATTTCTCTCAATATTCTTACCCTAAAGTTGGTGCTGAATATATGGGGATAACATCGAGCCACCAATAAAATGCACTTCACACACTGGCATAGCAGCTCTGGAGTGTCCACATTTTCCAATACAGACTGGAGGCTGACCATTACCAGCTAGGAGAAAGAAGAGTTAAATTAATTCCAACAGAGCCAACACTGCATTGTTATACTGGTGTCTGAATCTCCCACCTTCCGTGCTTTCTGGAGCTTTTAAAGTAGTTCAAACAGGAATTTTCCCGTCATGGTTACACTCAAACTTGTGGGAAGTTACGATTGTTGCAGGGGCATAGATCAGCTAGATAGTCAACATCTTTTCCCAAAGGTAGGGGAGTCTAAAACTAGAGGGCAGAGGTTTTAAGGTGAGAGATACAAAAGGGCAATTTTTTCACACAGAGGATGGTGAGTGTCTGGAACAAGCTGCCAGAGGTAGTAGTAGAGGCGGGTACAATTTTGTCTTTTAAAAAGCATTTAGACAGTTACATGGGTAAGATGGGTATAGAGGGATATGGGCCAAATGCGGGCAATTAGCTTAGGGGTTTAAAAAAAGGGGCGGCATGGACAAGTTGGGCCGAAGGGCCTGTTTCCATGCTGTAAACCTCTATGACTCCAAATGCTATATAGTTCTGATCAAAATTTTAACCTGCCTTGCAGCTATTCTCAAAATTTTCAGGTTATCAAGATATCTCTAAATTTGTTAATACGTGACCACCAAATGAGATTTTACAAGATGATCAAAAAA
This sequence comes from Mustelus asterias, assembly GCF_964213995.1. Classification (NCBI taxonomy): domain Eukaryota; kingdom Metazoa; phylum Chordata; class Chondrichthyes; order Carcharhiniformes; family Triakidae; genus Mustelus; species Mustelus asterias. Next base: position 72,048,129 of record NC_135823.1, read on the forward strand.
TTGAACATGGGACAAAACATTTTCAATTTGGAATGTTTGGACCAACCTGCATCACAGATGAAAACGCCTTCTTCTCTCCTGCAGTTTCCAGTGCTTTGTAGGTGGCACATAAGTACAGAAGTTTTACCTCATCTTTGGTGGAAGAGCTAAACTTGCTAAAAATCCACTTAAAGATTTTCTCGGCCTCGTAACTCAATGATACACACAGCAAGCCAAGGCAGCAAGCCCCTTCTTGTCGTAGTTCATGAAGTAGTTTACTACTGTTGGTAGCAAATTAAAAATGTTAGTACCTTCCACTGTCTGGATACATCTATACCATATACGATTTTTTTTTTAAAAATGCATCTGCTTAAATTCTGAACTTACTGTGAATTACAGCTTGTCCCAGTTATTAATATGACTATTTAAACAAATGAAGCAAGTTACAAGCTAGAGTAGAGATTCTCTGATTTGTCATAAAATGTTTTTCTAACAGTAGAAGCCAGTCATACAACAGACACTTTCCTTAAGAATCTTTTAGTACTTCTAAAATCAGAGTAAAAATGAAGTTTTTGACAAGCACCCAGAGTTTAGTTTGTATCTGTGACTCTTTATAAACTATAAAGACAATGGATTTCAAACAAGGATTACTTAATACCCAAAGCAAACCTTACCCAATGTCCCATACAGGTCTCAATGAGAACTAATAAATCAGGCCGACTACTCAAAGATTAGGATCTTTTCTACAAGATCAGTGGTACAGCAATCCCCCTCATGCTACTCCATAAATTAGAAAGGCTGGAAGAACGTGTTGGAGCATCAACAAACCATATCACAAAGTGAGATTCCAATGTGAAATCCCTCATTTCAGGTGGAATTTTCTGAACAAATCCACGATTAGTGAAAAATATAAAAATCAAAGAACATTTTAATCTTCCAGATGTACCAAAGAGGTGGCAAAGTTAAAATGATTGAATAGGGTTTAAATATTTCTTGAGCAAGTGCAAACAAGTGACCTTTATGTTATTTAAATGTGGAAGATTAAAATTCAATTATTTCAATTCACTGTCTTCTCCCTTCCACAAAAGCAAATGAGGTCCAGAGACAGTACTGGCTGAACTTAAACCAAACTGAGAAATATACAAAGCAACACCAGGATACTTTCAGTGGGAATTATATCCAGAAAGGTTCTGCCGTCTTTCTAAAAAGGCAAAGTTTCTTACAAGAATTACAAATTCTGTCAAAACTGACATTGTGTCACACATACCTCTCATTAAGCACATCCTGTATTGCAGTCAGGGCATTATCTAGTTGCTTAATTAGAACCTGCAAAAGGATAAAGTTACAATTAAACAAGAAATAAAATTTAATGAGAAATTTTTCTTCCCAAAGTTCATATCTACAGTGTGGAGACTTCAATTTGAACAAAGAAAATTACAGCACAAGAACAGGCCCTTCGGCCCTCCAAGCCTGCACCTACCATGCTGCCCGACTGAACTAAAACCCCCTACCCTTCCGGGGACCATATCCCTCTATTCCCATCCTATTCATGTATTTGTCAAGATGCCCCTTAAAAGTCACCATCGTATCTGCTTCCACTACCTCCCCCGGCAACGAGTTCCAGGCACCCACTACTCTGTGTAAAAAAATCTACCTTGTATTCGGAAGGATAGACAATGCTGGAAATGCATCACATGCCCAGCAGCATAAGGAGAGAGAAGTTAGAATTCAGCAGGTCGCCCTGTCATTGAGGAAATGTTAACCTGCCCCTTCAGATACGAACAGATATTTCTAATTGCTCCTTTTTTTAAAAAATAAGCTCACCACTTTGTTTTCTGGCTGCTGAATAAACTCTTTCAGTTGCTTTATTGTAGCCAGCCGACGCTCCCTGTCATCTTCACGGGAAATCCTCCGCAGAAGATTGGACAGTCGAGACTCATCAGAATAAGATAAAGATCGCTCTATAAATACAATAAATTCAACGATTTGACAAAATTAACCAAAATCCTGTTGAACAGCATAGCTATAGGAGTAGGGCATTCAACACCTTGAGCTTGCTTTAACATTCCTTTAGATCAATTCTGATAAATATCTTGACTCCATCGATCCACCCCAGTTCCATAACCCTCGATACCCTCACCTGACTGAAATTCAACTTGAGTTTTGAAACTTGTAATTGACGTGCCCTCTTTGAGGAAAGAGCATTCCGGATCTCCACTACCCTTGATGTGAAGAGAGGCTTTTTGACACCAACATTTAATGGCCAAACTTGAATTTCAAGGTTACCCCCCCCCCCCCTCTCAATCTGGAGCCCCCCCTGAGAGAGGAAATAGTTTCTATCTCACTCATCAGCTCCTTTGATTGTCTTGAGCACTTTAATTAGAACATCCCTTAAAAAAACACAGGGAACAAGCCTAGTCCATACAAACTACTCTCATATCCTGACCCTTAGTCCTGGTATCATTCTGATGGACTGATGCTGAATTCCTTCCAAGGTCAATACATTATTCCCGAGATCCAGTGCCCAGAATTGAATGCAATGCTCTAGATGGGATCTAACACATCTTTAAAATTGCAAAATAACTTCCACTGCTTTGTACTCCAGCCCTCAAGATAAAGGCCAACACTCCATCAGTCTTTTAAATTATTTTCTACACCTAATTTTTTCACTAGCTTTCAGTGACTTGTGTGTTCGTCTGCTTAGGCATGGTTCCTAGCCTCCTGCCATTTAGAAAATATTGATTTTGTTTGAGGCTTCGATAGACAATCTCACACTTTTCGACATCATCTTTTACGGTTTTGCCCACACAATTTATCAACAATTCCCTGCAACTTCATACTCCCAACTACACTATTAACTGTCACCAAACTTCACTTAGACTTCTCCATTCCTTCACTCGCGTCATTTATAAATAGTGACTAGCTGAGGCCCCAGCATCCTGGGAGATATGACTAGCCACATCCTGCCTAGTTGAATGCACATCTGTTCTCTTTTCTACCTCCAAACTAATTCTCATCCAAGTCAATAGACTGCCTCCAATTCCATGTGCTCTCATCTTTGTTGACAATCTACCATTTAAGTACGTTATAAGTGCGTACAAATACTGTCTATAAACACTCCTTTATCAGCCATGTTAGTTACCTCAAAAAATTGACCTAGGTTTATTAGACATGACTTCTCCGTTACAAAGTCATGCCAACTCTCTCTGATCAGTGTCTGTCCCTAATAACAGATTCGAATATCTTCCCCATAACAAATATTAATAATTCCCTAGTTTCTCTCCTATCTTTCTTAAATAACAATATGGACTTACATTGTCAATCCCAGGGGACAATTCTGGAATCGAGAGAATTTTGGAAGATCATGAGGATTACATCATCCTCACCAATTTCTTTTAAAATCCTGGGGTGGAAACAATCGGGTCCTGGATATTTCTCGATCTTTAATCTCATGTTTTTCCACTTTTAAAAAAAGTTTATATTGAATCTAGTCATTTCCTTTCCTAGATTTATTTTTAATTTTCCTAGTATCTTTGGGACAAAGAAACATTAGATTTAATTCATTCAAGATCGCAATATTTAATGGAATATAATTAGACGAAAAATTATTTACTTTCTTACAAAGATTGGAAATCTAGTAACAGTTGAAATTACTAAGTACAAAACGGTGTGTGGTGGAATCAGTTTCACATCCCCAGAATATTGGCCTCTTTGCAAAACTCTCACATTTCAACAGGCGACCCAGTGGATTCTGGTTCCATCTCGCTCTGTGACAAGAAAACTGATTGGTGACTGCAGGCCCCCTGGCAGCAACAATTAAGTGACAGAATGTATTTATTCAGAGATTGGAGAGGCTTGAAGCAAAACCAGTTGTTTTAATTTAAATATTAATTGGCAAGGATAGAGTAGAGTAGCTCAACTCAAAGCTGGTGAATTTGTTGCCTATATTCAAGATAGGTTTCTGGAACAAGGCATTCTCAAACCTACAAGACAGCAGGTCAAATTACATTCCGCATTGAGCTAGGTTTAGTTAATCTTAACAGTAAGGGAACATTTATCTGACAGTGATCAAATATAATCAAATTTATTGTTAGGTTATTAAAAGGAGAAATGTTAATATTTACTAAAATTCTAGATGCTTGGTATGGTTAACTTTAATGGGATGAGAGACACTGATGACACAAACTAGTCAAAACTGTTATACCAGACCAGTATAGACAGAAATGCTGGGAGTACTCAGCAGGTTTGTGGAGAGAGAAACAAGAGTTAATGTTTCATCAGTAAAGTTTATTAGTCACAAGTAAGGCTTACATTAACACTGCCATGAAGTTACTGTGAAATTCCCCTAGTCGCCACACTCCGGCGCCTGTTCGGGTTAATGCACCCTAACCAGCACATCTTTCAGACTGTGGAAGGAAACCCACGCAGGCACGGGGAGAACGTGCAAACTCCACACAGTCAGGGAGACAAGCCGGGAATCTAACCCGGGTCCTTGGCACTGTGAGGCAGCAGTGCCACCCCAGAACTTGGAAAAGTTAGAAATGTAACAGATTTTGAACAATGGGTGGGGGAAAAAACAGATCAGTATATAGTAATACACTTGATAAGTAGAGCTCTTAACTCCTTATAGCAGCCCATGGTGGAGAGAAATGTGAAATAATAAAAGCATACAACATTGTAAAGAGTGTGCAGACCAATGTGACGGAGAGATAAAGAGCAGCAAATGAAGGCAAATAGCAGTAGGCGACAAAAAGGAAAACCAAAAGAAACAAGATATCAAGATTAAAACAAAGTTTTTACAACTGTATTATAAAAAAGGATAGTAGACATGGGTAATGTGGACTCTTTGTAAGTAGATATGTAATATTGCAAATGAAAGTGATGAAATAGCAGACTTGCTGAATAATTACTTTGTGCCAATCTTCATAGTAGAGGAGGAGGATAATATATCTGACATCCCAGGGAAAGCAAGAACGCTTCAAGGAGTGAAACCCTGCCCAGCGTTCTAAAGAAAGCATGTAAAGAAATTGCACATTTTAGCCATAATCTTCCAAAAGGCTCTCAATTCCAAATTGTTCCTCTAAATTGGAAAAATTGTAAATGTAGCTCCATTATTTAAGGGCGAGAAACCAAGAAATTAGATATTTATTAGTTTAACATCTGCTGTGGGGATCTTACTGAATCCTATAATTAAAACCAGAGTGATTGAGCACATGGAGAAATTTAAACTGAACAGAGAGCCAACACAGACTTGGAAAGAGCAAGTCATGTCTTACACATCTAACTGAATGTGGAGGTATTTATAGCAGATGACAGGATGTAGTTTTTACCTTCTTCCATAAGGTATTTGATAAGGTTCCACACAAGGGACTATTAGCTAAAATTAAAAATTGAAGACAAATTATTGATATGGTAAGGACATTGGTTCGGAGCTAGAAGATAAAATGTAGGGGTGGTGGCCCAAATTTTGCAATGGTAATGAAAGTAAAACTCACGTGTTCGCTGTCATTACCAGAATAATGAGGCAATCCAGAAGTTGCTGTCAGTGATTCTACTTCTTCAAGGGTGTGCTATTAAAGGACCTCCCCACAAATCCCTAAGCAATCAGCAAATTGCTGCAGAAGTCTCCCATGTAAGATGGAGGAGGAATTTTTTTCTATCAGAGGGTGGTTACACTTTGGAATTCTCTTCCCCAGAGAGCAGTGGAGTCACTGAATAAGTTCAAGGTCGAATTAGACAAATTTCAGATTGACAAGGGAGTCAAGGGTCATAAAACGAAGTAGAATTAAGGCCACAATTCAAATCAACCATCTTATTGAATGCTGGAGCAGGCTCAAGGGACCAAATGGCCTACACCTGCTCCATTTCCTCATGGTCTGATGATCTCATTTAATTTCCTGCTTTGTTGCCTGTGAGAATACTGCAACATGGTTGGCTGCTTACTGAGGTCTGGAGATCCACTCGACTTGGCTTCAGATTTAACTTACCGTCAGGAAAGGAGAAACCCACATTACAGAGTTTGCTTTTAAGGACAATGGTGAGCACCACTACTCCATCATTGACTGCAAAATCCAGCCCAGTGATAATGTAGTGGAAGGAAGTGGCTAATATATCCCGTGGGATGCGTGTTGGTGCTGCAACTACACTTATTAATGCCCTAGGTAACAACAGTCACATATCCAAGTTTGCCAATAACACAAAGACCAGTGATAAGTGTTGCAGGCTGGAGCATCAAATTATGAAGAGACATTGATGGATGAAGCGAGTTGGGAAAACCATATCAGATGGATTTCAAACACAGGCGAGTGAGGCCATGGATCATAAAAGAACAGATTCAAGTATTTTGTTTGAATAATGCTAGTAACAGTGGATGTCAAATAAGGTTTAGATTCACATACACATGGCAAAATGTCATGGTCAGAACATTAATAGCTAAGCATTTCACCCAAGAAAGAATACACTAGTCTCAAGAGGAGTGCTGTGGAATGTTACTATAGCTCCAAGCACTAAATTATAGGGAGAGATTACATTAATTGGATTTGTGTCCTAGCCAGTTAAGAACTGATTTGATTGAGGTTTTTGAATTTTGAAAGAAATTGATAGAGAAACCTTTCTTTGCCAGTGGGACAGAGAGTCAACATGGGTACATAACCTTAAAAGCAGAGCCAAGCCATTCAGGAGAGAATTAAGTAATTCCAGTATCTTATTCTTTCTCACAATCAGTTTCTCATCTCTGGTAATACATTGGCACAACTATGCTCAGTGCTTTAGATACCTTTACATACTCCCTCAAAGTGCACAAAATTCAATGTATGGTCTAACCAATGTTTGGCACAAATACACCCTTCATTTGGACTCCATGTCCCTTATTTATAAAACTCCAAATACTGTTGGCCTTTTTAATGGCTTTAATTACTTGCATTTGTATTTTCAAGGCAGAAACTTACTTGAAAAAGAAATATGTCAGTAACTGGATAATTAATTTAAAGGGTAACACATGCAATCCTACAAAAAGTAAAGTCAGAGCCATTAATATCTCTTGAAAAGCTTTCTAGGCATTGGTGATTGAGTTTTCGAGCCAAAGTTAGAGCTATTAGTAAGTGGCGCTCATGATTATAGGAATAACAATCTTTTTAGTACCTGGACAACCTCCGAGTTCTATGACATTTTTTTAATCCCTCACTCAATGAAATTGCATTGAAACTCATCTTAGCGTGGAGAAATATCCCAGCATAAATCTACCGCAAATGTAAGAAAAAAGCTTACAACGCCTACGTCCTAAAAAGTACATACACCTGAACAGATATTTTGAAGTAGTATCAGTGCAATAAAGCTAAACTCCTTGAAGGGTCATGTAATTTTTATGCCTCATGAGAAATGTTACCACTAAAAACAGCCGATTATCCAGACACCGGGTTGTTAAAATTCCTACCCTGTGATTTCCTCATCTCCTTTGTGGCTAAAGCACGACTCCCATGCTGAATGCTGCTTACATCCGTGGTCACATTGTTAACCCTCAGCTCTTGCCCCAACGACTTCCGACCATAAGCATTTTCACCAAGTCCTCCATTGACGTCGTATCTGCCTGTAAAGAAAATCAAATTTTCTCAGGTGATCAAACTCAATTTCAGTAAGCTTTTCAGTCGTTATTATGAAAAGTTATTAAGCTAAATTTTAAGACACACAATACAACACTTCTAAAAGCGCTGCTCTATTAAAACCCAAAGTTACTATAAGTTAATAGGGGTGGCACGGTACCACAGTGGTTAGCACTGCTGCTTCACAGCGCCAGGGACCCGGGTTTGATTCCCGGCTTGGGTCACTGTGTGTGGAGTTTGCACGTTCTCCCCGTGTCTGTGTAGGTTTTCTCCGGGTGTTCCGGTTTCCTCCCACATTCTGAAAGACGTGCTGGTTAGGTATGTTGACCCGAACAGGCGCCGGACTGTGGCGACTAGGGGAATTTCATGGTAACTTCACTGCAGTGTTAATGCAAGCCTTACTTGTGACGAATAAATAAACTTTAACTGAATAGGTACCCAATACGTTCAGAACAAAGGTAGCCAAATCAATATACCCATAGCTTGCACCAGTCATTACAGACAAAATATCTTAAAATTTACTTCCTAAAGAAATTATGTTCTCTATCCAGAGTAATTCATAATAAATGTGCAAATTTCAGCTCATAAGAAAAATCCGAGATAATTAGGGCTGGATTTTGAGGAGCGTGACGAATGGTGCTTGCCGCTAACTGTGAAGAAGTTTGCCAATAAAGATCTACACCTAGCTATAGTACACATTTCCCCTCTAAGGGCAGTTTAAAGCTGGCACCACGTCAAGGAGATTCCAGACATCTGGTATCAGTGATATCAGCTGATGATATTTAAGTATCTGAGACAGGAAACCAGGAAGTTAAAAGGGCTGACTACCCTTCACTTTTAATTTAAATTTTCAAACAGTTGAATAAATGATTGGATTCAGACATCCAGAATAACATTAAAGTATCTCAAATACTTTGAATTTATAGGAGATAACTGACATTCTCCAAATATAAAATTAACCTTCAGGGTCCATGGGGATGTTTAGCAATAGTTATGAACTGAGTATAACAGTAAAACCCAAGCTACCGCATTCAACAATGTGCAACCTTTTCAAGGGCTTTTACAGCAAGGCTAACAGCATGAAAGTGGAAGTCTGTGTCAATTCACTGATTGTTTAGGGATTGCACTGGAGGACCTGAACTGCGCATCTGCTGGAGGAGCAGAATCTCAATTGCAACTTCTGCATTTCCACATTATTCTGCAAAGTAACTGGGAGTTTCAATGGAGTAACAATGGCAAACGCTGCTGACATTATCCCCCCTAACTGCAGGTCTTTATATATTCTATTTAATCCATTAACTGCTCAGGCAATTCACCATTTCTGATCCGTGACTTGGCATCTAGGAACGAAAACTATGCCATTAAGGACACATTTGCTGGTGAGACTGATGTTTGTCGCCTCAGTCTAAGTGGTAAAATGTCAAACTGCAGAATGGTCTTCCAGTAAATAAGACTTATTTTCAGAGATAGGAGTTAATTAGTATAGGAGAGATGGAGGTCATTCCTTGCACTTATCAAGTCCAAAATCCAAAAAGCTATAGCCAAAATCAGATTTCATTAAAATAGAAACTCAATAACTCTTGGGAGGGGTGAACGGGAAAGTTGAAATGGAAAGAAGGGCTCTCATATTCAAAATGAATCCGACACGGGGAATGAGATGTTTTTCACCTTTGACACATAGGTTCAAATCCATCCTAATCGGATGATCGCAAGTCATTTTTATCTGCTGGATGCGAGGTGGGTTTAATTAGCCTGAAACCAGGTTCTGGGGAACATGGGCCAACGTACTAATAAGCTTCTTATAGGCAATGCCACTCTCACAAACCAAAGGATGGTTGGTGTGGGATACATGTGTCACATGGTGGGGGCAATAATAGGTGGTCTTCAGGTGCTGGGCTTCAAGTACATTTCTGTGACAGAGTGGAGGAAGCATCTGGCTATACCATACTAATCTTGGGAGTCCTTGGCGCTAGTACCAGATGCCTGAAAAAGGAATTCTGATCCTCCATTGACAATCCTTACACTGATCAGCACACAAATAGATTAAAAGTAGTAAAATAGAAATAGTATTATAGTACTGGTGCACAGTACTTTCTATCTGTGACTATCTGGGGGGAACACAAAGAGGAATTGCAGCATGTTTCCCACATTTCACTGGGATTGGAATTGCGTTCAGACCACTGGATTGAAAATTGTTCAGCTTGTTAAGTTGAGTTTGGGTAGTTTCAATCAATTTTCTAAAAGACATGCTCCCACACAATTCAGTATTTTTAAAGGTTTTCAGCTTCCCAGCTTTAAACAGTAGACATTTAAAAAAAACTCCAAAAATATTCAGCAACAGTTGATTTTAAAAAATGTTAATGTACTGTGGTTTTCATTTTTCCTTAAAAGGAACCAAAAAAGTTAATAACCATCATGTGATAAGCACAATGGAATTCTTAGTAATGTGCCTCTGAACATGTTTTCTTGCATCTCTCCTCATAACTAGGATGAGTGCGAGAGCTTGTGGCACTCCTGTCCTTGGACCAGAAGCTCCAGGTTCAATACCAACGCCAGGACTTGTTGGCCACAGAAGGATGATTCAATGCAGTTTAACAGGCTGATAATCAGCTTGCAAGTCCTACCGCTCCCCCTCTATTCCCCAATGGTAAAAAACAATTTGGTTGTGAAGATATGCCAAACAACTGGAATGACTATATAAAATAAATGGATGTGAATATTTGTACAAACAGGATGGATTCTAGAATTGTAAAAACAAAGCTTGCCATACCCAGCAATAGTTACAAGAGTTATGAAAAAAGCCCCATTAAGGGGGGGAAAAAAAAAAATCACATCTCACCATGTGTGCCTACTTTTAACTCCCAACTGATGGGGGAACAGTTGAAACAAACTTACTGTCTATTTCCCGGATATTAACCTGTTCCTTTGGGCAATGCCCATTGTAAAAAGGCAGCAAGGTTCCCTTTCAAAATGCAGATCAGGGCCCAAAGATTGGGCCATGAGCTGCAATTTTACTTGGAGGCACGATGAAGGAAGCAGTGAAGGAGGGATACAAAAACAAAGCATTTGAAAATAGAAACGACAAAATGGAAAAAAAACAACTTGGACTGTGTGGTCCATCACTCAGGATATGCTTTAGTTGTCCTTGGGTTACAGACTACAAATACACTACACAATATAAAATCTACTTTTGAAATATATGTGAAGCTCCATCATCATCTAAAGTAAAATTCACAAAATAATTAATGCATTAACTTGCATTTAAACCACTTGTGAAATATAACTGTTTAAATTACTGCAGCCCTATGTAAGATTGACAGTGTTGTTCTGGTCCTTTCCTGTATCTGGTCTTCTTATGTTCCATCTTATTGATACTTTAGCATAGGCCAACGTACTGCTGCCTCTTACATTCCCAGTGCTTAGTTCAGCTTTTTATATAATACTAACCTAGTCCCATACCTGACATAAGGAAGGCTCTTACGGCACACTGTCCATTGCTCATTCTCTCCCTTTATAGCAGAATCTCTGCTCTCATTCCCACTTTTACTCTTTCTGACCTCCTTTCTACAGGAAAAGAAAGAAAGGGGCAGAATTTAAAAGCCCCAAGCAATTTCTTCAAACAATTATAACTGTAAGGATAATTAGACTTTAAAGATACAAACAAATGCCCCATTACACAGCACATTTGGGACCAGTTACCATGTTGAGAGTCATCATGCTAGTTTTGTATGGCATCTGCAGTCCCTCAGGCTAGCACTTAGTCTGTCTCTCTCTATGTGGTGGTCTTGTGTCATTATTCCTTTGTACCTGCTAGTTTAAACTATGATTGACATAATGCTTATACTGTTTCCAGTTATTTGCTTCTATACTTAGTTACCATTGCAGTTTTGGAAAAGTAAACACAACCACAGAAGTGGTTTTAAGTTCCACCTGTGAAAGCAAGCATGCCCAATGGGATTAGCAATTTCCATTTGTTTAATAGACAAAACCACTTCTGTATATTAGGTTTAACAATGAAACTTGGAAGTGATTATGCTTATTAGAGAGCAGTATTCGATAAAATACATCACCAAATCTACACAAAACAGCTAGGAATGATAGTACCCAAGCAGAGTAATGTTAAAATTTAGCCTGGCTATGCATACACTGAATCTCATTGCAATACAACACCCCGCTGCTCACTGAACAGTTACATAAATGAAGTTAGCACTCTGACAGCTAGCTATGTGAAATCAGAGTAGAGCCATTAAAAGCCTCTAGTTAATTGGTGTAATTCAACAAGACCTGTCCTTCCAGCCTAAGTAGCAAATATTGCAAACTTCCTTCCGTACACAAATACAGGTTAGAGAAAAAGTGCTCGAAAAGCAACTGATTTAATACTGGAATAATCGAAATAAATCACAAATGCACGCACACAACCCTGGAACCGTAACTCTCACCTCTTTCTTCCACTACTCCCCCCATCCATAGAAAGTTGTGCCAAGATATTCATCTAATTATACAGAAGCAGGTAATTATTTCCTGTTTCAATATCCCCCCCCCCGCAGTGCCTTCCAATCCCAAACTAACCAAATGTTTTCTTTAACCAGAAGTCCCCCCCATGCAACTCAGCATCATCGATAGCAAAACCAAAGGGCAAATTTTCCATTAATGGGTATTAGAGTAGCAATCAATGAATCACCACGTTGGTGCTAGCCAATATCAAACTGGGACAATTCTGCAGGAGCTTTCAATTTCAGCCTCATTCATTACTCATCATGAACTTCCAGTCTGGATTGGCTGGCCTGGGATAGCTTGCTATCAACAGCTTCCACACTGAAAGGGTGCAACTGCCATTAAAATAGTTACGCTGATGTTCTACAGAGCAAACCATCACTCGCCAAATGGTGCAAATACCTCGACATTCAGTTGGAATTGTCATGGTCCTAATTAACAACAGCAAAAGAGGGCTGCCAGCCAAGGGCAGCCTCCAACAAGAGATGTGCCAAGTTGCTTGGCAGGTGGTGGCTAACAAAGCCAACAGTGGCAAGTGTCCACAGGACATGATAGCAAAGGTTAACAGACTGCCACGGCGGAGCTGGTCACCCTATCGAATGAAGTATTCAGGCCATGAATAGTTTCTCCCATTAATATCCTGATTGAGGTTACATGCTAAGGACTTGGAGATCTTTGCCCAAGCTTTACATGCACACCCTGCAGAATAGCACAGCGATCACAGTCACTTCGAACTGCAAGGACTGACGTGACCAAGAATAACTTGTATCACTACAGCACTTTTAACAGTCAAATATCTGGAGGTTTGTCACAGGAAGATGTTGAAACAAAATTTGACATCAAGGCACGAGGAGACATCAAGGCTGACGATCAGAAGCTTCATCCAATTTTGAGAGAGAAAATAAAACGAGCGCCAGAAACGCACAAGGAGGGAATTCCAGAGCTTTGGACCTTGACGATTACAGGCAAGACAACCAAAGATGGCGTGATTGAAGTGTTCAAGAAGCCAGAACTGGAATGCAGTATACGAGGAGTTGCTCAGTGCGTTTTAGGGAAGGAAACCTGCCATCCTCAGTTGGTCTGGCCTATGAAACTCCAGTTCCACACAATGCCTAGCTTTCCTCTGAAGAGACCTAGCAAGTTGGCCCACTACTTTCTTCAGGGCAATGAAGGATGGACAGTAATTGAGGCCAAAATCCCAAAATGACTTTTTAAACAAATTAATATACTTTTGGGACTCGAAGTCTTGCACAAAATTATTTAACAAAGATTATAACAACATTGTGTAAATGTCAAGTTCAATGAATTCCACGCTCATAAAAGTATGTGAACATTAAGTAGCTAACTTTTCAGTAGTACCTGGCCCAGAAGCATTTAACCGTAGCATGCAAAATGCTCAAGAGCCATAAAGCAACAGCCAAGCAGGTTTTAAAAAGATTTGTTTTTATATGGTGCTTTTCAAAAATCACATGTCCCAAAGCACTTTACACCAACTTAGTTACAGCTAGACTGCGCAAAGCAAACTCCCACAAACAACAAGGTGATAACGATAAATTAATCTGCTTTAACAATGTTAATTTAGGCATATATTTTAGTCAGGACACCAGGAATAAATCCTCTTCTTCGAGATCCCAAGAGGACATCCAGAGCCTCAAGTTAATGTCTCAATGGAAAGACGGTACCTCTTGACAGTGCAGCACTCCCTCAGTACTGCATTAGAGTTCAGCTTTGATCGTTGTGCTCAAGCCCTGGAGTGGGACTTGAACCCAAGACTCAGAGTGGTACCAACTGAGCCACAGCTGCCACTAAACAATAAAACATAGTGTTTCCGCATTCAAAACCCTAATGAGACTCTCAATTAATCTATTTACTCATTGTGGAACTAATTACATGTTCACTCACTAGAAGGATCATGGTGTATTGGGAATAAAACACTCAATCTTAGTCTACATTAGAAGGAAATATTGAAAATCAAATTAATTAATGATGCAATGTCGGAACTTGGTGTTGAAGATAATTAAGACTTTAAGCTAGTCTTACCCCCTTCTTCATTTTGAAATCCAGTGAGGATTCGAATATCATCGTGTCTATACCGAGACACACTGGCGGAACTGGCAGAATGCAATCCGTAAGAGGCAGAATTGCCCCGGTCCCTGGCCAAAGGATACTTTAAACTGTCTTGATCGCCTGTTGCACTGTCAATCCTAAAAAGTGAAACATCATACAAGTAAAGTAAAGAATATAAAGGTAGTGTAGTGATACTGAACATACAACCACAAGGCGGTGAGTTCAAATCCCATCACAGTAAACCCTGAACCCAAGTTCAATAAAACTGGCAACTTCTGAGCTAACAGAAAATACCCATGAAGGCTGAGGGATTGCTGTAAAAACCTAACTGCTTCACTAATGCCCTTCAGGGAGAGGCTGTGCCATCCTGTCTGGCCTGCATGACTGCAGCTCCATACTATGTATTTGACCCTAGATGACAATAATTTTGCTCAGTCAAAGGCTGTTGTGGTATGCACTTTGTCTGCTTCAGAGATATGGTCAACTCTGCTTAGCAACCAGTGCTGAAGAACTGTTTAAAACATCTCAACCTCATTATATCTGCAATTCTTTATTTGTGGTGCAATCTTTATATGGAGTTCTTAAACACAGCCCACATTTATAATTCCCTAGAGAATTTGTTTCATGTGATATTTGAAAAACATTGCCTTTGGCAGTTATAGAAAGAGGAAAAGAATTCTCCCAAAAAGGTTAGTTAAGTTAAGCAGTTTGAAAAGACAACACACATGGGCACTTTCACTGACCTTCTCCTAAGCTTTAGAAATACCCACTTAAGCAAAGGTGGAGTCAACACTCGACCTTCTCAATTTATAGCACAGCAGCTTTCTCTGCAAGTTGAGCCCACAAAAACGGTGCTCAATCTCAAGGCAGAGAAATTGTTTTCAGGACACTTGAGGCTTGAGTGAACAGAGAACAAATTAACATTGGTGAGTGAAAGGAACTTGTCAATATCTGTATCATGTGGCAGCACCATAGCCAACAAGTCGCAACAGTCGGAAACTGACCACAAACTCTGCTGAGAAGTGACAAAAGCAGAGAGAGAGCGAGCAGAACCCCGGGCTTGAGAACCCCCTTCCTTGGGGCAACGCTTGATCTCTCCAAACAAAGACATGTGACTCCAATATTGGCGTGCTGGGTCAACTGAGGACACACAAATCATGAAGCTATCATCTTGGTTTCAAGGACCTGACAACAATGATGGCAACCCATTGAAGAGCAACTAATCACAACCGAGTAGATAGGAAACTCAATGAGATCACAAGTGGGATCAAAAACTACCAATCGAGCAGGTAGCCAACATCAAGGAGCAGAAGCCAAAATAATTAACTCTCGTCAAAAACACCAAAATTCCTTTCAGCTGCCATCTTATTTTCCCACAAAGTTGAAAGACTTGAATTGAAAACGAGATAGCCAAAAAATATTTGATTTGATTTGATGGAAAGCATTCTTTCTGGTTGCATCACAGCTTGGTATGGCTCCTGCTCTGCGCAAGACCACAAGGAACTACAAACGGTCGTGAATGAAGCCCAATCCATCACGCAAACCAGCCTCCCATCCATTGACTCTGTCTACACTTCCCACTGCCTCGGCAAAGCAGCCAGCATAATTAACGACCCCACACACCCCAGACTCACTCTCTTCCACCTTCTTCCTTCGGGAAAAAGATACAAAAGTCTGAGGTCACGTACCAACCGACTCAAGAACAGCTTCTTCCCTGCTGCTGTCAGACTTTTAAATGGACCTACCTCGCATTAAGTTGATCTTTCTCTACACCCTAGCTATGACTGTAACACTACATTCTGCACTCTCTCCTTTCCTTCTCTTTGAACGGTATGTTTTATCTGTGAAGTGTGCAAGAAACAATACTTTTCACTGTATGTTAATACGTGACAATAATAAATCAAATAAAATGCCATCTATACTTCCCAGAACAATATTTCAAACAAACTCTGGCCATTCACCACGTGTGCCAAGGATTTCTATTTGTAGGAACATAGGAAATAGGAGGAGTAGGCCATTTGGCCCCTTGAGCCTACTCTACCATCCAACTAGATCATGGCTGATCTACCTCAACGTCAATTTTCTGCACCATCCCCATATTCCCTGACAGCTTTAATATCTAGAAATCTACTGATCTTTGTCGTGAACACACAATGACTGAGCCACCACAGCCCTCTACAGTAGAGAATTCCAAAGATTCACTATCCTCAGTGAAGAAATTCCTCCTCACCTCAGTTTGAAATGGTCTCATTCTGAGATTGTCTCTCCTAATTTTAGACCCCTAAAGCCAGGGAAAACATCTTTCCTGCATCTAACCTGTTGAACCTGGAAGAATTTTGTATCCTTCAGTGTGATCACCTCTCATTCTTCCAAACTCTAAAGAATATAGGCACACTGTGCCCAATTCTTTCCTCGCCATTGACCGAGTACTGAAAGTTCATAACTCCGATTCTAGTGAGCTATTATTAGAGGCTGGTATTTGTGTGATAAAAACATCAAGATGTGAAGCAAAAGGAGGGATGGCGAATGAATCACAGAATGGGAAAAGGGGTGCCCTTTTATTCCAGCAGGATCAGCAAAATGAACAGGTCGAGGTGGGGAAAGGTTTCCTGCACCTTGTGGTGTGGCAGTGACCTCAAACACTGCCTTGACATACTCATTACTCATTCTAGGCCTTGCCCTTGGTAATTAAAGTTCTGATTATTTCATGTCTCTCACAACGCCCCCCCCCCCCCCCCATAGCCAATCCCAGGCTGAAATTATTTACTATCCTATTAGCTTTCAAAACCTAGAATGCCTCCCTCAGTGTGTGCGTGGAGCTCCAAGAAGAACGAACTTCCAATTGCCTTATTAAGCCCATTGCTTGACTTTGAATACAAAACTTACCTTGCAGTCTTGAGAATCAAAATGCTTTGAAATTTTACATCAAAACGATATCTTGGCACTACTTGGGGCAGCACAGTGGCAAACACTGCTGCCTCACTGCTCCAGGGACCAGGGTTCGTTTCCCGGCTTGGGTCACTGTCTGTTTGGAGTCTGCACGTTCTCCCCGTGTCTGCGTAGGTTTTCCCTGGGTGCTCCGGTTTCCCCCCACAGTGCAAAGTGTGCGCATTAGGTGCATTGGCCATGCTAAATTGCCTCTTGGTGTCTCGGGATGCTAGGTTAGGGGGATTAGGGGGCAAATATGTGGGATTACGGGGATAGGGCCTGGTGGGATTGTGGTCGGTGCAGACTCGATGGGCTGAATGGTTTCTTTCTGCACTGTAGGGATTCTATGATTCGATACTCATATCAGTCTTTCCTGAGAACAGTTGGTTAAAAAATTATGAAACAGAACAACTAACCAAATGAAAACTGTTTGCAGCAACTGGACAACCTAAATAGGCAGCAAACAGAGGCTTCCACAGTATTAGGAAATTTAAACAGAAAATATTAAGTCCAGCAGCACTTACTTGTAAAATGTTGCAGTCTACCTTATGCATTTATGTACTACATCCGCTCACATTTCCTGTTGTTTTCTTTAGTCAACTTTAAACTTCCTGTGTCCACAATCAATGTGTTTGAACTGGTTAAATTTGTCACACTGTAATTACACTTTTCAGCTCCTGGTGGCTTGGTACCCAGTAAAATCAGCAGTTTCTTGGAAAGATTTCAGAGTCCCCAGTTATCATATTGTTTTTTCTCCCTATTACTTAATCTCACTGTTTAACTAATGGGTTTCCTTTCAGTTTCTTGGCTTAATTTGCTTACTGCTCACTCATTTCGCTGTCTTTTAACCTAAAGTTTGAATCTTTTCCATGAACTTCAAAAATTGAGTTCTTTCTTCTTCCTTCTTTTATACCAGCCTATCGCCTACTCTCTGTACCATCAGTATTTCTGAAAGCAGATACCCAAGTGCCCGCCAAACAAAAGCTGACATTCAAGGAAGTATCAATAATAATTTATTGAGCACCTTTAACATAAGGAACCATCCCAAGGTGTTTCACAGGAACACTATAAAACAAAGTCTGACACCAAAACCGCAAAGAGAAATATAAGATCAGATGACCAAGAACTTAAGAAATGTCTTAAAGGAGGAAAGCAAGTTAAAGAGGTGGAGAAAGGGATTTTCAGAACTTGCGGTCGAGGGAACTGAAGGCATGGCCACGAATGGTGGGGCAATTATGACAAACAATGTACAAAAGGCCTGAATTAGAGTGCAGAAATCGGAGAGTTGTTGGGTTGGAGGCGATTACAGAACTGGGAAGGGGCAAGGACATGAAGAAATTTGAAAACAAGGATGAGAATTTTAATGTTAAATTGCTTACCTTGGAGCCAATGCAAGTCAGCAAGAACAATGACGATAGGGGAACAGGACTTGTTGTCAGTTAGGACATGTGCAGCAGAGCTTTGGATGCCCTCAAGTTTAGGGGGTAGAATGTGGGCAAGCAGCCAAGAATGTTTTGGAATAGTCGAGTCAACAGGTAATGAGAGCAGAGACGAGGGTTTCAGCAGCAGATGAGCAGAGATGGGGTGAAGTTGGACGATGTGAAAGTAGGTCGGAAGCTCATCTCAAGGTCAAACGTGAGACCAACAGTGCGAACAGACCAGCTCAAACCTGGACTTTTGCCAGGGAGAGGGACGGAGTCAGTAGTTGTGGAGCAGAGTCTGGAGCTGGGACTGAAAACAATGGCATCAATTTCCCAATATTCAATTGGAGGACTTTTCTGTTAATCTAATATTAGACATCAGATAGGCAATCTGATAATCTAACAATGGATCTAACAATTGATATGAATTTTAATGCCCATTTCTTGTAGCCCGCAGCAAAGTCATTCTGTGACAAGCCTGCAATGCACAGCTTCCTCCCCGACAAATGCCGTATTGTTCAATCTGCTCACCTCACCCTGCACCCATTTTAGCCATCCTCTAATGCATCCAACAATATGAACAACAAATCTATAATATCACAAACCCATGAATGTACATGTACTGATTCTTGTTCCCTGTTGAGTTATTTTATCCAGCTACACCGCTCCGTCTCTCCAGTTTAGAGTACCATGGGCCCCCAGGGCCATTTCCACACAGCAATCATGCCCCTCCTCTATTGCAACATTATCCTCACCCACACCTCAGGTTTATGTCAATCACCCAGGTTGTGGGCAGTGTGATCACCCAGAACCACAAAGCTACATATTCACCATCCACACCACCAAACACATAGAAACATAGAAAAACTACAGCACAATACAGGCCCTTCAGCCCACAAAGTTGTGCCAAACATGTCCCTACCTTAGCAATTACTTGACTTACCTATAACCCTCTATCTTACTAAGTTCCACGTACTTATCTAAAAGTCTCTTAGAAGACCCTATTGAATCCGCCTCCACCACCGTTGCTGGCAGCCCATTCCACGCATCCACCACCCCGAGTGAAAAACTTACCCACCTCCTCTGTACCTACTCCCCAGCACCTGAAACCTGTGTTCTCTTGTGGCAACCATTTCAGCCCTGGGAAAAAGATCACCCACTTCATGAAACAATATCATGAAACAAAACAGAAAATGCTGGAAAATCTCAGCAGGTCTGACAGCATCTATGGGGAGAGAATAGAGCCAACGTTTTGAGTCTAGATGACCCTTCATCAGCGTTAACAGCAAAGAGAATCAGCAGAGATTTATACTAGGAGGGTGGGGCTGGAATGGTTCAAAGAGAATGTAAATGAGGATACAGAAAGGCTTAGAAAGGTGCTAAAGGCATCCATTTAGCGATCAGAATGTGTGAATGGCAGAACAGAGGTACAGGTGGGTAAGGGACTGCCTGGGGATTATGGCAGTTGCCCTGAAAGTGAGGTGGGGAGTGGGCGAGGAGAGCTGGAATGGAGAAGTGGAAAAGTGGAAGTGAGAAAGAAGGATGGTAAAATGGATGAATGAGATGAAACGAAATGAAATAAAATAAATGGAAATGGGGTGAAGGTGGAGGAGAGAGTTCATCTTCTGAAGTTTTTGAACTCAATGTTCAAAGGCTGTAAAGTGCCCAATTGGATGATGAGGTGCCGTTCCTCCAGTTTGCTAGAACATTGCAAAAGACCAAGGATGGACATGTGGACAGGAGAGCAGGGTGGTGTGTTGAAGTGGCAAGCGACATTACTTTTATCAATATCACAAAGTCCCACTCTACAAGATCGCTTCCATGCATCATCACCCTGAGAAAACTATCCTGCATGCACGTGTATAGGGAAGTAAAAAAAACGAGAAGCCTAAAAAGTCATGGAAATTTAAGAGCATCCAGATGGAAGGTCAGCTGTTTCATAATCAAATGCAGAATTACAGTACAATTTCATTGTGACACAGAGTTTACATATGTTATCGCACGTCAATGGAACAAAATTAATCACCTACAGTTGGCAACTGTTTCTCAGATTGCTAAAATATTTTAAAAGGCCAATGTTCAACTCTGTTTTTGCAGCACTATGAACACAGAGTACCGCCAGAATATCTGTCTCGTGCACGTTTCCTGTAAACTTCCTGTCAATACCGACTGACTCACCTTGAGCAACACCATGCCAGATGTGTTAACAGCGCATCTATAGCCTAAAAAAAGTAGTTAAGTAAACTGGGTAAGGACAAAGTATAAAATAAATTGGACTTTGTGACTAAGAGACTCTACTTTGCCATAGTCACAACACATTCTGTATTCCATGATGTCTACAAAACTCAAATGCAACAAATTTATTAGCATTGCCCCTACAAGAGGACAGGACTCATTTTAACCTCACTATGTAAAAAGTCCAACTGGGGAAGATTCACAATTGGATCTCGTGATGGAGAATGAGCCTCGAGATAAGAAAAGTAAAGGTAAGGACACATCGAGACCATAATGGTCATAATACAAAACATTTTATGATAGCGAAGGACATATGAATGATGAAAACCAGACTAACACTGGAGAAAAATTGATTGAGGAGCTGAAAATATAACTTGGGAAAATGAAATGGGCAACAATATCGGCAAACAACAATGCAAAACATTTAAAAGTGTTCAGCTTGTGGATAGATTCCTCTAAAGAAGAATTAAACACAAGTGGGCCTCCACCGAGACAGAGGGGAACAACTGAGGGTTAGGAAAGAGACATTAAGTATGCACACAGCAGAGAAATGCAGGATATGAGGAGATACTGAAATTAGGAGAAGTCAAAAAAACTATTAAGAATCCAAGGAGCATTAAAACAAAATAGTTAAATATTTTTCAGGCACATGGAAATAGGACCATAAGGGGAAAGATAGGATAATAACAGGGTGATGAGAGTTGGCAGAAATGTTAAACCATTGTCACACTTTGGTATTTACCACAGACAAATGGTACTGAATGAGGAATTCGTAATATGTCAAGCATATTTAAAATAAAAAGGGTGCTGCAGTGAATAAACAAAGAGGATAAAGCCGCTGGTCTGGAAAGATTGTATTTTAAAAGAATCTCAGGAAGAGATAGCAAAGATATTACAAAACTTGGAAACAATATAAGTGGAGAGGCAATTGAGAGATTGAAAATAGCGAGTGGAGAGGCAGTTGGAAGTCTCATTAGAGTTTGAGGAGTGAGCACTATTAAACAACAGAACCCCTAAGGTTATAATCTTTGGATTATTACCCGCACCACACGCAAACTGGCACAGGATACATAAAATTAGATAAATGAATACATAGCTCCAAGACTGGTGTGGGAGAAGTTAGAAATCATAGAAACCCTACAGTGCAGAAGGAGGCCATTCGGCCCATCGAGTCTGCACCGACCACAATCCCACCCAGGCCCTACCCCCACATATTTACCCGCTAATCCCTCTAACCTACGCATCTCAGGACTCTAAGGGGCAATTTTTAACCTGGCCAATCAACCTAACCCGCACATCTTTGGACTGTGGGAGGAAACCGGAGCACCCGGAGGAAACCCATGCAAACACGAGGAGAATGTGCAAACTCCACACAGATAGTGATTCACAGCAAGTTGATTTCAGTTTGTGGGACATTGGCATCAGTACTGGGGAAAGTGGGGGCTGTATATTGGAATGGTCTACATCTGAACCGTACTGGGACCAGCGTTCTTGCAAACCACAGAACTAGGGAAGTAGAGACAGTTTTAAACTAAATAGAGGGGGAATGGTTCTGGAGAGGAAATAGGTAGGTTTACAAAGCAAAAGGATATAGCATATTGCTTAGATAATAATACCCAGAGTGTGGCACCCAGAGAGTGACAGGTACGGACAGAGTGTACAAACATAAAAAACAGCAAATAGAGCCAAAACGGGAAATAATGTAAAAGGCAAAATTAAATATTTGACACAAATGAAATGAATTGAGAGAGAATTTGGTGAACTGATGCAACGACAATCTCTCCCTCAATGTCAACAAAACAAAGGAGATAATCACCAACTTCAGGAAATGTAGAGGAGAACATGCCCCTCTCTACATCAAAGGGGATAAAGTAGAAATGGTCAAGAGCTTTAGGTTTTTGGGTGTCCAGATCACCAACAACCTGTCCTGGTCCTCCCATGCCAACGCTATAGTTAAGAAAGCCCACCAACATCTCAACTTTCTCAGGAGACAAAGGAAATTTGGCATGTCCACTACAACTCTCAATTCTACAGATAAACCATAGAAAGCATTCTTTCTGGTTGTATCACAACTTGGTATGGCTACTGCCCTGTCCAAGACCGCAAAGAATGACAAAGGATCATGAATGAAGCCTCCTATCCATTGACACCATCTATACTTCCCACTGCCTCAGAAAAGCAGTCAGCATAATTAAGGACCCCTCGCACCCCGGACATTCTCTCTTCCACCTTTTTCAACCGACTCAAGAACAGCTTCTTCCCTGCTGCCATCAGACTTTTGAATGGACCTACCTCGCATTAAGTTGATCTTCCTCTACACCCTAGCTATGACTGTAACACTACATTCTGCACTCTCTCCTTTCCTTCCCTATGAACGGTATGCTTTGTCTGTATAGCGCGCAAGGAACAATACTTTTCACTGGATACTAATACTAAATCAAATAAATTGAGGTTAATGGGTATGATTTCATAGCCCTTACAAAGATGTGGTTGTAAGGAGTTCTAAGCTGGGAACGGAATATTCAGTGATGTGACTTTTCGTAACGATAGGCAGGAAGGAAAAGTAATTTAGTATGAGATGGAATTAGAATGACAGCAAGAAATTATCTTGGATCAGAAGATGTAGAATCCACATGGGTGGAGGTAAGAAATAGCATGGGGAAGACAGCATTGGTGGGAGTAAGTCTACAGAACCCCTAGAGGTAACCTGTACTGCAGGACAAAGAACAAATCTGGAGATAATGAAGGCATGGGAAAGTAAGAAAAGCAGTTAGTTAATCATGGGTGATTTTAATTTTCATATGGATTGGGAAAATTCAGTTATCATGAGAAAGAATTCATAGAATGTATTCGGGACAATTTCCGAGAACAATATGTTGTGGATGCAACCACGGATCAGGCCAATTTGGATCTGGTAATGTTTAATACACAATCTCAGAGTAAAAGGTCCCCGAGAAAACAGTGACCATAATATGGTAGAATTTAGCATTCAATTTGAGGGTGAGAAACTTGGGTCAGAAGCCTAAAGAATGAGGACAGAGTTGGCTGGAACGGACAGGCTGATCAACAATGGCAGATGTTTATGGAAACAGTTCGCAACTCACAACAAAAATATATCCCAGTGAGGAAGAAAGATTCTAGGAAGGGGATAAATCAACCATGGTTAACCAAGTTAAAGATTGTTCTTTCTTTCAGTTTAATAGAGAAGGACTTGGTGGATGGAGAGTCTGGGAAAGGATGTCTAGATAGTTTGAGTCAAGTTGAGATCAAAGAGGTGGTGGTAGTATTGGGGTTCTTGAGAAACATCAATCTAGACAAGTCCCCAGGGCCTAATGGGATATACCCGAGAATACTGAGGGGCAAGGGAGGAAATTGCTAGGGCCTTGAGAAAAATCTTTGTATCCTCACTGGCTACAGGGAAGGACCCAGAGGATTGGAGAATAGCCAATGTTGTTCCTTTGTTTAAGAAGGGTAGCAAGAATAATCCAGGTAATTACAAGCCGGTGAGCCTTACATCTGTGGTAGGGAAATTATCGGAGAGGATTCTTCGAGACAGGATTTATTCCCACTTGGAAATAAGTGGACATTTTAGTGAGAGGCAACATGGTTTTGTGAAGGGGAGGTCGTGTCTCACGAACTTGATCGAGTTTTTTGAGGAAATGACTAAGATGATTGATGAGGGTAGGGCAGTGGGTGTTGTCTACATGGACTCCAGTAAGGCCTTTGACAAGGTCCCTCATGGCAGACTGGTGCAGAAGGTGTAGTCGCATGGAATCAGAGGTGAGCTGGCAAGGTGGATACAAAACTAGTTCGGTCAAAGAAGACAGAGGGTAGCAGTGGAAGGGTGCGTTTCTGAATGGAGGGCTGTGACAAGTGGCATTCCTCAGGGATCAGTGCTGGGACCTTTGCTACTTGTAATATATATAAATGATTTGGAGGAAATCACAGAGCAGTGGGTGCCTGGAACACGTTGCTGGGGGAGGTAGTGGAAGTGGATACGGTAGTGACTTTTAAGGGGCGTCTTGGCAAATACATGAATAGGATGGGAATAGAGGGATATAGTCCCCGGAAGGGTAGGGAATTTTAGTTAAGTCAGACTGATTAGTAAGTTTGCCGACGACACAAAGGTTGGTGGATTTGCGAATAGCGATGAGGACCATCAGAGGAAACGGCAAGATATAGATCGGTTGAAGACTTGGGCGGAGAGATGGCAGATGAAGTTTAATCCGGACAAATGCGAGGTAATGCATTTTGGAAGGTCTAATACAGAGAGGAAATATACAGTAAATGGCAGAACCCTTAAGAGTATTGATAGGCAAAGGGATCTGGGTGTACAGGTCACTGAAAGTGGCAAGCAGGTGGAGAAGGTAGTCAAGAAGGCATACGGCATGCTTGCCTTCATCGGCTGGGGTATTGAGTTTAAAAATTGGCAAGTCATGTTGCAGCTTTATAGAACCTTAGTTAGGCTGCACTTGGAATATAGTGTTCAATTCTGGTTGCCACACTACCAGAAGGATGTGGAGGCTTTGGAGAGGGTACAGAAAAGATTTACCAGGATGTTGCCTGGTATTGAGGGCATTAGCTGTGAGGAGAGGTTGGAGAAACTTGGTTTGTTCTCACTGGAATGACGGAGGTTGAGGGGCTACCTGATAGAAGTCTACAAGATTATGAGAGACATGGACAGAGTGGATAGTCAGAAGCTTTTTCCCAGGGTGGAAAAGTCAATTACTAGGGAGCACAGGTTTAAGGTGCGAGGGGCAAGGTTTAAAGGAGATGTACGAGGCAACTTCTTTACACAGAGAGTAGTGGGTGCCTGGAACGCGTTGCCGGGGGAGGTAGTGGAAGCGGATACGGTAGTGACTTTTAAGGGGCGTCTTGACAAATACATGAATAGGATGGGAATAGAGGGATATAGTGCCCGGAAGGGTGGGGAGTTTTAGTTAAGTCGGGCAGCATAGTCAGTGCAGGCTTGGAGGGCCCAAGGGCCTGTTCCTGTGCTGTAATTTTCTTTGTTCTAATGCTATGTGGCAAAGATTAGTGTGGTAAGCCAGAGGGTTGGGAAAGTTTATAAGACCAACAAAAGATGACCAAGGAATAAAGAGGGAGAAGATCAACTGAGGGTAAACTAGCAAGTAATATGAAAACAGACTGCAAGCGCGTACTTCAATATATAAAAGGGAAAGGATGGGCCTAAATGAACAAGACTAGGGAAATAATGGGGAACCAGGAAATGGCAGAGGAGGAGATGAATATAATAATTAGAGAAAAAGTACTTGGGAAACTAATGGGGCTAAAGGCCAAAAAATCCCCAGGCTGAATGGGTTGTGTTCTAGGATATTAAAGGAAGTTTCTACAGAGTGTGTGGATGTAATGTGAGTAATCTTCCAAGAATCCTTAAATTTTGGAAAAGTCCCAGGGAATTGAAAACTGCCAGTGTAACACCATTATTGGGAGGGAGACAAACCAAACAGGTAACTATAGGCCAGTTAACTTGGCATCTGTTATTGGAAAAATGTTAGAGTTCATTATAAAGGATGTAATAACAGAGCATTTATATATATATCAGCATGGCTTCACGAAGGGGAAATCATGCGTGTCAAATTTATTCGAATTCTTTGAGGTGATAATGAACAGGAGAGATAAAGGGAAAACCAGTAGATGTAATATATTTGGATTTACAAAAAGCATTTAATAAGATACCACATAAAAAGCTAATTAAAAAGATAAGAGCCCATGGTGTTGGGGGTAGCATATTAACATGGAAAAAGGATTAACTGATAGAAAACAGAGAATTGGAATAAGAGGAACATTTTCAGGATGACAACATGTAACTAGTGGATCAGTGCTGGGGATCACAGGGATCAGTACTGGGGCCACAAATATATAACACCTTGGACGAGGGAAGTGAATTTACTCTTCCAAGTTTGGGGATGACAGAAAAATTGGTGGGAAAGTAGGTAGTAAGGATAAGAGTCTACACAGGGACACAGACAGGTTGAGTGGGTAAAAACTTGGCAAATCGAATATAATGTAAGAAAATGTAAAGTTATGCACTTTGTTGGGAAGGATAAAGGAGCTGAGTATTATTTAAATGGAGGAAGGCTGCAGAAAATTGCACGACCGAGGGATTTGGGGGTCCTCGTGCATAAATCACAAACCTGGCATGCAAGTTCCGCAGGTAATAGGAAAGAGAATGGAATGTTGGCCTTTATTCCAAAGGGAATGGAGTAAAAAAGAGAAGTCTTGCTAAAACTATTCAAGACACGAGTTAGACCACACCTGGAATACTGTGAACAGTTTTGGTCCTCTTATCTAAGGAAAGATATACTGGCATTGGAGGCAGTCCAGAAAACGTTCACTTAGGTTGATCCCAGATATGAAGGGATTTTTGTATGAACAAAGAACAATACAGCACAGGAACAGGCCCTTCGGCCCTCCAAGCCCACGCCGCTCCCTGGCCCAAACTAGACCATTCTTTTGTATCCCTCCATTCCCACTCTGTTCATGTAGCTATCTAGATAAGTCTTAAATGTTCCCAGTGTGTCCGCCTCCACCACCTTGCCCGGCAGCGCATTCCAGGCCCCCACCACCCTCTGTGTAAAATACGTCCTTCTGATATCCGTGTTAAACCTCCCCCCCACCTCACCTTGAATCTATGACCCCTCGTGAACGTCACCACCGCCTTGGGGAAAAGCTTCCCACCGTTCACCCTATCTATGCCTTTCATAATTTTATACACCTCTATTAGGTCACCCCCTCATCGTCCGTCTTTCCAGTGAGAACAACCCCAGTTTACCCAATCTCTCCTCATAAATAAGCCCTTCCATACCAGGCAACATCCTGGTAAACCTCCTCTGCACTCTCTCTAAAGCCTCCACGTCCGTCTGGTAGTGTGGCAACCAGAACTGGGCGCAGTATTCCAAATGCGGCCAAACCAACGTTCTATACAACTGCAACATCAGACCCCAACTTTTATACTCTATGCCCCGTCCTATAAAGGCAAGCATGTCATATGCCTTCTTCACTACCTTCTCCACCTGTGACATCACCTTCAAGGATCTGTAGACTTGCACACCCAGGTCCCTCTGCGTATCTACACCCTTTATGGTTCTGCCATCTATCGTATAGCTCCCCCCAACGTTAGTTCTACCAAAATGCATCACTTCGCATTTATCTGGATTGAACTCCATCTGCCATTTCTTTGCCCAAATTTCCAGCCTATCTATATCCTTCTGTAGCCTCTGACAATGTTCCTCACTATCTGCAAGTCCAGCCATTTTCGTGTCGTCCGCAAACTTACTGATCATCCCAGTTCCACCTTCTTCCAGATCGTTTATATAAATCACACACAGCTGAGGTCCCAATACAGAGCCCTGCGGAACACCACTAGTCACAGGCATCCAGCCGGAAAAAGACCCTTCCACTACCACCCTCTGTCTTCTGTGACCAAGCCAGTTCTCCACCCATCTAGCCACCTCCCCCTTTATCCCATGAGATCCAACCTTTTGCACCAACCTACCATGAGGGACTTTGTCAAATGCTTTACTAAAATCCATATAGACGACATCTACGGCCCTTCCCTCGTCAACCACTCTAGTCACTTGGTCAAAAAACTCGACCAGGTTAGTGAGGCATGACCTCCCTCTCACAAAACCATGCTGACTATCGTTAATGAGTTTATTCCTTTCTAAATGCACATACATCCTATCTCTAAGAATCCTCTCCAACAACTTCCCTACCACGGACGTCAAGCTCACCGGCCTATAATTTCCCGGGTTATCCTTCCTACCCTTCTTAAATAACGGGACCACATTAGCTATCCTCCAATCCTCTGGGACCTCACCTGTGTCCAGTGACGAGACAAAGATTTGCGTCGGAGGCCCAGCGATTTCATCTCTCGTCTCCCTGAGCAGCCTTGGATAGATTCCATCAGGCCCTGGGGATTTGTCAGCCTTTATATTCCCTAAAAAACCTAACACTTCCTCCCTTGTAATAAGCTCTCTAACTAATACTGCTACTCCCCCACCTCTTTTGGCCTCTCCTCTGTCTCGCCTAAAACACTTGTACCCCAGAATATTCAGCTGCCAGTCCTGTCCCTCTTTCAACCAAGTCTCTGTCACCGCAACCACATCCAAATTCCTCCTAAGCATTAAGGCCCTAAGTTCGTCTGTCTTACCTGCTACGCTCCTTGCATTGAAGTAGATGCACTCCAGACCTCCAGGCCCAGTGAGGTCATCCTCCCCCAGAGTGCTCTTCTTCTTTGCCAGCCTTGTCCTGGCCCCAAGCTCGTCCCCAGCCTCTACACTTGTAGACATAATTTTTTGATCCCCACCCCCCCTGCCATATTAGTTTAAACCCACCCGAACTGCACTAGCAAAACTCCCAGCCAGGATATTCGTGCCCTTCCAATTTAGTTGTGACCCGTCCTTCTTGTACAGGTGCCATTCTCTCCTGAAAACTTCCCAGTGATCCAGGAATATGAAGCCCTCCCTCCTGGACCAGTCCTTTAGCCAAGCGTTCAATTGTACTATCTCCCTATTCCTAGCCTCCGTAGGCATTGGGAGCAGCCCAGAGAGAGGGGTGTGTAGTTTGGGTCTATATTCTTGGCGTTCAGAAGAATGAGACATATAGGATTCTCAGGGACTTGACAGGGTAGATGCTGAGAGGTTGCTTCTCATGTGGGAGAGTCTAGGACCAGAGGGCATCATCTCAGAGTAAGGGGTCGCCAATTTAAGAGAGAGAGGAGGAGGAATTTCTCCTGAGGGTAGTGAATCTGTGGAATTCTTTACCTCAGAGGGCTGTACAGGCTGGGTCATTAAGTATGTTCGAGGAGACAGACCGATTTTTAATGAGTCAGGGAATTGAGGGTTATGGGGATAAGGCGAGAAAGTGGAGTTGAGGATTATCATATCAGATCAGTCACGATCTCATTGAATGGTGGAGCAGAATCGATGGGCCAAATGGTGGATAGCTATATTTCAGCATGTTCAGGGAATTATTGACCAGTCTGTCAGCTTAACCTCAGCGGTAGGCAAAATAATAAAAACCTGAGTAGAGAGAAACAAAGGAAAATAATAATGAATAGTCAGCATGGATTTCAAAAGCAAAAATCTTGCTCGACGAAACTTATTGAATTTTTCGAGACACTAACCGAGAGAGAGAGTGAGAGTAGACAATAGCAACGTCGAAGATTTAATTTGTCTGGATTTTGAAAAGGCCTTTAGTTTATTATTGGGCACCTAATTAATGTGTCTGATCAGAGACTGTGGTGACAAGGGACAAGTGACAGCTGGCTGCAAGACACAAAGCAGAGAATGGAGTAAAGGATAGTTAGTGGCAGAGATGGGAATTGATGTTCCACAATGATCAGTGCTGGAACCACTGCTGTTCAAAGCAGTTGACATGAACAATGTCAAAATTTTGTGGATGATATCAAACGAGAGAGGGTAGTCAATACTGAGAAAGACTGTAACAAGTTATAGGAGAACATTAATACATTTCCAGAATGGGCAAATGAAGTAACAGATGGGGGTGCGGCTGTACATGTTGTACAACAGGTAGGTTTACTTATTACAAAGAACAAAGAAAATTACAGCACAGGAACAGGCCCTTCGGCCCTCCAAGCCTGCACCGACCATGCTGCCCAACTTAACTAAAACCCCCTACCCTTCCGGGGACCATATCCCTCTATTCCCATCCTATTCATGTACTTGTCAAGACGCCCCTTAAAAGTCACTACCGTATCTGCTTCCACCATCTCCCCCGGCAACGAGTTCCAGGCACCCACCACTCTGTGTAAAAAATCTGCCTCGTACATCTCCTTTAAACCTTGTCCCTCGCACCTTAAACCTGTGCCCCCAAGTAATTGACTCTTCCACCCTGGGAAAAAGCTTCTGACTATCCACTCTGTCCATGCCTCTCAAAATCTTGTAGACTTCTAACAGGTCGCCCCTCAACCTCCGTCGCTCCAGTGAGAACAAACCAAGTTTCTCCAACTTCCCCTCATAGCTAATACCCTCCCATACCAGGCATATTACGTGGAAGGTACTGGTCTAGGTGGGGTAGAGGAATAAAGAATCTTGTGATAGAAATACACAATCACTAAGATTGTGTCACAGGTTAGAAAGCCCACAATAAAAGCAAACTGAACAGTCAATTTTATTCCCTAGAAGAGTTGAAGAGTAGAGAACTTTGGTTGTACACCTGGAGTACAATGTGGTCACCATATTACAATAAGAGAAGGTGCAGAATTTTACACAGATGATTCCAGATATAGGAACACAAGAATTACGAGGAGGCAATTCAGCCCTTCGAGCCTGCTCTGCCATTCAATCGGATCATGGTTTCTCTCTTCCTGCTCTCAAATCCAATTCCCTACCTGTTCCCCATATCTCTTTAACCAGTTTATCAGAAATATATCCATCTCCCTCTTGTAACCATTCAATGATTCAGACTCCACCGCGCGATGGGGCAGCGAGTTCCACAAATTCACCACCCACTGCGGCAGGTAGTTCCTCCTCATCTCAGTTTCAAATCTAACACCTCTCCACCTATACCTGTGACCTCTTGTTCTAGATTGCCCCATAACAGGAAACATTTGGTCTACATTTACTTTATCAATCCCTTTTAGTATTTTATCTCAATCAGATTCCCTATATGTATACTATAACATTTAAGACTTGACAGACTGAATATCTTCCCTTTTCAAAAAAAGATTAAGGGGTGGTGACCTAATGGAAGTCTTCAAAAATGACAAATTAGTGAATTGCACGAGAATGTTTCCTCTTGTGGGAAAGAGCATAACGAGAGGCTGTCAATTCATGATGGCCCCAAGAAGTCCAATAAGAAGCTTTAATTCCCAGACTGTTGAGAATGAGGAACTCGCTACCAAAGGGAGCAGCTCAAGTGAATAGTACAGATACATTTAAAGGGAAACTAGAAAAGCAGGGAGAAAGAAATCGATGGTTGTCATGATCGATTTGGACAAGGAAAAATGGGAGGAGGTTTGAATGGAGCATAAACACTGGCATGGACTGGTGGGCTGAATGTTCAGTTTCTGGCTGCATATCCTATCTAATCCTATGTTTAAAAAAGTTTTGACAACATCTGACGTTTCTAAATGTCAAAAGATATTCGGAAAGTTGTCTTTGTCATTTCTTCTTTTGGGTCAGAAATCAAAATTTAATAGCACCAGGTAATTGCACAGAAAGAACAAAAAACAATTACAGCACAGGAAAAGGCCCTTCGGCCCTCCAGGCCTGCACCCACCATGCTGCCCGACTGAACTAAAACCCCCTACCCGAGTCACTATTGTATCTGCTTCCACTACCTCTCCTGGCAGCGAGTTCCAGGAACCCACCACTCTCTGTGTAAAAAAAAATCTGCCTCGTACATCTCCTTTAAAACTTGCCCCTCGCACCTTAAACCTGTGCCCCCGAGTAATTGACTCTTCCACCCTGGGAAAAAGCTTCTGACTATCCACTGTCCACGCCCCTCATAATCTTGTAGACTTCTATCTGGTCGCCCCTCAACCTCCGTCGTTCCCGTGAGAACAAACCAAGTTTCTCCAACCTCTCCTCATAGGTAATGCCCTCCATACTAGGCAACATCCTGGTAAATCTTTTCTGTACCCTCCCCAAAGCCTCCACATCCTTCTGGTAGTGTGGCGACCAGAATTGAACACTATATTCCAAGTGCGGCCTAAACAAGGTTCTATAAAGCTGCAACATGACTTGCCAATTTTTAAACTCAATGCCCCAGCCGATGAAGGCAAGCATGCCGTATGCCTTCTTGACTACCTTCTCCACTTGTGTTGCCACTTTCAGTGACCTGTGTAACGTACACCCTGATCCCTCTGCCTATCAATACCCTGAAGGGTTCTGCCATTTACTGTATGTTTCCTCTCTGTATTAGACCTTCCAAAATGCATTACCTCACATTTGTCCGGATTAAACTCCATCTGCCACCTCTCTGCCCAAGCCTCCAACCGATCTATATCCTGCTGTATCTTCTGATGGTCCTCATCGTTATCCACAAATCCACCAACCTTTGTGTCGCTCGCAAACTTACTAATCAAACCAGTTACATTTTCCTCCAAATCATTTACATATATTACAAGCAGCAAAGGTCCCAGCACTGATCCCTGAGGAACACCACTTGTCACAGCCCTCCATTCAGAAACACACCCTTCCACTGCTACCCTCTGTCTTATCTAACCGAGCCAGTTTTGTATCCACCTTGCCAGCTCACTTCTAACCCCATGCGACTTCACCTTCTGCACCAGCCTGCCATAAGGGACTTTGTCAAAGGCCTTTCTGAAGTCCATGTAGACAACATCTACTGCCCTATCCTCATCAATCATCTTCGTCACTTCCTCAAAAGATTTGATCAAGTTTGTGAGACATGACCTTTCCTTCACAAATCCATGTTGCCTTTCGCTAATACATCCACTTATTCCCAAGTGGGAGTAAGTCCTGTCTCGAAGAATCCTCTCCAATAATTTCCCTACCACTGATGTAAGGCTCACCAGCCTATAATTACCTGGATTATTCTTGCTACCCTTCTTAAACAAAGGAACAACATTGGCTATTCTCCAATCCTCTGGGACCTCCCTTGCATGATGTGAACAGATTTGTGAAGAGAACTCCCACTCACCTGATGAAGGAGCAGCGCTCTGAAAGCTTGTGGCTTGTGCTACCAAATAAACCTGTTGGCCTTTAACCTGGTGTTGTGAGACTTCTTACTGTACCTCCCTTGCAGCCAGTGAAGATACAAAGATTTCTCTCAAGATCCCAGCAATTTCCTCCCTTGCCTCTCTCTTTGGACGGCACGGTGGCACAGTGGTGAGCACTGCTGCCTCACAGCGCCAGGGATCCGGGTTCAATTCCTGCCTTGGGTCACTCTGTGTAGAGTTTGCACATTTTCCCCGTGCCTGCGTGGGTTTCCTCCGGGTGCTCCGGTTTCCTCCCACACTTCAAAGATGTGCGGGTTAGCTTGATTGGCCATGCTAAATTGCCACTTAGTGTCAGGGGGATTAGCAGGGTAAATATGTGGGGTTACGGGGATAGAACCTGGCTGGGATTGTGGTTGGTGCAGACTCAATGGGCCGATTGCCTCCTTCTGTACTGTAGGGATCCTATGATTCTCTCAGTATTCTGGGATATATCCCATCAGGCCCTGGGGACTTGTCTACCTTAATGTTTCTCAAGGACCCCATACCTCCTTTTTGATCTCAACATGACTCAAACTATCTACACATCCTTTCCCAGGCTCATTATCCACCAAGTCCTTCTCTTTGGTGAATACTGACGCAAAGTACTCATTTAATACCTCATCCATTTCTTCTGACTCCAAGCATAGATTCCCTCCCGTCCTTGAGTGGGCCAAGCCTCTCCCTGGCTACCCCCTTGCTCTTTATATATGTATAAAAAGCCTTGGGATTTTCCTTAATCCTGCTGGCCAATGCTTTTTCGTGACCCCTTTTAGCCCTCCTCACTCCTTGATTAAGTTTCTTTCTACTTTCCTTGTATTCCACACTTGCTTCGTGTGTTCCCAGCCTCCTAGCTTTGACAAATGCTTCCTTTTTCTCTTTGACTTGGCTCACAATATCTCTCGTTATCCAAGGTTCCCAAAACTTGCCATACTTATCCTTCATGCTTCCAGGAATGTGCAAGTCCTGAATCCCTATCAACTTACACTTGAAAGCCTCCCACATGCCAGATGTTGATTTGCCCTCAAACATCTGCCCCCAATCTACATTCTTCAGTTCCTGCCTAATATTGTTGTAATTAGCCTTCCCCCAATTTAGCACCTTAACTTGAGGACTGCACTTATGTTTATCCATCAGTAAGTTAAAGCTTACTGAATTGTGGTCACTGTTCCCGAACAGCTCCTCGACTGAAACATCGACCATCTGGCCGGGCTCATTCCCCAATACCAGGTCCAGTATGGCCCCTTCCCTAGTTGGACTATCTACATACTGTTTCAGGAAGCCCTCCTGGATGCTCCTTACAAACTCTGCCCCATCCACACCCTTAGCACTAAGTAAGTTCCTGTCAATATAGAGGAAATTAAAATCTCCCACCACAACAACCCTGTTACTTTTACACCTTGTCAAAATCTGCCTACATATCTGTTCCCCAATCTCCCGCTGGCAGTTGGGTGGCCTATAGTAAACCCCCAACATTGTGACTACACAATGATGCCAAAGAAATGTGGGATTGAAGGAATTGGTCACACTTTACCTTGTGAGCGAGTTACACACGGAGCTTTCAAGTATAATATCTCTGACATTATAAAGTGAAATATCATTAAATTTGCAAGAACAGTGAGAGATTTACTGTTCACTGCGATGCTTCAGTACTATTGGAAAATGTCCTTGTCCAAAGGAAGTTAATAACCAGTTTACATATTTACCATTCGACAATCGGACAGCTCCATGGTCACATTTACCGACATCAGATTTGATAAAACCAAAATCAAATTCTCAAACTGGGATTTGAACTCCTTTTCTAGATTGCTATTCTAGTAACATAATCACTGCACTACCATATCTTTGCTTTCGAATACCTCCTCTCCCCACTAACAGTTAGAACCATAGAACATTACAGCACAGAAACAGGCCTTTTGGCCCTTCTTGCCTGTGCCGAACCATTTTTGTGCCGAGTCCCACTGACCTGCACCTGGACCATATCCCTCCACAACCCTCTCATCCAAGTACCTGTTCAAGTTTTGCTAAAATGTTAAAAGTGAGCCCCCATTCACTACCTCATCTGGCAGCTCATTCCCAACTCCCACCACTCTCTGTGAAGAAGCCCCCCCTAATATTCCCTTTAAACTTTTCCCCCCTCACCCTTAACCCATGTCCTCAAGTTATTTTCTCCCCTAGCCTCAGTGGAAAAAGCCTGCTTGCATTCACTCTATCTATACCCATCATAGAAAACATAGAAAAACTACAGCACAAAACAGGCCCTTCAGCCCCACAAGTTGTGCCGAACATATCCCTACCTTGTAGGCCTACCTATAACCCTCCATCCTATTAAGTCCCATGCACTCATCCAGGAGTCTCTTAAAAGACCCTATTGAGTTCGCCTCCACCACCACTGACGGCAGCCGATTCCACTCGCCCACCTTCCTCTGTGTGAAAGACTTACCCCCAACATTTCCCCTGTACCTACCCCCCAGCACCTTAAATCTGTGTCCTCTCGTAGCAGACATTTCCACCCTGGGAAAAAGCCTCAGAGTCCACCCGATCTATGCCTCTCAACATCATATATACCTCTATTAGGTCTCCTCTTATCCTATGTCTCTCCAAGGAGAAAAGACCGAGCTCCCTCAGCCTACCCTCATAAGGCATGCCACTCAATCCAGGCAACATCCTTGCAAATCTCCTCTGCACCCTTTCAATCTTTTCCACATCCTTCCTGTAATGAGGCGACCAGAACTGAGCACAGTACTCCAAGTGGGGTCTGACGAGGGTCTTATATAGTTGCATCATTATCCCCGGACTCCTAAACTCAACCCCTCGATTGATAAAGGGCAGCACACCATACGCCTTCTTAACCACCTCCTCCACCTGCTGGGCCGATTTTAGAGTCCTATGGACCCAGACCCCAAGGTCCTTCTGATCCTCTACAGTACTAAGAGTCTTTCCCTTTGTAATGTACTCCTTCATCCCATTTGACCTGC
This sequence comes from Mustelus asterias, assembly GCF_964213995.1. Taxonomy (NCBI): domain Eukaryota; kingdom Metazoa; phylum Chordata; class Chondrichthyes; order Carcharhiniformes; family Triakidae; genus Mustelus; species Mustelus asterias. The sequence continues at coordinate 72,084,538 of NC_135823.1, forward strand.
CAAAATGGACCACGACGCATTTATCTGGGTTGAAGTCCATCTGCCACTTGTCCGCCCAGTCTTGCATCCTATCTATGTCCCTCTATAACTTCGGACATCCCTCCAGACTACCCATAACCCCACCAACCTTCGTGTCGTCGGCAAACTTACCAACCCATCCCTCCACTTCCTCATCCAGGTCATTTATGAAAATGACAAACAGCAAGGGTCCCAGAACAGATCCCTGGGGCACACCACTGGTGACCGACCTCCATTTAGAAAAAGACCCATCTATACCCACTCTCTGCCTCCTTTGGGCAAGCCAGTTCTGGATCCACAGGGCAGCAGCCCCTTGGATCCCATGCCCTCTCACTTTATCTAGAAGCCTTGCATGGGGGACCTTATCGAATGCCTTGCTAAAATCCATATAAACCACATCTACCGCTTTCCCTTAGTCAATGTGTTTAGTCACATTTTCGAAGAACTCCACCAGGCTCGTAAGGCACGATCTGCCTTTGACAAAGCCATGCTGAGTATTCTTGAGCATACTAAACCTCTCTAAATGCTCATAAATCTTGTCCCTCAGGATCTTCTCCATCAGCTTACCAACCATTGAGGTTAGACTCACCGGTCGGTAATTTCCTGGGCTATCCCTATTCCCCTTCTTGAAAATAGGAACCACATCCGCGATCCTCCAATCCTCCGGCACCTCCCCCATCTCCATCGACGGCGCAAAGATCATCGCCAGAGGCTCTGCAATCTCTTCCCTCGCCTCCCACAGTAACCTGGGGTACATCCCATCCGGACCCGGCGACTTATCTATCTTGATGCCATTCAAAGATTCCAGCACAACCTCTTTGTTAAAGTCCACATACTCAATCTTTTCAGTCCACCGCAAGCCCGCAGTACATCCACCCAGGTCCTTCTCCTCTGTGAAAACCGAGGCAAAATACTCATTAAGCACCTCTGCCATTTCTACTGGTTCCGTACAGATTTTCCCGCCTTCACCTTTTACAGGCCCTATTCCTTCACGTCTCATTCTTTTACTCTTCACATATTTATAGAACGCCTTAGGGTTTTCCTTAATCCTACCTGCCAGGGCTTTCTCGTGACCCCTTCTGGCTCTCCGAATTTCCCTCTTTAGTCCCTTCCTACAAGCCATATACTCATCTAGATCCCTATCTTCACCAAGCTCTCTGAACCTTTTGTACGCTTTCCTTTTCTTCTCGACTAGGTCCCGCACAGCTTTCGTGCACCACGGTTCCTTTAACCTACCAACTCCTCCCTGTCTGCTCGGAACGTTGTCCTGTAGAACTCTAGACAGACATTCCTTGAATAACTGCCACCTCTCTTCAGTACAGTTCCCCGAGAATACCTCTTTCCAATTTACTCCTCTAATTTGCTGCCTTATGTCTTCATATTTCCCCTTACTCCATATAAACGCTTTCCTAGCTTGCCTGATCCTCTCTTTTTCCAATGCAAGCATAAAAGAGATAGAGTTATGATCGCTATCTCCAAGATGCTCTCCCACTGAGAGATCTGACACCTGTCCAGGCTCATTGGTCAGCATCAGATAAAGTACAGCCTCTCCTCTTGTAGGCTTGTCCACATGCTGTGTCAGGAAACCTTCCTGAACACACCTAACAAACTCCTCCCCATCCAATCCCCTTACCCTAGGGATATTTAGCAAGGCGTTCGATACGGTCCCCCATGCAAAGCTTCTAGAAAAAGTGAGAGGGCATGGGATCCAAGGGGCTGCTGCTGCACGGTGGATCCAGAACTAGCTTGCCCAAAGGAGGCAGAGAGTGGGTATAGATGGGTCTTTTTCTAAATGGAGGTCGGTCACCAGTGGTATGCCCCAGGGATCTGTTCTGGGACCCTTGCTGTTTGTCATTTTCATAAATGACCGGGATGAGGAAGCGGAGGGATGGGTTGGTAAGTTTGCCGTCGACACGAAGGTTGGTGGGGTTGTGGATAGTCTGGAGGGATGTCAGAAGTTACAGAGGGACATAGATAGGATGCAAGACTGGGAGGCCAAGTGGCAGATGGACTTCAACCCAGATAAATGCGTCGTGGTCCATTTTGGTAGGTCAAATGGGATGAAGGAGTACAATATAAAGGGAAAGACTCTTAGTACGGTAGAGGATCAGAAGGACCTTGGGGTCCGGGTCCATAGGACTCTGAAATCGGCCCCGCAGGTGGAGGTGGTGGTTAAGAAGGCGTATGGTGTGCTGCCCTTTATCAATCGAGGGATTGAGTTTAGGAGTCCGGGGATAATGATGCAGCTATATAAGACCCTCGTCAAACCCCACTTGGAGTACTGTGCTCAGTTCTGGTCACCTCACAATAGGAAGGATGTGGAAAAGATTGAAAGGGTGCCGAGGAGATTTACAAGAATGTTACCTGGATTGAGTGGCATGCCTTATGAGGATAGGCTGAGGGAGCTCGGTCTTTTCTCCTTGGAGAGACGAAGGATGAGAGGAGACCTAATAGAGGTGTATAAGATGTTGAGAGGCATAGATCGGGTGGACTCTCAGAGGCTTTTTCCCAGGGTGGAAATGTCTGCTACGAGAGGACACAGGTTTAGGGTGCTGGGGGGTAGGTACAGGGGAGATGTTCGGGGGAAGTTTTTCACACAGAGGGTGGTGGGCGAGTGGAATCGGCTGCCGTCAGTGGTGGTGGAGGCGGCGAACTCAATAGGGTCTTTTAAGAGACTCCTGGATGAGTACATGGAGCTTAATAGGATGGAGGGTTATAGGTAGGTCTCGAAGGTAGGGATGTGTTCGGCACAACTTGAGGGCCGAAGGGCCTGTTTGTGCTGTAGTTTTTCTATGTTTCTATATTCCAATCTATGTTTGGGAAATTAAAGTCTCCCATCACGACAACTCTGCTATTATTGCAACTCTCCAGGATCTGTTTCCCTATCTGCTCCTCCACCTCTCTGTTACTACTGGGCGGCCTATAGAAAACTCCCAGCAAAGTGATCGACCCCTTCCCACTCCGAACTTCCACCCACAGAGACTCCGTAGACAATCCCTCCACAGCATACACCTTCTCTACAGCTGTGACACTATCCCTGATCAGCAGTGCCACTCCACCCCCTCTCTTGCCTCTCTCCCTGTCCTTCCTGAAACATCTGTTCGGCACAACTTGTGGGGCCGAAGGGCCTGTTTTGAGCTGTAGATTTTCTTTCTGAATCCCGGCACCTGTAGTATCCAGTCCTGTCCCTGAGACATCCAAGTCTCCATAATGGCCACCACATCACACTTCCAGGCATCGAACCACGCTCTGAGCTCATCCCCTTTATTCACTATACTCCTGGCATTAAAGTGAACACATCTCAATCCTTTGGTCTGAGCTCTCCCCTTCTCTATCCCCCGTCCATCCTCCCTCTTGCACTGTCTATAACCCTTCTCTGTTTGCGAGCTAACTTCCTCGCTCCCAGTCACCTCGTCTCGATCCCCTCCCCCCAACCTATCATTGAGGACTCTGGGTCTGTACTCGGAGCTTAGAAGGATGAGTGGGGATCTTACTGAAACTTACAGGATACTGCGAGGCCTGGATAGAGTGGAGGTGGAGAGGATGTTTCCACTAGTAGGAAAAACTAGAACCAGAGGGCACAACCTCAGGCTAAAGGGATCCTTAAAGATCCTTTAAAACAGAGTGAGGAGGAATTTCTTCAGGCAGAGTGTGGCGAATCTTAGAGGATTAGGGGTTATGGGGAAAAGGCAGGAGAATGGGGATGAGGAAAAAAATCAGCCATGATTGAACAGCAGAGCAGACTCGATGGGCCAAGCGGCCTAATTCTGCTCCTATATCTTATTGTCTTATACGCCTACCCAACCCTGTCGTTGAGTTGAATAGTTGCTCATTGGAAGCACATTACCACGAGATAGGCTAATTCACCAAAGTCATAACCTTCAAAGCATTATTTCACGATAAAATGAACCTGGGTGGCAGAGTGGTTAGCACTGTTACCTCACAGCGCCAGAGATCCGGGTTCGATTCCCAACTTGGGTCACTGTCTGTGCTGAGTCTGCAAGTTCACCCCTTGTCTGCATGGGTTTTCTCTGGGTACTCTGGTTTCCTCCCTCAGTCCGAAAGACATGCTGGTTAGGTGCATTTGTCATGCTAAATTCTCCCTCAGTGTACCCAAACTGGCGCCGGAGTGTGGCGACCAGGGGATTTTCACAGCAACTTCATTGCAGTGTTAATGTAAGCCTACTTGTGACACTAATAAACTTCAAACCTTTAAATCAGTTTTAATCCAATTACCTCCAATACATTGTATTTATTTACTAACTCAATGCCCAAAAAATCCATACCTTCTGAATTTGAGATTTCTGATTGTTTTCTAACCAAGAATCATGTCTTAGTAACAAACACACTGCATTCTATCGGCATCATTCTCTGGTCAACAATGTGGTGTGCATCCATTCTCAACAGGAACAGGAGCTGACGGTGTACCATTCGATTCTCTTTAATTGGGCTGTCAGCAGGACTTGTATCCTTTATACTCCTGCAAAACGCCAATAACTGTTCCTGCTTATGACTGGAGAAAGGACAGCAGTGCACTGATGGTTACTCGACTGATGAGCCCCCTGAAGATTGAAGTCATCAATTGAAAGACAACTCAGGTCACACACCCACGCATTGTTTACTAAAGCAAAATTGCAACTGCTCCCCTATGCATAATCGCCAATATTAAATGCACCACTGCAGTGGAAGGTTAATGAGCAAGCCACAATAAACATAGGTTCCTCAATTTCATTCTTAAAATGGTGCTCACAAACTTCGCAAATAACTGTAGTCTGCCATTTGGCTCGACTTATCCCATTTTAAATCCTTTTCTGGTCTTAAATTTTAGGAATATTCAAAATAAAAGCTTTTTGGCTTTCAATTTTCTCTCCACTGAAACATTAAAATCTGTAAAAACACGTGGGCTTTCAAATTATCTATTAAAACCCTGACTGCAAAAGTCCTTAAAGGTAAAGTAATTAAAGAGACTACCAATTCTCAGTATCTGATTAAAAACATTTTCAAACAAAGTGCTCTCCAAATACAAGAGATCATATTTCATGCATTTTTAACCATTTAATCTTGGGGATGGTCAACAACTTTACCGTCCATGTGGACAAAAATGTGACTGGTTACTGCCTTTAAATTCATTAACAGGAATCCAGTAATCTGGTCATTGCAACCATTGCTCTTTTAGAACTCATTTTTTAAATTAAATGAATGCATTAAGATAAGATCTCGTTTGGGCTTAATGTCACGTTAAGAAAATGCTTATATTCTTCATGCTTGGCTTTTAGTTTTCAGAAACTATAAAAAAGTGTAATAGTTGCCATGGAGATGGATACATTCTATGAACATACATTCTCCATCATCAGAGCATTCTGAGAATTTAAAAAAATAATTCCCAGGCAACCTAGAATTCTTTGAAGATTGACCAATGCATTATATTTGTTTCCTTAAAATGAAAATGTCCATTTCCATACAAGGATAAATCAATTTACACATATGTACCCTTTGGGAGTGATATCTTTGATGGAGATTACCAGATCACCAGGAAACCCTATTCCGAGTAATAGCCCACTTGTAATCTTGGCATTCTAAACCAGAATACCTAATCTATTCAAATTTTAACATAAATACTATGGCTTCACCACAAAATCACCCAAATTTCAAACTGATGGTCACCACCCCATCAGCTTCCTTTCAGTCGGTGTGACTGGAAGGTGCTGCCCACAGTGTTATCAAGCGGCGTTTACATTTCAATAACCTGCTCACTGATGTTCAGTTTGAGTTTCACCGTGGCCATTCAGCTCCTGACTGCCTTACAATCTTAATCTAAATATGGATAAAAGCTGAACTCAAGAGGGAAAGTGAGAGTGACTATCCTGGACATCAAGGCAATATTTGACCATGTGTGTGTATGGCATCAAGGAGCCCTAGCAAAACTGAAGTTGATGGGAATAAGGGGGAAAACTCTCCGCTGTTTGGAGTCAAAAGGCAGATGGTTGTTGGAGGTCAATCATCTCAGTCGCAGGACATCACGACAGAAGTTTCTCAGGATAGTGTCCTGATCTTCAGCTGCTTCATCAACATCCTTCATCACCCGGTCAGAAGTGGGGATGTTCACTGATGACTGCGCTATGGTTAGTACCATTCACAACTCAGACACTGAAGCAGTCCATATCCATAGGCAGCAAGACAATGCAGGCTTGGGCTGATAAGTGGCAAGTAACACCCAAATGTCACACAAGGACCATCAATACAAGAAAATCTAAGCAACTCCTTTTGACATTTATTGGCATTATCATCGGAATACCCCATTATCACGGGACTTACCACTGACAGAATCACAGAATTGTTACAGTACAGAAATAGGCCTTTCGGCCCATCATGTCTGCACAGGTTCTCCGAATGCGCAACTCGCCGGGTGCCACTGACCCACCCTCTCCCCAAAGCCATTCTTCCTTTTCAGTTAACAACCCAATTCCCCTTTGAATGCCTCCACTGAACCTGTCACCATCACACATTCCAGGCCTTAACCACTCGCTGGTGAAAATGGTTTTTTTCACCTCTGGGTCTTTTGCCAATCTAAGGAAAACTTCGCCAATCGTTCTACATCACGAAGGTTTTTCAGCCCTGGAACCATTCTCTCTAATTCCTTCACATTCTTCCTAAAGTGTGGCATCTAGAACAGGGCATAACGTTCCAAATGAAGCCATACTAGTGTCTTATATAAATTCAACATAACCTTGTTTTTGTACTCAATGCTCTATTAATAAAGTAAAGTCACCATAGTCCCAGACGACCATAGGCTGCTCTTCCTTTTGAGGGGGAGAACTGACTGGTGGTGATTTAACCCGAGGGTCACCACACCCCAGCTAAGGGGCAAGGTTGAGAAGGTGGGGCCTTCATGAAAAACTTCAGGCAATACAGGAATTGAACCCACACTGTTGGCATTGCTCTGCATCACTAACCTGCTGTCCAGCCAACTGAGCTAAACCGAGTGCAATTCCAAAAACACTCAAAAAGCTCAAAGCTATCCGAGACAAAGCAGCTCTGCTTGATTGGCAACCCACCCACCAACTTAAACATGCATTCCCAACGTACATTGGCAGCAGTGTGTATCAGCGACAAGATGAACTGCAGCAACTCCCTGGCCTCCTTCGACAGCATTTTCCAGACCCAAAATCTCTACCAGTTGGAAGGACAAAGGTAGTAGATGCAGGGGAACACCACCACCTGCAGTTCCCCTCCAATCCGCATGCCATCCTGAATTGGAAATATATCACCGTTCCTTCACAGTCACTGGATCAAAATCCTGGAACTCCCTCCCTAACAGCACAGTGGATGTACCCACATCAGATGGTTTGCAGCTGTTCAAGAAGTGGTTCACCACCACTTTCTCCAGGGCAATTAGGGATAGACAACAAATGCCAGCCCTGCCAGCAATATCCACATCCCATGAAAGAATTTCAAAAAATATTGACAAGGATTACACATACAAAAAGGAAACAAAAATCTGTATTGAATAATCTGCTGAAGCCTATAGAAAATATTAGCTTACACCACTGGACATGCATGCAGGAGAGTCCATTACACTGGATGAATGAAGCTACGACTCTAAGAAAAATGAGAATTTGTAAAATCTTTAGCAATTTTGTAAAGTTACTCTTAGAAATTCATATCTTCAAGGACAAGACCCTCATGAAGATGATGTTGGACTTAATCACTGATGAAGTGCAAAGCTCCACGCTGCATTTTTAATTTTTTGAAAAACATTATCCTGCCTCCAATGCTGTAGTAATGGTTAATCCTCAGCACAGCAAAATGACAGAAACAAAACTGACATTTATAAATTTCATACCCCTTGCCTCAAATATAAAATATAAAAACCAAACCAATACCGGGAGTCTGTGGGCATAAAGTTTAAAATTTATTTATTAGTCACAAGTAGGCTTACAATGAAGCCTACAATGAAGTTACTGTGAAAATCGCCCAGTCGCCACACTCCGGTGCCTGTTCGGGTACACTGAGGGAGAATTTAGCATGGCCAATGCACCCTAACCAGCACGTCTTTCAGACTGTGGGAGGAAACTAGAGCACCCAGAGGAAACCTACGCAGACATGGGGAGAACGTGCAAACTCCACACAGACAGTGGCCCAAGCCGGGAATTGAACCCGGGCCCCTGGCGCTCTGAGACATCAGTGTTAACCACTGTGCTACCGTACTCCCCCCAAGAGATTGAGCTTAAAACTGTCCTCAAAGGCTTAGCACTGGACTGGGCAATTTGCAATTGACTTATGAGTTCTACACGAGTCAAAAGTTACATCACCTCGACCCAATTTTAAACACAAGATTAGCAAGGAATGGATTAAAATTACTATGTGCTTGGTTAGAAAGCATGGTAAAACACTGTTGAAGTTGAAACTTTCATCATCCAGTAATGAAATTATGGTCAGTAGCACTACTTCTGTTGATTTTAAACTATCAGACATGGGTTTTCCTGTTAGACTCAATTTCATTTTTTTTTTTGAAATGATGTGCTTTACAGCTCTCCACCATTCTTGAAAGCAGAATATTCTGCTGGAGTAACCAATTTTAATCCGAGCTAGAAAACAAAAATGCTGATGCTTGCTCTGCCTTTAAGTAAACAAACCCCACTTTTGTTTAACATGGTGCTGGTATTTCACCTGGGTGGCTCGTGACTGTTGGATTTCTCATATTGGTGAAAATAAATCCAATGGTCAGCACTGACATACCAGAGCTATGTTAAACTAAGGCTGATTGAGCAAAGATCAAAATCTCTTCCCCATCTCTCATCAGAAATAAGTACAATCTCTAAATATATTTTCTCAAAAAGCGCACACACACCTCAAATGATCTTACAAATCTCAAAGGTTCAGGTTAACACAAGCTAAGACACATTCCAAGCTGTGGTATGCAAATTGTCAAATTATTTGCCAACCTTTGCTTGTATATATACTCGTCACATTTCTTTTTGCAATTCAATTTTGTACAGCAGCAATTTTAATTTAAAAATAGAAAATCAAAGAACCGGACAGCTTTAATCAAATTGTTTCCTGACCCCCGTGACCAAACATAATCAACAGCAATCTGAACAATTACTGACAGCTGAAGATGAAGGAGTCGTTAATGGTCCTCAACTGGAAAAGAGTTTTGCATCTTGGGATCAATCACAGATTGCAAAAATTAAGAATAATCACTTAGTCAATCGTGGAATGATCAGGGAGCTCACAACCCTGACACTCTGACCATAAAGCCACTATTCCATTATAGAGGTCACATGATGGGGCTTCATTAATCCATTCATGGGATGTGGGCATCACTGGCTGGGCCAGCATATAAAGCAATTAAGGGTCAATTATATTGTGCTCTGGAGTTACATATAGGCCAGACCAGGTAAGGATGGCAGATTTCCTTCTCTAAAGTGAACCCAATGGGTTTTTATGGCAATCATTTCATGGTCAGCATTAGACTTTTAATTCAGGACTTTTATTGAATTCAAATTTCACCTCTGCCGTGGTGGGATTTGAACCCACATCCCCAAAACATTACCCTGATTCTCTGGATTACATAGTCCTTTAACAATCAACATCCTGGGGTTACCACTGACCAGAAACTAGCCATATAAATACTGAAGCTACCAGAGTAGGCCAAATGCTAGGAATCCTGAGGCGAGTAATTCATCTCCTGACCCCTGAAAGCCTGTCCACCATCAACAAGGCACAGGTCAGGATTGTGATGGGATACTCTCCAATTGCCTAGATAGGTGCAGCTCCAACAACACTGAAGAAGCTCAATACCATCTAGGACAAAGCAGCCCATTTGATTGCTAGTCCTTCCACAAACAGTCTATCCCTCCACCACCGACAAACAGTGGTAGCCGTGTACACCATCTAAAAGGCAAAAGAGAGAGCCTATAATGTGGCAAAGAGTAGTGGGAAGTCAGAAGATTGGGAAGGCTATAAAAACAAACAGAGGATAACAAAGAGAGAAATAAGGAAGGAGAGGATCAAATATGAAGGTAGGCTAGCCAGTAACATTAGGAATGATAGTAAAAGTTTCTTTAAATACATTAAAAACAAACGGGAGGCAAAAGTAGACATTGGGCCGCTCCAAAATGACGCTGGTAATCTAGTGATGGGAGACAAGGAAATAGCTGAGGAACTTAATAAGTACTTTGCGTCAGTCTTCACAGTAGAAGACATGAGTAATATCCCAACAATTCAGGAAAGTCAGGGGGCAGAGTTGAATATGGTTGCCATCACAAAGGAGAAAGTGCTAGAGAAACTAAAAGGTCTGAAAATTGATAAATCTCCGGGCCCAGATGGGCTACATCCTAGAGTTCTAAAGGAGATAGCTGAAGAAATAGTGGAGGCGTTAGTTATGATCTTTCAAAAGTCACTGGAGTCAGGGAAAGTCCCAGAGGATTGGAAAATCGCTGTTGTAACCCCACTGTTCAAGAAGGGAACAAGAAAAAAGATGGAAAATTATAGGCCAATCAGCCTAACCTCAGTTGTTGGCAAAATTCTAGAATCCATCGTTAAGGATGAGATTTCTAAATTCTTGGAAGTGCAGGGTCGGATTAAGACAAGTCAGCATGGATTTAGTAAGGGGAGGTCGTGCCTGACAAACCTGTTAGAGTTCTTTGAAGAGATAACAAATAGGTTAGACCAAGGAGAGCCAATGGATGTTATCTATCTTGACTTCCAAAAGGCCTTTGACAAGGTGCCTCACGGGAGACTGCTGAGTAAAATAAGGGCCCATGGTATTCGAGGCAAGGTACTAACATGGATTGACGATTGGCTGTCAGACAGAAGGCAGAGAGTTGGGATAAAAGGTTCTTTCTCAGAATGGCAACCGGTGACAAGTGGTGTCCCGCAGGGTTCAGTGTTGGGGCCACAGCTGTTCTCTTTATATATTAACGATCTAGATGACGGGACTGGGAGCATTCTGGCCAAGTTTGCCGATGATACAAAGATAGGTGGAGGGGCAGGTAGTATTGAGGAGGTGGGGAGGCTGCAGAAAGATTTAGACAGTTTAGGAGAGTGGTCCAAGAAGTGGCTGATGAAATTCAACGTGGGCAAGTGCGAGGTCGTACACTTTGGAAAAAAGAATAGAGGCATGGACTATTTTCTAAACGGTGACAAAATTCATAATGCTAAAGTGCAAAGGGACTTGGGAGTCCTAGTCCAGGATTCTCTAAAGGTAAACTTGCAGGTTGAGTCCGTAATTAAGAAAGCAAATGTAATGTTGTCATTTATCTCAAGAGGCTTGGAATACAAAAGCAGGGATGTACTTCTGAGGCTTTATAAAGCACTGGTTAGGCCCCATTTGGAGTACTGTGAGCAATTTTGGGCCCCACACCTCAGGAAGGACATACTGGCACTGGAGCGGGTCCAGCGGAGATTCACACGGATGATCCCAGGAATGGTAGGCCTGACATACGATGAACGTCTGAGGATCGTGGGATTATATTCATTGGAGTTTAGGAGGTTGAGGGGAGATCTGATAGAAACTTACAAGATAATGAACGGCTTAGATAGGATGGACGTAGGGAAGTTGTTTCCATTAACAGGGGAGACTAGGACGCGGGGGCACAGCCTTAGAATAAAAGGGAGTCACTTTAGAACAGAGATGAGGAGAAATTTCTTCAGCCAGAGAGTGGTGGGTCTGTGGAATTCATTGCCACAGAGGGCTGTGGAGGCCGAGACGTTGAGCGTCTTCAAGACAGAAATTGATAAATTCTTGATTTCTCGAGGAATTAAGGGCTATGGGGAGAGAGCGGGTAAATGGAGTTGAAATCAACCATGATTGAATGGTGGAGTGGACTCGATGGGCCGAATGGCCTTACTTCCGCTCCTATGTCTTATGGTCTTATGGTCTTAAAAGATGCACTGCACAACTCACCATGCTTCCTCTAGCAGCACCTTGCAAACCCACGGCTATCACCATCCAGAAGGGCAAGAGCAGCAGATACTTGGGAACACCAACACCTGGAGGTTCCTCTCAAAGTCACTCAACATCCTAACAGAAACAAAATCCCTGCAGCACAGGAGGCTATTCTGCCCATCGAGTCTGACTGACTCTCCAAAAGAGCATCTTATCCAGGCCTACCTCCTCCACCCTTCCCTATCGCTGTAACCACATGCATTTACCGTGGCCAATCCACCTAACTTGCACTACTTTGAACTGTGGGAGGAAACCAGAGCACCCGGAGGAAACCCACGCCGACACAGAACATGCAAATTCCACACAGACTGTGACCCAAGGCCAGTGTCTGGCATTATGAAGCAACAGTGCTGACCACAGTGCCACCATGTATATCACCGTTCCTTTACTGTCACTGGGTCAAAATCCTGGAATTCCTCCCTAACAGCACTGTGGGTGTACCTACACTGCACGCTACAGCGGTTCAAGAATGCAGCTCACGACCTCTGAAGGGCAGCTAGGAACAGGCAATAAATGCTGACCTAGCCAGCGATGGCCACATCCCCATAATGGTTAAAAAAAGCTTGTGTGGCTTTTGCTACCAAATAAACCTGTTGGACTTTAACCTGGTGTTGTTAAACTTCTTACTAAAAAAATACCACCATCACTGCCTCACCCACTGAAAGTTTATTGCTGTGTAGGCGCAACAAAAACTTGCATTTGTATCGCATCTTTAAAGATGGCAAACAAAAAGTGGAACTGAAACAGAAAATGCTGGAAAATCTGAGCAGGTCTGACAGCATCTCTGGAGAGAGAATAGAGCCAACGTCGAGTCTGGATGACCCTTCGCCAGCTCTGATGACGGGTCATCTAGATTTGAAATGTTGGCTCTATTCTCTCTCCACAGATGCTGTCAGATCTGCTGAGATTTTCCAGCGTTTTCTGTTTTTGTTTCAGATTCCAACATCCACAGTATTTTGCTTTTATCTTAGACAGAAAATGGACACAGAGTCAAAGAAGGAGCAACAACCAAAAACTTGGTCAAAAAGGCAGGGCTTACAAAGGGGCATAAAGAAAGAGTGACATGGAAAGACCCTTGGATTTAGGGAACTAATTCGAATCCAGAGCCTGGATGACTAGACATGGAGCACAGCTGTCACTGGTGGGGTGAAAGAGACTGGAGGCAAAGGAACAGTAAATTAAGTGGATTGTAGGATTGGACAGGTTCATTAAGCAAAACAATCATAGCAGTTAGAATTTTAAAATTCAAAGAGTTGTGGGTACAGGAGCCCATGCAGGTCAGTAAGCTCAGGACTGATATGTAGGACCTGACAGGAAAAGAGCAACTGAGCTTTGCATGGGCTAAAATTTATGCAATACTGATGAGGCTAGTAAGGAGAGCATAGGGACTGTGGAGTCTAGAGGTGACATAGCCATGTCATAGCTGATAGTTGGAGGAAGGCACTGATGTGAGTGATGGTAAAGGTGGCAGTCTGAAAGAACTCAGGTCAGAGATTTAGTAAGCAGTTGAAAAGACCAAAGTCAGGTACAATCTGATGTAAGCAGAGAAAGTGGCAAATAATGGGAGTGGGAGTCAGCAGTAAGGATCCCAATTTTGTGCTAGATAAAGGTCAATGGATCAGTCTTACCCATGTTTAACTGGAGGAAACTGGATCATTCGAAACTGGACATCAGAGATGCATCAAAAAGAGTGAAGGAGTGAAAAAGGATGGCGGATAGGTAAAGCTGGGTTTCATCAGCAGAAATGTGGCAAGTGATGAAGCCATATCTTTTAATGTCACGAAGGGAAAGCATGTAGATGAGGAAGGAAGCCAAAGAAAGTTCCTCAGGAACTTCCATAAGTAATAATGCAGAGATGGAAAAAGAGGCTATCGCTGGAGATAATCTGGCTATCATTGGATAGTAAGGAGAGAGCCAAGTGCAGACAATCCTCTAAATGGACAGAGGGCAATGGGGAGGAGATGACAGTCAACCTCAAAGACTGCAAGGAGGTCAAGGAGTCAAATGCATTACAAAAGGATGTCATTTATGGCTTTGGATTCGACCGTTCTATGGCATGACCAATCCTATTTTTTAAATTCTAAAGCGTTATTTATTACTTTAGCATGTCACAAAGCCAATAAAGTACTTTAGAAGTGTAGTCACTGTCATAACCAAGGCAGGATTCTGACTTAGAGGCGTTCAGTCATAAGCCCAGAAAGGTAACAGTCAACTTGCACACAGCAAGTTAACAGACAGCAGTGAAGTAAATTACCTGACGATCCGAATGGGTTAGCTGGCTATGGCACTGGGGAAATGATCCTGCTGTTCTACAAGTAGTGCAATGTGATCTTTTACATGCACTAAGGACAGATGGGTTTAATGCCGAAATCAAAAGATGGCATTTCCAACACAGCATTCCCTCAGTACTGCCAGTCTAGGTTGCGTGTCAAAATTAAGAGTTGCAGGAAAGTTGGGTACAAATCTGGTTGGCAGGAACACACAAGTTCTTGTTCTTTACTGCCGCTCCCCAAGTCCCATGTTAAGTTTCTCCCCAAGACATCTTTCCTCAGCTTCTGCATGGATTTACTGATTGTGCTCATCTGGGTGATTTCAATCTATATGTCAACATGCCTTGTTCCCTCCTTTCTCTGGGCTACAATGCCAACATGACAGAGTGAGACAGGTGGTGGAATGTCTAACTGGACAGAGGCTTCAGTAATGTGCACTGTGCCACCACACAAGCCAAGTTTCAGTCAAAGCCAAGCCGTCAGTAGAATCATCCACAACAAGATAATACATGGTAAAGAACTTCCTTAGGATTGAATAGGTATAACGAAGGCAGCTAGGAAGAAGCATTGATTTTTTTAAAAATTCATTCATGGGATGTGGCTTGTCCAGCATTTGTTGCCCGTCCCTAATTGCCCTCGAGAAGGTGGCAGGAAGTCGCATTTTTGAATAGTTGCAGTCCATGTGGTGTAGGAACACCCACAGTGCTGTTACGGAGTTTCAGGATTTTAACCCAGCGACAATGAAGGAACAGAGTGATATAATTAAACATCAGATCGGTGTGTGGCTTGGAGGGGAACTTGCAGGTGGCGGTGTTCCTGTGCATCTGATTGATCCGGTGAAGGTCCAAAGTGATCTCAGATGCTGTCAGCATACACGATACATCAGAGACAGAGAGCAATGGAAGTAAATTCAAAGAACACAGGGCAGGGAACTATAGAGAGCCAGTGGAGGCTGAAAGTACATCCAGAGGATCGTTGCAGATGAGGGAGTTGGACAAGAACAGCTGTAGGGAGGTGAGGAGCACGCTCATGCATTGAAATCTTAGGAGTTTGAGCAGACAGTTCAACAAAAGCTGAAAAAGGAGTTGAAGACGAGTGAAATCAACAGCCATGGGAGCCGAATAGAAAGGAGAGATCATTCAACAAAACGAGAGCAGAAACATAGCAATGCCAGCTTAGTACAAAGTGAAAAATTGCAAGCACAGAAGCAGAAAACAGAGATTGTAGAAGCACGACAAGTATAACAAGGTGGTCCCAAGAATATATTCTCACCAGAGATAGACAAAGTTAGAGGTTAAAGTTCAAAAAACACCATTCTAATATCTGGAGAAGACATGGGGAAAGAAGGAAAGGAGTCAAGGATTGGAATGGATAGAGTTGCAAGGCGGAGGAGATCAATGGGAAGCTGCCAGCTCAGAAGTCTTCTCAAGAGTCCCTGTTGCAGTTAGGAAACCACTATATGGTTAGATGCAGTCATTAGAGATATTACTATATGCTCTGCTCTAAGTTACTGCCAAGGCTTCTCACTGCAATCTTGTGCACACATTTTTAGATCCATCCTCAATAAAGACCCACATCACATTGAGAAACAACTTCTGCATTGCTCCCAAAAGGCAACATAAGGAAAGCATTGCATATTTCACACCATGAATATGGCCATTAATAACAGCATTTGAAGGAAAAACAGGAATTAAAAAACTGAACTGCCACTTCAAGGCAAGGGAAGAGCAGACTTCAAAGTCATTTTATAGCACCAATTCCCAAAGTAAAGCAATAACCAAACTTATTAAAAAGGTCTACTAAACTATTTTAATTTAACAATTAATTTAAAACTATTAGCACACAGTTCAAACATCCCCACTGCATTCATATAGAAACAAAAAGCAGTGGGAATTTTTAAAGAAGTTTTTATTCAATTCCAGATCTGCCCTTTTAATTTCGACATGACACCTTAAAATCCATCCTCTTTTGGTTTTGAGGCAAGAGCTGTACAAAACCAAGAACAGCATCACGGCCAAGGTGTTGGAAATCAAAACATTAAGGAACGTGGTTCAAATGATACATTTAATGGGACAATTTGCAAAACTTGTATGTTAATCAGATATCATCTCTCTTTCAAAGTGGGTCTCTACACCTCAACCTTTTCCACCGACATGCTACTTTAGCCTGGTAAATGCAGGGAAATTTATGCATGATAAAGAACAAGCATAAAACCAAAATGTCATATTTTGCCATTTAATCTCTCCTGCCTCCACCATGCCTCACCCTCTAGTTTGTTATTTTCCCCATCCCACCTTTAGTTTTGCTTAAAACCTGTTACTTTTTTCTCATTTTGTCAAAAGGGCATTGACTTAAAACATAAATAATTTCTCTCCACAGATGCTGCCTGCCAGATTGAGTATTTCCAGCATCCACAATATTTTGATTCTATAAAACCCAGGACTTCCCATTTATTAAAATGTGGAAACAACTTGGACACACAGCACCTGGAAAGCCCCTAATAGGGGAACAGAAAGAGGGTTCTTAAAACCATGCAAAGTCCATCTGACCAAAGCGCAGGTCTTAAAGATTAAACTGTTGAAATTAAAAATTAACCACACTATTCAGCTTTCAGGTAAGAAAATACAGCAAACTTCACTAACCACAAGGTAGGGTGAAGAAACAACAGATCAAAAAGGTTAATAATTAAGACAAGTAAAATAAGAATCGAGGTGAAAAAGTATAGGGTAAAATATAGAATAAAAGATTGAAGTGACAGACCTGTTTGAAGTGAACCAACCTCCCCACTCCACCCCTTTGGTGAATGGTAGAACTGTCACACCATTTTAAGGATGTTTTTATTCTGAAATAGAGTCTGGGTTGCTGTTGCATTTATTTTTTTCCTTCCCCCAGCCAGCCAGCTAAAACAGAACCAGCTCCACACAGCAGTCAGCACATTGTGCTGCTGACAGCAGCTAGGCCCCAGATGCAGCCTGGGGCTCGAGTAGGGATCCGAGCCCCGGCCTGTGGAGAGCCGGGGGAGGGATGGAGACTCTGGCCGGAGCCTGGCTGTGTGTGGGGGGTGACTGTGAGGGGGTGGCTGTGTGTGGGGGTGTGTGTGTGAGAGGGGGTCAGGGGAAGCCAGTCCCCCTCCCCAGCCCCCGGGGTTAGGCCGCGTCCCGCTCCGCTCACCTTGGGTCCCAGTCATTCCAACGCTGCCGCTTGTTCACCCGAGTGCTCAGGGCTCTGTGGCTCATTCCCTTGGCAGCAGCATGTCCCCCTGTGTCCGGGAAGCTGCTGCCGGCCCTGCGCTGCGCTCTGCTGATACCGCTGCTGCCGCACTCGGAGCTGCCGCTGGCTGCGCGGGCGGCCAAGGGCGGCTGTACGGGGTGGCTGACAATCCGCTCCCCCGGCTGGTGGCTGAGCTGCGAGCGCGGACTTCCGTTCCGCCCGCCACGGGTTCCGGGGAGCGAGGGGGACCGGAAGTGACGGCACCGCCTGCCCTCCCGCCCTCCGCAGGTGTGAGCACGCGCTCTGGGCCGGGATCTTCACTCAGTAACTGAGGTACAAACTCTCCTCACACTCACTATCTGAGGTACAGAGTCCCCTCACACTCACTATCTGAGGTACAAACTCTCCTCACACTCACTATCCGGGGTACAAACTCTCCTCACACTCACTATCCGGGGTACAAACTCTCCTCACACTCACTATCTGAGGTACAAACTCTCCTCACACTCACTATCCGGGGTACAAACTCTCCTCACACTCACTATCCGGGGTACAAACTCTCCTCACACTCACTATCTGAGGTACAAACTCTCCTCACACTCACTATCTGAGGTACAAACTCTCCTCACACTCACTATCCGGGGTACAGAGTGCCCTCACACTCACTATCCGAGGTACAAACTCTCCTCACACTCACTATCTGAGGTACAAACTCTCCTCACACTCACTATCCGAGGTGCAGAGTCTCCTCACACTCACTATCCGGGGTACAAACTCTCCTCACACTCACTATCCGAGGTACAGAGTCCCCTCACACTCACTATCTGAGGTACAAACTCTCCTCACACTCACTATCCGAGGTACAAACTCTCCTCACACTCACTATCCGAGGTACAGAGTCCCCTCACACTCACTATCTGAGGTACAGAGTCCCCTCACACTCACTATCCGAGGTACAGAGTCCCCTCACACTCACTATCTGAGGTACAAACTCTCCTCACACTCACTATCCGAGGTACAAACTCTCCTCACACTCACTATCCGAGGTACAGAGTCCCCTCACACTCACTATCTGAGGTACAGAGTCCCCTCACACTCACTATCTGAGGTACAGAGTCTCCTCACACTCACTATCCGAGGTACAAACTCTCCTCACACTCACTATCTGAGGTACAAACTCTCCTCACACTCACTATCCGGGGTACAAACTCTCCTCACACTCACTATCCGAGGCACAGAGTCCCCTCACACTCACTATCCGAGGTACAGAGTCCCCTCACACTCACTATCCGAGGTACAAACTCTCACACTCACTATCTGAGGTACAAACTCTCCTCACACTCACTATCCGAGGTACAGAGTCCCCTCACACTCACTATCCGAGGTACAGAGTCCCCTCACACTCACTATCTGAGGTACAAACTCTCCTCACACTCTATCTGAGGTACAAACTCTCCTCACACTCACTATCTGAGGTACAAACTCTCCTCACACTCACTATCCGAGGTACAGAGTCCCCTCACACTCACTATCTGAGGTACAAACTCTCCTCACACTCACTATCTGAGGTACAAACTCTCCTCACACTCACTATCTGAGGTACAAACTCTCCTCACACTCACTATCCGGGGTTCAAACTCTCATCACACTCACTATCCGGGGTACAAACTCTCCTCACACTCACTATCCGGGGTACAAACTCTCCTCACACTCACTATCTGAGGTACAAACTCTCCTCACACTCACTATCTGAGGTACAAACTCTCCTCACACTCACTATCTGAGGTACAAACTCTCCTCACACTCACTATCTGAGGTACAGAGTCCCCTCACACTCACTATCCAAGGTACAGAGTCTCCTCACACTCACTTTCCGGGGTACAAATTCTCCTCACACTCACTATCCGAGGTGCAGAGTCTCCTCACACTCACTATCTGAGGTACAGAGTCTCCTCACACTCACTATCCGAGGTACAGAGTCCCCTCACACTCACTATCCGAGGTACAAACTCTCCTCACACTCACTATCTGAGGTACAAACTCTCCTCACACTCACTATCTGAGGTACAAACACTCCTCACACTCACTATCTGAGGTACAAACTCTCCTCACACTCACTATCCGAGGTACAGAGTCCCCTCACACTCACTATCTGAGGTACAAACTCTCCTCACACTCACTATCTGAGGTACAAACTCTCCTCACACTCACTATCTGAGGTACAAACTCTCCTCACACTCACTATCCGGGGTACAAACTCTCCTCACACTCACTATCCGGGGTACAAACTCTCCTCACACTCACTATCCGGGGTACAAACTCTCCTCACACTCACTATCCGGGGTACAAACTCTCCTCACACTCACTATCTGAGGTACAAACTCTCCTCACACTCACTATCTGAGGTACAAACTCTCCTCACACTCACTATCTGAGGTACAGAGTCCCCTCACACTCACTATCTGAGGTACAGAGTCTCCTCACACTCACTATCCGGGGTACAAACTCTCCTCACACTCACTATCCGAGGTGCAGAGTCTCCTCACACTCACTATCTGAGGTACAGAGTCTCCTCACACTCACTATCCGAGGTACAGAGTGCCCTCACACTCACTATCCGGGATACAAACTCTCCTCACACTCACTATCCGAGGTGCAGAGTCTCCTCACACTCACTATCTGAGGTACAGAGTCTCCTCACACTCTATCCGAGGTACAGAGTCCCCTCACACTCACTATCCAAGGTACAAACTCTCCTCACACTCACTATCCGAGGTACAGAGTCCCCTCACACTCACTATCTGAGGTACTAACACTCCTCACACTCACTATCTGAGGTACAAACTCTCCTCACACTCACTATCCGAGGTGCAGAGTCTCCTCACACTCACTATCTGAGGTACAAACTCTCCTCACACTCACTATCCGAGGTACAAACTCTCCTCACACTCACTATCCGAGGTACAAACTCTCCTCACACTCACTACCCGGGGTACAGAGTCCCCTCACACTCACTATCCGGGGTACAGAGTCTCCTCACACTCACTATCCGAGGTACAGAGTCTCCTCACACTCACTATCCGAGGTACAGAGTCTCCTCACACTCACCTAACCTACACTATTCCAATATCATCCATATGTTTATCCAATGACCACTTAAATGCCCTTAATGTTGGCGACTCCACTACTGCTGCAAAGAACAAAGAACAAAGAACAGTACAGCACAGGAAACAGGCCCTTCGGCCCTCCAAGCCTGTGCCGCTCCTTGGTCCAACTAGACCAATCGTTTGTATCCCTCCATTCCCAGGCTGCTCATGTGACTATCCAGGTAAGTCTTAAACGATGTCAGCGTGCCTGCCTCCACCACCCTACTTGGCAGCGCATTCCAGGCCCCCACCACCCTCTGTGTAAAAAACATCCCTCTAATATCTGAGTTATACTTCGCCCCTCTCACCTTGAGCCCGTGACCCCTCGTGATCGTCACCTCCGACCTGGGAAAAAGCTTCCCACTGTTCACCCTATCTATACCCTTCATAATCTTGTATACCTCTATCAGATCTCCCCTCATTCTCCGTCTTTCCAAGGAGAACAACCGCAGTCTACCCAATCTCTCCTCATAGCTAAGACCCTCCATACCAGGCAACGTCCTGGTAAACCTTCTCTGCACTCTCTCTAACGCCTCCACGTCCTTCTGGTAGTGCGGCGACCAGAACTGGACGCAGTACTCCAAATGAGGCCTAACCAGCGTTCTATACAGCTGCATCATCAGACTCCAGCTTTTATACTCTATACCCCGTCCTATAAAGGCAAGCATACCATATGCCTTCTTCACCACCTTCTCCACCTGTGTTGCCACCTTCAAGGATTTGTGGACTTGCACACCTAGGTCCCTCTGTGTTTCTATACTCCTGATGACTCTGCCATTTATTGCATAACTCCTCCCTACATTATTTCTTCCAAAATGCATCACTTCGCATTTATCCGGATTAAATTCCATCTGCCACCTCTCCGCCCAATTTTCCAGCCTATCTATATCCTGCTGTATTGCCCGACAATGCTCTTCGCTATCCGCAATTCCAGCCATCTTCGTGTCATCCGCAAACTTGCTGATTACACCAGTTACACCTTCTTCCAAATCATTTATATATATCACAAATAGCAGAGGTCCCAGTACAGAGCCCTGCGGAACACCACTGGTCACAGACCTCCAGCCGGAAAAAGACCCTTCGACCACTACCCTCTGTCTCCTATGGCCAAGCCAGTTCTCCACCCATCGAGCCACTTCTCCTTGTATCCCATGAGCCTTAACCTTCTTAACCAACCTGCCATGTGGGACTTTGTCAAATGCCTTACTGAAATCCATATAGACGACATCCACGGCCCTTCCTTCATCAACCGTTTTTGTCACTCTCCTCACACTCACTATCTGAGGTACAAACTCTCCTCACACTCACTATCTGAGGTACAAACTCTCCTCACACTCACTATCCAAGGTACAGAGTCTCCTCACACTCACTATCTGAGGTACAGAGTCTCCTCACACTCACTATCCGGGGTACAAAGTCACCTCACACTCACTATCTGAGGTACAGAGTCACCTCACACACTCTATCTGAGGTACAGAGATCCCTCATGTTCACTATCCGAGGTACAGAGTCTCCTTGCACTAACTATCTGAGGTCAATTGCCCAATGATACTCCTATCTGAGGTCCAGCGTCTCATAGAATCCTACAGTGCAGAAGGACGCCATTCGGCCCATCGAGTCTGCACAGACCACAATCCCACCCAGACCCTATTCCTATATTCCCATGCATTTACCCTGCTAATTCCCCTGACACTAAGGGGCAATTTAGCATGACCTATCAACCTAATCCGCACATCGTTGGAGTGTGGGAGGAACCCCACGCAGACACGGGGAGAATGTGCAAACTCCACACAGGCAGTGACCCAAGCCGGGAATTGAACCCAGGTCCCTGGCGCTGTGAGGCAGCAGTGCTAACCACTGTGCCACCATACCACCCCACCACTGTGCCACAGTACCACTCCACTCACAGTGACAGTGATTACCAACAGGATAAGGGGCTGGCAGCTGCCAAAGCCTTCTGAAGCCACAGTAAGTAGTCTCACAACACCAAGTTAAAGTCCAACAGGTTTATTTGGTAGCAGGAGCTTTCGGAGCGTTGCCCCTTCATCAGTTGAGTGGCAACGCTCCGAAAGCTCGTGCTACCAAATAAACCTGTTGGACTTTAACCTGGTGTTGTGAGACTACTTACTGTGCTTACCCCAGTCCAACACCGGCAACTCCACATCATGGCGACCTTCTGAAGCTAGGAACTGCAGCCGAAGATAAGCATGGGATAAACTGGGAGAAGGCTAATTACAATAATATTAGGCAGGAACTGAAGAATGTAGATTGGGGGCAGATGTTTGAGGGCAAATCAACATCTGGCATGTGGGAGGCTTTCAAGTGTAAGGAAGAAGGATAAGTATGAAGGATAAGTATGGCAAGTTTTGGGAACCTTAGATAACGAGAGATGTTGTGAGCCAAGTCAAAGAGAAAAAGGAAGCATTTGTCAAGGCTAGGAGGCTGGGAACACACGAAGCGAGTGTGGAATATAAGGGGTCACAAAAAAGCATTGGCCAGCAGGATTAAGGAAAATCCCAAGGCTTTTTATACATATATAAAGAGCAAGAGGGTAGCCAGGGAGAGGGTTGGCCCACTCAAGGACACGGGAGGGAATCTATGCGTGGAGTCAGAGGAAATGGGTGAGGTATTAAATGAGTACTTTGCGCCAGTATTCACCAAAGAGAAGGACTTGGTGGATGATGAATCCACCAAGGTGAGGGTGTGTAGATAGTTTGAATCATGTTGAGATCAAAAAGGAGGAGATATTAGGGTTCTTAAGAAACATTCAGGTCGACAAGTCCCCAGGGCCTGATGGGATATACCCCAAAATACTGAGAGCGGCAAGGGAGGAAATTGCTGAGGCCTTGAAAGAAATCTTTGTATCCTCACTGGCTACAGGGGATGTCATGATGTGGAGATGCCGGCGTTGGACTGGGGTAAACACAGTATCATAGAAATCATAGAAACCCTACAGAGCAGAAAGAGGCCATTTGGCCCATCGAGTCTGCACCGACCACAATCCCACCCAGGCCCTACCCCAAATCTCTACATATTTTACCCGCTAATCTACGCATCTCAGGACACTAAGGAGCAATTTTAGCATGGTCAATCAACCTAACCTGCACATCTTTGGACTGTGGGAGGAAACCAGAGCACCCGGAGGAAACCCACGCAGACACGAGGAGAATGTGCAAGCTCCACACAAACAGTGACCCAAGCCGGGAATCGAACCCAGGTCCCTAGAGCTGTGAAGCAACAGTGCTAACCACTGTGCTACCGTGCCGCCCCAGTAAGAAGTCTCACAACACCAGGTTAAAGTCCAACAGGTTTATTTGGTAGCATAAGCCACTAGCTTTCGGAATGCTGCCCCTTCATCAGGTGAGTGGGATTTCAGTTCACAAACAGGGCATATAAAGACACAAACTCAATTTACAAAATAATGGTTGGAATGTGAGTCTTTACAGGTAATCAAGTCTGAAAGGTACAGACAATGTGAATGGAGAGAGGGTTAAGCACAGGTTAAAGAGATGTGTATTGTCTCCGGCCAGGACAGTTAGTGAGATTTTGCAAGCCCAGGCAAGTCGTGGGGGTTACAGATAGTGTGACATGAACCCAAGATCCCGGTTGAAGCCGTCCTCATGTGTGCGGAACTTGGCCAACAGTCTCTGCTCAGCGACTCTGCGTTGTCGTGCGTTGTGAACGCTGCCTTGGAGAACGCTTACCCAAAGATCAGAGGCCGGATGCCCGTGACCGCTGAAATGTTCTCCAACAGGAAGAGAACACTTTTGCCTGGTGATTGTCGAGCGGTGTTCATTCATCCATTGTCGTAGCGTCTGCATGGTCTCCCCAATGTACCATGCCTCGGGACATCCTTTCCTGCAGCGTATCAGGTAGACAACGTTGGCCGAGTTGCAAGTGTATGTGCCGTGTACCTGGTGGATGGTGTTCTCACATGAGATGATGGCATCCGTGTCGATGATCCGGCACGTCTTGCAGAGGTTGCTGTGGCAGGGTTGAGTGGTGTCGTGGTTACTGTTCTCCTGAAGGCTGGGTAGTTTGCTGTGGACAATGGTCTGTTTGAGGTTGTGCGGTTGTTTGAAGGCAAGAAGTGGAGGTGTGGGGCTGAGTTTGTGTCTATATATGCCCTGTTTGTGAACTGAACTCTTCAGTTACCTGATGAAGGGGCAACACTCCGAAAGCTCGTGCTACCAAATAAACCTGTTGGACTTTAACCTGGTGTTGTGAGACTACTTACTGTGCCCACCTCAATCCAACACCGGCAACTCCACATCAGAGTTTTAGATGTTAGAGGGTGGAAAGGTCTGCGAGCATGCATCCTCCGAAAAAGCAAACCCATTACTTTTGCTTCAAAACCCATTACTTTTGCTTCAAAATTTCTGTCTGTAATGCAATCCAACTAGTCCAACATCGAGCAGGAAACATTACGTTTAGTGTTTGGAAGCTTGCAGTTTCATACTTATCGTTTTGGCAAAAGATTTATGGTAGACACTGACTACAAGCCACTGGAGATGATTTGGTGCAAACCATTAGAATCATAGAATCCCCACAGTACAGAAGGAGGCCATTCGGCCCATTGAGTCTGTACTGACCACAATCCCACCCAGGCCCTATTCCCGCAACCCCAAACATTTACCCTTCTAATCCCCCTGACACTAGGGTCAATCAACCTAACCTACACATCTTTGGACTGTGGGAGGAAACCGAGCACCCAGAGGAAACCCACGCAGACACGGAGAGAAAATGCAAACTTCACACAGACAGTGATCAAGGCCAGAATCAAACCTGGGTCCTTGGCACGATGAGGTAACAGTGCTAACCACTGTGCCACTGTGCTGCCCCTTGACCAGTGCACCAAGATTACAACATCTCTTGATAAAGATTTAAGGTTACAAACCAGGTAACTTGATGATAGCATTGGATACACTTAGCATAGAACATAAAACATAGAACATAGAACATTACAGCGCAGAACAGGCCCTTCGGCCCACGATGTTGCACCGACCAGTTAAAAAAAAAACTGTGACCCTCCAACCTAAACCAATTTCTTTTCGTCCATGAACCTATCTACGGATCTCTTAAACGCCCCCAAACTAGGCGCATTTACTACTGATGCTGGCAGGGCATTCCAATCCCTCACCACCCTCTGGGTAAAGAACCTACCCCTGACATCGGTTCTATAACTACCCCCCCTCAATTTAAAGCCATGCCCCCTCGTGCTGGATTTCTCCATCAGAGGAAAAAGGCTATCACTATCCACCCTATCTAAACCTCTAATCATCTTATATGTTTCAATAAGATCCCCTCTTAGCCGCCGCCTTTCCAGCGAAAACAATCCCAAATCCCTCAGCCTCTCCTCATAGGATCTCCCCTCCATACCAGGCAACATCCTAGTAAACCTCCTCTGCACCCTCTCCAAAGCCTCCACATCCTTCCTGTAATGTGGGGACCAGAACTGCACACAGTACTCCAAGTGCGGCCGCACCAGAGTTGTGTACAGTTGCAACATAACGCTACGACTCCTAAATTCAATCCCCCTACCAATAAACGCCAAGACACCATATGCCTTCTTAACAACCTTATCTACTTGATTCCCAACTTTCAGGGATCTATGCACACATACACCTAGATCCCTCTGCTCCTCCACACTATTCAAAGTCCTCCTGTTAGCCCTATACTCAACACATCTGTTATTCCTACCAAAGTGAATTACCTCACACTTCTCCGCATTAAACTCCATCCGCCACCTCTCGGCCCAACTTTGCAACCTGTCTAAGTCTTCCTGCAAACTACGACACCCTTCCTCACTGTCTACCACACCACCGACTTTGGTGTCATCAGCAAATTTGCTAATCCACCCAACTATACCCTCATCCAGATCATTAATAAATATTACAAACAGCAGTGGCCCCAAAACAGATCCCTGAGGTACACCACTTGTAACCGCACTCCATGATGAATATTTACTATCAACCACCACCCTCTGGTGGTTGATAGTAAATATTCATCATGGAGTGCGTTTAGCAGATTGCTTAACCAAGCAAAATCAGAAAATAAACCCATTGGTCTACAAAGTTGACTTCATTGACATCGAACTTGAAGATGTTCTCCAAATAGATCTGGTACATTTTGTGCAACAGAAGTGTCAGCAGCGGAAATGGCGAAAGATTCTACAATGCGGAAACTGGAAAACCATCATTGTGGGATAGCCTGATTCAATTTAGCATGTCCTCGAATATGTGAGACCATTTTTGCCTTGTTGCAATTAGCTAGACATCTCCTGGGGAGTTATTTTTAAAGTCATCAGACAAGTTATCAAAGCAGAAACTTTGTAACCTGATAGTCTTTACCAAATTCATCACTCACACATAGGCATAGATCAGATGAGAAAAATTGCAAAACAGTCTATTGGCCAAATATAAAAATGGCATTGAAGTTGTTGTCGAGAAGTTTGATGCATAGCAAGAGCAATTTCCAAGTCAACACAAAGAACCATAGATTCCACATGAAGTTCCTACCCATCCTTAATCCAAAAACACATCTGACCTCTTTCATGTTCAGAGTGGTGACTTTATTGTCATTGTCGACTTCTTCACCACGTACCCCATTATTCAACAATTACACAATACATCAAGCGCAACTGTTGCACACACTCTCAGTGCTATTTTCAGTTTATTTGGTGTACCTAGGAAGATCAATACAGATAATGGTCCACAATTTATTGGCAAGCCATTTCAGGATCTGTGTGAGATGTGGAATGTCTTCTTCTTCTCATTACCCTATATCTAACAGCCTAGCTGAATGAAAGGTTCACACAGTGAAATCTCTAATTCTCAAATGTAGACAGACCAAGCCAGATCCACACTTTGCGATGTTACATCTGAGAACGACACCTTTCAGTGTAACTCTTCCATCACCAGCAGAGCTCATGTTTGCCAGTCCAGTGACTATCAATTTGCCCACTCTTACCCATCCTACTCTCTGAGAAACTAGAGAGAAACTTTTAAAACTGCATGAGAAGATGTCCAATGTGCACAATAAAAATCCAGGTACAGAATTGTCAATGTGCAGCCGGGATAAGTTTGTATTCAGGATTCCACTGAAGATATGTGACTATCTGACAAGGTGACAAGGATTTGCTCAGGACCAAGCTTCTGGGAAGTCATTACTCACAAAGGGACGGTGAGGCATAACCAAGGACAAATCTGATACATTCCACTGTGTAGTCTTATTGCACTTAGATCAAGATCCCAGATGCAACCCGGAACAACATCCAAGAATGATAATCCCACAGATTCCGATGAGCGATTAAATAAATCTCCAGACAAGGTTGTCATTACAAGATCTGCATGCACCACCAGATTACCTTATGCTTTAGAGACTGATAGCTTCATCAGTTCTGTGCACTTATGTAATTGTGTCTAAACATGAACATATACTGTAAATCATTAAGTTTCTTTGGAAGGGGAAAATTATCTTAAAAAAGAAAGGGGGATGCTTTAATATATCTTTAAGGGATAGAAGCATGGCATCACTGGAAGGGAAGTGTGTCATGTCATTCACCCTTGTTATGTATTCGTGTTATGTCTAGTGTTTTCTGACTAGCAGCTTTGCAGTGGAACAGGAGCACTTTAAGAGACCAGGCATGTGATGTCACTGATAATGTCATAAGCGATTTTCTCTGGAATCGGGCAGTCTATCTTAGCAGCCTGTAGTGTTAACATCCTTTCAATAAAGCTCTTTATTTGTTTAAACCTGCGAGGACTGCAGCCTGCCTTTTTTAAACCACCATAAGCCTCAGTTTCACTTTGGCCTGTGGGCAGAACACAGCACACACAGCTCTGCTGCTGATGGCTGCAATCTTTCTATCCATGTATATCTGTTCTTATGTGTATAGTTTAAATAAATGAGCCCACAATGTGTTTACACAATCCCTTATGAGTGATTGGTGCCTTTATATCATTATAAGAACCTGACAGGGGCTGTAGGTACCACTCTGTGTTTACTGATATTCTGCGTGCTGCTGCTGTTCGTCCCTCTGTCCGGTTTCTGATGTCCACTCATCCAGTTTTTCTCTGACCTGGTGTTTCCTTTCCTGCCGTTTCACCTTCTACTGTTGCCAACCAACACCAGATTCGAACTCTGCCTCTTCCAGTGGTAAGGCTTTCTCAAATTCCACTGCTTCATCTCAGCTAAAAGTTCATGAGATGCTGAGACTCCAGTTTTCTGTGGACAAAGTAACTGGTTCTTCACAGAATTACCTTGTTGCAAATCAACAGAATGTAGTCTTCCACCAGGATTGAGACCATAACTGACATAATACCATATCTTTACAATTCCTTTGTTGGTAAGAGATTCTGAAAAACATTTATTATAAACAAGGATATTTATATACTCTTGGTTCTGCTTTTAAAAAGGTTTTGATCAGAAAGGGGAGAGATACAAAAGTGTCCAGAAGGGCAATTTTTTCACACAGGGTGGTGAGTGGCTGGAGCAAGCTGCCAGAGGTAGTAATAGAGGCGGGTACAGTTTTGTCTTTTAAAAAGCATTTAGATAGTTACATGGGTACGATGGGTATAGAGGGATATGGGCCAAATGCGGGCAATTGGGATTAGCTTAGGGGTTTAAAAAAAAAGGGTGATATAGACAAGTTGGGCTGAAGGGCCTGTTTCCATGCTGTAAACCTCTGACTCTATGACTCTAAAGCAGAGGACATGGTTTACTTAATTTGAAGTTGGTATTTGTATGGTCATCGTGACAAAGAAAAAAGGACATCTCACTTTTTACTGGGTTATACAATTTTATTTATAAAAGAGACAACAATATTGCAACTGGTCCCTTGAAGAATGAAGTGATGAAGAAGACAAATGAGAAAAGAATCAATGATATTTATCAGTTGGAAAAAAATAATGTCGGATTTTTCAAATATAGGGCACAATAATGTTTTTAAACATGAAGAAATTGTTCAGCTAGGGTAGAGGATGCATTTCAAATGTGAACCGTACAAGAACATAGAACATAGAACATTACAGTGCAGTACCGGCCCTTCGGCCCTCGATGTTGCGCCGACCAGTGGAACCAATCTAAAGCCCCTCTAATCTACACTATTCCAATATCATCCATCTGTTTATCCAATAACCATTTGAATGCTCTTAATGTTGACGAGTCCACTACTGCTGCAGGCAGGGCATTCCACGCCCTTACTACCCTCTGAGTAAAGAACCTACCTCTGACACCTGTCCTATATCTCTCACCCCTCAATTTAAAGCTACGTTCCCTCGTGCTAGCCAACACCATCCGAGGAAAAAGGCTCTCACTATCCATCCTATCTAATCCTCTGATCATCTTGTATGCCTCTATTAAGTCACCTCTTAACCTTCTTCTCTCTAACGAAAACAACCTCAAGCCCCTCAGCCTTTCCTCATACGATTTTCCCACCATACCAGGCAACATCCTGGTAAATCTCCTCTGCACCCTTTCCAACACTTCCACATCTTTCCTATAATACGGCGACCAGAACTGCACGCAATACTCCAAATGCGGCCGCACCAGAGTTTTGTACAGTTGCAGCATGACCTCCTGGCTCTGAAACTCAATCCCTCTACCAATAAAAGCTAACACACCGTACGCCTTCTTAACAACCCTATCAACCTGGGTGCCAACTTTCAGGGATCTATGCACATGGACACCCAGATCCCTCTGTTCATCCACCCTACCAAGTATCTTACCATTAACCCAGTACTCTGTATTCCTGTTACTCCTTCCAAAGTGAATCACCTCACACTTTTCCGCATTAAACTCCATTTGCCACCTCTCAGCCCAGCTCTGCAGCCTATCTATGTCCTAAGAGGAACTATAAAATCAAGAAATAAGATTCGATATGTCTGCAGCGTTAGTGTTCATGTACCATCATAGAATCTTTACAATGCAGAAGGAGGCCATTCGGCCCATCGAGTCTCCCACCCAGCCCCTTTTGCCATAACCCCACACATTTACCTTAGTAGTTCCCCCTGACATTGAGGGTCAATTTAGCATGGCCAATCAACCTAACCCACACATCTTTGGAGTGTGGGAGGAAACCGGAGCACCCAGAGGAAACCTATGCAGACATGGGGAGAATGTGCAAACTCCACACAGACAGTGACCCAAACTGGGAATCAAACCCAGGTCTTTGGCACCGTGAGGCAGCAGTGCTAACCACTGTGCCACTATGCCACCCCTTGTACTGTACTTGTACTGGATATAAGTGTTGTAGTGAAGCTTTATCCTAGTGGAAATGAGAGATATTATAAATAACATGCATGCAGATTTGATCTACCGAGACATCTTCCTCAGTAATGTGACTTGAACCAAATATACCAGAGTGATGTTCCATTTTCCACAGTTGCTATCCTCCTCAAGTGAGACTAAAAATTGTGCCAGAGCAAAGGTAATTTTGTGCTGTAAGTGTTCTGTTTGTAACTAGCTGTGGCTCATTTCACATAGAATTCTTAAAGTTAATTGCATCAATCTGGGCTGCATTGAAACATAGATCACAGAGATGGAGTGTCAGAGTTCACCCTTCTGTGCCACCCAGTCCCATATTTGATTTTTCACATCTTGCCTTATAGTTAATTAATGAAATAGAACAAAGAACAATACAGCACAGGAACAGGCCCTTCGGCCTTCCAAGCCTGCGCCGCTCATGTGCCCAACTCGACCATTCTTTTGTATCCCTCTATTCCCAGTCTGTTCAAGTGGCTATCTAGATAAGTCTTAAACGATCCCAGCGTGTCCACCTCAATCACCTTGCCTGGCAGTGCATTCCAGGCCCCCACCACCCTCTGTGTAAAATACGTCCCCCTGACAGCTGTGTTGAACCTTGCCCCCCTCACCTTGAACCCGTGACCCCTTGTGTTCGTCACCTCCGCCCTGGGAAAAAGCTTCCCACTGTTCACCCTATCTATGCCCTTCATAATTTTATACACCTCTATTAGGTCGCCCCTCATCCTCCGTCTTTCCAGGGAGAACAACCCCAGTTTACCCAATCTCTCCTCATAGCTAAGACCCTCCATACCAGGCAACATCCTGGTAAACCATGTCTGTACTCTCTCCAATGCCTCCATGTCCTTCTGGTAGTGTGGCGACCAGAACTGGACGCAGTATTCCAAATGTGTCCTAACCATCGTTCTATACAGCTGCAACATCATATGCCAACCTTTATATTCTATGCCCCGTCTAATAAAGGCAAGCATGCCATATGCCTTCTTGACCACCCTTTCCACCTGTGCTGCCACCTTTAAGGATCTGTGGACTTGTACACCCAGGTCCCTCTGTGTGTCTATACTCCTGAAGGTTCTGCCCTTTATTGTATAGCTCCCCCTTACATTAGATCTACCGAAATGCATCACTTCGCATTTATCTGGATTAAATTCCATCTGCCATTTCTCCGCCCAATTTTCCAGTCTATCTATATCCTGCTGTATTCTCTGACAATGTTCATCACTATCCACAACTCCAGCAATCTTCATGTTGTCCGCAAACTTACTGATCACACCAGTTACATCTTCCTCCAAATCATTGATATATATCACAAACAGCAGAGGTCCCAGTACAGAGCCCTGTGGAACTCCACTAGTCACAGACCTCCAACCGGAAAAAGACCCCTCCACTGCTACCCTGTGTCTTCTATGGCTAAGCCAGTTCTCCACCCATCTAGCTAGCTCACCTTTTATCCCGTGCGATTTAACCTTTTGCACCAGCCTGCCATGAGGGACCTTGTCAAACGCTTTACTAAAATCCATATAGACGACATCCACGGCCCTTCCCTCGTCAATCGTTTTTGTCACCTCCTCAAATAACTCAACCAAGTTTGTGAGGCATGAACTCCCTCGTACAAAACCATGCTGTCTATCGCAAATGAGATTATTCAGTTCTAAATGCGCATATATCCTATCTCTAAGAATCTTCTCCAACAACTTCCCTACCATGGACGTCAAGCTCACCGACCTATAATTACCTGGGTTATCCTTGCTACCCTTCTTAAATAACGTGACCACATTTGCTATCCTCCAATCCTCTGGGACCTCACCTGTGTCCAGTGAAGAGACAAAGATTTCTGTTAGAGGCCCAGCAATTGCATCTCTCGCCTCCCTGAGGAGTCTAGGATAGATGCCATCCGGCCCTGGGGATTTGTTTGTCTTAATGTTTCCTAAAAAACCTAACACTTCCTCCCTTGTAATTGAGATTTTTTCTATCTCTATCTCTCTGAGACAACACCAGTCAACATGTCCCTCTCCTTTGTGAATACTGATGCAAAGTATTCATTTAGGATCTCACCTACTTCCTTTGGTTCTAAGCATAATTCCCCTCCTTTGTCCCTGAGAGGTCCGATTCTTTCCCTAACAACCCTCTTGTTCCTAACGTATGTATAAAATGCCTTAGGATTCTCCTTAATCCTGTCTGCCAAGGACATTTCGTGACCCCTTTTTGCCCTTCTAAGTCCCTGTTTGAGTTCTTTTCTACTTTCTCTGTATTCCTCCAGTGCTCCATCTGTTTTTAGCTGCCTGGACCTCATGTATGCCTCTTTTTTCTTTTTGATTAGACCCACAATTTCACTGGTTAGCCATGGCTCTCGAATCCTACCTTTCCTATCCTTCCTCTTTACAGGCACATGCCTGTCCTGCAGTCCTATCAACTGCTCCTTAAAAGACTCCCACATGCCAGATGTGGATTTCCCCTCGAACAACCTCTCCCAATCAACAGCCACCAAATCCTGCCTAATCCGGCTGTAGTTCGCCTTCCCCCAATTCAGTACCTTACCCATAGGACAACATTCATCTTTTTCCATTACTATGCTAAAGTTTACAGAATTGTGGTCACTATTTGCCACATGTTCCCCTACTGCAACTTTGATGACCTGACCGGGCTCATTCCCCAGTACTAGGTCCAGTATAGCCCCCTCTCTAGTTGGACTGTCAACATATTGTTCCAAAGAACCTTCCTGTACGCATTTTATAAATTATTTCCCCGTCCAGGCCCCCAGCCCTAAGCGATTTCCAGTCTATACAAGGGAAATTAAAATCTCGCACTACAACAACCTTATTTTTTCTGCACCTGTCCAGAATCTCCTTACATATCCGTTCCTCAACTTCCCATGGGCTGTTGGGAGGCCTGTAGTATACCCCCAGCATAGTGACTGCACCCTTCCTGTTTCTGAGCTCCACCCACAGTGACTCGTTACCTGACCCTTCCATATTGTCCACCCTTTGTACCGCTGTAATATGCTCCCTAACCAGCATGTACTAGCAAATGGTACAAATTGAACATGAAATTGACAGCAGAGAGCATACAATTGTCTGAAACCATCCAATGCTCAAACACTTTGTAATTTTAGCCTCAGATTGCATTTTATTGTGATAATTCTTTTCCCCCTGGAGTATTGAACCCCCCCTGCTGATGTAGAATTTTACGGGTTCCAGACAGGTGAATGGGGATGAGAAAAATATCAGCCATGATTGAATGGTGGAGCAGACTCGATGGGCTGAGTGGCCTAATTCTGCTCCTATGTCCTATTGTCTTATGATCACCCCCAGTGATCCTGAGTGGGCACAGTAAGAAGTTTCACAACATCACTCACTTGATGAAGGAGCAGCGCTGCAAAAGCTCGCGATTCCAAGTAAACCTGTTGGACTTTAACCTGGTGTTGTGAGACTTCTTACTGTGCCCACCCAAGTCCAACGCGGGCATCTCCACCTCATGATCCAGAGTGGCTGCATGGATTTATTTCCTTTCTCAGCAATGTACCAAAGCAGCCACTGTGTTTGCTCCTCATGGGCCCTCATAGAGCTTGTTTGCTCCTCCTGGGCCCTCATAGGCCTGATGGGATATACCCCAGAATACTGAGAGAGGCAAGGGAAGAAATTGCTGGGGCCTTGAGAGAAATCTTTGTATCTTCACTGGCTACAGGGTAGGTCCCAGAGGATTGGAGAATAGCCAATGTTGTTTCTTTGTTTAAGAAGGGGAGCAAGAATAATCCAGGTAATTACAAGTCGGTGAGCCTTATATCAGTGGTAGGGAAATTATTGGAGAGGATTCTTCAAGACAGGATTTATTCCCACTTGGAAATAAGTGAACGTATTAGTGAGAGGCAACATGGTTTTGTGAAGGGAAGATCGTGTCTCACGAACTTGATCGAGTTTTTTGAGGAAGTGACGAAGATGATTGATGAGGGCAGGGCAGTGGATGTTGTCCAGATGGACTTCAGTAAGGCCTTTGACAAGATCCCTCATGGCAGGCTGGTGCAGAAGGTGAAGTCGCATGGGATCAGAGGTGAGCTGGCAAGGTGGATACAAAACTGGCTCAGTCAAAGAAAACAGAGTGGAAGTGTGCATTTCTGAATGGAGGGCTGTGACAAGTGGTGTTCCTCAGGGATCAGTGTTGGGACCTTTGCTGTTTGTAATATATATAAATGATTTGGAGGAAAATGTAACTGGTTTGATCAATAAGTTTGCGGATGACGCAAAGGTTGGTGGATTTGCAAATAGAGATGAGGACCATCAGAGGATACAGCAGGATATAGATCGGTTAGAGGCTTGGGCAGAGAGATGGCAAATAGAGTTTAATCCGGATAAATGTGAGGTAATGCATTTTGGAAGGTCTAATACAGATAGGAAATATACAGTAAATGGCAGAACCCTTAAGAGTATTGATAGGCAAAGGGATCTGGGTGTATAGGTGCACAGGTCACTGAAAGTGGCCATGCAGGTGGAGATGGTAGTCAAGAAGGCATACGGCATGCTTGCCTTCATCAGCCGGGGCATTGAGTTTAAAAATTGGCAAGTCATGTTGCAGCTTTATCGAACCTTATTTAGGCCGCACTTGGAATATAGTGTTCAATTCTGGTCGCCACACTACCAGAAGGATGTGGAGGCTTTGGAGAGGGTACAGAAAAGATTTACCAGGATGTTGCCTGGTATGGAGGGCATTAGCTATGAGGAGAGGTTGGAGAAACTTGGTTTGTTCTCACTGGAACAACGGAGGTTGAGGGGTGACCTGATAGAAGTCTACAAGATTCTGAGAGGCATGGACAGAGTGGATAGTCAGAAGCTTTTTCCCAGGGTGGAAGAGTCAATTATTAGGTTTAAGGTGCGAGGGGCAAGGTTTAAAGAAGATGTACGAGGCAGATTTTTTACACAGAGAGTAGTGGGTGCCTGGAACTCATTGCCGAGGGAGGTGGTGGAGGCGGATACGGTAGTGAATTTTAAGGGGGGGGCTTGACAAATACATGAATAGGATGGGAATAGAGGGATATGGGGTCCCCGGAAGGGTAGGAGGTTTCAGTTAAGTCGGGCAGCATGGTCAGTGCAGGCTTGGAGGGCCGAAGGGCCTGTTCCTGTGCTGTAATTTTCTTTGTTCTTTTGTTCTTTGTTGTGCCTAGATCCAAGATTGGACCAAGTTTGCGGTGGCGTAGAATGCACTGAGTAGCAGATGTCAGCAAGTGAGCCAGTTATTTCAGTTAGGAATACACTGTGCTGCACATGTATGGTACAGTATTTCATTATACAATGTGTGTTTCCAGGCAAGAAATGCTCCGACGGAACCTAACTCCAGCTTTAACATCGATTCTTATGGGAAACCGTGATTCACATCAAGTAGTGATTTTCAGAAACACAGCCAAGTGAGGACTATGTAGAAAGCAGCGAGCACCAAACAGCCTCGATAATGAGCCAGGATCAGATAAACAGTTCATCCTTGTGTCTAAGAATTTGAAGTTTTCTGATGGAAGTATGAATTTTTGTGTGAGTTTTTTTTTACCTGAGGATGTTTTCATGCGTATGGTATTTGAGCTGTTTTTTTTATGAGCATCTGTTCCCTTTTACATTTGAGTTTCTAATGTTTTCTATATACAGGTCTTTCATTTCATATATCAGTGTTGAACTGGTTCTACGTATGGAAATTACACATAGAAGTTACAACTTATGAATTTTTACTTTGTGGATTTTATTTGTTGCATGTTGTTTTATAATTGGTATTGGCTGTTGAATTTGTGTGGAGAATTTTTTTGTTCAGTGTTAGTTTTTTCAGATATGAGTGTGAATATTGTTAAGGAATATGAACTAACTTTGTTCTGGTGGAGGCCAAGGTCTCCTTTTCCCATTAAACCCAAACGTTCCGGCTCATGTGCGGAGCACATTAGGATGGCAGGCCACGCATGCTCATCCTCTTTGACAGAGGCACAAGGTTGACTATGTTCACTGAATAGGCACACCAGACTTCACTTTATATCTGATTTTGAAGACATCTTGCTGACTGAAGCAATCTCTATAAGAACATAAGAACATAAGAAATAGGAGCAGGAGTAGGCCATCTAGCCCCTCGAGCCTGCCCCGCCATTCAATAAGATCATGGCTGATCTGACGTGGATCAGTACCACTTACCCGCCTGATCCCCATAACCCTTAATTCCCTTACCGATCAGGAATCCATCCATCCGCGCTTTAAACATATTCAGCGAGGTAGCCTCCACCACCTCAGTGGGCAGAGGTGGTGGAGGCTACTATGCATCAGCCCAGATTATGTCCTGGAGTCGAATTGAATGACAAGCGACTCGCACAAGGGAAAAAGCATTATCTTGAGCCAGATTGTCACGGTTGCATATCTCAAATTCTTATTGAACATTTTGCAGAAAATGTATCTGCAAAATACAGCAATTTCAGATCCTATGTTACTGTCATTTTTAATACGTTTCCATGTATTGTTGTTGTACATGGCATAAAATGATTTTAAAATTTCATTTATGGGATGTGGGCGTCGCTGTCCAGATCAGCATTTTGTTGCCCTTGAAAGGTGCTGGTGAGCTGTATTCTTGAACCGCTGCAGTCTCTGAGGTGTAGGCACACCCTCAGTGCTGTTAGAAAACTAATTTAAAACAAATTTAACATTTAAAGAATGAGCAGGCAATTTAATATTTAATATTGCCCCCCTTTATTCTCACCTCAGATCATCTGTTACTAAAATTTCAGTAAGAAGTTTAACAACACAAGCTTGTGTAGCTTTTGCTACCAAATAAACCTGTTGGACTTTAACCTGGTGTTGTTAAACTTCTTACTGTGTTTACCCCAGTCCAACGCCGGCATTTCCACATTATGACTAAAATTTCATCCATGCTTTTGTTGCTTCTAAACTTGACAATTCCAACACATTCTTGACAGATCTTCCCCATTCTACTCTCTGTAAGCTTGTGATAATCCAAAACTCTACTGCCTATGTCCTTACTCACTTCAAATCTCATTCACCCATCATCTCTGTACAGGTCCTCTGATTACAGCTTTCCAGGGACCTCTCCTCTCGCAGTCCTCTGAGTGTCAGAGACCTTGGTCCTCATTTCCTCCGTCTACTTTGGACGCATGTCTCTGATGTGACCACCAGAGTGTGAGTCCAAGCCTAACCTAGACATATAATCCACTGAGATTTGTGTCTCTGGACAGGTCAGGGTGAAGGTGGATGCTCTGACTGCTCTATAGGTGTGAAGAGATGCTTGTCATGTTTCAGGTTGTCTCAGGGACTGGCCTCAATCTCTTCCTGCTGGTACCTGGAATGGACGGAACAGAGAATGAATGACAGCCGAGGCTGGCCCCTACATTGCACACAGCATGAGCCTCAGGTGCTGATTTTCAGAGATTAAGCATGCTTCCTTATTGGATGCTTGTGGAAGGCCATTCTTGCCCTTGCCACAGACATGGTCAGAATCCTGCCCTGCCAGCTCAGCAGCCTGATGTACAAATGGTGTGAGGGGCTGAAATTTGGGAAGGGGCCCTCCCATCTTCTCCCTCTGTCACCTGTGGTGCACTGTCTTCTACATACAGATAGATTGATGGATTGTCAGCACTTCTGATGTGGGAGCAGGTCACATGCTGCTAATTTTGTGGCTAATACACAAATTCCTGACTCCCCAAAGCCTGTCCACCATGCAAAAGGCAAAACTGAGGCGTTTGAGGGAATACTATCCATCTGCCTGGATAAGTGTAGCTCCAACCACACTCAGGAAGCTGGATATCATCCAGGATGAAGCAGGCTGCTTGATTGACACTCCATCCAGCATACTCAACATTCATCCTTCCACCACCTGACCCATAGTGGCAGCTGTATGTGCTGTGTGAAGGATGCACTGCTGCTATTCCCTAAGTTGACTTTTGCAACCCCCTCCAGACCCCTTCCAGCGATTGGCCCAGATGGGGTACCCGGATGAGCACTCAGATCCTGCGCAGACCAGCTGACGGGAATATTCGCAGACATCTTCAACCTCTCTTTACAACAACCTGAGGTACCTGTCTGCTTCAAGAAGACAATCATCATCCTGGTACCAAAGAAAAGCCAAGCAGCATCCATTAATGACTATCGCCCAGTGGCTCTGATATCCATCATTATGAAGTGCTTCGAAAGGTTAGTCATGGCACAAATCAATTCCAGCCTCCCAGATTCTGGATCCACTACTGTTTGCCTACTGCCGCATCAGGTCCACAGCGGACGCCATCTCCCTGGCCCTGCACTCAACCCTGAAACACTAAGTAACAAAGACATCTATGTCAGACTTCTATTTATTGACTACAGCTCAGCCTTCAAAGAACAAAGAACATTACAGCACAGGAACAGGCCCTTCGGCCCTCCAAGCCCGCGCCACTCCCTGGTCCAAACTAGACCATTCTTTTGTATCCCTCCATTCCCACTTCGTTCATGTGGCTATCTAGATAAGTCTTAAACGTTCCCAGTGTGTCCGCCTCCACCACCTTGCCCGGCAGCGCATTCCAGGCCCCCACCACCCTCTGTGTAAAATACGTCCTTCTGATATCCGTGTTGAACCTCCCCCCCCTCACCTTGAACCTATGACCCCTCGTGAACGTCACCACCGACCTGGGAAAAAGCTTCCCACCGTTCACCCTATCTATGCCTTTCATAATTTTAT
The DNA here is from genome assembly GCF_964213995.1 of Mustelus asterias. Taxonomy (NCBI): domain Eukaryota; kingdom Metazoa; phylum Chordata; class Chondrichthyes; order Carcharhiniformes; family Triakidae; genus Mustelus; species Mustelus asterias. Next base: position 72,124,077 of record NC_135823.1, read on the forward strand.
ACACCTCTATTAGGTCACCCCTCATCCTCCGTCTTTCCAGTGAGAACAATCCCAGTTTACCCAATCTCTCCTCATAACTAAGCCCTTCCATACCAGGCAACATCCTGGTAAACCTCCTCTACATTCTCTCTAAAGCCTCCACGTCCTTCTGGTAGTGTGGCGACCAGAACTGGGCGCAGTATTCCAAATGCGGCCGAACCAACGTTCTATACAACTGCAACATCAGACCCCAACTTTTATACTCTATGCCCTGTCCTATAAAGGCAAGCATGCCATATGCCTTATTCACTACCTTCTCCACCTGTGACGTCACCTTCAAGGATCTGTGGACTTGCACACCCAGGTCCCTCTGCGTATCTACATCCTTTATGGTTCTGCCATTTATCGTATAGCTCCCCCCCTATGTTAGTTCTACCAAAATGCATCACTTCGCATTTATCAGGATTGAACGCCATCTGCCATTTCTTTGCCCAAATTTCCAGCCTATCTATATCCTTCTGTAGCCTCTGACAATGTTCCTCACTATCTGCAAGTCCAGCCATTTTCGTGTCATCCGCAAACTTACTGATCACCCCAGTTACACCTTCAACAAGACTCATCTCCAAACTCCGTGGCCTGGGCCTCGGCTCTTCCCTCTGTGACTGGATCCTGAACTTCCTAACTCACAGACCGCAATCAGCAAGGTTAGGCAACAACATCTCCTCCACGAACATCCTCAACATCAGTGCCCCACAAGGCTGTGTCCTCAGCCCCTACTATACTCCTTATTCACGTGGCCAAATTCCCCTCCAACTCGATTTCAAGTTTGCTGATGACACCACCGTAGTGGGTCGGATCTCAAACAATGACGAGACGGAGTACAGGAATGAGATAGAGAATCTGGTGAACTGGTGCAGCAACAATAATCTCTCCCTCAATGTCATCAGAACAAGGGAGATGGCCATCGACTTCAGGAAGCGTAATGGCGAACATGCCCCTGTCTACATAAATGGGGACGAAGTAGAAATGGTCGAGAGCTTCAGGTTTTTAGATGTCCAAATCACCAACAACCTGTCCTGGTGCCTCCATGCCAACAGTATAGTTAAGAAAGCCCACCAGCGCCTCTACTTTCTCAGAAGACTAAGGAAATTTGACATGTCTGCTACGACACTCGCCAACTTTTACAGATGCATCATACAAAGCATTCTTGGTATGGTTCCTGCTCTGCCCAAGATCGCAAGAAACTACAAAGGGTCGTGAATGTAGCCCAATCCATCACGCAAACCAGCCTCCCATTCATTGACTCTGTCTACACTTCCCGCTGCCTCAGAAAAGCAGCCAGCATAATTAAGGACTCCACGCACCCCGGACATTCTCTCTTCCACCTTCTTCCGTCGGGAAAAAGACATAAAAGTCTGAGGTCACGCACCAACCAACTCAAGAACAGCTTCTTCCCTGCTGCCATCAGACTTTTGAATGGACCAACCTCGCACTAGGTTGATCTTTCTGGACACCCTAGCCAAGACTGTAACACTACATTCTGCACTCTCTCGTTTCCTTCTCTATGAACGGTATGCTTTGTCTGTATAGCACGCAAGAAACAATACTTTTCACTGTATACTAATACATGTGACAATAATAAATCAAATCAAATCAAACCTGTGAACTCTAACAGCGAGAAGGACAAAGGCAGCAGAAGCATGGCATCAACAGCATCTACAAGTTGCCCTCAGCTCCAAACACCCCTCCTCTTTCCCAACAATGTCTGTGCTTTCAGTATGGCTGGATCAGCAGCTAGCAGTGACCTCCCCAGCAGCAGACCACATTAATTTCAGTGGGGCAATGAGGCAACATCTAAACACTCTGTCAAGGAATTTTAGGGATGGACAACACCTGCTGGCCTTGCCATTGACACTCATGTCCAATGTCAGATTCAGAAAAATGGTGAGGTGAATTTAGAGAGTAGAAGGTTCACTTACTTGGTGGCATGAATTAGATCATTCATCCAATTCTGTGCCTTAATGACTATCACCTGGTAGCTCTGACATCCATCCTTGTGAAGTGCTTCGAAAGGTTAGTCATGCCATGGGTCAATTCCGGCCTCCCAGATTGCGTGGATCCACTACAGTTCACCTATCACCGCAACAAGTCCAGGGAGAGTTCATCTCCCTGGTTGAATACACATCCCTGGAACACCTGGACAACAAAGACACTTATGTCAGACTCCTATTTATTGACTACAGCTCAGCCTTCAACACCATTATTTTTATAAAACCCATCTCCAAATTCCATGGTCTAGTGTTCGGCTCCTCCCTCTGCAACTGGATTCTGGACTCCCTAACCCAGAGACCACAATCAGTAAGGATAGGCAACCATACCTCCTCCACGATTACCCTAAACACCTGTGTCCTTAGCCCCCTACTATACTCCTTATACACCAATGAATGTGTGGCCAAATTCCCCTCCAACTCAATTTTCAAGTTTGCTGATGACACCACCGTAGTGGGTCGGATCCCAAACAATGATGAGACAGAGTACAGGAATGAGATAGAGAATCTGGTGAACTGGTGCGGCAACAATAATCTCTCCCTCAATGTCTGTAAAACGAAGGAGATAGTCATCAGTTTCAGAAAGCGTAGTGGAGGACATGCTTCTGGCTACATCAACAGGGATGAAGTGGAAATGGTCGAGACCTTCAAGTTTCTATGTGTCCAGATCACCAAATCCTAACTGGTCCCTCTATAGCTGACGCTATAGTTAAGAAAGCCCACCAATGCCTCTACTTTCTCAAGAGTCTAAGGAAATTCAGCATGTCCACTACGACTCTCACCAACTTTTAAAGATGCACCATAGAAAGCATTCTTACTGATTGTATCACAGCTTGGTATGGCTCCTGCTCTGCCCAAGACTGCAAGAGTCATCGAGTCATAGAGATTTACAGCATGGAAACAGACCCTTCGACCCAACTTGTCCATGCTGCCCTTTTTTTTGAAACCCCTTAGCTAACCCCAATTGCTCGCATTTGACCCATATCTCTCTATACCCATCGTACCCATGTAACTATCTAAATGCTTTTTAAAAGATAAAATTGTACCCGCCTCTACTACGAGCTCTGGCAGCTTGTTCCAGACACTCACCACCCTCTGTGTGAAAAAATTGCCCCTCTGGACACTTTTGTATCTTTCCCCTCTCACCTTAAACCTATGCCCTCTAGTTTTAGACTCTCCTACCTTTGGGAAAATATATTGACTATCTACCTTGTCTATGCCCCTCATTATTTTATAGACCTCTATAAAATCATCCCTCAGTCTCCTATGCTCCAGAGAAAAAAGTCCCAGTCTATTCAGCCTCTCCTTATCTCAACCCATCAAGTCCCGGTAGCATCCTAGTAAATCTTTTCTGCACTCTTTCTAGTTTAATAATATCCTTTCTATAATAGGGTGACCAGAACTGCACACAGTATTCCAAGTGTGGCCTTACCAATGTCTTGTACAACTTCAACAAGACTTCCCAACTCCTGTATTCAATGTTCTGACCGATGAAACCAAGCATGCCGAATGCCTTCTTCACCACTCTGCCCACCTGTGACTCCACTTTCAAGGAGCTATGAACATGTACCCCTAGATCTCTTTGTTCTGTAACTCTCCCCAATGCCCTACCATTAACTGAGTAAGTCCTGACAAAGGGTCATAAATGAAGCCCAATCCATCACTCAAACCAACCTCCCACCCATTGACATTGTGTATACTTCCTATTGCCTCAGAAAAGCAGCCAGCATAATCAAGGATCCCACGCACCCTGGACATTCTCTCTTCCACCTTCTTCCATCGGGGAAAAGATACAAAGGTCTGAGGACACATACCAACTGACTCAAGAACAGCTTCTTCCCTGCTGCCAAAATGGACCTACCTTATATTAAGTTGATCTTTCTCTAAACCCTAGCTATGACTGTAACACTACATTCAGCACTCTCTCCTTTCCTTGTCCCCTATGTATTGTATGAACGGTATGCTTTGTCTGTATAGCACGCAAGGAACAATATTTTTCACTGTATCTCAATACATGTGACAACAATAAATCAAGTCAAATCACTGCAGGGCAGTCCTTCACTGCACCCCTCTGGCACTGACCATCCTGTCAACCTCCTCTCAGGCTGATGTGATGTGTCGGGAGGGCCTCCTGTTCCCATCCCGGGGAAAGAGAAGATCACTCCTGCTCTCCACGGCCCAGAGGTAAGTCTCCAGAGCAACGTCACTGGAGCATGGGGCTGGAATTTGGTGCCCTTTCGAGGCTATCTTGGTGCCCTGAAGTTCCGGCATGCTGATTCTCTGGTCATCAGGGTACTTTTTAAATAAGGCGCTTGGACATGTTGGCTGGGCAGGTGACTTCCAGTCCGCCCTGCATGAGACATGTCATGAAACATTCGCATGCACAACTTATTAGGTGGGGAGCACACAGTTGGCTTGTGCTGCTTCTCGGTGAGGAATACTTTGGTTTCCCGCTGCTGTCACGGAACTTTGGCGGGAGGAGCCTGCTCATTCAGAGAATTGGGTGCAAACTTGATGGACCGAATGGCCTCCTCCTGTACTGTAGGGGTTCTATGGTTCTAATTCCAGCCAATAGCTGTTTCGTACCTCGTTTTCAGCGATATTTTCCATCATTTTAAGTTTACAACAAATGATCTGGATTTCTCAAGATTGTTACCACCAGCTTTGGACTGTTTCGGGGAGGTAAGAGTGCAAAAATGGGACAGGAAGACATTGCATCAAATTTGTGCTGTGTTGGTGGCAGGAAGCACCTGCCTCAATGTGGGTATGCAAATTTAAGTTAGATGCAAATAAGGTCTTGGCACCAGACATCCAATTTGACGATTTTCATGCATATGTCAACAGCTGTTTCAAGAGCCAAAGCAAATACTGGCAAACATCTTCTACAAATTGCATTACCAAACTATTTTCCTTGTTGCTACTTTTCAGCCTATTGCTTAATGTTTTGCATCATATCTTCTATTGTTAAATTGTGAAAGGTAACTATCATTTTCCTTTGGGAATATCCCTTCATCAATGCTAGTTGGAAGAGGACTGGGAGAAGGAAGAGCAGCAACACTGGGAGACAAGGCTGATCAGAGAGATTGGGAGGTATTTGCCTCCCATATAGAGGACCATCCCAGTCGAATATTTAGAACATAGAACATAGAACAGTACAGCACAGAACAGGCCCTTTGGCCCACGATGTTGTGCCGAGCTTTATCTGAAACCAAGATCAAGCTATCCCACTCCCTATCATCCTGGTGTGCTCCATGTGCCTATCCAATAACCGCTTAAATGTTTCTAAAGTGTCTGACTCCACTATCACTGCAGGCAGTCCATTCCACACCCCAACCACTCTCTGCGTAAAGAACCTACCTCTGATATCCGTCCTGTATCTCCCACCACGAACCCTATAGTTATGCCCCCTTGTAATAGCTCCATCCACCCGAGGAAATAGTCTTTGAACGTTCACTCTATCTATCCCCTTCATCATTTTATACACCTCTATTAAGTCTCCCCTCAGCCTCCTCCGCTCCAGAGAGAATAGCCCTAGCTCCCTCAACCTTTCCTCATATGACCTACCCTCCAAACCAGGCAGCATCCTGGTAAATCTCCTCTGCACTCCTTCCAGCGCTTCCACATCCTTCCTATAGTGAGGTGACCAGAACTGCACACAATATTCCAAATGTGGTCTCACCAAGGTCCTGTACAGTTGCAGCATAACCCCACGGCTCTTAAACTCCAACCCCCTGTTAATAAAAGCTAACACACTACAGGCCTTCTTCACAGCTCTATCCACTTGAGTGGCAACCTTTAGAGATCTGTGGATATGGACCCCAAGATCTCTCTGTTCCTCCACAGTCTTCAGAACCCTACCTTTGACCCTGTAATCCACATTTAAATTTGTCCTACCAAAATGAATCACCTCACATTTATCAGGGTTAAACTCCATTTGCCATTTTTCAGCCCAGCTTTGCATCCTATCTATGTCTCTTTGCAGCCTACAACAGCCCTCCACCTCATCCACTACTCCACCAATCTTGGTGTCATCAGCAAATTTACTGATCCACCCTTCAGCCCCCTCCTCTAAGTCATTAATAAAAATCACAAAGAGCAGAGGACCAAGCACTGATCCCTGCGGCACACCGCTAGCAACCTGCCTCCAATCCGAAAATTTTCCATCGACCACCACCCTCTGTCTTCGGTCAGACAGCCAGTTGCCTATCCAATCGGTCAGACAGCCAGTTGCCTATCCAATATTTGTGCCCCCTTTTACCCCCTTTTGATCTATGATCATTGCTTGCAAAGCCTGTAATTCACAAAAGGCATCATCCATGTCATGGAACCCAATTTGTATGTCACTTGAACCAAAGTTTATTTATTAATCACAAGCAGGCTTACATTAAAACTGCAATGAAGTTACTGTGAAAATCCCTTTGTCGCCACACTCCGGTGCCTGTTCGGGTACACTGAGGGAGAATTTTAGTATGGCCAGTGCACCTAACCAGCACGTCTTTCAGACTGCGGGAGGAAGCCGGAGCACCTGGAGGGAACACACACAGGCATGGGGAGAGCATAGACTCCACACAGACCGTGACTCAAGCCAAGAATTGAACCCGGGTGCTGTGAGGCAGCAGTGCTAACCACTGTGCCACCGTGCCACACATTGCACACTCAATCACAATGAATGTCACCATGGAGACACCACAACATTAGCCAATCAGCTAATTGTGCACAGATGCATCTTATTTGAGAAAGGATAGACTGGCACTGGAGGGGGGGCAGAGGAGATTCACTAGGTTGATTCCGGAGTTGAGAGGGTTGGCTTATGAGGAAAGACTGAGTAGACTGGGGCTATACTCATTGGAATTCAGAAGAATGAAGGGAGATCTTATAGAAACGTATAAGATTATGAAGGGAATAGATAAGATAGAAGCAGGGAAGTTGTTTCCACTGGCGGGTGAAACTAGAACTAGGGGGCATAGCCTCAAAATAAGGGGAAGCAGATTTAGGACTGAGTTGAGGAGGAACTTCTTCACACAAAGGGTTGTGAATCTGTGGAATTCCCTGCCCAGTGAAGCAGTTGAGGCTACTTCATTGAATGTTTTTAAGGCAAGGATAGATAAATTTTTGAACAGTGAAGGAATTAAGGGTTATGGCGAGCGGGCGGGTAAGTGGAGCTGAGTCCACAAAAAATCAGCCATGATCTTATTGAATGGTGGAGCAGGCTCGAGGGGCCAGGTGGCCTACTCCTGCTCCTAGTTCTTATGTTCTTATGCTCTTATGAGTGAAAGGTGCTTACTTGCTGCAGCTAATTGCTAAGTCTCTGGATTCCCAGCACCATTATGAAATGGTACTTCATAGAATCATAGAATCCTACAGTGCAGGGGGGGGGGGGGGGGCTATTCAACCCATCAAGTCTGCACCGACCACAATCCCTCCCAGGCCCTATCCCCATAATCCCATGCATTTACCCTAGCTAGTCCCCCTGACACAAAGGGACAATTTATCATGGCCAATCCACCTAACCCACACATCGTTGGACTTCAATTTTAAATTTTTTCGAGCCTAAACAATATAAGGAGTAAATAACATCATACATGAGTCCATACATGCTCCACAATGCAAACTTGTAAATAAAGTCAACAGTAAAATTGCCAAATCCTCAATGTATAACTTGTTTCTAATCAGCAGCACCAAATCTTGCAAACGAATGCTCAGTTTTTCTAGAGCAACCACATTGTTTATTTTACAGCAGTCCATTGTTCTCCTACTCTTTCCAACACCGCAAATAGATAATCGGGGCGTTGCTTCTGAAACCAAAGCTACTGTTAACAATCATGACCGATAACGCTTCAGCACTTTTTCAAGACCCCAGTTGAGCACAGGTCCTGTCAGAATCCAGAATGATTTCTGACCAAAACTGGTGGCATTCTGAAGTCACGCTTCAATGCCTGGATCGATTGTGAGGGACCAAACATTGTGGGCCAGCGAGGCGTTGGGGATTGTTGTGATGTGCCGTACACTTCATAACTTTGCATTGCACGGGAAGCTAATCATGGAGACCACAGAGGAACAAGAGGCAGCTGTCCACAGGCAAATAATCATTTGCAGCAGCATGAAATAGAGGCAGTTGAGAATCAGTGTTCAGCTGCAAACCAATTTCTTGACTATTTATCTTACCCGCAGCATTTATAGTTTCGGTCACACTTCTTTTTCCACCACAAAGATGGATATTACTCAGGGAAAATCAAATCATGCTCTAATATTCTCATGAAAGTCATGTCCCTTCTTAACCAAAAGCAATGTTGGCAAGCACACCACAGATCATTTTCAATTTCGAGATGAGTGAAAATAAATATGGTACGAAATAAAAATAATTTTCATCCCATTGTTTTCAATGGAATTAAATTTGAAAGAAAAATCTTCCATTTATCCAGTGCATTTCACAACCTTCAGAAAATCCAAAATACTTTGCATCCAATGAAGTATTTTTGAAGGTGTAATTGCAGTAGCCAATTTGCACACAGCAAGGTCCCACAAATAGCAATGTGGTAAAGCCCAGACAGTCTATTTTTGTGATGCTCTTTGAGGGATGAATATTGGCCAAGACAATGGGAAATCTTCCCTGCTTTTCTTTGAATTAACACCATGTGATCTTTTCGAGCCAGCTCTGACAGTGCAGCACTCCCTCAGTACTGCACTGCAATGTCAGCCCTGATTTTGAACTCAGGTCTCTGAAATGGAATTGAATCCAGAAACCTTTCAATCAGAGGTGAAAGTGCAACCATTTAACTACGGTTTGTCAATGTATCAGCAAGTACATGCTTTGGTAATTCCACTTTTAAGCTAATTGCCTTATTAAAGACAGGGTGGCATGGGTAGCACAGTGGTTAGCACTGCTGCCTCACAGCGCCAGGGACCCGGGTTCGATTCCCAGCTTGGGTCACTGTCTGTATGGAGTTTGCACGTTCTCCCTGTGTCTGTGTGGGTTTCCTCCCACAGTCCAAAGATGTGCGGGTTAGGTTGATTGGCCGTGCTAAATTGCCATGGGGACTAGCTAGGGTAAATATGTGGGGCTACGGGGATTGGGACTGGGTGGGATTGTGGTTGGTGCAGATTCGATGGGCCGAATGGCCTCTTTCTGCACTGTAGGGATTCTATGATTCTAGGTAATGGTTACTGGCAGAACTTCCTAAGCAGTGTAACTAGACACAGCTGGAACAGTTGCTGTGGGGAAATTACATGGAGTTTGTATCTGCCGAGTTGGTCGCAAAATAAACTTGCTGAAGGTAAACGACAAGCTGGTGTCTTGCTCCTCCATCAGATACTAACTGTTAATATTAACATGGTAGCAGAGGCTGAACATTAAGCCTTGCTGATTGGTTGCTGCTAAGTAAGTTTTTTTTGTCTTTACCTCCTGAAGGAAATGAAGTATATTGCTGCTGACAAATTTAAGTTCCAGGATGGCAGAAAGACGATACAAAATATCAGGCCTTGACTATCCACTGATTTTCTCAAAGGCAAAACCATATCAGCAATGGAAAATTGAAGTTAACATGTGGACACAGGTTATTTCAGTACTGCGAAAGAAGCACGGTATGGTTTTAGCTTTGTCATTTCCTGAGAACAGTAAGATTAGGAGTAGTGAAGAGTCTGCCCACAGCATGCTATGTTGATACCCAATCCCAGTGGAGCAATGTTGATTCAACAAAAAGTGTAACTTAGAAATGGCTAAGAACAGACCTAACTAGCATAAAATAAACGTTAGAAAGAAGGGAGATTTCTAAGATATGATGGGTTGACACAAGTCACTAATTTTTATTTTATAAAAATAAATGCCTACTCCAAGAAATTGTACTCATCAATGGTAGAGTAGAATGAATGTTGCCCTGAACCATGGTTGTCTCCAAGGTTCTGAAGCAGTCAAAGGGTGATTGGAAAGACAGTGACTGGAACTTTCCGGACATTCACGCTGGCGGGATCTTCCTGTCCTGCCGATGGCACACCTCTGCATGGGTTCCACGGCAGCGAGGGGTGCATTCAACTGGAAATCCCATTGATAACAGTGGGATCAGATGATTCTGCTGGTGGCCAATGGTGGGATGCCTCCTGCCACTGCGAAACATGTGGTACGCTGCACTGTAAATCCCACAGATATCTTTTCAAATTGTCATCCCACACCTAACTGGCAGCAATCTGACCGTCCATTCCAGACACTAAGAATATCCTCAGGCACATCCAAAGATGCGCAGGTTAGGTCGATTGGCCATGGTAAATTGCCTCTTAGTTTCCCAAGATCTGTCGGTTAGATGGGTTAGCCATGGAATGGGCTGGAGTGGCGGGTCTGGATAGGATGCTCTGTCAGAAAGTCGGTGCAGACTCGATGGGCCAAATGGCCGCTTTCTGCACTAGGGATTCTATGGTTCTATGAGGTCTCAATGTTGGGGGCATCCACTGATTGTAGGCCTGGAGGTGCCACATGTTCCAGGCAGCAAGCATCATGATAATGCAGATATTTTTAAAATTTAAATGCAGGGTAGCAGACTCCTCCACCTGACATATATGCTCAGGCAGCCCTTTCTGTTGTGATATCAGTGTATAATCAGAAATCCAGGCCACAGAACTTTCTTACTGGTAGCCGATAGCTCATGATCACCTGGGCACTGGATCCTCATTCTGACTCATGCTGAGTGCACCAGGGAATGTAAGAGAGCTGGTACTTGAGAGAGAAAAGATGATGATGTACATGAGGAAGCACTGGCAGCACCTAAAAGCAAAGGTTAAACCTTCTATCCCTGCTGCTGCTCTGATATTTACTGCAGAGTATCTAGGACAGGACCAGAGGAACAGAGGTAAAACATGGGTAACTGAATGGTGCAATCCCCATTGATTATCAGCACAATCTTCCACTCCACCTGTTCTCTGTCTGCCCATCAGTTCAATAGGTACTCCTCATAGACAGGGAATAAATACCTTTGGGCCTCCATCTATTCCAGTTCTCTGCCTCCTTTAAGTAAACAGTATGAATTCCCTCTGGTTGCCAAAGAATCCCTTGCAGCTTGCAGCATTGAAATACCATGGGGTGGCAACAGGTGTATGTTGAGGAAGTGTAATTATGTAAGCATTTCAGTGCATCCATTCATATAAAACTGTGAATGAAAACACCATTGGGAGTGAAGGGACGAGGCATGAAAAGGGTAAAAGAAACAGGTAGAGCCGTTTAAAAGATGTCTACCTGATTTTGAATTATCAAGACTGGACACAATGGGCCCGATTTTACCATCAAGTTGTGCCCATTTTCGAACCCGAAAACTTGGTAAAGTCAGGCGTGAGGCGAGTAGCGCGATCCGCACCCGCCTCCGCATCGATTCCCCCTTTACCAAAAGCCGAAAATGGCCACCGTCAGAACCGTGCCCGAAATGGGCACAACGTTAATTTAAATGAATTTGCATGCATTTAAATTGACTCAATGGGCTGGATGTCTAAACTTACCGGCACTTCCCCCTAACCACCACGATTGCCTGTCCAGATTCGGCACAAAACAGACCTGCTCGGCAAAGGTCCGATTCGGGTGCTCCAGCTTCTGAGGAGGTAAGTTCAGAGTTTCCGGCGGCTCTCTGACTCAGATCGATGGTGGGGGGGAGGGGAAGGGAGATGGGTCAGATGGCTGTCTGGTGGGGAGGAGGGAGACAAGTCAGATGGCTCTTTGGTGGGGGGAAGGAGTCGGGTCAGATGGCTCTCTGGTGGGGGGGGAGGGAGGTGGGTCGGATGGCTCTCTGGTGGGGAGGGAGGGTGAGGTGGGTCAAGTAGCTCTCTGGTGGGGGGGAGGGAGGTGGGTCAGACAGCTCTCTGGTGGGGGGGAGGGAGGTGGGTCGGATGGCTCTCTGGTGGGGGGGAGGGAGACGAGTCAGATGGCTCTCTGGTGGGGGGGGGAGGTGGGTCGGATGGCTCTCTGGTGGAGGGGGGGCAGGAGGTGGGTCGGATGCATCTCTGGTGGAGGGGGGGAAGGAGGCAGGTCAGATAGCTCTCTGGTGGTGGGGCGGGGGGCAGGCGGGTCCGCTGCCACTCTGCGTGTGATTGGTGGGGGGGAGGGGGAGGGGCCTGCGTTCAGTCTGGGTATCAGGGGAGTGGGGAATAAGGGAGTCATTTATGTTGTGGGGGTGGGTCAATGTCCATGGGGGCCAGGGGGGAGGCATTATCCAGCCCGGGAGCGATGTGGCAGGGGAGTGTTTCTTTATCTTTGTTTTTCTGGTGGGGGGGAGGGAGGTGCCAATCGGAGCTGCAGGTTTTCAGGTGCGATAAGCCCCGCCCACAGACTTCTGCAGCGCGATTCGGAATCGCTGCTATTTTTTCAGGGAGAGTGCGTATGGGGGCGCCTGAGAACGGGTCTGAAAGTCGGATCTGAAACACTCCCATTTCAAGTCCGCCCAGCACTTCGAATCAAAATAATAACATCGGGCCCAATGGCCGGAATTCTCCCCCAAAAATTCTAAGTGTCGAATTCGCATGAAAACAGGTGTAATTCACACTGTTTTTTTCATTGGGAGTTCAGAGAAGAATCCCCCACACTCTGTGCACTGAGGTCACTAGCGTGTATATCATCAAAAACCAGTGGGCGGCGCCTATTCCCACTGGAGAGGCCGGCAGCATAGCGCTGAGCGGGCCACTGCGCGTGCGCCGATCTTTCAGCGCTGAGATTGACGCAGTGGCCTTTGCTGGCCTCCTGATTGCTGGCCAGCTCGATCACTGAATGGCCCTGTGACCCCTCCCATCACTGGTCCTCCAGCCCCCCACGGCCCGATCGCTGGCCCCCTGACCAATCCCAGACAAGCCCCAAATTCCCCCTCTCCTGGCCCACCCTGATCTTCAGCCCACTCCGCATTCCTGATCCCCCCAGCAGGCTGACCCCACCCCCACCTGATCGCTGGCCTCCCTCCTTCCCCCACCAATCCTGACTGCAGAGTGGCAGCAGGACGCCCCACCCCCACTAATTACCCCACCAGGTGCCACCGCATTAGGCCCACCCCCATAGGCCCCGCCCCAGTGGCACTGCCCCATGCCCGATGGGCAGTGCCAAGGTGCCCCCTGGGCAATGGCACTTTGCCCCTTGGGCAGTGCCAGGAGACCCAGGCTGGCACTGCCAATGCCCAGTTGGCATCCCCTGACAATTTGGGAGGTCCCCGATTGCCTCCTCTTCACTCCAGTGAGATTGGCCCACTAATTCCCCGTTAGTGGGGAGCTACTGTAATCCCTGCTGGACTGAACCACTCTGGCGGGGGGAGATGTTAGCGGGCCCGAAGATTTCAGTGCCGGGCTCGCTAATGAACTTTAAATTATATTTAAATGGTCTTGGCGCCTTCCCGCTGATTTCTGGCGTGGAGCTGACACCACCTCAAATCCAGTGCTGGGAGAAGCTTTCAGGGCGGGAACCCGCAAATCGGCTGGCGCGAAAAATTAGCGCAGTGGGATGGGAGAATCGTGGCCAATATGTGCATGGAGGCTGCTGTCAGCAAGCAATGGAAGGATAACCCTGGAACATCCGAGGACATTGGCTCTGATAGACATTGATGAGTATTCAGTTCACGGTTCAGATGCTTCATCTGTTTTTCCATAGCTTGGAGAGTCAATAATTTTTTAGAGACATGTAAGCCTAGAAACTCAGATCCATTTTATAATGATGTTGGGACATTGTAGTATAAGGATGTTCAGGCAGAGCAAGGGATGTGGAACTGGGGCAACAATACCCCCCACATACTGATGTAAAGAGGGTCACATGATAGGGAACAATATGTAGAAGAGTCTGGAAGAGCCAGCATGCAGACAGCACCCATATCTTGGAGATGTATATAATTATGAGTTGTTAATAAATAATTAATGTTCAACCATACAGGTCTCCTGATCTCCTGTGAGGCACCAGACAACCCTGACAACTTTGGGTGGACCCCGCAATCTTCAAACCGTGAACAAGTGAAGAAACTGAAGCCTGAACTGTGAGAAGTGTGCCTAAATTGAACACACTACTGGAGATCGCATTTCATTGCCAGACCTGATTCTATGTGTGTGTTTGTATGTGTGTGTGTGTGTGTGTGTGTGTGCGCATGTGTGTGTGTGTGCATGTGTGTGTGCGCGTGTCTGTGTGTGCACCAACTAGTGTGTATGTGATAATATGGTTATCTCTTCATCCTTTACGAAGAGAACTAGTGGCGGCACGGTTGCACAGTGGTTAGCACTGCTGCCTCACAGCGCCAGGGACTCGGGTTCAATTCCAGCCTCCTATAGCTCAAAGATGTGTGGGTTAGGTTGATTGGCCATGCTGAATTGTCCCTTAATGTCAGGGGGATTAGCAAGGTAAATATATGGGGTTACAGGGATAGGGCCTGGGTAGGATTGTTGTTGGTGCAGGTTTGATGTTGGTTCGTGTTTTCAGAATTTGATATCTTTTTCCCAATTGAAGAAGGTGGGAAAGAGTATGTCGAGGCTCAGTTTGAAGAAGGAATTCTGCTGAATCCAGGAAGCTTATATTCAGGAGGTAATCAGAGCAGAGGGTCGTTTTGTGTGTCCTGTTTAACCGACAGAACAATGGTTACTGTGGTTCAATAGTGATGAATCGATTGCTGAACTCGGGATGAGAATCGGTATCGCCTGTGATAATCATCGTCAATGTGAGGTTAAATCATTCAAATGGGCCAAATGGCCTCCTTCTGCACTGTTGGGATTCTATGAAGTCCTTGAGAGAGACGGATGTATTTGATATTAGTGCTTCAAGATGATGGATAAACAAAGACAGGCAGATACATAAAGACTGTCTCCACTCTTGATAACTAAAGTATGATGAATAGACACTTGCCGGTAGTTTACGAACTCGCCCATCCAAGGCCAATGGAGAATGGTGTTCTGCGGACGGTAAAATTCTGGCAACTGTCTCCCCATTCATTCTGCACATCTTAAAGTAGCTACTTGCTCTCTGTCGAGCAATTGTGAGTGGCACTCTGACTTCATCAGAGTTGTTGCTGAGAACGTTGACTCACACACTGAGATACATCTTACCCACCCTGTTCTCCATTCAGCATATGATTGGTGCTGCTTTTCATTTCACATGATAAACCTTGCTGGAGCTGCTTATTATTGGTAGGATGTGTGTTTTTCTGCTGACTGGAGCGATTGTTCTGATTGCTGAGCTGACCATGAGGGCAAACTGCCCCAATTTTTACAGTGTTGCTGGTGTTTCCTTGGAGCTGAAGTCTTCACCCACGCTACGCAACCATTTTAGTAGATAACCACTAAGCTGTAACCAAGGAAATAAAACACACACAACAATCAAAAAAGGCTAAAGTGCACATACGTATGTTGGGGGAATATGAGGACTGAGATCATATAACCAATGGTGGTATCAATTACTCATTTTTACTTACTAGGCAAAAACATAATTAACCATATCTGGATTTCCAGAAAGCCATAAGTGACTCAGGGCAAATGTGTTGGACAAGATGTTTGGCTGAACATTTCTCAGTTTGACAATATTTTTTTTCCATATGCTCCTAAATACATCAACAAGATTCTCTCATTAACTTTGGAATTGGATACAAAGGTAGGGAGGTTAGGCTTCAGTTGTATAGGACACTAGTGAGACCATATTTGGAATATTGTGTATAGTATTGGTCATTTTGTTTAAGGAAAGATATAAATGAATTGGAAGCAGTTCAGAAAAGGTTTATTAGACTAATACCTGGAATGGTTGGGTTATCTTATGAGGAAAGGTTGGACAGACTAGGCTTGTATCTGCTGGAGCTTAGAAGTGTAAGAGGCAACTTGATTGAAACACATAAGATTCCAAAGGCTCTTGACAGGGTGGATGCGGAGAAGATGTTTCCCCTTGTGGAAGAATCTAGAATGAGGGGGTCAATGTTTAAAAATGAAGGGTCGCCAATTTAAAATGGAGATCAGGAGAATTTTTTTTCACTCAGAGGGTCATAAGTCTTTGGAACTCTCTTCCTGAAAAGGTGGTGGAAACAGAGGGTGTGATTTTCTGACCAATTCTTGCTGGCAGGATTGTTTAGTCCTGCCGAGGGAAGATGCAAACAAAGGGAAATCTGTTGACAGGGGCGGGACCGGAAGATCCCGTCAATAGAATCATAGAATCCCTACAGTACAGAAAGAGGCCAGTCGGCCCATCGAGTCTGCACCGACCACAATCCCACCCAATAGCCAATGGAGGGCTGCCTCCACTGCCGCAAAACATGCTGTGGGGCAGGGGACAGAAAATCCCACCCAGAGACTTTGAATATTTTAAAGGCAGAGCCAGATAGATTGCATGGCGGTGATCAGTTATGGTGAGTAGGCAGAGTGCAGATTTGAGGTTACTGTCCGATCAGCCATGATCTTATTAAAATATCTGCTTAATAACTTGCAGCTAACGTCAGTATTATTGTTCAGTACAAAGAACAAAAGACAGTACAGCACAGAAACAGGCCCTTCGGCCCTCCAAGCCTGCGCCGATATCATGATGCCTGCCTAAACTAAAATCGTACGCACTTATGGAGTCCATATCCTTCCATTCCCATCCTATTCATGTACTCGTCCAGATACCCCTTAAATTCCGCTATTGCACCTGCTCCCACCACCTCCCTGGGCAGCGCGTTCTAGACATTCACCACCCTCTGTGTTAAAAAACTTGCCTTGCACATCTCCTCTAAACTTTTCCCCACGCACCTTAAACCTATGTCCCTTAGTACTTGACTTTTCTACCCTAGGAAAGAGCATCTGACTATCCACTCTGTCCATGCCACTCATAATCTTGTAGATCTCTATCAGGTCACCCCTCAACCTTCGTTGTTCCAGTAAGAGCAAATCAAGTTTGTTCTCGCTCGCTTATTTAGCAAATGAGAAATACCTGCGGTCTAAGCCTGAACCTCTGCAGAACACCAATCAACATCTACTCCCAATTCAACATCTTGGGCAGACTTTTACGAGAATGATTCTAAGAGTCCGGCTAGCTTGAAAATGGGAGAGCTCCTGATCCATTTTTTGGGCGCGTTTTCACGCCCAATCTTATTGATTTAAACATTGAAAATATTTCGAGCTGCTGCAGGCTGTGGGCTGGACTTAATTCACCAATGGTGAATCCCCACAGGTGTGGCTTTTGCTACCAAATAAACCTGTTGGACTTTAACCTGGTGTTGTTAAACTTCTTACTGTATTTACCCTAGTCCAACGCCGGCATCTCCACATCTTAATTCACCAGCCAGCCTGCAGAGGGAGCTATTGTGCATGTGCAGATCTCTGACTCTGCAGATGTGCAATTCCAACAGCAGGGGCCTGACAGACAGAGAGAGATGTCAGGCCCCTGCTGTTGCAGACAGCCTGAACAAACCACTGCTCCCTGCAGGGGCCTACAACTGATTGCGAGCCCCACACTGCACAGACATGTAGCCCCCATGCTGAGAACGATCGTGTCCCCCTACCGCCCCCAATCATGATGCAGAGCGGCAGTGGGCACCCATCTCCCCGATTCAATCACAGGCAGAGTGCGCAGCGGTCCCTCCTCCCTCCCCAATCAGGCTGCCCCTTCAGGCCCCGTCCCCATAGGCCCTATCCCCTAGTCCCCGCCCAGAGACCCCACCCTCACAGGCCCCACCCCCCATTGTTCCCACCCATAAGCTCCACCACCATAAGTCCTGCCCCATATCACCAACCTATTGGCCCCACCCCATATGTCCTGCCCCTAAAGGCCTGCCCCCATAGGCCCCATATTCATAGACCCCACCCCATAGGCCCTATCCCTTGGCAGTGCCAAGGTACCCGGTGGGCAGTGCCAAAGTACCAGGCTGGCAGTCGCAAGGTGCCAGGCTGGCACTGTCCAAGGGACACCCTCCCCTTGCCTTCGGCCTCCCCGGGGTTGGGGGGGCCTCAATGGTCCCTGGTTCTACTGGTGAGCACAGTAAGAAGTCTCACAACACCAGGTTAAAGTCCAACAGGTTTATTTGGTAGCAAATACCATAAGCTTTCGGAGCAGAGCTCCTTCGTCAGCTCCTGACGAAGAGCTCCTGACGAAGGAGCTCTGCTCCGAAAGCTTATGGTATTTGCTACCAAATGAACCTGTTGGACTTTAACCTGGTGTTGTGAGACTTCTTACTGTGCTTACCCCAGTCCAACGCTGGCATCTCCACATCATGTCTACTGGTGAGGCCAACTCAACTGTACCCCGTTCATAGGGAGCAGATGTTTTCCTCACTGGAGAGAACCTCTCCTGGCGAGGCCATAAAGGCAAGTGAACCCGAATGATTGAGCCCCGGGCTCACTAATGCCATGAAAATTAACATGAGATGAAATTAACATAATTTATTCAGTCTTTTGCCCATTTCTGGCAAGAGGTTGACAGCGCCAGAAATCCGGCTCCCATGAGATCTTCAAGAGCCGAGAAATCAGGCACGTTCCTGATTTTGCGGCTCTTGCGCAATTTTACCATCTCGCTCCGCCCATCGATGGGTGGAGCCAGCCAGCAAAATCCTGGCCAATGCCTCACACCAGCTTCTGTATTTGTTTCAGGTAACTTTTGTGTCCATTCAGGGCAGGTAGAAATTTCCCATGTGGCACCTGGTCAAAGGTCATCTGAAAACCCCAAGTCATCTTGGGAATTCTACGCATTTTTTACTTGAAAAGAAGTGTTTGTCGGGCATAACCGTGTCGGTGAAGCAAAGCATCAGCACTGCAGACGGTAGCACAGTGGTTAGCACTGCTGCCTCACAGCGCCAGGGACCCTGGTTCAATTCCTGGCTTGGGTCACTGTCTGTGTGGAGTTTGCACGTTCTCTCCATGTCTGCATAGGTTTTGTCCGGGTGCTCTGATTTCCTTCCACAGTCCGAAGATGTATGGGTTAGGTGGATTAGCCATGCTAAATTGCCCCTTAGTGTCCAAGGATGTTGGGTTAGAGGAATAGCTAGAGGTAGAGGTAAATATGTGGGGTTAGGGGGATAGGGCCTGGGTAGAAATGTTGTTGGTGCAGACTTGATGGGCTGAATGGCCTTTTTCTGCAGTGTAGGGATTCTATGATTCTTTCAAGTAACTACAAGAAGTGTGAGACAGAGAGGGAGTTTGAATATTAAGAGATAAAAATGGAAGTGAGAGTGAGAAGATAGTTGTGACTCTGAATTAATATACTGAAGATATTTACTAAAGATTGTTGTGCAAGCACAATTATTATAGTACATTCCTGAAGATCTTGAGCTCAGTGTGGCACAGATACTGAAAAAGTTAAAGGTACTGAATCCAATTAACTCCCCGGGGCCCAGTGCCATTTATCAAGTAGATAAATACCACTGGTCGAGAGAGAACCAGCAAGAGATTTGTGCAATGGTAACTATGATCAACAGGTCCTGATGAAGCATTTATCATGCAGCACATAATGTCAACACAAAAGGAGGATAATCCAATCCAGATGCCTGTTAGGTTCACCTTTATAACCGGCAGAGCAATGGAAAGCATTCTAAGTGGTAAAAAATTTCATCAGCAATGGTCAACATTACTTTTGAAGGGTAAGAAAATGCCCGACAAACACTTTAACTTCTTTTCAGGTAAAAGATGCGTAGAATTCCCAAGATGACTTGGGATTTTCAGATGACCTTTGACCAGGTGCCACATGGAGAATTTCTAACTGCCCTGATGGGAATGGACGCAAAAATTGTCTAAAAGAAATACGGAAGCTGGTGTGAGGTATTGGCCGGGATTTTACCGCGGGCCCCACCCATCGATGGACGAAGCGAGACGGTAAAATCACGCGAGAACCGCAAAATCAGGAATGCGCCTGATTTCTCTGCTCTCGAGATCTCACGAGAACCAGATTTCTGACAGGGTCAGCCTCTCGCCAGAAATGGGTGAAAGGCTGGTTAGGCACATTGGTCATGCTAAATTCTCCCTCAGTGTACCCAAATAGGTGCCGGAGTGTGGCGACCAGGGGATTTTCACAGTAACTTCATTGCAGTGTTAATGTAAGCCTACTTGTGACACTAGTAAATAAACTTTATCAAAGAGCAAAAGAATTATGATAAAGTTAAAAACATTACAAAATACAGGATTGGACACCAGACCTTGTGACACTAATTTTGGGAAGCACAAAGACAACTACAATCAATCCATAATGTGAAGGAGGCTTTGAAATACAAGGAACTCTTAGATTCCATGATTTGAGCAACCTTGTGTAAATAATGATTGGGATAAACTAGTCCAGTATTGTTCTCAGAAACATGATCTTAAACATGTGAAGAAGAACAAAGGACAAAGAAAATTACAGCACAGGAACAGGCCCTTTGGCCCTCCAAGCCTGCACCGACCATGCTGCCCGACTGGACTAAAACCCCCTACCCTTCCGGGGACCATATCCCTCCATTCCCATCCTATTCATGTATCCATGAAGAGTGGAAACCCAATTTTTCCAATTTTAATTGATGCTTCTCAACAATTAAGCACTGGTCCAGAGCAAAGGGATTAAAATTCACTTATTCTACTCAGAGTTTGACGATGTCTTTGGTCCCCAGCCAGAATGGAGAAACCATCATCTTCACCAGGTGAAGATCAGGAAGCTAAAGTGACCCTCAAAGTAAGTTTTAACTCTTTTTTTTGTGATTCCTGAGTGGTCCTCAATGGCCTCATTTGTAAAGCTTAATCCTCCTCCGGGAACCAAACCTAGTCCCCCCACTTTCCTTTTGGAAGACCACCTGGTGTTCCTGTCTCTCTCTCTCTCTCTTACACACACTCACACACACACACACTTGCTGTTGGGTGGGAAGTAGATAAACAATATTAATGAGGCCTGATGGTTAAGTTCAGTGTGGCCTCAGACTGTTCCAGTGGGTGGAAACTAATTGAAACCTCAAGAAAGCATACAGCCGGGGCCCATTGAGTTAAAAAATTGGCAAGTCATGTTGCAGCTTTATAGAATCTTAGTTAGGCCGCACTTGGAATATAGTGTTCAATTCTGGTCACCACACTACCAGAAGGATGTGGAGGCTTTGGAGAGGGTACAGAAAAGATTTACCAGGATGTTGCCTGGTATGGAGGGCATTAGCTATGAGGAGTGGTTGGAGAAACTTGGTTTGTTCTCACTGGAATGATGGAGGTTGAAGGGCGATCTGATAGAAGTCTACAAGATTATGAGAGGCATGAGTGGACAGAGTGGATAGTCAGAAGCTTTTTCCCAAGGTGGAAGAGTCAATTACTCGGGGGCACAGGTTTAAGGTGTGAGGGGCAAGGTTTATAGAACATAGAACAGTACAGCACAGAACAGGCCCTTCGGCCCACGATGTTGTGCCGAGCTTTGTCTGAAACCCAGATCAAGCTATTTCCTCCCTATCATCCCGAAGTACTCCATGTGCCTATCCAATAGCTTCTAAAATGTTCCTAAAGTTTCTGATTCCACTATCCCTGCAGGCAGTCCATTCCACACCCCAACCACGCTCTGAGTAAAAAACCTACCCCGGACATCCTTCCTATATCTCCCACCATGAACCCTATAGTTATGCCCCCAAGTTACCGCTCCATTCACCCGAGGAAATAGTCTTTGAACGTTCACTCTATCTATCCCCCTCATCATCTTATAAACCTCTATCAAGTCTCCTCTCAACCTCCTCCGCTCCAAAGAGAAAAGCCCAAGTTCCCTCAACCTTTCCTCATAAGACCTACCCTCCAAACCAGGCAGCATCCTGGTAAATCTCCTCTGCACTCTTTCCAGTGTCTCCACATCCTTCTTATAGTGAGGTGACCAGAACTGCAAACAATATTCCAAATGTGGTCTCACCAAGGTCCTGTACAGTTGCAGCATAACCCCACGGCTCTTAAACTCAAACCCCCTGTTAATGAACGCCAACACACTATAGGCCTTCTTCACGGCTCTATCCACTTGAGTGGCAACCTTCAGAGATCTATGGATATGAACCCCAAGATCTCTCTGTTCCTCCACATTCTTCAGAAGCCTACCTTTGACCCTGTAATCCACATTTAAATTTGTCCTACCAAAATGAATCACCTCGCATTTGTCAGGGTTCAACTCCATTTGCCATTTTTCAGCCCAGCTCTGCATCCTATCTATATCTCTTTGCAGCCTACAACAGCCCTCCACCTCATCCACTACTCCACCAATCTTGGTGTCATCAGCAAATTTACTGATCCACCCTTCAGGCCCTTCCTCCAAGTCATTTATAAAAATGACAAATAGCAGAGGACCAAGCACTGATCCCTGTGGCACTCTGCTGGTAAACGGTTTCCAGTCCGAAAATTTTCCATCCACCACCACCCTCTGTCTTCTGTTAGATATGATGTGGAGATGCCGGCGTTGGACTGGGGTAAGCACAGTAAGAAGTCTCACAACACCAGGTTAAAGTCCAACAGGTTTATTTGGTAGCAAATACCATAAGCTTTCGGAGCAATGCTCCTTCGTCAGATGGAGTGGTCTCTGTTCTCAAACAGGGCACAGACACAGAAATCAAATTACAGAATACTGATTAGAATGCAAATCTCTACAGCCAGCCAGGTCTTAAATGCACAGACAATGTGGGTGGAGGGAGCATTCAACACAGGTCTGCTTTCTTGCATGTTTGTAGAAACTTGATGTCTGTGTCGATATGCGCGATCTTCTTGGAGATCCTCTCCACTTGGAGCCGGCAGTTTGTGGCGTCGATGGTAGTGATGATGTGGAGATGCCGGCGTTGGACTGGGGTAAGCACAGTAAGAAGTCTCACAACACCAGGTTAAAGTCCAACAGGTTTATTTGGTAGCAAATACCATAAGCTTTCGGAGCAATGCTCCTTCATCAGATGGAGTGGTCTCTGTTCTCAAACAGGGCACAGACACAGAAATCAAATTACAGAATACTGATTAGAATGCAAATCTCTACAGCCAGCCAGGCCTTAAATGCACAGACAATGTGGGTGGAGGGAGCATTCAACACAGGTCTGCTTTCTTGCATGTTTGTAGAAACTTGATGTCTGTGTCGATATGCGCGATCTTCTTGGAGATCCTCTCCACTTGGAGCCGGCAGTTTGTGGCGTCGATGGTAGTGATGATGTGGAGATGCCGGCGTTGGACTGGGGTAAGCACAGTAAGAAGTCTCACAACACCAGGTTAAAGTCCAACAGGTTTATTTGGTAGCAAATACCATAAGCTTTCGGAGCAATGCTCCTTCGTCAGATGGAGTGGTCTCTGTTCTCAAACAGGGCACAGACACAGAAATCAAATTACAGAATATTGATTAGAATGCAAATCTCTACAGCCAGCCAGGTCTTAAATGCACAGACAATGTGGGTGGAGGGAGCATTCAACACAGGTCTGCTTTCTTGCATGTTTGTAGAAACTTGATGTCTGTGTCGATATGCGTGATCTTCTTGGAGGTCCTCTCCACTTGGAGCCGGCAGTTTGTGGCGTCGATGGTAGTCATGACCCACATTGTCTGTGCATTTAAGACCTGGCTGGCTGTAGAGATTTGCATTCTAATCAGTATTCTGTAATTTGATTTCTGTGTCTGTGCCCTGTTTGAGAACAGAGACCACTCCATCTGACGAAGGAGCATTGCTCCGAAAGCTTATGGTATTTGCTACCAAATAAACCTGTTGGACTTTAACCTGGTGTTGTGAGACTTCTTACTGTGCTTACCCCAGTCCAACGCCGGCATCTCCACATCATCACTACCATCGACGCCACAAACTGCCGGCTCCAAGTGGAGAGGATCTCCAAGAAGATCGCGCATATCGACACAGACATCAAGTTTCTACAAACATGCAAGAAAGCAGACCTGTGTTGAATGCTCCCTCCACCCACATTGTCTGTGCATTTAAGACCTGGCTGGCTGTAGAGATTTGCATTCTAATCAGTATTCTGTAATTTGATTTCTGTGTCTGTGCCCTGTTTGAGAACAGAGACCACTCCATCTGACGAAGGAGCATTGCTCCGAAAGCTTATGGTATTTGCTACCAAATAAACCTGTTGGACTTTAACCTGGTGTTGTGAGACTTCTTATTCTGTTAGATAGCCAGTTACCTATCCAATCGGCCAAACTTCCCTCTATCCCACACATCCTTACTTTCTTCATAAGCCGACCGTGGGGGACTTTATCAAACGCCTTACTAAAATCCATGTATATGACATCAACTGCACTACCTTCATCTACACACTTAGTTACCTCCTCAAAAAATTCTATCAAATTTGTGAGGCAAGACTTGCCCTTCACAAATCTGTGCTGACTATCCCGGATTAAGCTGCATCTTTCTAAATGATCGTAAATCCTATCCCTAAGGACCTTTTCCATCAACTTACCGACCACCGAAGTAAGACTAAAGAAGATGTACGAGGCAGATTTTTTACACAGAGAGTAATGAGTGCCTGGAACTCGTTGCCGGCGGAGGTAGTGGAAGTGGATACGATAATGACTTTTAAAGGGCGTCTTGACAAATACATGAATAGGACGAGAATAGAGGGATATGGTCCCCGGAAGGGGCCCTTCAACCCTGGCTCAATGGTGAGTGCAGGAGGGCATGCCAGGAGCAGCACCAGGTATACCTAAAAATGAGGTGTCAACTTGGTGAAGTTACAAAACAGGACTACTTGCATGCCAAAAGGCAAAACCAGCAAGTGATAGACAGAGCTAAGTGATCCCATAACCAACGGACCAGATCTAAGCTCTGCAGTCCTTCCACATCCAGTCGTGAATGCTGGTGGACAATTAAACAACTCACTGAAGGAGGAGGCTCCACAAATATCCCCATCCTCAATGATGGAGGAGCCCAGCACATCATTGCAAAAGATAAGGCTGAAGTATTCGCAACAATCTTCAGCCAGAAGTGCCGAGTGGATGATCCATCTTGGCCTCCTCCAGTTGTTCCCAGCGTCTCAGATGCCAGTCTCCAGCCAATTCGATTCACTCCACGTGATATCAAGAAACGGTTGGAGGTACTGGATACTGCAAAGGCAATGGGCCCTGATAACATTCCAGCAATAGTACTGAAGACTTGTCTCCAGAACTTGCCGCTCCCCTAGCCAAGTTCTTCCAGTACAGTTAGAACACTGGCATCTACCCAACAATGTGGAAAATTGCCCAGGTATGTCCTGTACACAAAAAGCAGGACAAATCCAACCCAGCCAATTACCGCCCAATTAGTCTACTCTCGATCATCAGTAAATTGATGGAAGGGGTCATCGACAGCGCCATCAAGCAGCACCTGCTCAGCAATAACCTGCTCAGTGACGCCCAGTTTGGGTTTTGCCAGGGTCACTCGGCTCCTGACTTCATTACAAACATGGTTCAAACATGGACAAAAGAGCTGAATTCCAGAGGTGAAGCGAGAGTGACAGCCCTTGACATCAAGGCCACATTCAACCAAGTGTGGCATCAAGGAGCCCGAGCGAAACTGGAATCAATGGGTATCAGGGGATAAACTCTCCGCTGATTAGGGTCATGCCTGGTACATAGGAAGATGGTTGTGGTTGGGGAGGTCAGTCATCTCAGCTCCAGGACATCTCTGCAGGAGTCCCTCAGGGTAGTGTCCTAGGCCCAACAATCTTCAGCTGCTTCATCAATGACCTTCCCTCCATCATAAGGTCAGAAGTGGGGATATTCACCAATGATTGCACAATGTTCAGCACCATTTGCGACTCCTCAGTTACTGACGCAGTCCATGTTCAAATGCAACAAGATCCGGACAATATCCAGGCTTGGGCTGACAAGTGGCAAATAACATTCGCGCCACACAAATGCCAGGCAATGATCGTCTCCAATCACCACCACCCCTTAACATTCAATGGTCACACCACTGAATCCCCCATTGACCAAAAACTCAACTGGACTCACCACATAAACACAGTGGCTGTAAGCAGGTCAGAGGCTAGGAATACTGCGGCAAATAACTCACCTCACTCCCCAAAGCCTATCCACCATCTACAAGGCACAAGTCAGGAGTGTGATGGAATACTCCCCACTTGCCCGGATGGGTGCAGCTCCAACAACACTCAAGAAGCTTGATACCATGGAGGACAAAGCAGCCCACTTGATTGGCACCACATCTACAAACATTCACTCCCTCCACCACCGACGCTCAGTAGCAGCAGTGTGTACTATCTACAAGATGCACTGCAGCAATTCACCAAAGATCCTTCGACAGCACCTTCCAAACCCATGACCATTTCCATCTAGAAGGACAAGGGCAGCAGATAAATGGGGACACCACCACCTCTCCAAGCCATTCCTCTCCAAGTTCCTCTCCAAGCCATTCACCATCCTGACTTGGAAATATATCGCCGTTCCTTCGCAGTCGCTGGGTCAAAATCCTGGAATTCCTTGCCTAATGGCATTGTGGGTCAACCCACAGAACATGGACTGCAGCGATTCAAGAAGGCAGCTCACCACCACCTTCTCAAGGGCAACTAGGGATGGGTAATAAATGCTGGTCAGCCAGCGACACCCATGTCCCACGTTGTCCTCATCTCCATTCTTGCTGTAAAAAAACACCATTGATGTTCTCCAGTGAATGGGAATATACCTTCCCTGAAAACGAACATGTATTAAACTGTTATATGCTACATATTGATATGGGGTCATTTCAAATTTATAAATCATGATGAAAGTTGATGCCAATGCTTTGCAGCATTTGATGTTTACAAGTACCATTGTGAAATGCTTTAATTGTGAACAATATTGAAATTAGGAGATGCAGCCAATACAAGGGACAGGATTTTACAGCCGTACTCGTCCCAAAACTGTAAAATCCCGCCCAAGGTCAACAGACCTTTCCATGATCCATCCCTCGCCAACGAGAATGGGAGTGGCGGGGCGGTAGAATTCTGGCCACTAGGTTAATATGTTACCCCAAAACTGAAAGGTATGACTACATCAAAACACTAATAAACTTCATAAACATGGTGATGTCATAATAAATAATTTGTTTTGAGGCGATAATAATCCAAATAAAACTCCAAATTGTACTTCTCCGAAACAGCTGAAAGGTTAATTGAAGGGAATGAATGTTGCCCATAGGGCTTTGAAATGACAATTGATTTCAGCAACTCTGAATCCAAGGTGCCTTCCCTTTTGTGGGTTGTCTCAAATCCGAAAAGTTTAAACGTGATAATATAGCATGAGACTGAAAATGCACAATGTGATGAGAGTTATCATGCATGAGTTTAATTTTAGGAATGAAATAAAATATCTGATTTCTGTAAAGGGATTATTTCATGTTTTGAGCTTTGATTTTTAATTACATGAGCATCATTCTATTTTGGGGAGAACCTAGATTGTTCCAATGTATGATAAATTGTTGAACCAAAATGTACCATTTCTGTATCATGAAACATAACATTAATTTCTGTAACTTTGGGTTTAACTGTCAGTGTGGAGTTTGCACATTCTCCCTGTGTCTGCATGGGTTTCCTCCGGGTGTTCCAGTTTCTTCCCACATTCTGAAAGACATGCTGCTTAGGTGCATTGACCCAAACAGGTGTCGGATTGTGGCGCCTAGGGTAATTTCATGGTAACCTCATTGCAGTGTTAATGTAAGCCTTACTTGTGACTATTAAATAAACTTTACTTTTACTTTTTCCTTTTTTTTCCTTTTCCATACCCTTGGATGCTACGATCATGCATTTAACAGCGATTTAGTGTATCCATTCTGGTTGTTAATTTAATATAATTCCATATTTTGCCCTCCATGTAATGCTTACCTTGTGGTTAATTGAAAAATGTCATTCTCATTTTAAAACTTGCTATATGTTTGTAGTTGGCATTATATAGTAAATGTTTTAATTAAAACTGAAGTCTGCACTTTCAATGTACTCCAGAAGATGTCACTGTATTATTGCTATGAGGTAATCTCCGGAATTCACATTGCAGTGGTTTTTGCAAGTGAAAGACTGCATTCTTCAGAATATAGAAAAAATAACAGTGCATATCTGAATTTGATCATCGCTAAATCCTTCTGGAGCTTCCTTTATCTTTGAACAGCAAAGCAAGAAAAAAATTTCATTTCATAGTACCTTCAGTGGAAACCAATCTCCAAATGCTTCAAAAATAGACATATTGAAGATGGGCATCAAGGTGGGAAGGAAGACATTAGGACCAAGGTAGTATTACGTGGCAATAAATGGACAAAGGATAAGTCAAAGCACTGAATTTTGAGAAGGTTTTTAAAAAGGAGAGAAATTTAGACATAGGAGTGTTTTGTGAAGCAGTTTCAAACAGGGAGCTGTGGGCTACTGGTGGGTGTGGGTGTGGGAGGAGGGGTTCATGAGTGCAGGAAACAATAGAAGCTGAGAGGGATTAAGGAGAATCTCTTGCATGAGATTGGGGTAAAAATGGAGACTGGGGAATGAGGGTTTGTGGGAGAGAGGGAAACTAGGGGATGAGGGGAGAAGGAGACTTGAGAATGGGGAAGTCCAAGAAAAGATGACTTGGGACTTAGTGGGGATATACTAAATTATTAATGTTATTCAAGAAAGTAACAACCAAGGTGGATAAAGGGGACCTGTAGATGTGGTATACTTGGATTTCCAAAAGAAAGCTGAGAAAGTGCCACAGGGAGGCAATAGCCTAGTGGTATTATTAGACTATTAATCCAGAAACTCAACTAATGTTCTGGGTTCGAATCCTGTCACAGCAGCTGGTGGAATTTGAATTTAATTTTAAAAATCTGGAATTAAGAATCTACTGATGACCATGAAACCATTGTCAATTGTTGGAAAAACCCATCTGGTTCAGTAATGTCCTTTAGGAAAGGAAATCTACTGTCCTTCCCTGGTCTGGCCTACATGTGACTCCAGAGTCACAGCAATGTGGTTGACTCTCAATTGCCCTCAGGCAACTAGGGATGGGCAGTAAATGTTGGCCAACCAGCGACGCCCATGTCCCACGAATGAGTAAAATAAAATTTATTTCACATATTAAAAGTTTGTGGTCACGTATTAGCATGGATAGAAACATAGAAACCCTACAGTGCAGAAGGAGGCCATTCGGCCCATCGAGTCTGCACCGACCACAACCCCACCCAGGCCCTACCCCCACATATTTACCCGCTAACTACACATCTCAGGGACAATTTTTTTTAACCTGGCCAATCAACCTAACCCGCACATCTTTGGACCATCTTTGGACAGGATAGGGGATTGGTTAACTAACAGGAAGCAGAGTAGTGATAAATATGTCATTTTTGGATTGGCATACTAACTAGTGGGTGCTGCAGGGATCAGTGCTGGGGTCTCAACTATTTATGATCTATATTAATGACTTGTAAGGAGGAACCAAATGTATAGTGGCCAAATTTACTGATGGCACAAAGATAAGTCAGAAAGCAAGTTGTCAAAAGGACATAAGTAATATACAAAGGCATTTTGTTAGGTTAAGTGTCTAGGCTGAAAAGCTTGGCAGATGGAATATCATGTGGGAAATTGTGAACTTGTTCACTTAATAGAGAGAGATTGCAGAACTCAGTGATACAGAATGGTGATATTCTGATACATGAATCACAAAAGATTTAAATGCAGGTACAGCAAATAATTAAGAATAGAATGTTGCCACTTATTACAATCGGAATCTCTTAATAAAACAGGTCTCAGAAAGTTCACTCAATTGATTCTTGAAATGAAGGGATTGGCTTATGAGGAAATGTTAGACAGGTTGGGCCTATTGAATCATAGAATCCCTACAATGCAGAAGGAGGCCATTTGGCCCATTGAGCCTGCACTGGCAACAATCCCACCCAGGTCCTATCCCTGTATTTACCTTGCTAGTCCCCCTGACACTAAGTGGCAAATTTAGCATGACCAATCCACCTAACCTGCACATCTTTGGAGTGTGGGAGGAAACCAACGCAGACACGGGGAGAACATGCAGACTCCACACAGCCAGTCACCTGAGGCTGGAATTGAACCTGGCACCATGGTGCTGTAAGGCAGCAGTGCTAACCCCACTGTGTCACCCAATAGAATTCAGAAGAATGAGGGTGATCTTTTTGAAACATATGAGATACTGGGGGGACTTGTCAGGGTGGATGCTGAGAAAGTGTTTCCCATTGGCATGGAGTTTAGAACTGGAGGGATACCATTTAAAAATTAGGCATCTCCTTTTTAAGATTGAGATGAAGGTTGTTAGTCTGTGGAATTCTCTTCCCCAGAGAGCAATGGAGGCTGGGTCATTGAATATATTCAAGACTGGGTTAGATAGATTTTTGATCAACAAGTGGATCAAAGGTAAAGGGGAACAGGCAGGAAAGTGGAGCTGAGGCCAAAATCAGATCAGCCGTGATCATATTGAGTGGAAAAGCAGGCTCGGGGGGCCAAAAAGCCCACACCTGCTCCTAATTCTTGTGTTCTTGTGCTCCATGGTTTTCTCGCTGGGAATTTCTCCCCACCTTTAGATTCCCCACTCTCAATTTCCTCTCTTCACCTCTCCTGGCTCTTGAAACTTGTCCCACAACATCTGCTGCCACAAAGCTCCAAGCAAAATTCATCAATTAGACGGGGCCCGAATACTGTAAGGTAAATGCAAGAACATCTGCAGCACTCGTGTGATCGATGATGTGGAGATGCCGGCGTTGGACTAGGGTGGGCACAGTAAGAAGTCTCACAACACCAGGTTAAAGTCCAACAGGTTTATTTGGTAGCACGAGCTTTCGGAGTGCTGCTCCTTCATCAGATGACTCACCTGAGGAAGGAGCAGCGCTCCGCAAGCTCGTGCTATCAAATAAGCCTGTTGGACTTTAACCTGGTGTTGTGAGACTTCTTACTGTGATCATAACATGTGATTGGGTATCACATGGTCAGATATCATGTGGTCAGAATGAGAAGGTGATGGTGAGCCCGACAGTCATGTTAATGGAACCATACCTTACAGTCAATGTTCCAGACACTACTAACGCTTTCCCTGGGTATGTCCTGTCCAACAACCCTGCCCTATTAATAAATATGAAGGAATAAAAAAAAGGACTCCTCTCACAACCTTAAGATCACAAAAGCACTGGGTATGCCATCCCAAATGGGACCCAATGGAGGTGGGACGGACAAAAACGAGTTAGGATGGCCAGAAATCCTGCTTTCATTTTCACCTATCACCTGTTTGCACAGCATGGGAAAATGTTGTGTGAGTTACACTCAATAGTGTCCTCAGATTCTGGTGCTTTGTGGTAACTTTCAATCTGCTTCCGTTTAATGGTTTCAAAAGTCTTGCTGATGATTGATCTGGACAGTAGTTTCTGACCTCGCTGCATCATCATGTTGATGAATTTGCTGGTCGAGGGGTCACTGAAGACACTGCTGCTCTGGTTATTTGTTGCAGCCTTTATGGGTCGAACAGTCATAGAATCATAGAAACCCTACAGTGCAGAAAGAGGCCATTGGGCCCATCGAGTCTGCACCGACCACAATCCCACCCAGGCCCTACCCCCTTATCCCTACACATTTACCCACTAATCCCTCTAACCTACGCATCTCAGGACACTAAGGGGCAATTTCAGCATGGCCAATCAACCTAACCTGCACATCTTTGGACTGTGGGAGGAAACTGGAGCACCCAGAGGAAACCCACGCAGACACGAGGAGAATGTGCAAACTCCACACAGACAGTGACCCAAGCCGGGAATCGAACCCAGGTCCCTGGAGCTGTGAAGCAGCAGTGCTAACCACTGTGCTACCGTGCTGAGTCCTGAGTTTTAATGTTGCATTCTCCTCTGGCCCAAGCTCGGTAACCGGGTCAGGTGCTGCTCCTTGTTAAGCTCAGGTTCCAAGTAATGGGGTTGTATTGAGACCCCCGCACAAACATCACCCCCCGGTATCCAGCCCCTCCTGCTCAGGCAGCCTCCCCCGGCCCTGAGCACAAACCTCAGCCACAAGCACCAACTCCAGCCCGCCGCCATCATGAGTGAGAAAGGACACAGGCTGAGACCAGACCCTCACCTATTAATGACCCATTTAACATTGCTGTGAGTTCATTAAAAACCTGCTTCCAATAAGTATTTTTATTTGTAGGGAAGCAGCCAGACTTTAACAGTTGTTTGGTTTCACACCTGTCATATGGAGGCACAAACCATGGATTGGAGGCAGGAAAGAGAAGTAAAAGCTAAATCATATAGTTTTATTCCTATTTGCATCCTTTACAGTTCATCATGAAATTGTAGATATGTATTTTAAGATAACTTATGTTGTGATTGAAAGATGTAACTATTCATTAAACAATGTCTTGCCAGATTGTTCTTTCTGTCAACTGACAAGCTGTCAAATAAAAGATCAACATTGTAAGTATAGAAACCTTCCAGTTAGTTTAAGAAAAAGATTATCTCGTGGATAAAAAGGTGGAATACATTTCACATTGAAAGGATTGCACAGTATGATAAGAATGTATAAATGTTTAATCTTTTGCCATAACGTCTGGGTTTTCACCTCAGACATCTGTTGAGAGACCAGTTCTGAGTTCAGTTTGTTTACTTAGGGAGTTTCATTGGTTTTGGCTGTAATCCAACTGCCTAACTAATTTGCAAATGTTTGACCCTGTTTACACGGCGGATTGAAGAGACTTTTTGTTTACCCATGGAGCTTTATAGGCTATTCAACTGCTCCCAACTGTTATAATAAGGCTTGTGGGGTCCGTTCATAAAGTGGATTGTGAGAAAGGATGAGATGATGCTTAAGAACAAAGAAGAACAAGAACAAAGAAAATTACAGCACAGGAACAGGCCCTTTGGTCTTCCAAGCCTGCACCGACCATGCTGCCCGACTTAACTAAAACCCCCTACCCTTCCGGGGGCCATATCCCTCTATTTCCATCCTATTCATGTATTTGTCCAGACGCCCCTTAAAACTCATTATCGTATCTGCTTCCACTACCTCCCCCGGCAGCGAGTTCCAGGCACCCACCACTCTCTGTGTAAAAAACTTGCCTTGTACATCTCCTTTAAATCTTGCCCCTCGCACCTTAAACCTATGCCCCCTAGTAATTGACTCTTCCACCCTGGGAAAAAGCTTCTGACTATCCATTCTGTCCATGCCTCTCATAATCTTGTAGACTTCTATCAGGTCGCCCCTCAACCTCCGTCGCTCCAGTGAGAACAAACCAAGTTTCTCCAACCTCTCCTCATAGCTAATGCCCTCCATACCAGGCAACATCCTGGTAAATCTTTTCTGTATCCTCTCCAAAGCCTCCAGATTCTTAATCCTTAAATTTTTAAGATTTTAATTTCTATGGATTCTGAAGCCTTCCCAAAACAGCTTAACCTTTGTCCATTGGAAGGATAGCGCTGATTTATTTCGGGAAGAACCTGAAAATTCCAGTTTCATGGAAAAGCTAACTTGTTCCCAGGCCAATTAAGGGGATGGCTTCTGGGAAATCCATTTGCCGGCGGCAGTAGCAGGTTCATGAAGAATGTCTGAAGGATCAATGTGAGGTGATGCACTTGGGCAAGACAAACAAGACAAGGGAACATATGATGAACGGCAGGACCTGGGAAGCACTGAGGATTAGAGGGATGTTGGTATGTATGTACACCCATCCCTTAAGGTAATAGGATCGGTGGATAACGTTAAGAAAGCATATGGTATACTTGCTTTTATTAGCCGAGGCATAGAGTTTACATAAGAACATAAGAACATAAGAAATAGGAGCAGGAGTAGGCCATCTAGCCCCTCGAGCCTGCCCCGCCATTCAATAAGATCATGGCTGATCTGACGTGGATCAGTACCACTTACCCGCCTGATCCCCATAACCCTTAATTCCCTTACCGATCAGGAATCCATCCATCCGCGCTTTAAACATATTCAGCGAGGTAGCCTCCACCACCTCAGTGGGCAGAGAATTCCAGAGATTCACCACCCTCTGGGAGAAGAAGTTCCTCCTCAACTCTGTCTTAAACCGACCCCCCTTTATTTTGAGGCTGTGTCCTCTAGTTTTAACTTCCTTACTAAGTGGAAAGAATCTCTCCGCCTCCACCCTATCCAGCCCCCGCATTATCTTATAAGTCTCCATAAGATCCCCCCTCATCCTTCTAAACTCCAACGAGTACAAACCCAATCTCCTCAGCCTCTCCTCATAATCCAAACCCCTCATCTCTGGTATCAACCTGGTGAACCTTCTCTGCACTCCCTCCAATGCCAATATATCCTTCCTCATATAAGGGGACCAATACTGCACACAGTATTCCAGCTGCGGCCTCACCAATGCCCTGTACAGGTGCATCAAGACATCCCTGCTTTTATATTCTATCCCCCTCGCAATATAGGCCAACATCCCATTTGCCTTCTTGATCACCTGTTGTACCTGCAGACTGGGCTTTTGCGTCTCATGCACAAGGACCCCCAGGTCCCTTTGCACGGTAGCATGTTTTAATTTGTTTCCATTGAGATAGTAATCCCATTTGTTATTATTTCCTCCAAAGTGTATAACCTCGCATTTATCAACGTTATACTCCATTTGCCATATCCTCGCCCACTCACTCAGCCTGTCCAAATCTCTCTGCAGATCTTCTCCGTCCTCCACACGATTCACTTTTCCACTTATCTTTGTGTCGTCTGCAAACTTCGTTACCCTACACTCCGTCCCCTCCCCCAGATCATCTATATAAATGGTAAATAGTTGCGGCCCGAGTACCGATCCCTGCAGCACGCCACTAGTTACCTTCCTCCAACCGGAAAAACACCCATTTATTCCGACTCTTTGCTTCCTGCCGGATAGCCAGTCCCCAATCCACTTTAACACACTACCCCCAACTCCGTGTGCCCTAATCTTCTTCAGCAGCCTTTTATGGGGCACCTTATCAAACGCCTTTTGGAAATCCAAAAACACCGCATCCACCGGTTCTCCTCCATCAACCGCCCTAGTCACATCTTCATAAAAATCCAACATGTTCGTCAAGCACGACTTTCCCCTCATGAATCCATGCTGCGTCTGATTGATCGAACCATTTCTATCCAGATGCCCTGCTATCTCCTCTTTAATAATGGATTCCAGCATTTTCCCTACTACAGACGTTAAGATGACCGGCCTATAGTTACCCGCCTTTTGTCTCCTTCCTTTTTTAAACAGCGGCGTAACATTAGCCGTTTTCCAATCAACCGGCACTACCCCAGAATGCAACGAGTTTTGATAAATAATCACTAACGCATCCACTATTACCTCTGACATTTCTTTCAATACCCTGGGATGCATTCCATCCGGACCCGGGGACTTGTCCACCTTCAGTCCCATTAGTCTACCCAGCACTGCCTCTCTGGTAACATTAATTGTATTAAGTATTTCTCCTGCTGCCAACCCTCTATCGTTAATATTTGGCAAACTATTTGTGTCCTCCACCGTGAAGACCGACACAAAAAACTTATTTAACGACTCAGCCATATCCTCATTTCCCACTATTAACTCCCCCCTCTCGTCCTCCAAGGGTCCAACATTCACTCTAGCCACTCTATTCCTTTTTATATATTTATAAAAACTTTTACTATCATTTTTTATATTAATTGCTAGCCTAGCTTCATAGTCTATCCTTCCTTTCTTTATCGCTTTCTTAGTCTCTCTTTGTTGTTTCTTAAATTTTTCCCAATCACTTGTTTCTCCACTATTTTTGGCCACTCTGTACGCAGCTGTTTTTATTTTAATACTCTCCTTTATTTCCTTCGTTATCCACGGCTGGTTCTCCCTTTTCTTACAATCCTTGTTTTTTGCTGGAATATATTTTTGCTGAGAACTGAAAAGGATCTCCTTAAAAATCCTCCACTGTTCCTCAGCTATCCTACCTGCCAGCCTGCTCTCCCAGTCTACCTTAGCCAATTCATCCCTCATCCTATCATATTTCCCTCTGTTCAAACAGAGGACACTGGTTTGGGACCAAACTTTCTCCTCTTCCATCTGAATCAGAAATTCGACCATATTGTGGTCACTAGACCCAAGAGGGTCCTTCACAATAAGATCCTTAATTCTACCTACCTCGTTACACAATACCAGATCCAAAATAGCTCGTTCCCTCGTCGGTTCCGTAACATGCTGTTCAAGGAAACTATCCCGACAGCATTCTAAGAACTCTTCCTCCATTCCACCCTTACCGACTTGAGTCTGCCAGTCAATGTGCATGTTGAAGTTTAAAAGTAGGGAGTTTATGCTGGAACTAAATAAAACCTTGGTTAGGCCACAGCTAAGGTATAGTGTGCAGTTCTGGAATTCACATTATAGGAGGGATGTGATAGCACTGGAAAGGGTGCAGAGGAGATTTATCAAGATGCCTGGGCTGGAGAGTTTTAGTTATGAAGAGAGATTGGATAGACTGGGGTTATTTTCCTTGGAGCAGAGGAGACTGAGGGGCAACATGATTGAGATGTAGAAAATTATGAGGGGCAGAGATAGAGAAGACAGGAAAGATACAGGACAGAAAACTTTCCCTTTGGTGGAGGGATCAATGACCAGGGGACACTAAGTTTAAGGACAGGAGATTTCGAAGGGATTTGAGGAAAAACGTTTTCACCCAGAGGGTGCTGGGAATCTGGAACTCACTGCCTGAAAGGGTGATGGAGGCAGGGACCCTCACAACAATTAAGAAGTATTTAGATGCGCACTTGCGATGCCAAGGCATAAAGGCAATGGTCCAAGTGTTGTAAAATGGTATCAAGCTAGTTGGTGGTTTGTCTTTGACCGGCGCTGATACAGTGGGCTGAAGAGCCTTTCTCTGTGCTGTAGAATGCTAAGGCTCTAAGTGTTGAACCGTGGTGGCTCAGGGAAATGTAACAGATAGCTTGTGCACAGCATGACTCCTGAAACATCAGTGAAATAAATGAACAGATCATGTGCTTCTTAGTGAAATGATTTGAGGCATAAATATTGGACTGGAGACGAGGAGAATTCTCTGCTTTTTGTTCATAAATCCTGAAGAATCTTCTACATCCACCTGAGGGACTGGTGGAGCCAGGCTTTAACATCTCATCTGAAAATGAAACTGTGGGCGGAATGTTACCAGCGCATCCGCCCGAGGTTCATACGATCCTGCCCAATGGAGAATGCCGTTCTCCAAGCCTCGCCCGCCCCCGGAATCGGGGCAGGTGTACTGGTATAATTCTGGCCTGTAAGTTACTTCAGTTCTGTTTGTTCTGTATTACTTAATTTGTGATATGAGAACCTCAAATGTTGAAGGAAGCGCTCTCTATCCAAGTAATTATTGTATATCATAGATTTGCCGTAATATCTTTACATTTGAATTTTATGTGGACAGATGTAATTTTGTTATGGAGAACAGTCAGTCTGTGAAACTGCTCCGCAAAACATAGTCTCATCCCAAATAACACCATAGTCTCATCCCAAATAACACCATAGTCTCATCCCAAATAACACCATATTCTCATCCCAAATAACACCATATTCTCATCCCAAATAACAACATAGTCTCGTCCCAAATAACACCATATTCTCATCCCAAATAACACCATAGTCTCATCCCAAATAACACCATAGTCTCATCCCAAATAACACCATATTCTCATCCCAAATAACACCATAGTCTCGTCCCAAATAACACCATAGTCTCATCCCAAATAACACCATATTCTCATCCCAAATAACACCATATTCTCATCCCAAATAACACCATAGTCTCGTCCCAAATAACACCATAGTCTCGTCCCAAATAACACCATAGTCTCATCCCAAATAACACCACAGTCTCATCCCAAATAACAGGACTTAAAATAGCAACTGTGAATGCAAGATTTGAACAAAATCTATCAATATTCATGCATGAATTAAAAAATCTAAAGTGATTTGCATTGAAAGATATTGCCAGGTCTGAGAGAAACTGCAATAAAAAATTACAAAGATATTTCAAGCCATCTTAAGGCTGTGATGATTCTCTGCCTTTCGGAAATGTGTTTGCGTCATGCAAGATTTGTTTTAGCAATCAGTTTTATTAATTGGTGCCACTTTGTTGATTACTGGCTGCCTACATGTTGATGCTGCATAATTGGTCCTAGTTGCTGGAATGTTTGTTTTAATTCGGGCTAATGCAGATCTGTTACTTTAATGGTTTCCCCTGGGGTTTTTCCGAGTGGGACTTGATTAGGTTGATTGACAGGAAAAGTCATGTGACTGGGCAGGGCTAGGCTCACAGAGAAAACAAGCTTCGTTACTGCTTGGGAGCTGTAGAGAGAAGTAGCTCTTTCTCTTTCTGAAGGTTGGAGGCTGGGATTTGCTAGAAAATAGGTTTCTCTATGAACTGCTGTTTGAAGTTAGATCTTTACCTGGAGACTGCTGTATGGGAGTCGGAAGACCAGTGCCTTTCTAAATCTTTGTCCAGAGGTGTTAAAAGGCTGGAAATGTCTATTTATAGCATGCACATGAATTATATCTTTTGTGCTAACTGATTCTGAAGAAGGATGTATGTCTGTGGGGATATTGCTTAGATTGGAACCATAGAGATAGGTGTTAAAGATTAAACCTTGTCATGTTTAAGTACTTCAACCATATTGCAGCTTTATAGAACTTTGGTTAGGCTGCACTTAGAATATAGTGTTCAATTCTGGTTGCCACACTACCAGAAGGATGTGGAGGCTTTGGAGAGGGTACAGAAAAGATTTACCAGGATGTTGCCTGGTATGGAGGGCATTAGCTATGAGGAGAGGTTGGAGAAACTTGGTTTGTTCTCACTGGAACGATGGAGGTTGAGGGGTGACCTGATAGAAGTCTGCAAGATTATGAGAGGCACGGACAGAGTGGATAGTCAGAAGCTTTTTCCCAGGGTGGAAGAGTCAATTACTAGGGGGCACAGGTTTAAGGCACGAGGGGCAAGGTTTAAAGGAAATGTACGAGGCAGATTTTTTACAGAGTAGTGGGTGCCTGGAACTCGTTGCCCGGGGAGGTAGTGGAAGCAGATACGGTAGTGACTTTTAAGGGGCGTCTTGACAAATACATGAATAGGATGGGAATAGAGGGATATGGTCCCTGGAAGGGAGGGGGTTTTAGTTAAGTTGGGCAGCATGGTTGGTGCAGGCTTGGAGGGCCGAAGGGCCTGTTCCTGTGCTGTAATTTTCTTTGTTCTTTATTTGTAAAAGCTATGCTAATATTTTAACTGTTCTTAAATTTTGTTTAAATAAAAGCTTCCTAGTGGGTTAGTAGAATCATATCTGGAGTGAAACACATTCTGCTCACCCTACTGCCAAATCAAATAAAGCTGGTTCGAGGCTAACTCCATAATATACCTTGGAATTTCTGATCTGGTCCCTGATGAGGTTTTTACCTGCACTTTGTGAATAAAAACAGCACAATGAGATGGCAAAAATATATATCAAAGTTTTATTTCAAGCTGTTCATTTTTACCAAATTCCTCAAAGCTTGTGAACTGAAATGAAGTTAAAGTAGATGTTTGATTTTTAAGATGTGAATTCAATTGACCTCTCAAAGGTTACCTTGTAAACACTGTCTTATTATCTCACTTTGCACCTTCAAACATCTGTTTAAAAACTCCCGTATGTCACTGCTTCTCAGCTTTTCCCTTTCTGTAAACTCAATTTCTTCTCGAGTGTTCGGAGAAGTTCCTCTATCAGAGGAGAGTTATATAAATGCAAATTCCTGTTACTTAGCAACCGTTTCAGCTTATCCGATGCAGACAAACAGTAAAAGGTCCTGCAATTTAACAGCGTGACATAAAAGGCTCTTTATTGGTTGATGGATTTATGAGCAGAATGGTGAAACTGAAATTTCCACTAAATTATAACTGCTGTGTTCCTCATTCATTCAAACGTAGTCGATCTCTCTCCCTATTTGGTTTGTCTTTCTTGCTATAATTGTCTTCCTGATCCACTTACTGAGTGTTTATCCTTCTCTCTCTGTCTTTCTCTCTGAGCCTCTTGCTTATATTCTCCCTGTTTTCTGTAGCTGTATTTACCTCCTATTGAGACCCCCCCCCCCCCCCCCCCCCCGCCCCCCGTGACACTCTCCTCTCTCTTGTGTATACTTTGCATTGTGTTTATATGCAGGTCATGATTGGCCCTTTTACTATTTACTGAATTTGACATTTTATGGGTCTGGAAGATGCTGTAATGTGCAGAGCAAAGATTTCAGCCTAGCTTCAGCAGGGGAAAGAATACTAAGTCTAACATGAGGGAAGACTGAGGGTAAATGCCACTGTCTAACCTGGGAGAGAATGGCAGATCTGGAACCAGTGTTGTAACTTGATCTGATGGTGTTCCTATTAGCTCATGGGCAAATGAGTCATGAATCCTTACAGTGCAGAAGGAGGCCGTTTTGCCCATCGAGTCTGCACCGATTCTCTGAAAGAGTATCTTACCCAGCCCTGTCCACATAATCTCACATAGTTACCCCATTAATCCCCCTCAAGTACACATCTTGGGAGACTAAGGGGCAATTTACCATGGCCAATCCATCTAACCTGCACATCTTTAGAGTATGGAAGGAAACCGGAGCACCTGAAGGAAACCCACGCAGATGCAGGGAGAACATGCAAACTCCACACAGTCACCCAAGGCCGGAATTGAACCTGGGTCCCTGGTGCTGTGAGGCAGCAGTGCTAACCACTGTGTCATCTGTTGAAAAAAACGGCTGGCTTGACCCAGAGTGGAAACAAGGCCCACATTCATGAGGTCTACTGGTTGCATGGGGTCTCAGGGCTCAGAGCTGATCTGTAAAACTGCTCAACAAGGGTTGAAAACAAATACTGGAACAGGGCAGTGGTGAACAGCATGAGCTTGAGGTCCAGAAACTCAGCTGAGGAGAGAATGGACGTGGGTTTGAGATCCAAAGATGGAAGGATAGGATGGATGGGAGAACCCTTTGTAATTGGAGGGTGATGTCAAGATTATATCTGTTAAGATTGGTAGGTGGTAAGTGCCATGTAAAGCAAATCCCAAAGAGAAAATTGTCAAGCTATCAGAACCCTTTTCTACTTGTATTTTGCCACAAGGCGATATGTGTGCTGAAGTAAGGAGCTACACATTCCAGCAACAGCTTTGGATATTTTAAATATTAAATTTACATGTTTATTAACAAAAGAAAAGAAAACTTAAACACACAATTACATTTACAGTTAAATTAATCTTACGGAAACATTCCCCCAAAATGACGTCCTACTTGATTAGACTCACAAGTAAACAACCTTTAGGCAACAGTCCCTTACAGATATTTAATCTATAAAATAAAGGCAACCCCACTGTTGCTGTACAGGAGGTATGTCCCAGGGCTTCTCTCCTCCATTCCTCTGTGGAAGGTCAAAAGAACATCAAAAGAACATCAAAACCAGGTTAAAGTCCAACAGGT
Source organism: Mustelus asterias (assembly GCF_964213995.1). Lineage (NCBI taxonomy): Eukaryota > Metazoa > Chordata > Chondrichthyes > Carcharhiniformes > Triakidae > Mustelus > Mustelus asterias. The sequence continues at coordinate 72,165,342 of NC_135823.1, forward strand.
TTATTTGGCAGCATGAGCTTTCGGGGCGTTGCTCCTTCATCAGGTGAGTGAAGAGTTCAGTTCACAAACAGGACATATACAGACACAAGCTCAATTATAAGATAATGGTTGGAATGTGAGTCTTAACAGTTAATCAAGTCTTTACAGGCGCAGACAATGTGAGTGGAAAGAGGGCCAAGCACAGGTTAAAGAGATGTGTATTGTCTCCAGCCAGGACAGTTAGTGAGATTTTGCAAGCCCAGGCAAGTCGTGGGGGTCACAGATAGTGTGACATGAACCCAAGATCCCGGTGGAGGCCGTCCTCTGTGTGCGGCACTTGGCTATCAGTTTCTGCTCGGCGATTCTGCGTTGTCGTGTGTCGTGAAGGCTGCCTTGGAGAACGCTTACCCGAAGATCAGAGGCGGAATGACCTTGACTGCTGAAGTGTTCCCCGACTGGAAGAGAACACTCCTGCCTGGTGATTGTCGAGCAGTGTTCATTCATTCATTTCTTTAAATACTTGTGCTTATTAGTCATAAAATATTGAAAGTTGGGAGAAAAGACTGATTAACAGTTGAAATTCATCCAGTTGGGTAATAAAAAGTCTAAACATACAAAACAGAGCAGGTGTCGGCCGTATGGTCCCTCGAGCCTGTTCCATCATTTCGTATGATCATGGCTGATCTTTGACATCTATTCAATTTTCCCACTCAACCGCCATTCCCCTTGATTCCCTCCAAAATCTGTCCAGCTCAGTCATGCATGTACTCAACAGCTGAGGATTCACAAATCTTTTTGGCAGAGATTGCAAACTCACCAAGTAAAAAAGTGCTTAATCTCAATCTTAAATTAATAGCTCCTTATTGCTTGTTGTGGGAGGTCTTGTTGCGCAGTGGGTAGTGTCCCTGCCTCTTAACCAGAAGCCCTGGCTTCATGTCCCACTCCAGGACTTGATGACCAACGAAGGTGCATTTATAATGTGGCCAAACGGGTTGAGTTTCAACGTGTAAACCCTTCCGACACACGCTGTGAGAACGGGAGAGATTCCTGTTCAGCCATGTGCTGGTAAGAAAATTAGAGCCTCTACCATGAGTATTCATAGCTCCAGACTACAACATGCACATGGAGTGTATATTTCCACAGCAGTATAGATGTCTTGGGGGTCATTTGGCTTAGTTGGCTGGACAGTCAGTGTGGGTTAGATTGGTGCCAACAGCACAGGGCTCGATCCCTGCTCTGACTGGAGTGGATTTGGAACATGTCGCCTTGTCCTGCCCGTGGTGGAGATCATGGCACTGTCACTTTGACCTTACCCTATTTGGAGAACTGAAGAAGAAGATTGCCTATTATCCTGAGATGGTGCAGTTTAGTTCGAACCTCTCTAACCAGGGGAAACAACCTCCCAGCGTTTACACTGCCAAGCCTGTTTATAGAACATAGAACATAGAAATCCACAGCACAAACAGGCCCTTCGGCCCACAAGTTGCGCCGATCACATCCCCACCTCTAGGCCTATCTATAGCCCTCAATCCCATTAAATCCCATGTACTCATCCAGAAGTCTCTTAAAAGACCCCAACGAGTTTGCCTCCACCACCACCGACGTCAGCCGATTCCACTCACCCACCACCCTCTGAGTGAAAAACTTACCCCTGACATCTCCTCTGTACCTACCCCCCAGCACCTTAAACCTGTGTCCTCTCGTAGCAACCATTTCAGCCCTTGGAAATAGCCTCTGAGAGTCTACCCTATCCAGACCTCTCAACATCTTGTAAACCTCTATCAGGTCACCTCTCATCCTTCGTCTCTCCAGGGAGAAGAGACCAAGCTCCCTCAACCTATCCTCATAAGGCATGCCCCCCAATCCAGGCAACATCCTTGTAAATCTCCTCTGCACCCTTTCAATGGCTTCAACATCTTTCCTGTAATGAGGTGACCAGAACTGCGCGCAGTACTCCAAGTGGGGTCTAACCAGGGTCCTATAAAGCTGCAGCATTGTCTCCCGACTCCTAAACTCAATCCCTCGATTAATGAAGGCTAGTACGCCGTACGCCTTCTTGACCGCATCCTCCACCTGCGAGGCCGATTTAAGAGTCCTATTGACCCGGACCCCAAGGTCCTTCTGATCCTCTACACTGCTAAGAATGGTACCCTTCATATTATACTGCTGCTTCATCCCATTGGATCTGCCAAAATGGATCACTACACACTTATCCGGGTTGAAGTCCATCTGCCACTTCTCCGCCCAGTCTTGCATTCTATCTATGTCTCGCTGCAACTTCTGACATCCCTCCAAACTATCCACAACACCACCTACCTTGGTGTCGTCAGCAAACTTACCAACCCATCCCTCCACTTCCTCATCCAGGTCATTTATGAAAATGACAAACAGCAAGGGTCCCAGAACAGATCCCTGGGGCACTCCACTGGTCACTGACCTCCATGCAGAGAAAGACCCCTCCACAGCCACTCTCTGCCTTCTGCAGGCAAGCCAGTTCTGGATCCACAAGGCAACAGCCCCTTGGATCCCATGCCCTCTCACTTTCTCAAGAAGTCTTGCATGGGGGACCTTATCGAACGCCTTGCTGAAGTCCATATAGACCACATCCACCGCTCTTCCTTCGTCAATGTGTTTGGTCACATTTTCAAAGAACTCAACCAGGCTCGTAAGGCACGACCTGCCCTTGACAAAGCCGTGCTGACTACTTTTGATCATACTAAACTTCTCTAGATGATCATAAATCCTGTCTCTCAGGATCCTCTCCATCAACTTACCAACCACTGAGGTTAGACTCACCGGTCGGTAATTTCCCGGGCTGTCCCTGTTCCCTTTCTTGAATATAGGGACCACATCTGCAATCCTCCAATCCTCCGGAACCTCTCCCGTCTCCATCGACGATGCAAAGATCATCGCCAAAGGCTCCGCAATCTCCTCCCTCGCCTCCCACAGTAACCTGGGGTACATCCCATCCGGTCCCGGCGACTTACCAACCTTGATGCCATTCAATAGTTCCAACACATCCTCTTTCTTTATGTCCACATGCTCGATCCTTTCTGTCCACCGCAAACCAGCAGTACAACCACCCAGATCCCTTTCCACCGTGAATACCGAGGTAAAGTATTCATTAAGCAGCTCCGCCATTTCTAACGGTTCCGCACAAACTTTTCCCCCTTCACCTTTTAAGGGTCCTATGCCTTCACATCTCATCCTTTTACTCTTGACATATTTGTAGAAAGCCTTGGGATTCTCCTTAATCTTACCCGCCAAGGCCTTCTCATGACCCCTTCTCGCTCTCCTAATTTCCTTCTTAAGCTCCTTCCTACATCCCGTATACTCCTCTAAATCCTTAACACCTCCTAGCTCTCTGAACCTTCTGTACGCCTCTCTTTTCTTATTCACCAGGTTCATCACAACCTTCGTGCACCACGGTTCCCGTACCCTACCAACACCCCCCTGTCTCATCGGAACGTTGTCATGCAGAGCTCCAGACAAACATTCCTTGAAAATCCTCCACTTTCAAGAACAAAGAACAAAGAACAGTACAGCACAGGAAACAGGCCCTTCGGCCCTCCAAGCCTGTGCCGCTCCTTGGTCCAACTAGACCAATCGTTTGTATCCCTCCATTCCCAGGCTGCTCATGTGACTATCCAGGTAAGTCTTTCCTTCGGTACTTTTCCCCAAGAATGCCTCCTTCCAATTTACCCGTCTAATTTCCTCCCTGATGACACTGTATTTCCCTTTACTCCAGAGAAACACTTTCCTAGCCTGCCTGATCCTATCTCTTTCCAATGCTATCGTGAAGGAGATAGAATTATGATCGCTATCCCCAAGATGCTCACCCACCGAGAGATCCTCCACCTGTCCAGGTTCATTAGCCAGCACCAGATCAAGTACAGCCTCTCCTCTAGTAGGCTTATCCACATACTGTGTCAGGAAACTCTCCTGGACACACCTAACAAACTCCTCTCCATCCAAACCCCTAGCCCTAGGGATATTCCAATCTATGTTTGGGAAATTAAAATCTCCCATCACGACAACTCTGTTATTCTTACATCTCTCCAGGATCTGTTTCCCCATCTGCTCCTCAACATCTCTGTTACTATTGGGCGGCCTATAGAAAACACCCAGCAAAGTTACCGACCCCTTCCTGTTCCTAACCTCCACCCACAGAGACTCCGTAGTCAATCCCTCCACGGCGTCCACCTTCTCTACAGCCGTGACACTATCCCTGATCAACAGTGCCACTCCCCCCCCTCTCTTGCCTCCCTCCCTGTCCTTCCTGAAACATCTAAAACCCGGCACCTGAAGCACCCAGTCTTATTTCAATGAGATCATCTCGAATACTTTTAGAAAATATGTTCATTTCCTAGTTGTGAAGTTTGGTGCAAGGCAAGTGGAGGTGGGTGGTCAAAGGATGAAATGTCTAGAATTTATCCAGCTACGTTGGACAACTGTAGCAGGAAACGATGTGAAAACTGACCATGTATCTGATTTGATTTGATTTGATTTGATTTATTATTGTCACATGCATTAGTATACAGTGAAAAGTATTGTTTCTTGCGCGCTATACAGACAAAGCATACCGTTTATAGAGAAGGGAAGGAGAGAGTGCAGAGTGTAATGTTACAACCACAGCTAGAGTATAGAGAAAGACCAACTCAGTGTGAGGTAGGTCCATTCAAAAGTCTGATGGCAGCAGGGAAGAAGCTGTTCTTGAGTCCGTTGGTATGTGTCCTCAGACATTTGTATCTTTTTCCCGAAGGAAGAAGGTGGAAGAGAGTATGTCAGGGGTGTGTGGGGTCCTTAATTATGCTGACTGCTTTTCCGAGGCAGCGGGAAGTGTAGACAGTGTCAATGGGTGGGAAAATGTTTTGAGTGACCCTTTGTAATTACTTGCGGTCTTGGGCAGAGCAGGAGCCATACCAAGTTGTGATTCAACCAAAAGGAATACTTTCTATGGTTCACCTGTAAAAGTTGATGAGAGTCATAGCAGACATACCAAATTTCCTTAGTCTTCTGAGAAAGTAGAGGCTTTGGTGGCCGATAGTGTCGGCATGGGGAGACCAGGACAGGTTGCTGATGATCTAGACACCTAAAAACTTAAAGCTCTCGAACATTTTTACTTTATCCCCGTTGATGTAGACAGGGGTGTGTCCTCCTGAAGTCAATGACAATTTCCTTGGTTTTGTTGACATTGAGGGAGAGATTATTGTCATTGTATCAGTTCACCAGATTCTCTATCTCTTTCCTGTACTCCATCTTGTCATTGGTTGAGATCCGATCCACTACAGTGGTGTCAACAGCAAACTTGAATTTGGCCACACAGTCAGAGGTGTATAAGGAATATAGTAAGGGGCTAGGACCCAGCCTTGTGGGGCACTGGTATTAAGGATGATCGTGGAGGTGGTTAAAGTTAAAGATAAAGTTTATTTATTAGTCACAAGTAAGGCTTACATTAACAATGCAATGAAGTTACTGTGAAATTCCCCTAGTCACCACACTCCACTGCCTATTCAGGTCAATGCACCTAACCAGCACGTCTTTCAGATTGTGGGAGGAAACCAGAGCACCCAGAGGAAACCCAGGCAGACACGAGGAGAACGTGCGGACTCCAGACAGACAGTGATCCAAGGCGGGAATTGAACCCAGGTCCCTGGCACTGTGAGGCAGCAGTGCTAACCACTGTGCCACTGTGCCACCCCATCGTTGCCTATTCTTATTGATTGCGATCTGTGAGTTAGGAAGTTCAGGATCCAGTTAAAGAGGGAGGAGCCGAGCCCCAGGCTATGGAGTTTGGAGATGAGTTTTGTAGGAATAATGGTGTTGAAGGTTGAGCTGTCTGTGGTCAGACAAGCTAAACTCTCTATTCACGAAACTTAGCATAAGTTATAATTGTGCTGTATTTTAACAAGTGCCCACATATTTTTCTGTGCTGATGCATTTTGTATCAGTTAATGAAGTACTTTGCTGTTCAGCATGATTCCAGTCACAGATTTAAATGATCTGATTTCTGCATCACTGACATTCTGCAGTGCGTTAAATGTGACACACTACAAAATGCTTGTCTTTTTCAGATTGCAAATGGCTAATGGGTATTGGTGGTACAATTAAGTTAGAACGTTGGCAAGGAAGATTTATAGACAGGTTTATTGATTAGTCTGACACCTGCTGGGATCTGAGGGGTAGATTCAATAAGGAAATAATGTTTGGTGAGTTGAGTGGATGTCAGCTCTTACCAATCACGCTCTGTTGGTGACAGTAAAATTAACATTTGCAGTTGCTCTCGATGCTTCCAGTACTTACCTGACTTCTACCATCCCTGAAACATATTTATGCATCTATCAGTTATTTCTCAAGTTTTGCTGAGGTGAATCCCCGTGGTCCCGTCATAGAGGATTACAGCATGGAAACAGGCCCTTCGGCCCAACTTGCCCATGCCGCCCTTTTTTTTTTAAACCTCTAAACTAATCCCAATTGCCCCCATCTGGCCCATATCCCTCTATACCCATCGTACCCATGTAACTGTCTAAATGCTTTTTAAAAGATAAAATTGTACCCGCCTCTACTACTACCCCTGGCAGCTTGTTCCAGACACTCACCACCCTCTGTGTGAAAAAATTGCCCCTCTGGACACTTTTGTATCTCTCCCCTCTCACCTTAAACTGATGCCCTCTAGTTTTAGACTCCCCTACATTCCATATCCATTCCATGAGAATAAAAACACTCTGCTTTCCTCAGTGTTTTCTGTTCCATCCACAGACCTGAGTTTTCTTCCTCGAGATGGGTGGTGGGAGATGAGAAAATTCCCAGCTCGGCTGCTTCAGGACAAAGTGCCCACAAAGCATGATCTTCATTTCCAAGGGAAAGTGGGGAGGTGGGAGGTGGGCTGGAGTCAAGCAGCCAACTCGGGAAGGCACAGTAAGGAGCCTCACAACACCAACGTAAAGTCCAACAGGGTTATTTGGTAGCACGAGCTTTCGGAGCATTGCCTCCTCATCAGGTAATGCTCCGAAAGCTCGTGCTCCCAAATAAACCTGTTGGACTTTAACCTGGTGTTGTGAGATTACTTACTGTGCCCACCCCAGTCCAACGCTGGCAACTCCTCATCATGGCAGAACTTTGGAGACAGTCACGGGGTCTGGGGATGCAGAGACGGACTGTTTAAAAGGCACTGCTTGGTGCCTTGGGACTTTGTCCCAGTTAAAATGAAAATACAAAGGACCTCCTGCCCTTATCCCTCACACCCCCTCATTCCCATACACTTCCCCATCCACAGTACCTTATGCCTCTCCACCCAACCTCAATGGCCGCTCATAAGCCTGAGCTCTGTCCTTCCACCCACCTCCCATTGTCCCTCATGCCCCACATGCAGAATTCTGCTCCTCCACCCATCCCTATGCCCCCCCATGCCAAACTATGGCACCTCCATGCCTAGAACTATAGTGACAGAAGGATGTGTTAAAAAAAAAGTTTTAGAAAAAGTAATTCATTAATAACTTTTTAACATTTCTGAAGGTGGCCATTCCAGGAGCAATACCAGGCATACCTAAAATTGCAGTGTCAACCTGCTGAAGGTAAAACACAGGACTACCTGCGTGCCAAACAGCATAAGCAACAAGTGATAGACAGAGCTAAGCAATTCCACAACCAATAGACCAGATTTAAGCTCTGCAGTCCGGCCAGATACTGAATATGGAATACAATCTCTCCTCTGGTTCAGGTGTGTATGGTATTGGATAGAATGTCAGTGGGAAGCAAAATTAATCTTAAAATCAAAAAGTATTGTTTAGAAATAAAAACAGAAAGTGCTGAAAAAACTCAGCAGATCTGTCAGTATCCGCGGACAGAGAAATAGAGTTAACATTTTGAGTCAAATGAATTCTTCAGAGCTGAAGAGAGATAGGAATGTGGGGGGAGATTCTCCCAAAGAAAAGTGCTGAATTTGCATAAAAACTGGAGTAACTCCCACTGTTTTTTTTTCACGTGATTTTAAGAATGAATCTCCCACACTCTGTGCACTGCAGAGTGTCCCAGTGAGATTCACACTGAAAATCAGTGGACTGGACCTATTCCCGCCCGAGAGGCCAGCAGCTGAGTGGGCCATTGCGCATGCGTCGATCTGTCAGCGCCGAGATCAGCGCATGCGCAGTAGCCCCGCACTGCGAGCCTCCTGATCGCTGGCCAGCTCAATCACTGGCCATCCCAGGACCTCCTCAGGCCAGTGCCTTGATCCCAACCACACCCTGGCAGTCCTGACCCCACCCCTCACCACACCGCCATCCTCCCCCCTGTCCAGCAGTCCCTCTTCCTCTCCCCCCACCCGGATGGTCAGCTCCCATCCCTCCCTCTGCCACTGATCCCTGTGCAGTGGCAGCGGGACCCCCACCATCCACAGATCGCCCCCCCCCCCCATTAGGCCCTGCCCCATCTGACCCCGCCGTTTTGGCATTTCCTGATGCCCAGTGGGCAGTGCCGGGGGGCCAGACTGGCATGGCCAGGCTGGCAATGCCCAGGGAGCACCCCCCTCCTTATCCCTGACCTCCTGGAGGGGCCTCCATGGCCCTCCAGTGGGGTTGGATGCCAATTCTCTTCAGAGATGCATGGAGGCCATGGCGTACAGCAGGGAGCCCGCTAACTGCCCTCCGCTGATGTCTCCCGGCCCGTTGCGGTGCTAGAGCAGTGCAGCGGGCTGGGAAAATCGCCCCCATGATGTGTTTTATCCTGTTGAAAAAGGGGAGGAAGAATAAGAGAAGAGGTCTTGGATAGTGGACAGAGCAAGAGAGATTAAGTTGCAAAGACGTTATGGAACAAAAGGCAAAGATAATGGTCATGGTTGTAGCACAGAAACACATTCCTGTTTCCTGTAAAGACTCCATTTCATTCTCCCGTTTTCTCCACCTCTGTCACATCTGTTCTGAAGATGCTACATTCCACAAAGGCTCTCCTGACATGTCTTTCTTTTTCCTCAGCCATGGATTCCCACCACTATAGTTGACCCATGTCTGACCCATTTCCCACACGTAACCTCTCATGCAATTGCTCTTCCTCCCAGAACCATGATAGAGTTCCCTTGTTCTCACTTCCCTCCCCACCAGCCTCCACATTCAAAGGATTTTCCTCCATTTCCATCATCTTCAGGCGATACCACCACCAAAAACATCTCCCCCTCCCTTCCTCCCCAGTCAGCAGCCTGAAGGCACTGCTCCCTCCATGACAGCCTGGTCCACCCCTCTGTTATTCACAACACCTCCTGATTGCCCCACAGCATCTCCCCATGAAATTGCATGGGGTGTAATTTACCTCCTCCTTCTTCACCAATCAAAGCCCCGAACACTTCTTCCAGGTGAAGCAATGATTTACTTTCACTTCTTTCCACTAGTCTGTGTATTTGCTGCTCACAATGTGATCCTTTCCGCACAGGGAGGGGACCAAATGCAGATTTGGTGACCAATTTGCGAAACCTCTCTGCTCAGTCTGCACAACCCTGACCTTCTGACTGCTTACCATTTTAATTCACAAACTTTCTCTCATGCCCACATTTCTGTCCTCGGCCCTGTGGGTTGTTAGTGGTCAGCATTTACAGGAACTGCTGGAGGCAAGGCCGTTGTTAAATCTACCCTTTATTTAACATGATACTAACTATGTACAATACTGAGTTAGCAGTAAAATTAGAATTAAAATTAAAATTCTCTCATTCTACACAGTAGAATGCTCTGTTATCAAAGATTTCATCACTGTTGATGTAGACTATATATTTACATATTTAACATTAAACTTGACGACTACATTTCTCCCCCAATTCTCTGATTCTCATAAATATTATTTACATTATCCTACATCTCCCCCAAATTGTTTGCCTTCATCTCTGGTTTACAGATTTTCACCAATCTCCTGACTTTGTTCTTAGCTGTCTTGGAGGTTCAAATTCTCCACATTCTCCCTCAAACTCTCAGAGAGTATTGGTGTTCTGTTCAGGTTGTCTTCCTGATAATTTGGGCAGGTTGTTCACTCCATTGATGGTCTTCCTCTTCTGGTGCACCTTTGTTTCTTCTCACCGTCCCATTTGTAGCCTCGACAAGATACAAACTCGGGTTTCTTGTCTTTTCCAGTTCTTGGTCTTTTCAATTCTGGTCTCTAACCCAGACTCATTTACCTGGTTGGAGTTTGCATAAATGATTCTCGCTAGGACATTGATTGTAGGTTCTGGTTTGGTTTTTGTGATATTCTTCCTCCTATTTTCTCAAGATAAGTTGCATTTAGACACAGCACAAGCAAAAATGGAAGCTCAGAGAATTGAGTTCATAATCGTTCTCTCGTTAAAAGTGCTGATGGAGCCAATCCATTCTGAAGTGATGAGATATGGTAGCTCAACAGTGAAAAGTTAATATCAGCATTCTTGCAAACTCCAGACAGAGACCCAAGGCTGGAATTGAACCCGGGTCCCTGGCGCTGTGAGATAGCAGTGCTAACCACTGTGCCACCGTGCTGTCTTCTGTGCCATCGTGCCGCCCACTCTTCAGCAATATTGAGATTCCTGGCCTCCAGACATGCTGTAGCAGAGTACTCTGTAATTCCTCAGCGTCCCTGGTGTATTCTCTGAAGGATCTCGAGACCGGACTCTTGGTATGACCAGCCTCTCAACATAAATTTGTAATTCGTCTGCAACACTGAGATGTCTTTGAGGCCTGAAGTATTTTTTCAGGATAGGATTATTTGGAACATGTTCTGGACATCTATCTCTACAGTATTCTGTAATTTTGACAGATTCTTCATCTGTTTTTTGTGATTGTCAGTTTTCACTCAGACTCTGTGTTTTGGTGGCACGGTGGCACAGTGAATAGCACTGCTGCCTCACAGCACCAGGGACCCGGGTTCAATTCCCGGGTCTGCACGTTCTCCCCGTGGCTGCGTGGGTTTCCTCCGGGTGCTCTGGTTTCCTCCCACAGTCCAAAGATGTGTAGGTTAGGTGCACTGGCCATGATAAATTGCCTCTTACTGTCAGGGGGATTTGTGGGAAAATTACTTGGGGTTACAGTAAAGGGATTGGGTGGGATTGTTGTTGGTGAAGATTCGATGGGCCTCCTCCTGTACTGTTGGGATTCTATGATTCTGTGTTGTTGCTTTTGATTTTTGATTTGATTTATTATTGTCACATCTATTAACATACAGTGAAAAGTGTTGTTTCTTGCACGCAATACAGACAAAGCATACCGTTCATAGAGAAGGAAAGGAGAGAGTGCAGAATGTAGTGTTACAGTCATGGCTTGGGTGTAGAGAAAAATCAACTTAAGATCAAAAGTCTGACAGCAGCAGGGAAGAAACTGTTCTTGAGTTGGTTGGTACGTGACCTCAGACTTTTGTATCTTTTTCCCAACGGAGGAAGGTGGAAGAGAGAATGTCCGGGGTGCGTGGGGTCCTTAATTACTGGTAGGAATTTTGTATTCAGTGCCATATTTGACTCTGCATCGTTGAAGAAATTTACGTCCTCTTATTTAGACCTCAGGAATGTGTGACCATGCGTCTGCGGTTTGTTGTTTGCCTTGGTTATATCTGTATCTCAGTTTCTTGTTTGATAGAAGCCGCTCTTCCCTGGAAAGGACTTGCGATTCCATCACCTGCTGCTGATGGGCAAATCTTGCCTGGTTTTCTCTAGGTTTCCACAGGATTCTACGAGGTTTTAGTGTTCCCGCCTCAGAATACTGGTTTCAGCTTCTGAAGACCTCTGAGTAGTTTTGACAATTCTGTTGACTTTTCTGGGCTTTCTAATTGATCAATGAACTCAATTAATAGGTTAGTTGTACACCTGTGCAACTTAAACACAGAAACATGGAAAATAAAAGCAGGAGGAGGCCATTCGGCCCTTCGAGCCTGCTCTGTCATTCATTTTGATCCTGGCTGATCATCGAATTCAGTATCCTTAACAGTGAACATTCATGTTTGTGGATAACATACAAACTATCAGTGATTTCTCTACCTTTGCACTCAAGTTTAGCAATCAACTGTCCCTTGGCCTTCAGCTGAATGTTGTTTTGATCCGAGTTGATGTTATAACTGGACAGGAAGATCCTAGAATGGAATCCCAACTCGTAACTTTTACTTTTTTAGAGGACATGGAGGAGCAGTGTTTTGGGACGGCCAATTAGCTTTTAACAGCAAGAAACACATTTGTTGAACGTGTCGGGGGTGATTCTCCCATCCTGCTGTGCTGTTTTATTAACGCAGCGGGTCAGGAGACTCGTGTTGCAGCCGATTCTCCTGATCCACGCTGGGCATCCGGGCCTCTGGAAATTGGCGCGGAGCTGACTAATTTATGCAGAGTCTAATTTAAATGTATTTTGATTTGATTTGATTTATTATTGTCACATGTATTAGTATACAGTGAAAAGTATTGTTTCTTGTGCGCTATACAGTCAGAGCATACCGTTCACAGAGAAGGAAAAGAGAGAGTGCAGAATGCAGTGTTACAGTTATAGCTAGGGTGGAGAGAAAGATCAACTTAATGCAATGTAGGTCCATTCAAAAATCTGACAGCAGCAGGGAAGAAGCTGTTCTTGAGTCGGTTGATACGAGACCTCAGACTTTTTTATCTTTTTCCCGATGGAAGAAGGTGGAAGAGAGAATGTCCGGGGTGTGTGGGGTCCTTAATTATGCTGGCTGCTTTGCCGAGGCAGTGGGAAGTGTAGACAGAGTCAATGGATGGGAGGCTGGTTTGCGTAATGGATTGGGCTTAATTTATGACCCTTTGTAGTTTCTTGTGGTCTTGGGCAGAGCAGGAGCCATACCAAGCTGTAATACAACCAGAAAGAATGCTTTCTATGGAGCATCTGAAGTCGCTGGGCCCGCTAGCCTCCCCCGCCCATCCCACCAGGACTATTTCACTCCAGCGGGATTTACTTGCAAGGGGTTGGTGGCCCGACCCGACTGGAGTGAAGGGGGGGCAATGGAGGCCCCCTCCCCCTGAGGGACGGGCACTGGGGGTGGCGGCTCCTGGGCATTGCCACTTTGTCATTGCCAGCCTGGACTCCCTGGCACTGCCCAAGTAGCAAGTGCCCATGCCCCTGGGGAACCTTGGCACTGCCCACCAGGCATTGGGCAGTGCCAAGGGGGCATGGCCTAATGGAGGTGGGGCCTGATGGGGGAGAGAGATCGGTGGGGGTGATAGGGTCCTGCTGCCACTCACAGTCAGGATCGGTGGGGGAGGGAGGAAGGCCAGCGATTGGAGCTTGCCATCTGAGTGGGGGTGTTGGGGGCAGCCTGTTGGGATAGTAAAGAACTGTGAGGCAGTTGTGGTTAAGGACTTTCAGTGGGGGAGAGGATTTGAGGGGGTGTGGTGGGCAGGAGATCGGGGTTGGCGGGGGGCGTGCTGGGGGAGAGGGTCAAGGCTGGCCCAGGAGACTAGCGATCAGGCCATGGGGGGAGGGGGGGGGCTCGCATGGCCGATGATGCGGGAGCCGTGGGGCTGGCCAGTGATCGGGAGGCCGGCAGTGTGGGGCCATTGCGCATGTGCTGGTCTTGGTGCTGACAGATCGGCGCATGGGCAGTGGCCCGCTCAGCGCTGTGCTGCCGGCCTCTCCAGCCTCTCCAGCTCACTGATTTTTAATGTGATTCTCGCCAGTGTACTGCGCAGTGCTCAGAGTGTGGGAAATTAATTTTGAAAATCCTGCTGAAAAAACCAGAACCGAGAATCCCACCCAAAAATCTTGACTATAAGAAGTTTGACTTGTTCGATCCCGCTATCTTCACAAATGCACACTGATTGTAAGGATAACACAAGTTAGGTAATATATCTTATGCTATAATGTTCTCAATAAGCACACAGTCCCTGTAATCCAACAGGCTGCTCTGTATCTTAGTTTAATGTTTTTGCTTTCAGACAGAGCTGATTTTATTTCTGCTATCAGCATCTACTCTAGGCCATGGGTGGCACAGTGGTTAAGTGGTTAGCAGTGCTGCCTCACAGGGCTAGGGACCTGGGTTTGATTCCCAGCTTGGGTGATTGTCTGTGTGGAGTCTGCACATTTTACTGTGTCTGCATGGGTTTCCTCCGGGTGCTCTAGTTTCCTCCCACTGTCCAAAAGACGTGCTGGTTAGGTACATTGGCCGTGCTAAATTCTTCCTCAGTGTACCCAAACAGGCGCTTGAGTGTGACAACTAGGGGATTTTCACAGTAACTTCATTGCAATGTTAATGTAAGCCTTACTTGTAACTAATAAATAAACTTTAACTTTTTTACTTTAATTTATATCTGCCTATCTTTCTGATAAAGTCAGTTAACTCGAAACGTTAACCCTGTTCCTCTCTCCACAGAGGCTGTCAGATCTGCTAGGTTTTTCCAGCACTCTCTGATTTTATTTCAGATTTCCAGCATCCACAGTATTTTGCTTTTATTTTTAGCGTTGTTTCGGATTTAGGATAAAAGATTTGGAACAGCCATTGCATAAAACAAACGGATAGAAAAACGGAACAGAAGCTCAGATTGCTGAAGGCTTTGCTGTGTGTACAAGTCCCCAAAACCCAATTTATACGATACAGACGACAGGGACCTTGCACTTGTCACTGTTGAGAGTATAAATGAGCAAGTGAATATTATAGAGAATCACATTAATATCCACAGAAAATCTATTAAATTACCAGTGCACTGAATTCCATTAACACAGGATCCGAACATTCCAAATCTGACTCTGACAAAATGGATGTCAACAGCCTGCTGAGATGAGCTTCTCATTAGTTGCTGAACTTACTCATGACCTTTCTTTTAAAGCTGCTACAATGCTGATTTCTGCGTTGTTAGCAGTCAATCAGCAGGGTAAATCGCAACGCATGTGTTTAATTTTATATGGGGTTAGCTTTGGAAAATCGAATCTCTGCCACGTTATCTGAAACACTAAAATCTTTCTGTTCATCGGCATTACATCATTTATTTAGTTTATTTTTATTTATTAGTCACAAGTGAGGCTTACATTAATACTGCAATGAAGTTACTGTGAAAATCCCCTAGTCACCACACTCCGGCGCCTGTTCGAGAATTCAGCATGGCCAATGCACTTAACCAGCACGCCTTTCGGACTGTGGGAGGAAACCCACGCAGACACGGGGAGAACGTGCAGACTCCGCACAGACAGTGACCCAAGCTGGGAATCGAACCCGAGTCCCTGGCGCTGTGAGGCAGCAGTGCTAACCCACTGTGTCACTGTGCCACCCCCATTTGGAGTTTGCAGTTATTCTTATGCTGAGGAGTGGAATTTTCTTCTCTCTCTCGAGTTTTGTGAGCACAAAGCACTCCAGGGTCTGCTGCAATGTAGATAATCGCAGAATTTTTCTTTACTTGTTTCAGAGCAGCTTCTTGTTATTCCATTATGAAATCTTCACTTTCCATTTAGAGAGAGAGATCATCAACAAAATATCAATTTCGGAATATTTTTGTGAGATGGAATCAGGATTGACTTAGAGCTCCGTAGAATAAATTTTAAAAAAGGTAAGATGGAAACTTTTGACAAAAAGTGCCAATGGGTGTTTTACTGAGTTAAAGACACTACATAAACACAAGTGATTGTTGAGACTGAGTTGACCCTTTTCTGTCATCACTTTCACATCATGGTTAGATTGTTTTGGATCATTTACAGTGTGGACAGAGGCTGGGGTGAGGGTAACATAACGTGCACTGCCGAGAGCCCTAGCGTGAATCTCAATAAAAATTAGTGGGCGGGGCCTATCCCTACCTGAGAGGCCCTGCATAGCACTGAGCGGGGCACTGCGCACTGCGCCAATCTGTCAGGGGTGAGATCAGCACACGCGCAATAGCCCGCACTGCCGGCCTCCCAATCGCTGGCCAGCACAGCAACTCCCTATCGCTGACCTTCTGACACCCCCTATGCTCCGATCGCTGGCCTCTGGTGAACCCTTCACCAGATTCCCTTTATCTAATTCTAGTTCCACTCATAAGAGTCAGAGTCAGAATCCGGAGTGCCAGTAGCCCTGACACTCCCATTTTTATACACAGATGAGACTCCCTGATTGTTGTGACCTCAATCAGAAAGCTCATATTCCAGGAGGCCCAACCTCAAGGACCTCATTGAAGCCATCACACCAGACAGGACAGTCACCTTCCCAGTATCTACCCTGTCAAACCCATTGTAACTTTATATGTTTCAATTAGATTATCTCTATATATACATAAATAGCCTAGCAATCTCCTCATTGGGAATTCCTCTTCCCAGTCATCAATCTCATAAGCTTTTGTTGCATTCCCACCCAATAAGACATGTATATTCTTCTATAGGTAAGGGGACCAAAGCTGTACAGACAACTCCAGGTGTAGACCCATTCAGACCCTATATATTTTCAGAAAGACTCATTTGTTCTTTAACTGTAATGTAATAAACATATCATTTGCTTCCTATTTTGCTTGCTACACCTTTACGTTAACGTTTGTGATTTGTGTACAAGAGTACCCAGGTCCCACTGAATGCAAACACTTCTCACTCGCTCACTATTCAAACAATATTCTGCTTTCCTATTTTCCTTGCCTATTGTAAGACATAACTTCACTTTTGTAAACCCATGTTGACTGTGTCCAGTCATATTATGATTTTCTAAATGTCCTATAACAGTAATGAATTTACCATTTTTCTGACCATTGATGTAAGATTAGTTAGTCTACAGTTCCATGCTTCTTTTCTCCATCCTTTCTTGAATAGTCGTGATGCTATGGTAAATAATGAAGAATTAAACATAATCTGATCCTCTTAGCATTTGGATTTAAGGTGTGGGTCAGTGGGACTCAGAGAGAAGAGAGTGAATTAGTTGGTATGGGAGAAGTCAAAGACCAGATTGATAAGGGCAAGTATGCCAGTACTGTGATTTTAAGATGTGTATTTGAGGCATGTTCTTGTGCAGGATGTGTTGTAGCAGTTTTTTATGTACTCAGAGCTGCAGTGTCTACCACATGCTGCATTGTTATTGCAGCAGTATAATTGTCTCTAATGGCTAGAATGTTGTTTTTAATCTGAACTAATGCTGTTCCGCTGTTTTCCCCTGGGATTTGACAGAGTGGGGCATCATTTGGATGATTGGCAGGTATGGTCATGTTATAGAATCATAGAATCCTACAGTGTAGAAGGAGGCCATTCAGCCCATCAAATCTGCACCGACCCCAATCCCACCCAGGCCCAACTCCCATAACCCCATGTATTTACTCTAGCTATTCCCCTGACACTAAGGGGCAATTTAGTATGGCCAATCCACCTAACCTGCACATCTTTGGACTGTGGGAGGAAACCGGACCACCCGGAGGAAACCCACGCAGACACGGGGAGAACATACAGACTCTGCACAGACAGTGATCCAAGCCTGGAATCGAACCCGGGTCCTTGGCGCTGTGAGGCAGCAGTGCTAACCACTGTGCCACCGTGCCGCCCATGATGTGATGGGGAACCTGGGCTTTTCACAGAATATTCAAACTTGGATGCTGCTTGTGGAGTTGAGAGAGAGCAATGTCGCTCTTTTCCCCACTCTGAAGTTGGAGGCTGGAATCTGCTGGGCGATAATACTCTTATTTGGAGATTCTGCTGTATGAGAGTTGCTGCTTTGGAAGCTGCAGAGGAAGAGGTATCCTTTTCTGTCTCTGGAAATCTAGCATCACATAAGCATTCTTGTTTTTGTGCTAATTCTGAAAAAAGGTGTATGTTATGGGTTATCGCTTTAAATTGGAACAACAGAGATAGCTAGCTGTTAAGAAATTTACTATGTTGTGTTTATGTCCGTAATTGGTAAAAGTTAAAAGTTATGCTAGTTCTTTTTGTCATATTCTAACTATGTTCTTAAATAAAGTTTATTTGATAAAATCTCCCTAGTGGGTCACTTGAATCATACCTGGAGTGAAACACCTTATGCTCACCCTGATGCCAAATTCCAATGTAAAACTTAGAGTCTCGACTAACTTCACAAAACACCTTGGAGTTTTTGGCCTGGGTCTTAACACAAGAAGAAAACATTGGCTGGAATTTTACCATCCCGCCTGGCATGGGAATCGGAGCGGGCGAGGAGCAGACAATGGAAAGGTCCATTGACCTCATAGAGTCACAGAGTCATAAAGGTTTACAGCATGGAAACAGGCCCTTCGGCCCAACATGTCCATGCCACCCCTTTTTTAACTCCTAAGCTAGTCCCAATTGCCCTCATTTGGCCCATATCCCTCTATACCCATCTTACCCATGTAACTGTCTAAACGCTTTTTAAAAGACAAAATTGTACCCACCTCTACTACTTCCTCTGGCAGCTTGTTCCACCCTCTGTGTGAAAACATTGCCCCTCTGGACACTTTTGTACCTTAAACCGATGCCCTCTAGTTTT
Organism: Mustelus asterias; assembly: GCF_964213995.1. Lineage (NCBI taxonomy): Eukaryota > Metazoa > Chordata > Chondrichthyes > Carcharhiniformes > Triakidae > Mustelus > Mustelus asterias. The sequence goes on from NC_135823.1 coordinate 72,183,672, forward strand.
AGAGTCCCCTACCTTTGGGAAAAGATACTGACTATCTAGCTGATCTATGCCCCTCATTATTTTATAGATCTCTATAAGATCACTCCTCAGCCTCCTACGCTCCAGAGAAAAAAGTCCCAGTCTACCCAGCCTCTCCTTATAACTCAAACCATCAAGTCCCAGTAGCATCCTAGTAAATCTTTTCTGCACCCTTTCTAGTTTAATAATATCCTTTCTACAATAGGGTGACCAGAACTGTACACAGTATTCCAAGTGTGGCCTTACCAATGTCTTGTACAACTTCAACAAGGCGTCCCAACTCCTGTATTCAATGTTCTGACCGATGAAACCAAGCATGCCAAATGCCTTCTTCACCACTCTGTCCACCTGTGACTCCACTTTCAATGAGCTATGAACCGGTACCCCTAGATCTCTTCGTTCTATAACTCTCCCCAATGCCCTACAGTTAGTTGAGTAAGTCCTGCCCTGGTTCGATCGACCGAAATGCATCACCTCGCATTTATCTAAATTAAACTCCATCTGCCATTTGTCAGCCCACTGGCCCAATTGATCAAGATCCCGTTGCAATCTGAGATAACCTTCTTCACTGTCCACAATGCCACCAGTCTTGGTATCATCTGCAAACCTACTAACCTTGCCTCCTATATTTAACGTCTGGTGGGATTTTATGGTTTCGGGACGAGCGAGGCCATAAGATTGCGCCCATTGTGTTCCAGCACAACCTAACTGAGCATTTATAATGAATCATGTTTGACTATTGAATATGTAACAATAGGATCGAGACTAAGCAACAACATTGGGTTCACTAAGATTGTTTGATCCCATTAGAATGTGCAAAAAGGATTTACAGCCATCCACTATTTATATCAATATGAAGAGAATTTGATAAATCATGAAAACTTGATTTAAATTCCCCTGAAGTTTGCTTCTTCCATCAAGATAATGATTCCATTAATATCTGTTCTCATCTGAGGCTAATTCAAAAGTAAGTGTTCTGTAAAAGCAGCTTTGTTTATAAAACCCTTTTATTAATTAAATTCAGCGCGCAACAACCATTCATCACAACTTTGGAAAATTCTTCCTACTTTTTGTCCATAACAAATCTGTAGCAACTAAAAGAATGGTTCCTTTGCCTCCAGCAGAGCTAACTCATTGGCATGGTGCTGGTATCTTCACACATGCTGTGTACAGAATGTGAGCCAATGCTGTACATAGGATCATAGAATCCTACAGTGCAGAAGGAGGCCATTTGGCCCATCGAGTCTGCACCGACTACAATCTCACCCAGGCCCTATCCCCATAACCTCAACATGTTTAACCTGCTAATACCCTGACACAGCATGGCCAATCAATCTAACCCGCACATCTTTGGGCTGTGGGAGGAAACCGGAGCACCCGGAGGAAACCCACGCAGGCACAGGGAGAACGTGCAAACTCCACATAGACCCAAGCCGGGAATCAAACCCGGGTCCCTGGTGCTGTGAGGCAGCAGTGCTACCCACTGAGACACTGTGCTGCCATTTCTTATTCGATCTCACTGATAATCTCAATATCTTAAACAGAGACCAGATAATAGGAAAAAATACATGGTACATATTGAATAATGGAATTGTGATGTTGGCTTCTACTCAGATTTCTGATTGCGAAAGTGTGAATTTGATTAAATCCCAAATTTAAATTACAAGCATTCACCTTGATGCAAATAGAAGGGGCTTCCTGTGAAGGACATTTCATCCACTATGGACATGGTGATCTACTGAAATTGTACATGGGATTTGTAATTCGCAGGCAGAAATGTATACTCTGTTTTTATAGTGTGGTCCGTCTGTTGTGTTTAATTGGATTTTTGCAGGAAGCAGTAGTTGGTGGTTTGGGGGACCATCTGTAAGTAATCATTCGTGTAATTGAGAAATTTGCTTGTTGGCCCAGCAATGTGGCTGTTGAGATTTGCCAGCACTGATGATTTAGACAGCTGGCGCTATCAATCCCGGACTTTGTAACATCCATCAGTTGTTCTGATTTTATAATATCTGATGCAATGAGAGACCACATTCTGCTGTCTTTGTGTCTGGGAGCATTGGATCAACTGTGTACATAGAGCAAAATGTATGCAGGAAGACTGTACATATGTAAGAGGACCTGCCCAAATTTCCATCCATTTGAATAAGTGGATAGAAAAACCGGCAGCTTAGTCATTTGGGTGCTGGCCATCCTCACTTGTCCTAAGGAGGTGTTGGTGGCCCTTTTGGAGCTGCTACACAAGGTCCTCCTGGAGGGAATTCATGGAATCACGGAATCCCTACAGCAGAAGGAGGCCATTTGGCCCATTGAGTCTGCACCCACTCTCCGACAGAGCATCTTACCCAGGCCCTAACCCCGTAACCCCATGTATTTACCCCACTAATCCCCCCTAACCTATACATTTTGGGATAATAAGGGGCAACTTAGCATGGCCAATCCACTAAACCCACACATCTTTGGAGTGTGGGAGGAAACTGGAGCGCCCGGGGGAAACCCACGCAGACACAGGGACAACATGTAAACTCCACACAGACAGTGACCCAAGCTGGGAAATGAACCTGGATCCCTGGCGCTGTGAGGCAGCAGTGCTAACCACTGTGCCACCGTGCCACCCCAGGGTAGTTCTCCATAACAATGAAGAAACAATAAATTGGGATGGTTTGTACTTTGCTGGGGACCTGGGCAGTGTGTTTTTTAAATCAGAGCATTAATGTTTTTTTATTTTCCATGACAGAGGTTGTGAAAGAGGGAGATGTTGTCTAAGAAAACTTGGTGAGTCTGCAATGTATTTTGTGATGGCCTAGTGGTATAATCGCTAAACTATTAATCCAAAAACTCAGCTAAAGTTCTGGGGACCGGGTTTCAAATCCCACCACGGCAGATGGTAGAATTTGAATTCAATAAAAAATATCTGGAATTAAGAATCTACTGATGACCATGAAACCATTGTCGATTGCTGGAAAAACCCATCTGGTTCACTCAAGGAATTACAAAAGGTTGTGAATGTAGTCCAATCCATCACGCAAACCAGCCTCCCATCCATTGACTCTGTCGACACTTCCCGCTGCCTCGGCAAAGCAGCCAGCATAATTAAGGACCCCACGCACCCCGGACATTCTCTCTTCCACCTTCTTCCTTCGGGAAAAAGATACAAAAGTCTGAGGTCACGTACCAACCGACTCAAGATCAGCTTCTTCCCTGCTGCTGTCAGACTTTTGAATGGACCTACCTTGCATTAAGTTGATCTTTCTCTACATCCTAGCTATGACTGTAACACTACATTCTGCACTCTCTCCTTTCCTTCTCTATGAACGGTATGTTTTGTCTGTATAGCGTGCAAGAAACAATACTTTTCACTGTATCCCAGTACATGTGACAATAATAAATCAAACCAAATCAAACTCATGAAATATCGGCCATTCCTTCACTGTGACTGGGTCAACATCCTGGAGCTCCCTCCCTAACAGCACTGTGGCTGTACCTACCCCACTGGGACAGTAGCAGTTCAGGAAGTCATCACCACCTTCTGAAGGACAACTAGGGATGGGTAATAGATGCTGGCCAGTCAGTAACACCCACATCCTGTAAAATGAATTTTAGAAAATACCGATTAAAGGCAGTAAGACAGCAAATACAATCAGTGACAGAATTGGGGCTGCACCAGGGATTTACATCTATCGGATCAAGCAAGTCAAATCTAATTTGAAAAGAAAATTGGAAGTAAAATGGAAAAGTCACGTGGCCAAACGAGAGCGAGAGCAAGTCTTCCAGGTAGAGACACTCGAGATAGGTGATGGGCCACTGACATTATCGCTAGATTATTAATCCAGAAACTCAGTTTATGTTCTGGGGACCCGGGTTCGAATCCCACTTCAGCAGATAGCGCAATTTGAATTTAATAAAAAATATCCAGAAATAAGAATCTACTGATGACCATGAAACCATTGTCGATTGTTGGAAAAACCCATCTGGTTCACTAATGTCCTTCAGGGAAGGAAATCTGCCGTCCTTACCTGGTCTGGCCTACATGTGACTCCAGAGCCATAGCAATGTGGTTGACTCTCAACTGCCCTTGGGCAACTAGGGATGGACAATTAATGCTGGCCAGCCAGCGATAACCAGGTCCCATCATGAATAAAAAACAATTATCCCCCTCTCTTGTTCGTAACAGTAGCAAAACTACGTTAACCTGAACAGTGGATCAGAATATTTCATTTTAAAAAGATGCTACTGAACTGTCTTGGTCTTAATGTGTAATATCCTTTCCTTTTTAAACATCTGACAAGGATCCAAGAGAATTTCTAGAGTTCAGGGCACAATCCTTATGTAGGTCATTTCAGGAATCACTCATGGGTGTCTTGCATTACAAATTTTCACTGACGATTGGAGAATCTTCATGTCACCATCAATCATTTAGCAAAACAACAGAGAAATGTTTTGAATCAAGGCCTGGCATTTCCGAAGCCAAGAACCACAATCACTCATGAATAATGATATGTGTTAACCATGATGACAAGTGTGTTGAATTTTGCCACTTCTGTCTCTGATTTCAGATCCTTTGAGCTTTCATTCTGCAGGACGTGTTTTATTGGACATACGAGAAATCCTTCTAATTCTCAGAAACAAATTAATCACTCAGGGATATCGGCAATGTCTCATTAATGTGTGTGTGGGTTTTCTATGGAGCTATGCATTGTAAACAAAATTTCTCAAACTCATTAAAAAGACACAATATTAGACGAAAATAAAAGCAAAATACTGCGGAAGCTGAAAATTTGAAATAAAAACAGAAAATGGTGGAGCAGCTCAGTGGCAGCGTCTGGGAGCAAGAAACACCGTTAACATTTGGAGTTCATATCACTCTTCTTCAGAGCATAAGATTGGATCATTTTTATTTTGCTTTAATGAAGGAAATTTGGAGCAGGAACTCTGATGCACATGTCAAAGTTTAATTTTAGTGATGGAAGGAAGCTAGAATTCCACGTGATACCGAGATTTACATGAAATAGGAAGAGTCAGTGGAACCTGACTCAATGATGACTGAATGTAAGTGAGTTCTAACCATTGTTACAGTTATGAGTAAAGACTAAAAAAATTAAATGCTCAATAATATGCTGGCCAGATATTTGAAGGAAAAGAGTGACCACAAGAATTAGGAATACAGCTTGTATAGATAGAAACGGAAAGGAGGATTGGTAAGTCCAAACCGTCTATTTCTGTGTTGCAATTTCTAGGGACTGAAAAACATTTGGGAAAATCACTTTAGTGTGTGGCTTGGACCTGAAAATGGGATCAGTCCCATAACCATACCGGACATTCATCTCACTAATTGGCCTTCAGTGATGTTTGCCGAGACCGACTGCTGAGAGGCTTCTGAGCCTATAATGGTAGGCCTCATTCCTCTGCATAGTTGGGTTCTAATGAGACCTAAGGACCCTATTGCAATTTTGAGGGACACATGGAAGGGGCTTGTTACTTGATCTACTGGCATCCTGACCAGGAAACAGTCAGAAAAATGAATCTGAATTGAATTTTTGTGGAGCCAGGCTAACAGTATTGGCTCATCCTGTCTAGGCCTCCCATCACTCCTAATCTTCCCTTCCTTGTGTCCTTGGCTTCTCAGGCAAATTAATGAGGCCAATGCATCAAAATCATACCTGCCTCTTCCTTCTGGAATTAGTAGCCGGTCAGAATGTTCCACTGGTTGGCCACACAAAAGTCAACATTGATCTAGCCATAGAGTCATAGAGGTTTACAGCATGGAAACAAATCTTTCAGACCAACTTGTCCATGCCACCCCTTTTTTTTAAACCAGTAAGCTAGTCCCAATTCCCCTTATTTGGCCCATATCCCTCTATACCCATCGTACCCATGTAACTGTCTAAACGCTTTTTAAAAGACAAAATTGTACCCGCCTCAACTACTACCTCTGGCAGCTTGTTCCAGACACTCACCACCCTCTGTGTGACAAAATTGCCCCTCTGGACACTTTTGTATCTCTCCCCTCTCACCTTAAACCTATGCCCTCTAGTTTTAGACTCCCCTACCTTTGGGAAAATATATTGGCGATCTAGCTGATCTGTGCCCCTCACTATTTTATAGACCTCTATAAAATCACCCCTCAGCCTCCCACACTCCAGGCAAAAAAGCCCCAGTCTATCCAGCCCCTCCTTATAACTCAAACCATCAAGTCCCAGTAGCATTCTAGTAAATCTTTTCTAGTTTAATAATATCCTTTCTCTATGAAAAGTACTCCTGCCTCAGGCTCAGAAAATCGTGGTTTCAAGTCCCATTTCAGGAGAAGCATAAAGTGGCACATTGGGACTGCTACACTCTTGGTTAAGATGCTAAACATAGACCCTGTCTGTTTTCTCAAATGGACAGGAGTGCATGAAAGTGTTTCTGGTATCCTTGCTAATACTTACCATGAAAGCAGATTATTTTTGAATGTATCTCATTACAGTCTGTTGGAATTTACTGGGTGGAATTTCCCACATTCCCTACATTGCAACCTGAGTGATCAATTGCCTTAGGCTATCTTCAGGTAATGAAAGGCAAAGAATAAAGAACATTACAGCACAGGAACAGGCCCTTCGGCCCTCCAAGCCTGCACAGAACATGGTGCCCGACTGAACTAAAACCCCCTACCTTTCCGGGGACCTTATCCCTCTATTCCCACCCTATTCGTGTATTTGTCAAGATGCCCCTTAAAAGTCGCTATCATATCTGCTTCAACTACCTCCCTCAGCAGCGAGTTTCAGGCACCCACCACCCTCTGTGTAAAAAACTTGCCTCGTGCAATCTCCTTTAAACCTTGCCCCTTGCACCTTAAACCTATGCCCCTAGTAACTGACACTTCCACCCTGGGAAAAAGCTTCTGACTATCCACTCTGTCCATACCCCACATAATCTTGTAGATTTCTATCAGGTCGCCCCTCAACCTTTGTTCCAGTGAGAACAAACCAAGTTTCTCCAACCTCTCCTCATAGCTAATGCCCTCCATACCAGGCACTTTGAAAATTCAAGTACTTTCTCATTTTCTTTAACTCTGTGCAAATTTGCAGTTTGAAGGATTATCCTGCTACACTGTGTGAGAGTTATAAGATTGTCAGGGTGCTTTGCATGTTCCCTTAGTCAAGATGTAACAGGTTGGGAGGAAACACTTTGGGATCGGCATGTTTCTCCATCCACTGGGAATAAGGAAATGATGAGCTGCCCTCCCGTGTCAGATTTGCATGCAGGTTTTCTGAGTTTTAGAAACCATTTTTACACTTTCTGTCAGCTCCTTGTCACCACCCATCCCACTCCTTCACCTTCTGGATAGTTTATCTGTGATGAGTTGGTGCCAAACCGGGCCTCCTTTGACCAGCTTTGCGAAGTAGCAACTATATCGAATCATTCACCAATGGTGGTTCTCGCCTGTTGCTATGCCATTGCTTCACTACAAAAGAATTGTTGGCTTCCTTTCTGCTTCCAACCAACCAACACCTCTCCTTTGAAGCTCTTTAATAGCTGTAGCTGCACTCAATATTTCACCTCCATTGAGAAAATTCCCAGCAGGAAGCCAAATCCAGCCGAGGACTTTGTTATGCACGTTAAATAGTGGCTGATTGAAAGATCTGGCAGAGAGGTGGTGAACAGCACTGATGTGCAAAGCCCACCCGCTTTGTGCTGTTTGGGTTAGGGTTAGGGTAGCAGATCAGAAACGCCAAGGTTTATTATGAAGCCAGACTAGAGCCCAACAACTTTCTATTTTGGCATTAATGCGAGGGTGGGTTGTTTCACTCCAGGCACAATTCTACTGACAAACTCGGAAGCTTTTATCAAAGCCAACTTCATTTAACAACACAGTTTAATTATAACAAATAAATTAGTGTGACATTTGACAATTGAACAATACACAAATATGACAAGATACAATTCTTATCTGCGAACCTATTGCTCTGAGTTCCCATTCAAGCAATATTCCTCTTATAGAGTTAAACCCCCTCTTTTAAATTAGTTAGAAAACATAGGCATACTTGCTTGTCTTAGGTTAACGGTCCTAGCACTTTCAGAAAGCCTTTGGAGAGAGACACAGAGATACTGGCTGGAATTTTACCGCCCTGCCCGCCCCCAGAACGGTATTCTTCATTGGCCTCGGACGGGATCTTATGAGCCTTGGGTAGGTAAAATTCCGGCAACTGTTTTCCTTCAGGCAGCCCAGGAGGCAACTGCTTGTATTTTTATAATGAAACTGAAAATGGTCTTTCTTTCCTGCAAATTTTGCTCCTCCCATTAATCACATGACTCTGTCTCTGTCAATCAACCTAATCAAAACTCTACTCTGAAACCCCAGGGGAATCTAAGTAAACCAAAGGTGCATTAACTCTATAAAGCAACAAATTCCCAGCTAAAATCAATTATTGGCCTCCATGTTTTCCTCAACAAATCGACTGCTGTAACAAAACACTGCCTCTTAAAGAAAACTTATTTGTTAGAATTTAAATGAGAATAGTTTTTTCAGATTTTTCACAGGTTCACTCAAGTGGATAGAGCTGTGAAGAAGGCCTATAGTGTGTTAGCTTTTAGCTTTTATTAACAGGGTGTTTAAGAGCCGTGGGGTTATGCTGCAACTGTACAGGACCTTGGTGAGACCACATTTGGAATATTGTGTGCAGTTCTGGTCACCTCACTATAAGAAGGATGTGGAAGCGCTGGAAAGAGTACAGAGGAGATTTACCAGGATGCTGCCTGGTTTGGAGGGTAGGTCTTATGAGGAAAGGTTAAGGGAGCTAGGGCTATTCTCTCTGGAGCAGAGGAGGCTGAGGGGAGACTTAATAGAGGTTTATAAAATGATGAAGGGGATAGATAGAGTGAACGTTCAAAGACTATTTCCTCAGGTGGATGGAGCTATTACAAGGGGGCATAACTATAGGGTTCGTGGTGGGAGATATAGGAAGGATATCAGAGGTAGGTTCTTTACGCAGAGAGTGGTTGGGGTGTGGAATGGACTGCCTGCAGTGATAGTGGAGTCAGACACTTTAGGAACATTTAAGCGGTTATTGGATAGGCACATGGAGCACACCAGGATGATAGGGAGTGGGATAGTTTGATCTTGGTTTCAGATAAAGCTCGGCACAACATCGTGGGCCTAAGGGCCTGTTCTGTGCTGTACTGTTCTATGTTCTATGTTCTATGTTTACAAGATAGGTGCAGATGAGAAGGGCTCTTTTGTCTAATCTAGTGTAACCATCCCTTGATTTAAACTGCCCACTGATGACAATTTGACCTTATCTTGACTAATTTCACAGAGTTTTGCCCTCCACTACCTTGCCAGGAAGAATGTTGCCCAGATGCTGGTCATTCCTTATGTTCAAAAGTTCTTCCCAACATCAGTCCTGAACCCGCATTGTGTCATTTTGACCCTTTGTTCCTGTCCTCTGGTAATAGTTTAACTTAATGGGAGGAATTATCACAGATATCAGCAAATTTCAATTTCAGGAGTGTAAAGTGGTGTTTGACCCGCTAACGCAGTTTTCTTTACACCGTATTGTGTGGCACTTTGTGTAGAAAATGCAGAAACTCGGGCTCCATGCGGTATCGCTGGCAGGTGCCCACTGATCTACCCACCCTGCCATCACCTCAGTGCTTCAGTAATCTGGGCACCATGTCTGTAGGCTGCTCCTGCACACAGTCAGCACACTTCAAATCAGAGGAAGCTGCGGCGACTAAACCTAGGCAGCTTTCTGTTACAAAGTTCACCAAGGCCCCGCTTGAGCACCTGCTGGATGCAGTGGAGGCCCCTCTACATCCTGCACCCAAGTTCTAGGTGAAGACCTTCTCCAAGGTCACCAATTCAGGTTGTTTCTCAACTCTCACACTCATCACACATCCACAGGGATCTCACTCACTGCCAGCTCAAAGGAAACCACCCCCCGCTCTCCCACACACATCTTCCTGAGGGTCATGACCTCATCACCTCCATGGCTGCATTCACCATCCACACGTCCTGGGCGTTCTTATCATCTTCCCCGGCACGCGTCCTGCTTACACCCTCTCCATCTGTCTTCATGCAGGATAAGCTGACAGTGAGTGGGAACAGGGAGAGATCCCAGGGTCAGGGTCCTTACCGACTTGGAGGACAGAGTGATTCAGCTGGCCGGGGAGGATGTGGACTGTTCCTGCGCTGATGGTGAAGTCGACGGCGCTCGCCCGAGCGAGGATCCAGCACTGCAGCATCCCTCAGACAATCGCACCGTGAGTCGTGTTTCCTGTTTCCCAGGCCCCTGACATGCACCAATCAGCTTCCTTTCTCTCTCAGACACATCTGGAAACAGCTGGAGGGAACCCACCAGCAGATCCTGGACTCCAGCCCCTAGAACAGTACAGGAGAGGAATTCACAGACCCCAATATTGAAGACCCGACACAGAGCTCACCCACACCCTCAATCATTGCAGAGACACACACTTCGGTGTGGGACCAGGTTCTAGAGCAGCCTCGGGGTCACAATCTGGTGAGCGTATCGCTCTGTCTGATCCACAGCAGGTGGACGCAGGAGGGTCTCAGGATGCGGGCACTTGGAGGCTTTCTGAAAGAAGGAACTTGTGGAGTCCCAATCAGATGACGAGCCTCTGGACTTGACCGTGCCTCAATTCCTGGAGCTCTAACAACAAGGTTCAGAAAATCAGGAAGGGATGCGTGGCACACTCCTTAGATTGCAAAGCTCACTGGAGTCCACATTCAGACCATAGAGGTAGTACCGAGGTCAACACTGCTTGCATGTTGGCCATCATCGAGACCTTGGTTCAAGACATCTATCCTGCCCTGTTGCATGATCTGCACCCTATGGCAGAGGCATTTACTGGCATCCATCAGTGGCATCTCCAGCTGCCCCTCCCTCTCCAGAAGACAGCCAGGAGCCCCCAGGCAGCCATGGGGGGAGGATCAGCTGGTGCACCCCCACTCCTGCCAAGACCATCCACCCAGCTGACACTGAGAGCGTCTGGCACATCTGAATCCCCTCTTCCTGTTACCCCCTCAGCTCCAGATCCACAGGCTGAGGAGGGTGGCACTGCCACACAGTAGGAGCCCGAAGGCAGGCTGGAAACCCCAGGTCTTGGCCCTCCAGGGGACACCCACCAAGGTCATCAGAGACAGCAGAGTGTAGCAGTCAGCAGGCTGCCTCCACCCTCCGTTGTGGATGTTGGGGACGTACCGAGATATAGCGGCAGGGTAAGGAAGGTTAAGAAGGTGCAGTCACACATCATGGGCGTGGGTGTTAATCATGTGTACGTAGTGTTAACGAGTACAAACAAACTCCCACTCCCTGTCCATGATTCCCTGTTATGATGGGCAGTGTTCCTGTCAGTCTGAAGTGAAACAAGATAAAGGCAGAGTTCTCAGTCCAGGGTTCCCTCGCTGTGCCATGTATAATCTTCCCAGTGCATCGATGGTCTTCGCCCACAGTGACTGGAAACATCATTGATGCCTGATCTCGATGGGAATTGGAATGTCCGCCAGAACATCCTGGGCTGGCGTCACAGGGCTCTGGCATTCTCCCTGTCTGCTCTCTGCATCCGTGAGGTGCCACTTGCATCCCCTGCCCATTCCATTAGCTCCTGTCTCCAGTGACACTGTTCCCCAAGGGTTCAGCTCACGAGGATCAGGAGAAGTTAAACTTTCCTCACTGCATTCCCACAATATGACCCTGATCATTGAGAGCAAGCGAGCTGTCAGCAGCCAGACGTTCACGTGAGCTCTGTTAGGATCTATAGAGTGATCCCAGTGCATTCAGACACACAAACATATGAATTAGGAGCCACTCAGCCCCTTGTGCCCGTTCCACCATTCAATAAGATCATTGGCTGATCTTTAAAGTGTATTTATTAGTGTCACAAGTAGGTTTACATTAACACTGCAATGAAGTTACTGTGAAAATCCCCTACTCTCCACACTCCGGCGCCTGTTCGGGTACACTGAGGGAGAATTTAGCATGGCCAATGCACCGAACCCGCACATCTTTCAGACTGTGGGAGGAAACCGGAGCACCCGGAGGAAACCCACGCAGACACGGGGAGAACGTGCAGATTCCACACAGACAGTGACGCAAGCCGGGAATCGAACCCGGGTCGCTGGCGCTGTGAGGCAGCAGTGCTAACCACTGTGCCACCGTGCCACCCTAACCTGATTGTAATCTTAACCCCCACATTCCTGCTTAAACCCGATAACCTTTCACCCCGGTTTTAATGAAGAATCTGTCTGGCTCAGCCGTAAAATTATTCAAAGATTCTGCTTCCACTGCCTCCTGAGGAAGGGATTCCACCTTTTCAGACCAACTGGGAATAGGCAAGAAAAATTTCCATATTTGCCAATAATGCTCACAATGTGAATACACATTTTTTAAATGTACAATGTGGAAGGTGTAAATTGGAGCCAGAAGCATTCTATGATTTAGTGTGCTGTGCTATTTTCAAATACCTTTCTGATGATACTATAGGGTGATTAGGCTTATTGGAAAAATCCGTTTGGTCTGGAACTGAAACAGGATGAGATGAAGGTGACCACAAGGTTGCAGTAGTGAGCTAAAGAAAACTTTAAAATTGTGATGAAAACCTCAAAACGTTCTGCAAAATGCCAAGCAGCTATGAATTCAGAAACAAAACTGTTATATTTCATGCTATTTTTAATAATTGACTATATCATGTGACTGTAAGACCATAAAATATAGGAGCAGAATTAGGCCATTCATAGAACATAGAACAGTACAGCACAGAACAGGCCCTTCGGCCCACGATGTTGTGCCGAGCTTTATCTGAAACCAAGATCAAGCTATCCCACTCCCTATCATCCTGGTGTGCTCCATGTGCCTATCCAATAACCGCTTAAATGTTCCTAAAGTGTCTGACTCCACTATCACTGCAGGCAGTCCATTCCACACCCCAACCACTCTCTGCATAAAGAACCTACCTCTGATATCCTTCCCGTATCTCCCACCACGAACCCTTTAGTTATGCCCCCTTGTAATAGCTCCATCCACCCGAGGAAATAGTCTTTGAACGTTCACTCTATCTATCCCCTTCATCATTTTATAAACCTCTATTAAGTCTCCCCTCAGTCTCCTCCGCTCCAGAGAGAACAGCCCGAGCTCCCTCAACCTTTCCTCATAAGACCTACCCTCCAAACCAGGCAGCATCCTGGTAAATCTCCTCTGCACTCTTTCCAGCGCTTCCACATCCTTCTTATAGTGAGGTGACCAGAACTGCACACAATATTCCAAATGTGGTCTCACCAAGGTCCTGTACAGTTGCAGCATAACCCCACGGCTCTTAAACTCCAACCCCCTGTTAATAAAAGCTAACACACTATAGGCCTTCTTCACAGCTCATCATAGAAATCATAGAAACCCTACAGTGCAGAAAGAGGCCATTCGGCCCATTGAGTCTGCACCGACCACAATCCCACCCAGGCCCTACCCCCATATCCCTACATATTTTACCCGCTAATCCCTCTAACCACACATCTCAGGACACTAAGGGGCAATTTTAGCATGACCAATCAACCTAACCCGCACATCTTTGGACTGTGGGAGGAAACCGGAGCACCCGGAGGAAACCCACGCAGACACGAGGAGAATGTGCAAACTCCACACAGACAGTGACCCAAGCCGGGAATCGAACCCAGGTCCCTGGAGCTGTGAAACAGCAGTGCTAACCACTGTGCTACCGTGCCGCCCCATCTCTATCTGTGGATATGAACCCCAAGATCTCTCTGTTCCTCCACAGTCTTCAGAACCCTACCCTTGACCCTGTAATCCACATTTAAATTAGTCCTACCAAAATGAATCACCTCACATTTATCAGGGTTAAACTCCGTTTGCCATTTTTCAGCCCAGCTTTGCATCCTATCTATGTCTCTTTGCAGCCTACAACAGCCCTCCACCTCATCCACTACTCCACCAATCTTGCTGTCATCAGCAAATTTACTGATCCACCCTTCAGCCCCCTCCTCTAAGTCATTAATAAAAATCACAAAGAGCAGAGGACCAAGCACTGATCCCTGCGTCACTCCGCTAGCAACCTGCCTCCAATCCGAAAATTTTCCATCCACCACCACCCTCTGTCTTCGATCAGACAGCCAGTTACCTATCCAATCGGCCAAACTTCCCTCTATCCCACACTCCTCATTTTCATCATAAGCCGACCATGGGGGACCTTATCAAACACCTTACTAAAATCTACGTATATGACATCAACTGCCCTACCTTCATCAACACACTTAGTTACCTCCTGAAAAAATTCTATCAAATTTGTGAGGCACGACTTGCCCTTCACGAATCCGTGCTGACTATCCCGGATTAATCCGCATCTTTCTAAATGGTCGTAAATCCCATCTCTAAGGACCTTTTCCATCAATTTACCAACCCCCGAAGTAAGACTAACCGGTCTATAATTACCAGGGTCATTTCTATTCCCTTTCTTAAACAGAGGAACAACATTCGCCATTCTCCAGTCCTCTGGCACCATCCCCGTGGACAGCGAGGACCCAAAGATAAAAGCCAAAGGCTCTGCAATCTCATCCCTTGCCTCCCAAAGAATCCTAGGATACATTTCATCAGGCCCAGGGGGCGTATCGACCTTCAGTTTATTCAAAACTGCCAGGACATCCTCCCTCCGAACATCTATTTCCTCCAGCCTATTAGCCTGTAACACCTTCTCTTCCTCAAAAACATGGCCCCTCTCCTTGGTGAACACTGAAGAAAAGTATTCATTCATCACCTCGCCTATCTCTACTGACTCCATACACAAGTTCCCACTACTGTCCTTGACCGGCCCTAACCTCACCCTGGTCATTCTTTTATTCCTCACATAAGAGTAAAAAGCCTTGGGGTTTTCCTTGATCCGACCCGCCAAGGACTTCTCGTGTCCCCTCCTAGCTCTCCTAAGCCCCTTTTTCAGCTCATTCCTTGCTAACTTGTAACCCTCAATCGAGCCATCTGAACCTTGTTTCCTCATCCCTACATAAGCTTCCCTCTTCCTTTTCACAAGACATTCCACCTCTTTCGTGAACCATGGTTCCCTCACTCGGACATTTCCTCCCTGCCTGACAGGGACATACCTATCAAGGACACCCAGTATTTGTTCCTTGAAAAAGTTCCACTTTTCATTAGTGCCTATTTCATTCGGCCCATCGAATCTGCTCCGCCATTCAATCATGGCTGATATGATTCTCATCCCCATTCCCCTGCCTTCTCTCCGTAACCCTTGATCCCCTTATTGATCAAGAACCTATCTATCTCTGTCTTAAAGACACTCAATGACCCGGCCTCCACAGCCTTCTGTGGCAATCCGTTCCATAGATTCACCACTCTCTGGCTGAATAAATTCCTCCACATCTCTGTTTTAAAGGAGCATCCCTTCACTCTGGGATTGTGCCTTCGAGTTCTAGTCTCTCCCAGTAGTAGAAACATCATAGAACAAAGAACAAAGAACAATACAGCACAGGAACAGGCCCTTCGGCCCTCCAAGCCCGTGCTGCTCCCTGGTCCAAACTAGACAATTCTTTTGTATCCCTCCATTCCCACTCCGTTCATATGGCTGTCTAGATAAGTCTTAAACGTCCCCAGTGTGTCCGCCTCCACCACCTTGCCTGGCAGCACATTCCAGGCCCCCACCACCCTCTGTGTAAAATATGTCCTTCTGACATCCTCTCCACGTCCACTCTATCCAGGCCTCTCTGTATTCTGTAAGTTTCAATTAGATCCACCCTCATCCTTCTTAACTCCATCGAGTATAGTAAGTAGTCTCACAACACCAGGTTAAAGTCCAACAGGTTTATTTGGTAGCACGAGCTTTTGGAGCGCCGCTCCTTCATCAGGTGAGTCGATGATGATGAAGGGACAGCGCTCTGAAAGCTTGTGCTACCAAATAAACCTGTTGGACTTTAACCTGTTGTTGTGAGACTTCTTACTGTGCCCACCCCAGTCCAACGCCAGCAACTGTACATCATAGTTACTATCGAGTATAGACCCAGACTCCTCAACAGCTCCTCATATGACAAACCCTTCATTCCTGGGATCATTCTTCTGAACCTCTTCTGGACCCTCTCCAAGGACAGCACATCCTTCCTTGGGTATGGGGCCCAAAACTGCTCACAATACTCCAAATGGGGTCTGACTGTTGTGTAAAGTATTGAGATAAACATTTACTACGTTCCAAACCATCAAATATATCCTGATAATAAAAATAAATATTTCACCTTTAAATGCTAGGAATGGATCACACTGTAGGTGACTTCCAGGAGAACCTGCCATCTTCTCCTGAGGATCTGTATAAGCTGGCAATGTAATAAGGTGGATGGTTAACTGTAAATCTATTGAACACAAAGTTCTGCTCCATAAATATTAAACATGTTTGCCACAACTGCCAAACTTACTGGAATTTATAACTGTGTAAAAAATAATACAAACAGCTGTGATGTCACCAATGAGGTTTCAGGGTCGCAGGAGTGTACTGGCAGGCAGGAAGGTGGTTTGAAATGTGCATACTTCAACGCCAGGAGCATCCGGAATAAGGTGGGTGAACTTGCAGCATGGGTTGGTACCTGGGATTTTGATGTTGTGGCAATCTCGGAGACATGGATAGAGCAGGGACAGGAATGGTTGTTGCAGGTTCCAGGGTTTAGATGTTTCAGTAAGTGCAGGGAAGGTGGTAAAAGAGGGGGAGGTGTGGCATTGTTAGTCAAGGACAGTATTACGGTGGCAGAAAGGACATTTGATGAGGACTCGTCTACTGAGGTAGTTTGGGCTGAGGTTAGAAACAGGAAAGGAGAGGTCACCCCATTGGGAGTTTTTTATAGACCTCCGAAAAGTTCCAGAGATGTAGAGGAAAAGATTGCAAAGATGATTCTGGATAGGAGCGAAAGTAACAGGGTAGTTGTTATGGGGGACTTTAACTTTACAAATATTGACTGGAAAAGCTATAGTTTGAGTACTTTAGAGGGGTCAGTTTTTGTCCAATGTGTGCAGGAAGGCTTCCTGACGCAGTATGTAGATAGACCAACAAGAGGCGAGGCCACATTGGATTTGGTACTGGGTAATGAACCAGGCCAGGTGTTAGATTTAGAGGTAGGTGAGCACTTTGGTGGCAGTGACCACAATTCGATTACGTTTACCTTAGCAATGGAAAGGGATAGGTATATACCAAAGGGCAAGAGTTATAGCTGGGGGAAAGGAAATTATGATGCGATTAGGCGAGATTTAGCTGACATAGGTTGGGGAAGGAAACTGCAGGGGATGGGCACAATTGTAATGTGGAACTTGTTCAAGGAACAGCTACTACGCGTCCTTGATAAATATGTACCTGTCAGGCAGGGAGGAAGCAGTCGTGTGAGGGAGTTACTAAGGAGGTTGAATCTCTTGTGAAGAGGAAGAAGGAGACTTATGTTAAGATGAGACGTGAAGGCTCAGTTAGGGCACTTGAGAGTTACAAGTTAGCCAGGAAGGACCTAAAGAAAGAGTTAAGAAGAGCCAGGAGGGGACATGAGAAGTCTTTGGCAAGTAGGATCCAGGAAAACCCTAAAGCTTTCTATGGGTATGTCAGGAGTAAAAGAATGACTAGGGTAAGATTAGGGCCAGTCAAGGACAGTAGTGGGAAGTTGTGCGTGGAGTCTGAAGAGATAGGAGAGGCACTAAATGAATATTTTTCGTCGGTATTCACACTGGAGAGGGACAGTGTTGTCGAGGGGAGTACTGAGATGCAGGCTGTTGGACTGGATGGGATTGATGTTCATAAGGAGGAGGTGTTAGCAATTCTGGAAAGGGTAAAAATAGATAAGTCCCCTGGGCTGGATGGGATTTATCCTAGGATTCTCTGGGAGGCTAGAGAGGAGATTGCAGAGCCTTTGGCTTTGATCTTTGTGTCGTCATTGTCTACAGGAACAGTAAGAAGTTTAACAACGCCAGGTTAAAGTCCAACAGGTTTATTTGGTAGCAAAAGCCACACAAGCTTTCGGAGCTCCAAGCCCCTTCTTCAGGTGAGTGGAAATTCTGTTCACAAACAGGGCATATAAAGACACAGACTCAATTTACATGAATAATGGTTGGAATGCGAATACTTACCGCTAATCAAGTCTTTAAGATACAAACAACATGAGTGGAGAGAGCATCAAGACAGGCGAAAAAGATGTGTATTGTCTCCAGACAAGACAGCCAGTGAAACTCTGCAGGTCCAGGCAGGCTGTGGGGGTTAGAAATAGTGTGACATGAACCCAATATCCCGGTTGAGGCCGTCCACGTGTGTGCGGAACTTGGCTATCAGTTTCTGCTCAGCGACTCTGCGCCGTCGTGTGTCGTGAAGGCCGCCTTGGAGAACGCTTACCCGAATATCAGAGGCCGAATGCCCGTGATCGCTGAAGTGCTCCCCAACAGGAAGAGAACAGTCTTGCCTGGTGATTGTCGAGCAGTGTTCATTCATCCATTGTCGCAGCGTCTGCATAGTTTCCCCAATGTACCATGCCTCGGGACATTCTTTCCTGCAGCGTATCAGGTAGACAACGTTGGCCGAGTTGCAAGAATATGTACCGTGTACTGGTGCTTGGTCTTCTCACGTGAGATGAAGGCATCTGTGTCGATGATCCGGCACGTCTTGCAGAGGTTGCTGTGGCAGGGTTGTGTGGTGTCGTGGTCACTGTTCTCCTGAAGGCTGGGTAGTTTGCTGCGGACAATGGTCTGTTTGAGGTTGTGCGGTTGTTTGAAGGCAAGAAGTGGGGGTGTGGGGATGGCCTTGGCGAGATGTTTGTCTTCATCAATGACATGTTGAAGGCTCCGGAGGAGATGCCGTAGCTTCTCCGCTCCGGGGAAGTACTGGACAACGAAGGGTACTCTGTCCACTGTGTCCCGTGTTTGTCTTCTGAGGAGGTCAGTGCGGTTTTTCGCTGTGGCGCGTTGGAACTGTTGATCAATGAGTCGAGCGCCATATCCTATTCTTATGAGGGCATCTTTCAGCGTCTGGAGGTGTCTGTTGCGATCCTCCTCATCCGAGCAGATCCTGTGTATACGGAGGGCTTGTCCGTAGGGGATGGCTTCTTTAACGTGTTTAGGGTGGAAGCTGGAGAAGTGGAGCATCGTGAGGTTATCCGTGGGCTTGCGGTACAGTGAGGTGCTGAGGTGACTGTCCTTAATGGAGATGCGTGTGTCCAAGAATGCAACCGATTCCGGAGAGTAGTCCATGGTGAGTCTGATGGTGGGGTGGAACTTGTTGATGTCATCATATAGTTGTTTCAGTGATTGTTCACCATGAGTCCAAAGGAAGAAAATGTCATCGATGTATCTAGTGTATAGCATCGGTTGAAGGTCCCGTGCAGTGAAGAAGTCTTGTTCGAACCTGTGCATGAAGATGTTGGCATATTGAGGTGCGAATTTGGTCCCCATGGCTGTTCCGTGTGTCTGGATGAAGAACTGGTTGTTGAAGGTGAAGACATTGTGGTCCAGGATGAAGCAGATGAGTTGTAAAATTGCATCTGGAAACTGGCAGTTGTCGGCGCTGAGCACTGAGGCCGTTGCAGCAATGCCATCGTCATGGGGGATGCTGGTGTAGAGTGCCGAGACATCCATTGTGACGAGGAGTGCTCCTGGTTCAACTGCTCCATGTGTGCTGAGTTTCTGTAGGAAGTCCGTCGTGTTGCGACAAAAGCTGGGGGTTCTTTGTACAATGGGTTTCAGGATGCCCTCGACACAGCCAGAGAGGTTCTTGCACAGGGTCCCATTGCCCGATACGATGGGACGGCTGGGTGTGTTTGCCTTGTGTATCTTCGGGAGGCAGTAGAGATTTCCAACGCGGGTTGCCAAGTTCCGCACGTTGTTTGTATCCTAAAGACTTGATTAGTTGTAAGTATTCGCATTCCAACCATTATTCATGTAAATTGAGTCTGTGTCTTTATATGCCCTGTTTGTGAACAGAATTCCCACTCACCTGAAGAAGGGGCTTGGAGCTCCGAAAGCTTGTGTGGCTTTTGCTACCAAATAAACCTGTTGGACTTTAACCTGGTGTTGTTAAACTTCTTACTGTGTTTACCCCAGTCCAACGCCGGCATCTCCACATACAGGAACAGTGCCAGAAGACTGGAGGATAGCAAATGTTGCCCCCTTGTTCAAGAAGGGGAGTAGGTACAACCCTGGTAATTATAGACCGGTGAGCCTTACTTCTGTTGTAGGCAAAGTTTTGGAAAGGATTATGAGGGATAGGATTTATAATCACCTGGAAAGGAATAATTTGATTAGGGATAGTCAGCACGGTTTTGTGAAGGGTAGGTCATGCCTCACAAACCTTATTGAGCTTTTTGAGAAGGTGACCAAAGAGGTGGATGAGGGTAAAGTGGTTGATGTGATGTATATAGATTTCAGCAAAGCGTTTGATAAGGTTCCCCATGGTATGCTTTTGCAGAAAATACGGACACATGGGATTGAGAGTGATTTAGTGGATTGGATCAAGAATTGGCTAGCTGTAAGAAAACAGAGGGTGATGGTTGATGGGAAATATTCATCCTGGAGTTCAGTTACTAGTGGTGTACCGCAAGGATCTGTTTTGGGGCCACTGCTGTTTGTCATTTTTATTAATGACCTGGATGAGGGCGTAGAAGGATGGATTAGTAAATTTGCAGATGACACTAAAGTCGGTGGAGTTGTAGACAGTGCGGAGGGAAGTGGCAGGTTACAGAGGGACATAGATAAGCTGCAGAGCTGGGCTAAGAGGTGGCAAATGGAGTTTAATGCGGAAAAGTGTGAGATGATTCACTTTGGAAGGAGTAACAGGAATACAGAGTACTGGGCTAATGGTAAGATACTTGGCAGTGTGGATGAACAGAGGGATCTGGGTGTCCATGTGCATAGATCCCTGAAAGTTGGCACCCAGGTTGATAGGGTTGTTAAGAAGGCGTACGGTGTGTTAGCTTTTATTGGTAGAGGGATTGAGTTTCGGAGCCAGGAGGTCGTGCTGCAACTATACAAAACCCTGGTGCGGCCGCACTTGGAGTATTGCGTACAGTTCTGGTCGCCGCATTATAGGAAAGATGTGGAAGTGTTGGAAAGGGTGCAGAGGAGGTTTACCAGGATGTTGCCTGGTATGGTGGGAAAACCATATGAGGAAAGGCTGAGGGACTTGAGGTTGTTTTCGTTAGAGAGAAGAAGGTTAAGAGGTGACTTAATAGAGGCATACAAGATGATCAGAGGATTAGATAGGGTGGATAGTGAGAGCCTTTTTCCTCGGATGGTGATGGCTAACATGAGGGGACATAGCTTTAAATTGAGGGGTGAGAGATATAGGACAGATGTCAGAGGTAGGTTCTTTACTCAGAGAGTAGTAAGGGCGTGGAATGCCCTTCCTGCAGCAGTAGTGGACTCGTCAACATTAAGAGCATTCAAATGGTTATTGGATGAACGTATGGATGATATTGGAATAGTGTAGGTTAGATGGGCTTTAGATTGGTTTCACTGGTCGGCGCAACATCGAGGGCCGAAGGGCCTGTACTGTGCTGTAATGTTCTATGTTCTATGTTCTAAATCAGATCGCACCCCAGAACACGTACTAACAAAACTGTACACCCTCTATCTGAAACTTCTTTGGTGCGAAGGAACCCCACTGTCTGACAGTGACTTGTTCTGAAAAGTTGCACCAATTTCAAATCATTGCCCAAATTAATTCATGTCTGATTTATAAAATCTGAGATTTTGTTTAAAAGCTGTGCAACATTATATAAACGTAACCTCTTCTAATTCTCTGTAGCTGTCAGCTAAATACATTGACTCACTTATTGGTAATGGGCAATTTTTACTGATACAACCAAGTCAAGCATTTTGGTTGTGTTGATCTGCTGTCTGGGACATGGTTTTATTATTGGCTAAATGATGAAGACTGCTATACTTAAGCAATATATTTGTGACTTACTGAACCGTACTAAGTATTATTGGCACCAGCAATTACCATTAGCGTGTTACAAGTATTCTCTCTTGAAAATATGACAATTCTACTGCACTGTCTCCTTTAGTAGAATCGCACATGCAATATTTTAAATTAATCTTAGCTGGAATATTAAACGCAACTAGTTGAATGTGCAATGATCATTATTCCCCGCACTGTATGTGAATGCAAATGCAATGTTATTCTAATCTCCTGAGGGATATTGCAATGCCAAGTCAATAGCAGACTAAGATTGTTGGTGTTAGTCATAGTGCTCTTCTGACATAATTTATGGAAGATAGCCGCTCTCCAGGGAGAGCTTATTTTCTAATAAATTCTTGGTAGCGACAGTATTTTGAAATGCAGCTAATTTGTGTATGGTGCTGGAATTTGATACATGCTGTTGCTATGAACAGGTGAGAAGGGGTGAATAGGTTCCTCTCTATTTGGACTCCTTGGCTGGTCCCATCAAAAGTTTAAGTTTCTTTTTCAAAGGATTTTGATTTGATTTGATTGATTATTGTCACGTGTATTAGTATACAGTGAAAAGTATTGTTTCTTGCAAGCTATACAGACAAAGCATACCGTTCATAGAGAAGGAAAGGAGTGCAGAATGTAGTGTTACAGTCATAGCGAGGATGTAGAGAAAGATCATCTTAGTGCGAGGTAGGTCCAATCAAAAGTCTGATGGCAGCAGGGATATCCCTTTACCAAATCCAAATGTATTTAACCATCGAAGCTGTGAGCAACAAGGAGCTAATCAAACAAGGTTTTCTTGAATCAAAGAGGTGCTTAATGAATAATTTACCTCGGTATTCATGGTGGAAAAAGACCTGGGTGGTTGTACTACAGGATTGAGGCGGACTGAAAAGATTGAGTATGTGGACATTAAGAAAGAGGATGTGTTGGAAATTTTGAATAGCATCAAGATAGATAAGTCGCCGGGACCGGATGGGATGTACCCCAGGTTACTGTGGGAGGCGAGGGAAGAGATTGCAGAGCCTCTGGCGATGATCTTTGCGTCATCGATGGAGACGGGAGAGGTTCCGGAGGATTGGAGGATTGCGGATGTGGATCCTATATTCAAGAAAGGGAATAGGGATAGCCCAGGAAATTACCGACCGGTGAGTCTAACCTCAGTGGTTGGTAAGTTGATGGAGAAAATCCTGAGGGACAGGATTTATGAACATTTAGAGAAGTTTAGTATGCTCAAAAGTAGTCAGCACAACTTTGTCAAAGGCAAATCGTGCCTTACGAGCCTGGTGGAGTTCTTTGAAAATGTGACTAAACACGTTGACGAAGGAAAAGCGGTAGATGTGGTTTACATGGACTTCAGCAAGGCGTTCAATAAGGTCCCCCATGCAATACTTCTCGAGAAAGTGAGAGGGCATGGGATCTAAGGGGCTGTTGCCTTGTGGATCCAGAACTGGCTTGCCTGCAGAAGGCAGAGAGTGGTTGTAGATGGGTCTTTTTCTGAATGGAGGTCGGTCACCAGTGGAGTGCCCCAGGGATCTGTTCTGGGACCCTTGATGTTTGTCATTTTCATAAATGACCTGGATGAGGAAGTGGAGGGATGGGTTGGTAAGTTTGTCGACGACACGAAGGTTGGTGGGGGTTGTGGATAGTTTGGAGGGCTGTCAGAAGCTGCAGCGTGACATAGATAGGATGCAGGACTGGGCAGAGAAGTGGCAGATGGACTTCAACCTGGATAAATGTGTAGTGGTCCATTTTGGCAGGTCAAATGGGATGAAGGAGTATAATATCAAGGGTAAGACTCTTAGCAGTGTAGAAGATCAGAAGGACCTTGGGGTCCGGGTCCATAGGACTCTTAAATTGGCCCCACAGGTAGAGGAGGTGGTTAAGAAGGCGTATGGTGTGCTGGCCTTCATCAATCGAGGGATTGAGTTTAGGAGTCCAGGGATAATGATGCAGCTATATAAGACCCTCGTCAGACCCCACTTGGAGTACTGTGCTCAGTTCTGGTCGCCTCATTACAGGAAGGATGTGGAAATTATTGAAAGGGTGCAGAGAAGATTTACAAGGATGTTGCCTGGATTGAGTGGCATGCCTTATGAGGAAAGGTTGAGGGAGCTCGGTCTTTTCTCCTTGGAGAGACGAAGGATGAGAGATGACCTGATAGAGGTCTAGAAGATGTTGAGAGGCATAGATCGGGCGGACTCTCGGAGGCTTTTTCCCAGGGTGGAAATGGCTGCTACGAGAGGACACAGGTTTAAGGTGCTGGGGGGTAGGTACAGAGGAGATGTCAGGGGTAAATTTTTCACTCAGAGGGTGGTGGGTGAGTGGAATCGGCTGCCATCAGTGGTGGTGGAGGCAATCTCGATAGGGTCTTTTAAGAGACTTCTGGATGAGTACATGGGACTTAATAGGATTGAGGGTTATAGGTAAGCCTATATATAAGCCTAGGTAGGTAGGAACATGACCGGCGCAACTTGTGGGCCGAAGGGCCTGTTTGTGCTGTATTTTTTTCTATGTTCGATGTTCTAAGACCAAATTTATTCACCACTAAACCCGAGAAAGAAAATAATGAAAACACCACAACGCACACACAGCATCAGAAATAAAGACATTAGTGTCC
Source organism: Mustelus asterias (assembly GCF_964213995.1). Taxonomy (NCBI): domain Eukaryota; kingdom Metazoa; phylum Chordata; class Chondrichthyes; order Carcharhiniformes; family Triakidae; genus Mustelus; species Mustelus asterias. The sequence continues at coordinate 72,208,222 of NC_135823.1, forward strand.
AATAAAAAAAGTTAAAAGAATTTGCAGCTAGTCTCCTTTAATTGTCCTGGAGGTGCAGATTTCTAATGCTGCTGCTGATTTGGATTAGTTGGTTTCTTGGGTGCAGTCAGATGTAGAAGATTTCACAATTATCACGAGATCTTAGTTCACTGGTAGATTTATAGAAAGTTAGCCTTGGAACCAGGTGATATACTTCACCAAAAGAGAGAATGAGGGTGTCGAGCTTTGACAAAGGGTCACCTAGACTCGAAACATTGGCTCTACTCTCTCTCCACGGATGCTGTCAGACCTGCTGAGATTTCCCAGCATTTCCTGGTTTTGTGTCTGCCTTCAGCCTGCTTTCTCTGCTGTAAACTTTCTGCAATTTCTCTGCAGTGGCTGGCAGTCTAGTCCTGAAATGCTTCACCCATTGTGTATTTTCAAGGTGTTGGGGGTTGTTCTCTTGTTTCAATATCCAATACTTTGCATTTTAATGCTTCTTCCTTCAACAGTGATGGGTTTTGATGGGTCTTTGAATTATAGGAAATGCCCCTCTCTTCACACTGCCCTGAAGATTTTGCTTTTTCACCTTCACTTTGCAAGGTGGCCTTGCATTTTTACGCAGTTTGTTTAAAATGGCAGAATTTCCATCATATTTTCAAAAATAAAGGGGCAAAGCCTCATGATACCCTCTGCACCACAAGAAATGAAATGAGATTCACTCTCCTTTCATTACAAGGCCAAAAGAAACAAATAAAAAAATCTTCCCTTCCATTGACTCTCTTAGCCTTTTTCTAAAAAAAACTATTAGTTATGATCATTTGAGCCAGGTTTCTATTCTGGGGTCTTTCTGTCCAGTGGTAACATCAACTGGGATCGTAACGTGAGTCTGAGAGGCACAGCAGATTTCATCAGCATCGATGAACTTCTGAGATAGGGTTAGAAGCAGATTGATGATATAGAAATTGAAAAGGGTTAGGGTTACAATAGATGCCAGGAGGGGTCATGGAGTCATAGAATCATAGTCATAGAGGTTAACAGCATGGAAATAGGCCCTTCAGCCCAACTTGTCCATGCCGCCCTTTTTTTTAAACCCTGAAGCGAGTCCCAATTGCCCGCATTTGGCCCATATCCCTCTATACCCATCTTACCCATGTAACTGTCCAAATGCTTTTTAAAAGACAAAATTGTACCCACCTCTATTACTACCTCTGGCAGCTTGTTCCAGAAATTCACCACACTTTGTGTGAAAAAATTGCCCTTCTGGACACTTTTGTATCTCTCCCCTCTCACCTTAAACCTATGCCCTCTAGTTTTAGACTCCCCTACCTTTGGGAAAAGATATTGACTATCTACCTTGTCTATGCCCCTCATTATTTTTTAGAGCTCTATAAGATCACCTCTTAGCCTTCTATGCTCCAGAGAAAAAAGTCCCAGTCTATCCAGCCTCTCCTTATAACTCAAAACAAGGGGGATAGAATATAAAAGCAGAGATGTCTTGCTGCATCTGTACAGGGCATTGGTGAGGCCGCAGCTGGAATACTGTGTGCAGTATTGGTCCCCTTATTTGCGGAAGGATATATTGTCCTTGGAGGGAGTGCAGAGAAGGTTCACCAGGTTGATACCAGAGATGAGGGGTGTTGATTATGAGGAGAGACTGAGCAGATTGGGTTTGTACTCGTTGGAATTTAGAAGGCTGAGGGGGGATCTTATAGAGACCTATAAGATAATGAAGGGGCTGGATAGGGTAGAGGTGGAGAGATTCTTTCCACTTAGAAAGGAAGCTAGAACTAGAGGGCACAGCCTCAAAATAAAGGGGGGTCAGTTTAGGACAGAGTTGAGGAGGAACTTCTTCTCCCAGAGGGTGGTGAATCTCTGGAATTCTCTGCCCACTGAAGTGGCGGAGGCTACCTCGTTGAATATGTTTAAATCACGGATGGATGGATTCCTGATTGGTAAGGGAATTAGGGGTTATAGGGATCAGGCGGGTAAGTGGAACCGATCCACTTCAGATCAGCCATGATCTTATTGAATGGCGGGGCAGGCTCGAAGGGCTAGATGGCCTACTCCTGCTCCTATTTCTTATGTTCTTATGTTCTAAACCATCAAGTCCTGGTAGCATCCTAGTAAATCTTTTCTGCACTCTTTCTAGTTGAATAATACCCTGTGACCAGGGTGACCAGAATTGCACACAGTATTCCAAGTGTGGCCTTACCAATGTCTTGTACAACTTCAACAAGACATCCCAACTTCTGTACTCAAGTCCATTGGACTGTTTCCTGCAGGTGCTTGTCTTGTCACCAAGGTGCTCCCTGAACTCTCTATCTCAGAGTAATAGTGTGATGGTAACCCACACTGGGAGGAGTCCTGAGATTTTGACAAGGTGGCCAGTGTGCCAGACTGTGTTGTAAATTACTGAGAGATTGAGAAAGAGAGTTCTGTTTTGAGGTTATTTTCAATGAAGATCATTAGGACAAGACCTGGTCGCATGTGCTACACCCTCGCTGAAAGCCAACTTGTTCAGCTATCAAGGCATTCTCCACCTCTAACTCTATCGGCTGTAAGGTGAGACTCTCTAAGACCTTGCAGCACAGAGATCACAGACATTGGTCGATAGTTTGAAGGTAAGTTTGGGTTTTTGCCCAGTTCTGGGAAGCCGATGAGTTTGCACTTGTGCTGGGGTTTAGGCAGCCTCCCCTTGCAGTTATCCCTTGTGAGGGGTTGAGCCAACCAGCAGTGGGCATGTGGGCCAAGGTGTTTGAGGGACTTGGGAAGAATGTTGTCATAGCTGACAGCAATGCTGGGCTTGATGTTTTGTAACACGTTGTCCAGCTCCCGCAGTGAAGGGTTCAGAAATTGCAATGTCTTCGAAAGGCTCTTAACTCAGTCTTTGGCCGGAATGATCAGACCGTGCACACCAGCGGGATCTTTCCATCCCGCTGCAGTGAACAGAGATTTGGCTTGCCGCCTAATTCTCTGTCTTCATTGCAGCGGAAGCGTGGCGTGAACAGGTGGTAAGATTGTCGTGCCTTTATTTGTTTTTTCACTCCTTTTACCAGCGGTCTCTTTCCCATATGGAGGAGATGGGTTGCTACTTAGTTGGTGTTTAAAGATGGTTGGCTTGGTGTAGGTGGTTGCTGGGCTGCTCCAAGGTGGATTAGGGCCCTCCATCATTTCTGGGGTGAATGGGTGGAGTTTGAGTTTCTGGTGGTCTCTTCCCATCTAACACGGCAGGCAGAGTCCATAGATTCCATCAAGTGATCAGTTACATCTGATCAGTTTCCTCATAATGTTGAAGGAGAAAATCACACTCCCAGGAAGAGGCAGAGAATGGCTTCTGTCCTAAATGTCACCCTTCCTTCCTCGGATTACAATGATTCCATGCCAAAAACAGGTTAAAATTCCTCAGGATCAAGATTTAAGATGGTGTGGACCCAATGAAGCTTGTCTCTCCAGTCCTCTAGCTTCTTATTTTTTCTGGATAGCCAATTGGCTCTTTTGAGTAATTGGTTAAGGGAAGGACAGGATTTGCAGCTTAACATTCCAGAACACAGATGTTTCAAGCGGGATAGAGGGGGATGTAAAAGGGGTGGGGGAGTTGCACTTCTGGTTAAGGAGAATATCCCAGCTGTACTGCGGGAGGATACCTCGCAGGGCTCATACAGCGAGGCAACATGGGTAGAGCTCAGGAAGAGGAAAGGTGTAGTCACAATGTTGGGGGTTTACTATAGGCCTCCCAACAGCCAGTGGGAGATAGAGGAACAGATATGTAGGCAGATTTTGGCAAGGTGTAAAAGTAACAGGGTTGTTGTGGTGGGAGATTTTAACTTCCCCTATATTAGAAAATAGAAATCCTACAGTACAGAAGGAGGCCATTCGGCCCATCGAGTCTGCACTGACCACAATCCCACCCAGGCCCTTCCATCATATCCACCCACTAATCCCTCTAACCTACGCATCTCATAACACTAAGGGGCAATTTTAGCATGGCCAATCAACCTAACCCACACATCTTTGGACTGTGGGAAGAAACCGGAGCACCCGGAGGAAACCCACGCAGACGCGAGGAGAATGTGCAAACTCCACACAGACAGTGACCCAAGCCAGGAATCGAACCCAGGTCCCTGGAGCTGTGAAGCAGCAGTGCTAACCACTGTGCTACCGTGCCGCCCGTATTAACTGGGACTCACTTAATGCTAATGGTGTGGATGGGGCAGAGTTTGTAAGGGGCATCCAGGAGGGCTTCCTGAAGCAGTATGTAGATAGTCCAACTAGGGAAGGGGCCATACTGGACCTGGGATTGGGGAGTGAGCCCGGCCAGGTGGTCGCTGTTTCAGTAGGGGAGCAGTTTGGGAACAGTGACCACAATTCAGTAAGCTTTAAGGTACTGATGGATAAAGATAAGTGTAGTCCTCAAGTTAAGGTGCTAAATTGGGGGAAGGCTAATTACAACAATATTAGGCAGGAACTGAAGAATGTAGATTGGGGGCAGATGTTTGAGGGCAAATCAACATCTGGCATGTGGGAGGCTTTCAAGTGTAAGTTGATAGGGATTCAGGACCGGCACATTCCTGTAAGGATGAAGGATAAGTATGGCAAGTTTTGGGAACCTTGGATAACGAGAGATATTGTGAGCCAAGTCAAAGAGAAAAAGGAAGCATTTGTCAAAGCTAGGAGGCTGGGAACACACGAAGCAAGTGTGGAATATAAGGAAAGTAGAAAGAAACTTAATCAAGGAGTAAGAAGAACTAAAAGGGGTCATGAAAAAGCATTGGCCAGCAGGATTAAGGAAAATCCCAAGGCTTTTTATACATATATAAAGAGCAAGAGGGTAGCCAGGGAGAGGGTTGGCCCACTCAAGGACAGGGGAGGGAATCTATGCGTGGAGCCAGAGGAAATGGGCGAGGTATTAAATGAGTACTTTGTGTCAGTATTCACCAAAGAGAAGGACTTGTTGGATGATGAGCCTGGGAAAGGATGTGTAGATAGTTTGAGTCATGTTGAGATCAAAAAGGAGGTATGGGGTCCTTGAGAAACATTAAGGTAGACAAGTCCCCAGGGCCTGATGGGATATACCTCAAAATACTGAGAGAGGCAAGGGAGGAAATTGCTGGGGCCCTGAGAGAAATCTTTGTATCCTCACTGGCTACAGGGGAAGGCCTCCAACTTGCTGGAATGCATTTTCTGCTGAAAGAATTGCTTATCTAACTCCTTCAGGAGATGAATTCCTGGAGAGTTCCAGGTGTGGCCCCACTAAGTCTTCTTCAGGTCACAACAGCGGCCCCACTACAGCGTGGTTTATACCTTTGTTTCTTGCAGGTTTCTCCTTTTTTCTTGTATTTTCTCATGGCATTTGTTGTCCTTCCCTAATTGCCCTCGAACCGAGTGGCTTGTCATTTCACAGAACAGTTAAAGGTCAAGGAGTTGGGGCGTCTTGTTGAAGTTGTACAAGACATTGGTAAGGCCACACTTGGAATACTGTGTGCAATTCTGGTCACCCTATTATAGAAAGGATATTATTAAACTATAAAGAGTGCAGAAAAGATTTACTAGGATGCTACCGGGACTTGATGGATTGAGTTATAAGGAGAGGCTGGGACTTTTTTCTCTGGAATGTAGGAGGCTGAGGGGTGATCTTATAGAGTCTAAAAATGAGAGGCATTGATCAGCTAGATAGTCAACATCTTTTCCCAAAGGTAGGGGACTCTAAAACTAGACGGCATAGGTTTAAGGTGAGAGGGGAGAGATACAAAAGGGCCCAGAGGGGCAATCTTTTCGCACAGAGGGTGGTGAGTTTCTGGAACAAGCTGTCAGAGGTAGTAGTAGAGGGGGGTACAATTTTGTCTTTTAAAAAGCATTTAGATAGTTACATGGGTAAGATGGGGATAGAGGGATATGGGCCAAATGCGGGAAATTGGGACTAGCTTAGGGGATTATAAAAAAATGGGCAGCATGGACAAGTTGGGCCGAAGGGCCTGTTTCCATGCTGTCAACCTCTGACTCTAGCCACTTTCTTGTGCGCCTGGAGTCACAGGTAAGGCCAGCAGACTTTCTTCCCAAAGGGCATTAGTGAACCACAAGTTATGTGTGGAACCGGAGGAGATTGGTGAAGCATTAAACCAATATTTCTCTTCGGTGTTCACGCAAGGGGACATGAATATAGCTGAGGAGGACACTGGGTTGCAAGGGAGTAGAATAGACAGTATTACAGTTGATAAGGAGGATGTGCAGGATATTCTGGAGGGTCTGAAAATAGATAAATCCCCTGGTCCGGATGGGATTTATCCAAGGATTCTCTGGGAGGCAAGAGAAGTGATTGCAGAGCCTCTGGCTCTGATCTTCAGGTCGTCGTTGGCCTCTGGTATAGTACCAGAAGATTGGAGGTTAGCGAATGTTGTCCCATTGTTTAAGAAGGGGAACAGAGACTTCCCCGGGAATTATAGACCGGTGAGTCTCACTTCTGTTGTCGGCAAGATGTTGGAAAAAATTATAAGGGATAGGATTTATAGTTATTTGGAGAGTAATGAATTGATAGGTGATAGTCAGCATGGTTTTGTGGCAGGTAGGTCGTGCCTTACTAACCTTATTGAGTTTTTTGAGAAAGTGACCAAGGAGGTGGATGGGGGCAAGGCAGTGGACGTGGTATATATGGATTTTAGTAAGGCGTTTGATAAGGTTCACCATGGTAGGCTTCTGCAGAAAATGCAGATGTATGGGATTGGGGGTGATCTAGGAAATTGGATCAGGAATTGGCTAGCGGATAGGAAACAGAGGGTGGTGGTTGATAGTAAATATTCATCATGGAGTGCGGTTACAAGTGGTGTACCTCAGGGATCTGTTTTGGGGCCACTGCTGTTTGTAATATTTATTAATGATCTGGATGAGGGTATAGTTGGGTGGATTAGCAAATTTGCTGATGACACCAAAGTCGGTGGTGTGGTAGACAGTGAGGAAGGGTGTCGTAGTTTGCAGGAAGACTTAGACAGGTTGCAAAGTTGGGCCGAGAGGTGGCGGATGGAGTTTAATGCGGAGAAGTGTGAGGTAATTCACTTTGGTAGGAATAACAGATGTGTTGAGTATAGGGCTAACGGGAGGACTTTGAATAGTGTGGAGGAGCAGAGGGATCTAGGTGTATGTGTGCATAGATCCCTGAAAGTTGGGAATCAAGTAGATAAGGTTGTTAAGAAGGCATATGGTGTCTTGGCGTTTATTGGTAGGGGGATTGAATTTAGGAGTCGTAGCGTTATGTTGCAACTGTACACAACTCTGGTGCGGCCGCACTTGGAGTACTGTGTGCAGTTCTGGTCCCCACATTACAGGAAGGATGTGGAGGCTTTGGAGAGGGTGCAGAGGAGGTTTACCAGGATGTTGCCTGGTATGGAGGGGAGATCCTATGAGGAGAGGCTGAGGGATTTGGGATTGTTTTCGCTGGAAAGGCGGCGGCTAAGAGGGGATCTTATTGAAATATATAAGATGATTAGAGGTTTAGATAGGGTGGATAGTGATAGCCTTTTTCCTCTGATGGAGAAATCCAGCACGAGGGGGCATGGCTTTAAATTGAGGGGGGGTAGTTATAGAACCGATGTCAGGGGTAGGTTCTTTACCCAGAGGGTGGTGAGGGATTGGAATGCCCTGCCAGCATCAGTAGTAAATGCGCCTAGTTTGGGGGCGTTTAAGAGATCCGTAGATAGGTTCATGGACGAAAAGAAATTGGTTTAGGTTGGAGGGTCACAGTTTTTTTTTAACTGGTCGGTGCAACATCGTGGGCCGAAGGGCCTGTTCTGCGCTGTAATGTTCTATGTTCTATGGATCTTTACAACAACTGAGAATAGTTTCATGGTCACCTTACAGAGACGAGCTTTACAGATTGGTGGGATTTGAACCTGTGTCCCTTGGCAATCAGCCTTGGTCTCCGGATTACCAGTCCAGTGACATTACCACTATGCCACCATCTCCCTAACCCCTTGCCTCAAAGAATTCTGCTGTGAACCCTTTCTGCATAAGTAATGACCTTTGAACAAGAAAATGCAACTGGGGAAATGTCAAGCTCAGGTGGTGGACACTGAGTCAGATAAATCCAGCCCATTGAGTCACCTTTACCTATTTTTGTTGTCTCTATTGCATGTAGAATCACAGAGTCACGCAGGTTTACTGCATAGAAACAGGCCTTTCCGCCCAACTTGTCCATGCAGCCTAAGCTAGTCCCAATTGCCCACGTATGGCCCATATCCCTCTCTAGCCAGCTTACCCATGTAACTGTCTAAACACTTTTTAATATATAACATCTCCAGCCATCAAAAGCTTGCTTGTATTTCCTTAATATCTCAGTTATTACTGCATCCAATGTCTGGTCTGAAAATAAATTTTTTCTCACATTTTGTTGTATTATCTGTAACAAATTGACAGCCAAACTTTTGATATTTTACTGTTTACGTTGCCTGTCAGCTGATTGAAGCAAAAAGAAAGGGATTACTATTACATACGCATCACAATAGGATGCTAATTTCTGTGTTCCTACTAGCAGAAGCAACATTCTGAACAATGTGCTTTCTCGTGATTTTATGGATTACAAATTATGAAGGAAAAGTAACATTGGAAACATAGAAACATAGAGGATAGGAGCAGGAGCCTAATCCTGCTTTTTCCCCATAACCTTTGATCCCATTCACCCCAAATGCTATATCTGATTTGATTTATTATTGTCACATGTATTAACATACAGTGAAAAGTATTGTTTCTTGCGCGCTATACAGACAAAGCATACCGTTCATAGAGAAGGAAACGGGTGAGTGCAGAATGTAGTGTTATAGTCACAGCTAGGGTGTAGAGAAAGATCAACTTAATGCAAGGTAGGTCCATTCAAAAGACTGACAGCAGCAGGGAAGAATCTGTTCTTGAGTCAGTTGGTACGTGACCTCAGACTTTTGTATCTTTTTCCCGACGGAAGAAGGTGGAAGAGAGAATGTCCGGGGTGCGTGGGGTCCTTAATTATGCTGGCTGCTTTGTCGAGGCAGCGGGAAGTGTCCAGCCGCCTCTTGAATACATTCAATGTTTTGGCATCAACTACTTCCTGTGGTAATGAATTCCACAGGCTCACCACTCTTTGGGTGAAGAAATGTCTCTTCACCTCCGTCCTAAATGGTCTACCCCGAATCCTCAGACTGTGACCCCTGGTTTTGGACTCCCCCACCATCGGGAATATCCTCCCTGCATCTACCCTGTCTAATCCCAGGTTTGGGGCTAATAAGAAGATGAGAGCGGATGTGTTAACCTGGGCACTATCAGCACTCAGAATGCAATTAAGCAAAATCCGCCAAGCTCATGCCCAAGCACAGACTGCATTTTACAGCCTTGAATTGACAATGCAGCCACACATCACATTTTCCTGCAGATAATTGACAAGCAATGGGATGCAGTGGCGAGTTTCCTAAATGGCTGATGAGAATAACATGCCATCATTGGTGAGGTGATGTTGTGTTATTACCTGACTGACTCACACTGGGACATTTCCACTGATGGTGGGATTAATAAATTAGCGTGGCTACAAATCACTGCTATAAATTGCTGACCTGTTTGAAGATGCTTTAGAGGTCTAAGCAAATACCCAATTAGGGAAACATTTGTCCATTTATACAACATGATGCTGCTGATGAATCATAGAAAAATCTATATTTTCCAACCCAAATGTTTTCCAGTTTCCTTCTTGCTGACATATTGATAATATTAAACTGTGACATAATTTTGGTTTGCGTAATCTCTACGCAGTGCCAATATTCCATTTTTGTCTGCGCAAACATTGAATTCTTGCAGGTTTATACATGCATTTTGATTTGTGAATAATAATAATTTAATTGTATTATTCTGCATGCTCTCATCACTGTTGCTAGGCAACCATGGCCAAAAACATTACAGCAGTTCCACACCACCAGAGCAGGCAAACGATTCTACTGAGAATAGTTGACTTTTTATTGAAAATGACTTAAGGTTTCCGATGTAACAGACTCATTCCCAAATATGTGTAAATATACAATTAAACTGAGTAACAATTATTCCTTTATTGAAACAAAATGGGGATTTTATCATTGACTATTAACTTATTGAATAAATACCAATCTGTATTATAAATGCTGACAGTACGGTACAACATAGGGCTGAATATATGCGACTGTAGTGTAGTGATAATGGCCCAGGCTAATGCACTGAGGTGTGTGTTCAAATCTCACCATGGCACCATGGTGACCATGACAATGTCACTGATTCTCATAAAAATCCATCTGGTTTGCTAATGTCCCTTCAGAGAAGGAAGTCCGGCCTACACGTGACTCCAGCTCCACAGCAATGTGGTCGACTCTAAGCTACCCTCCGAAATGGGCTAGCAAACCACTCAGTTGTACAAACGCATTATAGCAAAGTCAAAAAGGAATAAAAGTGTCCGAACTGCCCAGCATTGACCTAGATGCTGGAAACGACAACCATCTCTGAAAAGTCCTCCTCACTAAGGTGGTTGCGGCAGTTAGCGACATTTAAGACTTATCTGGATAGGCACATTAACAGGCGGGATGTAGAGGGATACAGGCGGTTGGTCTGAATAGGACAACGTGATTGGCGCAGGCTTGGTGGGCCGAAGGGCCTGTTCCTATGCTGTACTGTTCTTTGTTCTTTGTTCTTCTACACAGTGTCACACAATAGACTTGTGAGGAACATCATGGCTTGTGGAATAAAAGGGACAATAGCAACATGGATACAAATCTAGATGTGTGTTAGGAAGCAGAGAGTAGTGATTAATGGATGTTTTTCAGACTGAGGGAAGGCCTGTAATGGAGTTCTCCAGGGGTTGGTTTTGGGACCCCTGCTCTTTCTGATATATATTACTGACCTAAATCTTGGTACACAGGGAACAATTTCAAAATTTGCAGATGATACACTACACTACATTCAACCCTATGTTTTACCCCATACTCTCAGCACTTATAATACAGATTGGTGAGTAACAAGGCTTGGCCTCTTTTAAGGAAAGATTGGTAAGTAACAAGGCTTGGAAGTATGACAAAAGTGAGGAAGATGATGTAGAACTTCCAAAGGACATTGGTTGAGTGTTTGATGGAATGGGTAGACAAGTGGCGGATGAAATCCAGTGCAGAGAAGTGTGAAGTGATATATTTTGGTAGGAAGAATGCATAGCACAATGTACGATAAAGGAAGAACTCTAAAGAGAATGCAGGAGCGGAATGGCCTGGATGTATATGTATATGAATCATTGAAGATGGTAGGACAGGTTGAGAGTATGGTTAATAAAACATACAGTATTCCCAGCTTTATCAACAGGGGCATAGAATGGAAAAACAAGGAGGTTATATTAAACATGTATAAAACACTAGTTCAGATTCAGCTGGAGTACTGTGTCCAGTTCTGAGCGCCACACTTTAGGAAAGATGCAAAGGCATTAGAGAGAGTGCAGAAAAGATTCATGAGAATGGTTCCAGCGATGAGGAACTTCAGTTACGTAGATAGATTAGAGAAGTCGGGATTGTTCTCTTTGGAGAAGAGGAGGTTCAGAGAATGTTTAATAGAGATGTTCAAAATCATGTGGGGTCTGGACAGAGTAGGTAGAGAAAAGTTGTTCCTATTGGTGGAAGGATCAAGAATGAGAGAGCAAAAATTTCAGATAATTGGCAAAGAGCGACATGAGGAAAAAAAACATTTCACACAGTGAATGGGCAGCGTCTGGAATGCACTGCCTGAGAGTGTGGGCGAGGCAGGTTCAATCGAGGCTTTCAAGAGGGCATTGGACAGTTACCTGAAAAGAGAATATGTAGGATAATGGAGAGAAGACATTGGAAAGAATGGCATAAGGTGAATTGCTTCCTTCAAAGCGCTAGCACAGACATGATGGGCTGAATGACCTCATTCTGTGATATTAAAAATGGGGGCTTGTGCCAATATTAGGAGAGACCCCCTACAGAGAAGTCAAGCAATATCCTGACTTACTCATACTCAATGAATCATCCCTTTAAGGCAATGTCCTAGACACCTCCATCACCGTCCTTGGGTATCTTTTGCCAGTGGAATGGGAAGAACCCAGGGATGGTGATGATGGTGTCTGGGACATTGGCTGAAAGGTATGATTCTGTTAGCATGACTAAGTTGGTTGCTGTTCCAGAGATGATGGCATCACAGTGCTTTAAAATCAGGGCGGGAGTTGCCCTGGGAGTCTGCAATATTGGCTCTCGAGCCCATGAAGTATCATGGAATCAGTTCAGATATGGGAAAGGAAATGTCTCGCTGATTACCACAGACCATCGCCCCTCAGCTGGTGAATCAATATTCCTCCATGTTGAACACCAGCCATGGATAGTGGTGGACAATTAAACAACTAACTTGAGGAGGAGAATCCACAGATATCCCCATCTTCAAGGATGGGGGAGCCCAGCACATCATAGAGTCATAGAGGTTTACAGCATGGAAACAGGCCCTTCGGCCCAACTTGTCCATGCCCCCCTTTCTTTTTTAAAACCCCTAAACTAATCCCAATTGCCCGCATTTGGCCCATACCCCTCTATACCCATCGTACCCATGTAACTATCTAAATGCTTTTTAAAAGATAAAATTGTACCCGCCTCTACTACTGCCTCTGGCAGCTTGTTCCAGACACTCACCACCCTCTGTGTGAAAAAACTGCCCCTCTGGACACTTTTGTATCTCTCCCCTCTCACCTTAAACCTATGCCCTCTAGTTTTAGACTCCCCTACCTTTGGGAAAAGATATTGACTATCTAGCTGATCTATGCCCCTCATTATTTTATAGACATCTATAAGGTCACCCCTCAGCCTCCTACGCTCCAGAGAACAAAGTTCCAGTCTATTTAGCCTCTCCTTATAGCAGAAGCATTTGCAACCATCTTCAACCAGACAAGTCCAGTGTCCAGTCGATGATCCATCCCGGCCTTCTCCTGAGGCCTCCAGCATCCCAGATTCCAGTCTTCAGCCAATTCAATTCACTCCACCTGATATCAAGAAACTGCTGAAGGCACTGGATACTGCAAAAGACTCTTACAATGTTCCAGCAATACCCCGAAGACTTGAGCTTCAGAACTGCTTCAGTCATGTCCCTAGCCAAGCTGTTCCAGTACAGCTATAACACTGACACCTACCCAACAATGTGGAAAGCTGCCCAGGTATGTCCTGTCCAAAACAAGAAGGACACATCCAATCCAGCCAATTGCCACCTCAGCAGTCTACCCTCGATCATGAGCAAAGTGATGGAACAGTTAGCATTGACCAGAAACTTCACAGACTGGGGAGTCAGGAGGTGAGTTACTCCACAGAATTCCCAGTCGTTGACTAGCACTTGTTACCACAGTATTTATTTGCCTGATCCAGTTCTGTTTCTGGTCAACGTGATCCCCAGGATGTTGATAGTTGATAGGATGGTAATGCCATTGAATGTCAAAGGGAGATGGTTGAATTCTCTCTTGTTGGAGATGGTCATTGCCTGGCATTTGTGTGGCACGAATGTTATTTGCCACTTGCCAGCCCAAGCCTGAATACATTCCAGATCTTGCTGCATTTGAACATGAATCCACAGCTGCGTGTAAGAATTTGCTGACACACTTCAATGGGCTCCATGCTGTACTCCAATTCACCTTTGAGATGGATCAGTCGAATGAACGCTCTTTCCTTGACGTGCTGGTTGAGAAATCTGCCAATGGTCTCCGTGCTACTGTCTATGGCAAGCCATCAATATACGCATTGGAATTCCTACATAGAACATAGAACATAGAACAGTACAGCACAGAACAGGCCCTTCGGCCCACGATGTTGTGCCGACCTTCATCTGAAACCAAGATCAAGCTATCCCACTCCCTACCATCCTGGTGTGCTCCATGTGCCTATCCAATAACCGCTTAAATGTTCCTAAAGTGTCTGACTCCACTATCACTGCAGGCAGTCCATTCCACACCCCAACCACTCCCTGCGTGAAGAACCTACCTCTGATATCCTTCCTATATCTCCCACCATGAACCCTATAGTTATGCCCCCTCGTAATAGCGCCATCCACCCGAGGAAATAGTCTTTGAACGTTCACTCGATCTATCCCCTTCATCATTTTATAAACCTCTATTAAGTCTCCCCTCAATCTCCTCCGTTCCAGAGAGAACAGCCCCAGCTCCCTCAACCTTTCCTCATAAGACCGACACTCCAAACCAGGCAGCATCCTGGTAAATCTCCTCTGCACTCTTTCCAGCGCTTCCACATCCTTCTTATAGTGAGGTGACCAGAACTGCACGCAATATTCCAAATGCGGTCTCACCAAGGTCCTGTACAGTTGCAGCATAACCCCACGGCTCTTAAACTCCAACCCCCTGTTAATAAAAGCTAACACACTATATGCCTTCTTCACAGCTCTATCCACTTGAGTGGCAACCTTTAGAGATCTGTGGATATGGACCCCAAGATCTCTCTGTTCCTCTACAGTCTTCAGAACCCTACCTTTGACCCTGTAATCCACATTTAAATTAGTCCTACCAAAATGAATCACCTCACATTTATCAGGGTTAAACTCCATTTGCCATTTTTCAGCCCAGCTTTGCATCCTATCTATGTCTCTTTGCAGCCTACAACACCCCTCCACCTCATCCACTACTCCACCAATCTTGGTGTCATCAGCAAATTTACTGATCCACCCTTCAGCCCCCTCCTCTAAGTCATTAATAAAAATCACAAAGAGCAGAGGACCAAGCACCGATCCCTGCGGCACTCCGCTAGCAACCTGCCTCCAGTCCGAAAATTTTCCATCCACCACCACCCTCTGTCTTCGATCAGACAGCCAGTTACCTATCCAATCGGCCAACTTTCCCTCTATCCCACACCTCCTTACTTTCATCATAAGCCGACCATGGGGGACCTTATCAAACGCCTTACTAAAATCCATGTATATGACATCAACCGCCCTACCTTCATCAACACACCTAGTTACCTCCTCAAAAAATTCTATCAAATTTGTGAGGCACGATTTGCCCTTCACAAATCCGTGCTGACTATCCCGGATTAATCCGCATCTTTCTAAATGGTCGTAAATCCCATCCCTAAGGACCTTTTCCATCAATTTACCAACCACCGAAGTCAGACTAACCGGTCTATAATTACCAGGGTCATTTCTATTCCCTTTCTTAAACAGAGGAACAACATTTGCCACTCTCCAGTCCTCTGGCACCATCCCCGTGGACAGCGAGGACCCAAAGATCAAAGCCAAAGGCTCTGCAATCTCATCCCTCGCCTCCCAAAGAATCCTAGGATACATTTCATCAGGCCCAGGGGACTTATCGACCTTCAGTTTATTCAAAACTGCCAGGACATCCTCCCTCCGAACATCTATTTCCTCCAGCCTATTAGTCTGTAACACCTTCTCTTCCTGAAAAACATGGCCCCTCTCCTTGGTGAACACAGAAGAAAAGTATTCATTCATCACCTCGCCTATCTCTACTGATTCCATACACAAGTTCCCACCACTGTCCTTGACCGGCCCTAACCTCACCCTGGTCATTCTTTTATTCCTCACATAAGAGTAAAAAGCCTTGGGGTTTTCCTTGATCCGACCCGCCAAGGACTTCTCATGTCCCCTCCTAGCTCTCCTCAGCCCCTTTTTCAGCTCGTTCCTTGCTAACTTGTAACCCTCAGTCGAGCCATCTGAACCTTGTTTCCTCATCCCTACATAAGCTTCCCTCTTCCTTTTCACAAGACATTCCACCTCTTTTGTGAACCACGGTTCCCTCACTCGGCCATTTCCTCCCTGCCTGACAGGGACATACCTATCAAGGACACCCAGTATTTGTTCCTTGAAAAAGTTCCACTTTTCATCAGTGCCTTTCCCTGACAGTTTCTGTTCCCATCTTATGCCCCCTAATTCTTGCCTAATCGCATCATAATTACCTCTCCCCCAATTGTAAGCCTTGCCCTGCCGTCCGGCCCTATCCCTCTCCATTGCAATAACAAAAGACACCGAATTGTGGTCACTATCTCCAAAGTTCTCTCCCACAACCAAATCTAACACTTGGCCCGGTTCATTTCCCAGTACCAAATCCAATGTGGCCTCACCCCTTGTCGGCCTATCCACATATTGTGTCAGGAAACCTTCAATTCAACAAGCCAAAAGATTGGCCTTACTGGCAATCTACGTTTCAGATCAGCTTGCAGAAGTCTCAGTCTTCAAACAATTCCCAACTAGAACTAACTATTTTCTGCAAAAGCTTTTAGCTTTCTGCTACAGATCCAGCTCTGTGCATAAACCACATCATCGCAGAGAGGTTATGTTGCAGCTGTATAAGGTGCAGGTGAGGCCTCACCTGGAGTACTGTGTACAGTTTTGGTCTCCTTACTTGAGAAAGGATATACTGGCACTGGAGGGGGAGCAGAGGAGATTCACTAGGTTGATTCCGGAGTTGAGAGGGTTGGCTTATGAGGAGAGACTGAGTAGCCTGTGGCTATATTCATTGGAATTCAGAAGAACGAGGGGAGATCTTATAGAAACATATAAGATTATGAAGGGAATAGATAAGATAGAAGCAGGGAAGTTGTTTCCACTGGCGTGTGAAACTAGAACTAGGGGGAATGGCCTAAAATTAGGGGAAGCAGATTTAGGACTGATTTGAGGAGGAACTTCTTCACACAAAGGGTTGTGAATCTGTGGAATTCCCTGCCCAGTGAAGCAGTTGAGGCTACCTCATTGAATGTTTTTAAGGCAAGGATAGATACATTTTTGAACAGTGAAGGAATTAAGGGTTATGGTGAGCGGGTGGGTATGTGGAGCTGAGTCCACAAAAAGATCAGCCATGATCTTATTGAATGGCGGAGCAGGCTCGAGGGGCCAGATGGCCTACTCCTGCTCCTAGTTCTTATGTTCTTATGTGACTATTGATGATTCAAATGTCTCTGCTAGGGGACCTGCAATTTCCCCTCTAGCCTCCCACAATGTCCTAGGATACACTTCATCAGGTCCTGGAGAGGAGACATTTTCCTTTAGAAACAGAGGTGGGCAAATCCAGAAGTGAAATAAATTGGGTTGTCCACGCTCACTGCTTGGTAAATGGCCCAAGAACGGTGTAAGTAGAGGACTCAAAGCTGGTTACTGGTCAGAATAGAATAGAGTCACTACAGTGCAGAAGGAGGCTATTCGACCCATCGAGCCTGCACAAACAACAATCCCCCAAGGCCCTATTCTCGTAATCCACATATTTGCCCTGCTAACCCTCCTGACACTAAGGGGCAACTTAACACGGCCAATCCACCTAAGCCACACATCTTTAGCATGTGGGAGGAAACCGGAGCACTTGGAGGAAACCCATGCAGACACGAGAAGAATGTGCAAACACCACACAGACAGTGACCCGAGGCCAGAATTGAACCCGGGTTCCTGGCGCTGTGAGGCAGCAGTACTAACCACTGTGCCACCGTGCTGCCCTGGGTCCCTGGCGCTGTGAGGCAGCAGTACTAACCACTGTGCCACCATGCCGCCCCTCAGAACTCGGTTGAAGAATTATTATAACACATGAGGATTTAAAAGAAGACATCAAATAATTTCAAATTGGATAAGAGATACACACACAGAGTTCCCCTGATAGTTCTGCCAGTTTATCCTGTAGGTGGCTCTGTTCATTTAGAGTAGGAAGGGTATAGGTTTGAGCTGTTGGGATGTGCTGAGTCAATGGATTTCACAAGTAACATTCGCCTCTCAGTGTACGGCCGTTCCTATTCACGATTCAGCCATTGCTGCTGGAAGGGCATCCATCCAACATCAAGTGAAGACAGAATGCTGCTTGGCTACGCCACTGCCCATCAGGGAATAGTTTACCATTCGGAGGCACTTGGTGAAGGGACTGGAGGGCATTTAGCATTCTGGAAAACGATGATCGGGGGCAAAGCTGATTTTTAAAAATCGCAAAAGGGAAAACAAGATCAAAGCCAAAATGATGAATTTCAAGAATTACTTGCATTCTTATAACACCTTAAACATAATAAAACATCCCAAAACGTTTCATAGGGGCATTAACAAGGTTTGATATTAAACCACAAGTGGAGATATTAAAGCAGAAGATTAAAGTTTGGCCAGAAGTAAGTTTCAATTTACCATCATATGAACTGGGAGCAGAATAGGTCGCTCATCCCTTGAGTCTGCTCTGCCATTCAATAAAATCAAATTATAACCTCATTATAACAAATATTAATATCCTACCTACCCCTGAAAACCATTCACCCCTTTGCATTTCAAGAACCTTTCTACCTCTGCCTTAGAGTGTCTTAAATGAAGAGTGGGAGGTAGAAAGGCAGAGAGGAGTGCGATGGAGTTCCAGAGCTCAGGCAGTTGAAGTCACAGCTGCCAATGGTGCAGAGATTAAAATTGGAACAAGAGGTCAGAATTGGAGGAGCGCAGAGATCTTGGAGAGTTAGAGAGAAGGGGGAAATTACAGAGATAGGGAAAGGCAAGGCCATGGAAGGATCTGAAGACAAAGATAAGCATTCTTGCCAGAATCCTTGCATTGCTGGACCGAGTGCCAATGTAGGGCAGTGAGTACAGAGTAATTGGTGACTGAAGACAGAGATGAGGTGGAATTTCTTCTCTCAGACGGGAGTGAGTCTGTGGAATTCTTCAGTGCAGAGGCTGGGTCAGTATGTTCAAAGCTGAGATAGGCAGATTTTTAATCAGGAAGGGAATAAAGGATTATGGGAACAAGGGGGGGAAATGGTTTTGAAGATTATCATATGAGATCAGTCTTGATCTCACTGAATGACAGAGCAGACTCAATGAGCTGAATTATAGTAGGCTATTGAGGTGGGTGATCAGCCATGATCATAATAAAGTAAAGTTAAAAGTTTACTTATTAGTAGGCTTACATTAACACTGCAATGAAATTACTGTGAAACTCCCCTAGTCGCCACACTCCGGCGCCTGTTCGGGTACACTGAGGGAGAATTTAGCATGGTCAATGCACCTGAACCAGCACGTCATTCAGACTGTGGGAGGAAACTGGAGCACTCGGAGGAAACCCACACAGACACAGGGAGAATGTGCAAACTCTGCACAGACAGTGACCCAAGCCGGGAATCGAACCCAGGTCCCTGACGCTGTGAGGTAGCAGTGCTAACCACTGTGCCACCATGCTGCCCCATGATAACGAATGGTGGAATAGACTCGAAGGGCTAAATGGCCTCCTCCTGCTCCTATCATACACGTTTCTATGTTTCTATGAATGGCCTGCTGCTGCTACTTCATCTGATAGTTTTATGGAATATAGTGTTAGTTAGTAGGCAGCACCTATTTGGCTGAGCTCAAGTTCATGGTAAAACGATTGTGTATTGATTGCTCCTGATATTGAATGTGTAAATATAAAATACACTCATTCTGATCGTCAAACAACTGAAAATTCAGCAAACAATATGAGGGTGTTGGCTTAGTTACAAGTCATCATTGTTTTCCTGGGGTCTATTAGTGACCGGGATATATCGCCCTTGATATTTCAGTTAGTTTTTAATGAGTCGGATATTCTAATTCAACGTCTGCTCTTGTCTGCTCATGTGACAGATGGGAATTAGGTAGGACTCAGAAGTCTTGGAATTGAAACATTACAAAACTAATGAACTAATTACAATAACTTCAAAGAGATTGTAGACTGAATCTGAGGAATTCTAAAGCGGTTATTTCCGCACACAGACAAATCAATCACAGCGTTTGAAACAATTGTGAATGCAATTAGGCATCATTAGTAAAGATTACTATAAAGGAATGTCTGAAATGGATATAACAGCCAAAATGTATCGACGTTTCAATGAGTTGTGGAAATGTTTAGATTAATTTATTTCATGGAAATTCTAAAGTTTCCTCAGCCTCAGTTTTTAGGCCTTGTCAAAGCTAAGGAAAGATGGGCTGGAGGATGGGCGGGCGGGGAGCATCGTGATAGGTTTGCCACCCGGCAGGATTCCCGCTTTAGTCCTGACGCCTGATTCAATGGGCCATCAGAATTCCCACCAGGGGCGAGCAGGCCCGGTGAATCCTGGGTTTATATTTAAAGTAAAAGTTTACTTATTAGTCACAAGTAAGCTTGCGTTGACACAGCAATGAAATTACTGTGAAAATCCCCTTGTCGCCACACTCCAGCGCCTGTTCGGGTACACTGAGGGAGAATTTAGCAAGGCCAATGCACCTAACCAGCACGTCTTTTGGATCATGGGAGGAAACAGGAACACCCGGAGGAAACCCACGCAGACACGGGGAGAATGTGCAGACTCCGCGCAGACAGTGACCCAAGCTGGGAATTGAACCCGGTTCCCTGGCGCTGTGAGGCAGCAGTGCTAACAACTGTGCCACCGTTAGTGTAGTTCATTCAGTATGAAGCAGTCGAGTCAATCACAGCTTTACAATTTTATCTTAACAAAGCTAGATCAACACTAACAACACATGTTCCACATTGTTAAAGCTTGCGATTTTAATTTGATGCTATCCATTACAGAGTACTTTTGTAATCACCATTAAAGTTGTTCTTTAAAATATATAACGGCAAAATCTAATAATGTCATTGCTGAGATGACCAGTGGACAATCTGTAGTCATATTTTAAGAGATGTTATATCTGCCATTATTATCTATAGCTGCAAAGACTTTAATCTTCACTCATTCAGGAATTTGCCTGCAGCCAAAGTCGTTTAGACATTAAACTGAGTCGCCAGTGTGGATATTCTTTTGAAATCTGGAATTGTTTGATGTTTCTCCCCACAGTTTGTTAAAGAATTCCCAGCTTCAATCAATGTTGGGCCATAGTCACAAAACCTGACAGTAATTTCAATCACCAATTCAATTATATTAATAACTTTTACCTTTGTGATCGTCGCAGCGTGGGCTTGCTGCACAGCACAAACAGAACGGCAGTGAGGGTGCTGTAAGAAAATGAAATGAAGACCTTTTCACTGGGAACGCTGGAAAGGTCAGCTCTTTGCCATGTTCTGGTCTTTGCTGTCAGAGCTCATTGTAAACACTCCACTGCCTCTGCATAGCTCTGTACTCCCGACTAAATTAACCCCAGCACGACACCGCACTGAGTTCATCTACTGGAGTGAGCTAGGCTGTACTACTAAAACATAACACTTATAATTCTTATTTATACCAGATTAATCCTTGCTATTTTCATCATCATAAATTCTTCAAAGCAAGTCACTGAATCTTATGTTCATTAAAGTGAAGGATGTTAATAGAGAGTGCAACTGCCGAGCCTGTATCCTTTTACATCGTAATTACACCTCCTCTGCTCCAAGTTTAGTGTTTGATGAAATAGAATTAGTTACCTGACAGGTTTAAAAGCAGTTCCTGAAATTAAAAGAAAGGCCATGGCAGAAGCTTAAGTATGTTAGTGTATCATCTCTATAACCAATGAATTGCATTCATGATCAGGATCTGCCAGTCTGGTGATTATCATTGCGGACTAGCACGCAGAGGTTTAGCGCTCAAATCCTACCATAATCAAGTTTGAAATAATCAAAGCACAACAAAAGAAATTAAAGACTAAGATAAAGGTAAAATACTGTAGGTGCTGGAATCTGAAACAAAAACAGAAAATATTTGGAAAATCCCAGTGGTTCTGACAGTATCTGCGGAGAGAGTCTGGATGTCCCTTTGTCATAGCTGCTTCCCTCATCTTCTGAATCCACCCAGGATTACAGCTACCTCAGGGACACACAATGCTCTTCGGACTGCTATTCTCGTCACATCCTGAGATCAATGCTCAGTGCCACGCGCCATCAAATGCACACACTCGATATCTCTCTCCAGCAGCACCCACTCACTCTATCTCAAAGCTGTCCTTAGCCCAGTTTCATTTCATTCTTTGTCTCATCCTACACCTTAACAAGAAACTTTTTCTCTTCCTTTCAGGTTTTAAGCTCAAACAGGCTCTGAGAAAGGGTCACCTAGACTCGAAACGTTGGCTCTATTCTCTCCCCACAGGTGCTGTCAGACCTGCTGAGATTTCGCAGCATTTTCTGTTTTGGTTGTGAAAGAAATGAGAGCACTGTCCACCCAATCTGAATGTTATGAGACACTGCTCCTGTCACCATCCCCCTCCACCTACTATTTTAATGGTTGTGGAGAACAGGTTACCCAAGTGTCATTAATCTATTTAAATTGGGTTCCGACGGTGTAATTACATACAAATATATAGAGCAGGAGTAGAGCTTTTGGCCCCTTGATTTTGCTCTGCCATTCAGTAAGATGATGGTTGATCTGAGTGTTCTCTCTTTTGGGACCTGATTTAACATTCATTCTTGCTGTGCAGATTTCCTTCTGATTAGGAAAAGGGACGGTGATAGGATGTTGGGAGCTGTTAACTTTGGGGCGGCACGGTGGTACAGTGGTTAGCACGGCTGCCTCACAGCGCCAGGGACCTGGGTTCGATTCCTGGCTTGGGTCACTGTCTGTGTGGAGTTTACTCGTTCTCCCCATATCTGCGTGAGTTTCCTCCGGGTGCTCCAGTTTCCTCCCACATTCCAAAGATGCGCAGGTTAGGTTGATTGGCTATGCTGAATTGCCCCTTAGTGTCAGAGAAATTAGCAGGGTGAACACATGGGGTTACAGGGATGGACCTGAGTGGGATTGTTGTTGGTGCAGACTCGATGAGCCGAAAGGCCCCCTTCTGCACTGTAGGGATTCTATGGTTCTACACGTGATAATTGCCTTTTCCAGCATTATTTTTGGAACAAGGAGAAGCAGAATACTCTTCTGGGAATCTCATGGAAGCGTTCGGCCTCTCCTCTGCTGATATTGCTAACCCACAGCCCTCTTCCTCGACCGTCCCGATTACTGATCTCCTCTGCCACCCCAGCCCTGATGGTCCCTTTTCCAACCTGTTATGATGACTACAGATCAATGGATCTCCCCTCGGGTCTCGTCGAGTATGAGCTCCTCAATTAGGCGAGTGGAGGTTCACCGATAGGGAGAGAGCAGCAAGGGGTTTATAATCAGCTGGCTCCACTCAGGCCGCCAGTCGAAGGACTCCGGAGCTTGAGCTGTACACTGTAGCCACCGGTCAGCAGTTTGTAAAGAAGGATGATGGTGACTGAAGACTGGCCTCAGTGAGATTAGTACATACCCCCAGCAAACTGCCTTGATTATTGACCTCCCTGTGTTCCCCCACCCACAATGGCCTCTGTTTGACCCTGTTGCAATGGTTGACCTTCTTCCCCCAGCACCCGATTGGTGGGAACTATGTCCTCCTGCTGCTAGATTCCTCTTTTAGGTAACTGACCCAGATTCAAGATGGGGGCACAGATCAAAATAATTGGAATGAGATCCATTAGGTTTGACAGGACCCCGTGCCCAGGTGTTGCTGGGTCCTTCCACTGATTTCAGCTCTGCCAACCTGTAAGTATCAGTGCCATTGAATCCCTACAGTGCAAAAGATGGCCATTCGGCCCATTGAGTCTGCGCCAACCCTGCGAAAGATCGTCTCATCAGGCTCAGACAATTAACAGTAATTTCTGACTGTTGAGTGCTGTTCTGTGCGTTTGTACCCACTAGAACACATGCTGCCCAGGCAAATTTCAATTGCAATGCTTACAGCAAGCAAAGCAAATGAAGAATTAATACCCTTCGATTGGACTAGATTCAATCCCAGAAACCCGAGGTCAAGAGACTGTTCTTATTCACATCACTGCCCAATTATATGATATTTTTATTAAACTAATCGGCAGATACGTAATTATCAATAGAATTACGGTGAGCTGGGGATGACAGTAAAACAGTGGCTGGAATTCTACCACCTACGGAATCGAAGTGGGCAATGGCCCAACAACGGAAATCTCAGTTGACCTCAGGCGGGAATTTCCGGTCTCACCTGAGCGGGGCTGTAAAATCTCACCCACTCGTGTCTTAGACGTTTCAGGGCTTTGTAACTTTCTAACGCTGAGATTACAGGCTTCAGATCACTCCCAATTCTTGTCGTAATGCATCCTCAAGACACAGGGTTTGGGTTTCACTTTGCCTCCTTTTGTTTTGATTTTGTTGACAGCTTATTTCCAGCTAAATGAGTGTGTTATTATACACACCGTGTGTGCTTGTGTACACTTTGATGGATTACTGGTTGTAATGTGATTGTGAGAGGTTTTACTGAATGGTAATCAACCAGTTATAAGGAAGGACTGTAATGCAGTCAGTAAGTGTCTAAAATAATTATATACCATCAGCATTTAATAGTCAAAACACATGTTAATAAAATGCAAATAATTCTACATTGCAAGTTGGATTTTTTACGAGATCTCTTTTCTTATGAAGTAACAGAAATGATTACAGTAAAGAATGAAGTTGATAAATTATATTTTTTCTTGCTTCCCTGTCACAAGGCCACATATGTCTTAGCGTTGTTGCTGAGAAGTCATTGGTAATGAGACTATTATGGATTAGCAGGGAGAATTGCAGACTGATTACTGAGCCGTGTTGTCAACGCTCCTTCTGTGGATTCCCTCAGCAATTAGGTCCATTCTCCTTTCCCTGTGGCTCCTGATGGAATATCCGGCATCATGATCAGGTATCAACCAGTCAGCAATAAGATATTGGGAAAGCCAAGAGCCTGCCCACCATTTTGAAATGAGGAGGAGAATGGCTATTTAACCTAACTGACTGCAATAATCCATCCTGAGTACAATGATTCAGCCCCAGAATGTGAAGCACACCAGGTGGGAACCTCAGCTTTTCAGAGTTGGTTGCAAGGGCAGATCGAAAGGCTGCAGTTGTGTCTGTAACTGGCTCCAGCAGGTCAGGTTGCTGAGAGGCTTTTGACTGGCTACTCCTGAAACTTCTAGAATCCCTGAGCATTTCCTGGAGTCTTAAACATTGTATTGTCTGCAAACTAGTGGAATTAGCAATATATGATTTCATTCTTCGAAACATCTTCTCCACTCTTGTCTTCTTTCCTCCATCCATCCTCCCCAGAAAACTAAGTCTCCGTCTCTCACAATAACAAACATCCAAATTGTCGTACTCCCTGTTTCGAATTTTACACATAATCAAATAATATCATGCCTAGAACCCATCTCCATCCATTATTACACACAGTAATGAATCCCGTGCTCTCCTCCTGAATGCTTAAACAACAAATTATTTATTTATACAGAACATTATTGTCCTTTGAAAGTAATAAAATTATAAACTCACCCATGTGCACTATGCAACCTGGAAAGGTGAATTATCCAGCATCGGTTTTCAACCTACGGACCCTGTGTAAGGGAATTCACCACTGGACATTGATTCCATTCTTTATTCTGTGGTCTTTGTCCTGTCAATCATTCTTTCTTTATCCCTCATTTTGAGATTGTGCAACTAAGTTAATCGTATCCCGAGTTTGCTCTGGTGTTATTTATAGAAACTAGATCACACATAAAACTCAAAAAACACCTTTCTGTTGATGAATGGCTGGTAAGAGGAGGAATCCTCTCAGAGGACAGACATCTACACCCTTATTAATCTAGGTGATGGAAGACGTATGTTCGGAGGTGACTTCTAAGGGGTGGAGTGTTGGGGGTGGGGGGAGACTGACAGAGGTTGATAGACATCATAGAAGAGTATCACTGAATCCCTACAGTGCAGAAGGAGGCCATTTGGCCCATCAAGTCTGCACCGACCACAATCCCAGCCAGGCCCTATCCCCATAACCCCATGCATTTACCCTAGCTAGTACCCCTGACACTAAGGGGCAATTTAGCATGGCCAATCAACCTAACCCGCACATCTTTGGACTGTGGGAGGAAATCGGAGCACCCGGAGGAAACCCAGACAGACACGGGGAGAATGTGCTAACTCCACACAGACAGTGACCCGAGCCGGGAATCAAACCCTGATCCCTGGCGCTGTGAGGCAACAGTGCTAACCACTGTGCCACCGTGCCACCCCCTGTCATCCTGATGCAAGCATTCATTGTACTGGATGACTGCATTGCGCAGCGCACATTGTTATGCCCCAGGCCAGAAACCCCAAAGTGTTTTGTGAAGTTAGCCTGGATTTTGGCGTTAGGGTGAGCATAAAGTGTTTCACTCCAGATGTGTATCTAGTGACCCATAGGAAGCTTTTATCAAAACAAAGTTTATTTAAGAACACAGTTAAATATAACAAAGAAAATCACATAACTTCTACCAATTACAAGAATTAAACATGATACAGTATAAACCTTAACATCTAGCTATCTATGATGTTCCAAGTCAAACAACATCCCACAAATATACACTCCTTTCTAGACTTGGCACAGAAACAGTATGCTCACATGATGCTGAGTCTTGCAGCTTTTTAACACCTGCTGTGAATTGGCCCTTTGAATGTTAGATTAAAACTCTGAGGCTCCCCAGTCCTGGAACTTGCAGCATGGCTCTGGAGAGAGAGAGAGAGAGAGAGAGACTGCCTGCCTCCACCACCTTCTAGCGAGCAGCTAAACCGAAACTAAAACTTAGAATTTTCTCTGGAAAAAATTGTCCCCAGGCATCACCTGACCTGTCAATCTTGTTCCACCCAGCAATCCCCAGAGAATCATAAAACCCCAGGACACTGCATTAGTCCAGATTAAAAATAAAAATGAAATCCATTATATTGCTTCAGTAACGGTTAGAGGACACCAGTTACAGACAACACGGTGCTGACAAAATGCTAGGAGCTGCTTGAAAAAGAATCGTGATTAAAATACATTTCTTAAAGGCACCATGACTATCCGTGAAGCACAGTGTCATTTAATATAATATGTATTGATGGCATGGTTGTAGTACAAGTAGGAGCCTGCCACAGGATGGCGTGAGCTCTGACCCACCATGCCAATGATTGAATTTTTCATTCTGAACCTGCCAGCGTGATTTCAACATTTCAGCTCTCGCCAAATCAACCCATCCCACCTGCCCCGTTCCTGCTCCCAGAGTCTTCATTAAGCTCCCACCCATGGCTTCACAGCAGAATCTGTGTACACAGTGACATATTTATAGCAAGTGCGAATAACTGAGTAGCTTATTATTATTGTTTGAAAATAATAAATATTAGTCATCCATTCCTGCTTTCACATTGCATCAAATTACCTAAAGTGATCTCTTAGTCAGAAACATATCAATATTGTGTTCAAATGACCTGAAAAGCAACATTTATAAACTTTAATTACTCCTTGAAATGGAACTCCTACTTACAATAATATCATCAATTTATCAACATACGTTGCAATGTGCCAAAATTGTGCTTTCATATCTAACCTCGATTAATTTTAGCTTCAGAATGAAGAAGCAGTTGTTTATTAACTATATTGATTCCAAATACCTCTTTTTAAATCACTCTACAAGTGAGCTGTTCTATGTACTAATAATACAAAGGACCAGCTGAAGATTACAGTTCAATGCATTGTAAAGGAATCCTTCCAATTAAAATGAATAATGTGCCTAATTTGCCCATGATATCATTGAATCATAGAATCCCTACAGTGCAGAAGGAGGCCATTTGGCCCATTGAGCCTGTACTGACAACAATCCCACCCAGGCCCTATCCCCGTAATCCCACATATTTACCCTGTTAATCCCCTTGATATTGAGGGAAAATTTAGCATAGCCAATCAATCTAACCCTGCACATCTTTCGGACTGTGGGAGGAAACCGGAGCACCAGAAGGAAACCCACGCAGACACGGGGAGAATGTGCAAACTCCACACAGACAGTGACCCAAGATCGGAATTGAAGCCGGGCCCCTGGTGCTGTGTGGCAGCAGTGCTAACCACTGTGCCACCGTGCCGCCCACACTGCTGGGACAGTGGGACTGCCGAGCTGGGGCGAAGACCGAGCTTGGGGTTGGGGGGGAGGGGGGGCGGGGCAAGATTGGCCCCGGGGGCCAGCGATCGGGCCGTGGGGGGGGTTGGTGAGACAGTAATGTGGGGATCATGGAGGGTTGGCTAGAGATCGGGATGCCGGCAGTGTGGGGCTACTGTGCAAGCATCGATCTCGGTGCTGACAGATCGGCGCATGCGCAGTGGCCCGCTCAGCGCTGAGCTCTCCAGCGGGCGCACTGATTTTTGTCACGAATTACGCTCGTGCACAGAGTGTGGGAGATTCATTTTGAAAAACCTGCTGAAAAAACAGCGGGATTTACTCTAGTTTTTTTCCGAATTCGACACATAATTCTTTTGGGAGAATTGCTCCCAGCCTATTTAGTGAGCGTGTTGAAAGATATGGCTCATGAATAGTTCACAAATAGTCTGTTAATTCATAGTCTCCACAGGCAAAGCAGACTTTCTTCACCAATATCAAATTGATATTTATAACTTGTGCAACGCACATTAACTTTAAAAAAATACAATGTGCTGCAAGGGCTGCAGCAACATCTAACTTCAAATAAAATGAAAAAGGAGAACAATTTATTTGTCTTCAAGCAGTTGTACGAATTAATTACTTTACGATGCTGGGATAATGCAAATGAAAACTGAAGATTTTCTGTATCAGAAAAATTATCCATTGAACAAATTACTGCCCAAATATTAAATGTGACAATTACCTCCCCCACAACATTCAGCTACTAATTTGAATTCAATGATATCCAGTGTAAATTTTGACAGCTGTGGTATCTTCAGTGCTGCAGTGAACATGAAGCTGTGAACATGTTTTAATCTGAGGAAATGTTGGAGAGATTGTCTGGTCAGAGTGACATTTCCAATGACATAGCGCTGCATGGCTGTTAGTTTTTATTGGTTGGCCTTCTTTCGATTGACTGGAGTTTTATTGCTGTCAGTGTGAAGTGAGATTGGCAGCAGCGACTGTCTCTTGACAGGATCTTTATCTTGTGGCTTTAGCGTGTTGATTCGCAATGAACCAGAAGCAGGGGAAATTATAACTATCCTGATAGGTTATGAAATGTAATTTTGAACTCGCCGGGCTATCAGTGATCTTTTGTTATAAATTGCCATTAGCCCATGTCATGTAGACCATCGACAAGATGCACTGCAGGAACTCACCAAAACTCCTTAGATAACTCATTCCAAACCCACAACCACATCCATCTAGAAGGACAAGGGCAGCTGAAGTATGGGAACATTCACCGCCTGCACATTCCCCTCCAAGTCACACTCCCATCCTGACTTGGAAATCATATCACCGTTCCTTCATGTCACTGGGTCACTTCCTCCCTAACAGCACTGTGGTTACACCAACACAGTAAGAAGCCTCCCAACACCAGGTTAAAGTCCAACAGGGTTATTTGGTAGCATGAGCTTTCGGAGCGCTGCTCCTTCATCAGGTGAGCTTTTTTGCGGTTGGTCTTGAGAGCGCGGATGGCGTTGCGTTGTGCTTGGGTGAGTGCGGCTGATGAATCTGGCATTGACGCACCTCCTGATGGCTTGGGCATACATGTCGAGTCGAGGGCAGCGGCCTTCCGGAGGAGTCCAATTCGACTCTTTTCGCTTTGTTTGCTGCACCGCGGATTCCTCTGTCGGCTGTCGGCTCACCTGATGAAGGGGCAACGCTCCGAAAGCTCGAGCTACCAAATAATCCTGTTGGACTTTAACCTGGTGTTGTGAGACTTCTTACTGTGCCCACCCCAGTCCAACGCTGGCATCTCCACATCACAGTTACACCAGCACCACAGGGACTGAAGCAGTTCAGGAAAAAAGCTCACCACTACCTCCTCAAGGGAAATTAAGGATGGGTAGAAGTGCTGGCCTTGCCAGTAACATTTGAATCCCATGAATAAATAAAATTTGCTCATGTCTTGTCTTACAAATGACACAGAAACTGCGGCCAGCGTTCAGCTGA
Organism: Mustelus asterias; assembly: GCF_964213995.1. Classification (NCBI taxonomy): domain Eukaryota; kingdom Metazoa; phylum Chordata; class Chondrichthyes; order Carcharhiniformes; family Triakidae; genus Mustelus; species Mustelus asterias. Next base: position 72,237,989 of record NC_135823.1, read on the forward strand.
CAAAACCCCATGGGAATGGGAAATTTCAACCTTTTCTTTGGGAGTTCCACTGATCTCCTGCCTGGGAGAAGTTCCATGGAATTTTCAGGTCCAGTCCACAGATCCAAGTAACTATTACTGGGAAACAATTGTAGTCTTGGTTCTTTCAAGCCTGCCATCGTTTTATAGGACAGCAAAAATAGGTCAAGATGGTTTTGCTGAAAGTGTCTAAAAACTGATTCAAAATGAAATAAAGTCCAGATGGGTATAATGTATTTTCTAATCTCTTTTCACTGGAGGCTCAGAGAATAGATGAATCCTGGCCATAAATACAATTGCTGACTTGTTGCTATAATTGGTTAGAAATAGCCATATATTCTAGGAACAGCAAAGAGAAGAAATAAAAAGCAGAGGAATCAGCCAAAACCAAACAAAATCTTGTCAGGAAGTGACTTTGTACCTTCAATAGAAGTCCCTCCTAGAATCATAGAATCCCTGCAGTGCAGAAGGAGGCCATTCAGCCCATCAAGCCTGCACCGACAACAATCCCACCCAGGCCCTATCCCCATAACCCCACATATTTACCCTGGTAATCCCCCTGACAATAAGGGGGACACTAAAACATGGCCAATCCACCTAACCTGCACATTTTTGGACTGTGGAAGGAAACCAGAGCTCCCGGGGGAAACCCACGCAGACACGGGGAGAACGTGCAAACTCCACACAGACAATGGCTCGAGGCCGGAATTGGACCCGTGTCCCTAGCATTGTGGGGCAGCAGTGCTAACCACTGTGCCACTTTGTTGTGCCACCATGCCACCCATTCCCGGGAGGGGAGGGCGGGGAGGGGGGGGGGGCGCGTCCACCCTGCTAGCGGAGATATTACATTGATGTCTTAATGCAATTAAACAGGGCCTCGGTGAGACCACACCTGGAATATTAGAACATAGAACATAGAAAAAATACAGCACAAACAGGCCCTTCGGCCCACAAGTTGCGCCGGTCACCTACCTAGGCTTATATATAGGCTTACCTATAACCCTCAATCCTATTAAGTCCCATGTACTCATCCAGAAGTCTCTGAAAAGACCCTATCGAGTTTGCCTCCACCACCACTGACGGCAGCCGGTTCCACTCGCCCACCACCCTCTGTGTGAAAAACTTACCCCTAGATATTGTGTGCAGTTTTGGTCTCCTTATCTGAGGAAGGATGTTCTTACCCCACTGCCAACATCAGGCTGACTGGTCTATAATTCCCTGTTCTTTCTCTACCTCCCTTTGTAAATCGTGGTTATATTAGCTACTCTGCAATCTGTGGGAACTGTTCCAGAGTCTATAGAATTTTGGAAGATGACCACCAAATGCATCCAATTCCCTTTTGAATGCCTCGATCGAACCAGACACTCAGGAAGTCCATTTCAGACTCCAATTTAGATAAATGTGAGGTGATACATTTTGGTAGATTGAACCAGGGCAGGACTTACTCAGTTCATGGTAGGACGTTGGGGAGAATTACAGAACAAAGAGATCTAGGTGCACAGGTTCATAACTCCTTGAAAGTGGAGTCACAGGCGGACAGAGTGGTGAAGAAGGCATTCAGTATGCTTGGTTTCATTGGTCAGAACATTGAATACAGGCGTTGGGACGTCCTGTTGAAGTTGTACAGGACATTGGTAAGGCCACACTTGGAATACTGCGTACAGTTCTGGTCACATTACAGAAAGGATATTATTAAACTAGAAAGAATGCAGGAAAGATTTACTAGGATGCTACTGGGACTTGATGGTTTGAGTTATAAGGAGAGGCTGGATAGACTGGGACTATTTTCTCTGGAGCGTAGAAAGCTCAGGGGTGATCTTATAGAGGTCTATAAAATAATGAAGGGCACAGATCAGCTAGATAGTCAATATCTTTTCCCAAATGTAGGTGAGTCTAAAACTAGAAGGCATAGGTTTAAGGTGAGAGGGGAGAGATACAAAAGTGTCCAGAGGGGCAATTTTTTCACACTTGGTGGTGAGTGTCTGGAACAAGTTGCCAGAGGTAGTAGTAGAGGCGGGTACAATTTTCTTTTTTAAAAAGCATTTAGACAGTTACATGGATAAGATGGGTATAGAGGGATATGGGCCAAATGTGGGCAATTGGGACTAGCTTAGGGGTTTAAAACAAAAAGGGCGGCATGGACAAGTTGGGCCGAAGGGCCTGTTTCCATGCTGTAAACCTCTGTGACTCTATGACTCAATGACTCTAACCACTCTCTGGGTGAAGAACATTCTTCCTCGCATCATTCTGTCAAACAATTTGCTGGTAACACAGTCTGTGTTTGAAGATGGAATCTCATCATCCCAATGCCCATTTCAGACACCAAGAGTAAACAAAATCTCTGAATTGGAAAATGCACTGGAGAGTCACAGGCCTGACACAAGACAGGAATTGAAGGAAACAACAGCAAAGATCTAAAGCTGCAAAGTAAACGTAACGTCTACTTGAATAAATAATAATCATTTCAACATCGAATGCCGGTGAGAATGTTTCGCTCCAGGACAGCCGTTTAATAATGTTACAAAAGTGATGGTGACACATGAGCTATTTCTCATTCACTTGTAAAGATTCTCATTCAAATAAATATTGGATTTTTAAATTTGGTTTGTCAGATGCAGAGAAGATTACATTCAATAAACAATGTGACAGAATCCACCCATTTATACAACTTCGGCAGGAGTACCGTGCCGCAGGGATCGGTACTCGGGCCGCAACTATTTACCATTTATATAGATGATCTGGAGGAGGGGACGGAGTGTAGGGTAACGAAGTTTGCAGATGACACAAAGATTAGTGGAAAAGTGAATCGTGTGGAGGACGGAGAAGATCTGCAGAGAGATTTGGACAGGCTGAATGAGTGGGCGAGGATATGGCAAATGGAGTATAACGTTGAGAAATGCGAGGTTATACACTTTGGAGGAAATAATAACAAATGGGATTACTATCTCAATGGAAACAAATTAAAACATGCTACCGTGCAAAGGGACCTGGGGGTCCTTGTGCATGAGACGCAAAAGCCCAGTCTGCAGGTACAACAGGTGATCAAGAAGGCAAATGGGATGTTGGCCTATATTGCGAAGGGGATAGAATATAAAAGCAGGGATGTCTTGATGCACCTGTACAGGGCATTGGTGAGGCCGCAGCTGGAATACTGTGTGCAGTATTGGTCCCCTTATATGAGGAAGGATATATTGGCATTGGAGGGAGTGCAGAGAAGGTTCACCAGGTTGATACCGGAGATGAGGGGTTTGGATTATGAGGAGAGGCTGAGGAGATTGGGTTTGTACTCGTTGGAGTTTAGAAGGGTGAGGGGGGATCTTATGGAGACTTATAAGATAATGCGGGGGCTGGATAGGGTGGAGGCGGAGAGATTCTTTCCACTTAGTAAGGAAGTTAAAACCAGAGGACACAGCCTCAAAATAAAGGGGGGTCGGTTTAAGACAGAGTTGAGGAGGAACTTCTTCTCCCAGAGGGTGGTGAATCTCTGGAATTCTCTGCCCACTGAGGTGGTGGAGGCTACCTCGCTGACTATGTTTAAAGCGCGGATGGATGGATTCCTGATCGGTAAGGGAATTAAGGGTTATGGGGATCAGGCGGGTAAGTGGTACTGATCCACGTCAGATCAGCCATGATCTTATTGAATGGCGGGGCAGGCTCGAGGGGCTAGATGGCCTACTCCTGCTCCTATTTCTTATGTTCTTATGTTCTTATGTAATGGTGTCCATTGTGCAATTTGTAAAATACATTGCAAAACTCAAAAAAAAGGATTAGATTTCATAATTGGAATGTGCATTAATAAATGTGGTACGTTATTAATTGATCAGAATTGATGGGTGGTATTTATTGTGGGTGATGGCAGTCTCGCCTGCCAGCTGCAGGAGGAACCGGTGCCAGAGCTATGTTGCTGCTTTGGTGAGGACCCACCATATTAACTGACGATTAGGCACTTCACTGGCCAGCCGTGAGCATTCCTGAGATCCAGGACCCCACGGGTATAAATCACGCCTGCTGAGAGCTGCTGGCCAATCAGAGGCAACACTCCAAAAGTTCAAAACCATCCAGAGAAAGCAGCCCGCTCGATTGTTACCCCTTCCACAAACACTCAATCCCTCCGCCACAGACACGCAGTGGCAGCCGTGTGTACCATCTACACTGCAGCAACCTATCGAAGTTCCTTAGACAGCACCTTCTAAATCCATGACCACTACCATCCAGAAGGACAGGAGCAGCAGATACCCGGGAACACCCCCGCCTGGAGGTTTCCCTCCAAACCACTCACCATCCTGACTTGGAAATATATCGCCGTTCCTTTACTGTCACTGGGTCAAAATCCTGGCACTCCCTCCCTAACAGCACTGTGGGTGTACCTACACCACTGGGACAGTAGCAGTTCAGGAAGACATCATCACCTTCTGAAGGACAACTAGGGATGGGCAATAAATGTTGGCCCAGCCAATGACCACCACATCCTGTAAAATGAATTTTAAAAAATATCGATTAAAGGCAGCAAGACAGCAAATACAATCAGTGAAGAAATGGTGCTGTGTAATAACTCCACGGAGGCGAAAGTCCCGTCACCAAGTTACTTTATTTACACCATACACCTGTACACAGCCAGCTCTCCAGTTGCTCCCTGCTGAATGCAGGCTGGGAGTCTGACACACCTGCTTTAAATAGGGAGCATGATTTAACCATCAATTAGGACATACTCTAGCAAGCCAACCTCATTAGCCTGGCTGAAGTCATCACAGGCTGCATCAGGGATTTACATCTATCGGATCAAGCAAGCCAAATCTAATTTCAAAAGAAAATTGGAAGTAAAATGGAAAAGTCACGTGGCCAAAAGAGAGCGAGAGCGAATCTTCCAGCTAGAGGCACTTGAGATAGAATCATAAGCACAAGAGGATAGAGATCCAAGGCAGATTAAAGCTACTGGAATAGATGGAGTAGCGCCGTGTACATTCTACATTTTTATGAAATATAAATCTTCATTGTTGTTTCTAAATTTTAAAGATTGGACTTTGACTGAACAAGATCCTTAAAATGGCTGAACACATGTCTGTCCGTGACCCCGTATGAACCTGTGAGTTTGGACCACTCGGCCCTTCAAGCCTGCTCCTTCATTCAATAAGATCATGGCTGATCTGACTGTAATCTCCTGCCTATCCTCGGTAATTATTCAACCTCTTATTGATCAAGAATCTATCTAGCTCGACCTTGAAAATATTCACAGACTTTGCTTCCACCTCCTTTTCAGGAAGAGAGTTCCAAGTCTTGCTACCTGGATAATCCAGGAAATTATAGGCCGGTGAGCCTGATGTCAGTGGTGGGGAAGCTTTTGGGGAAGATACTGAGGGACAGGATATATATACATATAGAACATAGAACATAGAAGAGTACAGCTCAGAACAGGCCCTTCGGCCCACGATGTTGTGCCGAGCTTTATCTGAAACCAAGATCAAGCTATCCCACTCCCTATCATCCTGGTGTGCTCCATGTGCCTATCCAATAACCGCTTAAATGTTCCTAAAGTGTCTGACTCCACTATCACTGCAGGCAGTCCATTCCATACCCCAACCACTCTCTGCGTAAAGAACCTACCTCTGATATCCTTCTTGTATCTCCCACCACGAACCCTATAATTATGCCCCCTTGTAATAGCTCCATCCACCCGAGGAAATAGTCTTTGAACGTTCACTCTATCTATCCCCTTCATCATTTTATAAACCTCTATTAAGTCTCCCCTCAGCCTCCTCCGCTCCAGAGAGAACAGCCCTAGCTCCCTCAACCTTTCCTCATAAGACCTACCCTCCAAACCAGGCAGCATCCTGGTAAATCTCCTCTGCACTCTTTCCAGCGCTTCCACATCCTTCTTATAGTGAGGTGACCAGAACTGCACACAATATTCCAAATGTGGTCTCACCAAGGTCCTGTACAGTTGCAGCATAACCCCACGGCTCTTAAACTCCAACCCCCTGTTAATAAAAGCTAACACACTATAGGTCTTCTTCACAGCTCTATCCACTTGAGTGGCAACCTTTAGAGATCTGTGGATATGGACCCCAAGATCTCTCTGTTCCTCCACAGTCTTCAAAATCCTACCTTTGACCCTGTAATCCACATTTAAATTAGTCCTACCAAACTGAATCACCTCACATTTATCAGGGTTAAACTCCATTTGCCATTTTTCAGCCCAGCTTTGCATCCTATCTATGTCTCTTTGCAGCCTACAACAACCCTCCACCTCATCCACTACTCCACCAATCTTGGTGTCATCAGCAAATTTACTGATCCACCCTTCAGCCCCCTCCTCTAAGTCATTAATAAAAATCACAAAGAGCAGAGGACCAAGCACTGATCCCTGTGGCACTCCGTTAGCAACCTGCCTCCAATCTGAAAATTTTCCATCCACCACCACCCTCTGTCTTCGATCAGATAGCCAGTTACCTATCCAATCGGCCAACTTTCCCTCTATCCCACACCTCCTCACTTTCATCATAAGCCGACCATGGGGGACCTTATCAAATGCCTTACTAAAATCCATGTATATGACATCAACTGCCCTACCTTCATCAACACACTTAGTTACCTCCTCAAAAAATTCAATCAAATCTGTGAGGCACGACTTGCCCTTCATGAATCCGTGCTGACTATCCCGGATTAATCCGCATCTTTCTAAATGGTCGTAAATCCCATCTCTAAGGACCTTTTCCATCAATTTACCAACCACCGAAGTAAGACTAACCGGTCTATAATTACCAGGGTCATTTCTATTCCCTTTCTTAAACAGAGGAAAAACATTCGCCATTCTCCAATCCTCTGGCACCATCCCCGTGGACAGCGAGGACCCAAAGATCAAAGCCAAAGGCTCTGCAATCTCATCCCTTGCCTCCCAAAGAATCCTAGGAATCCTACATTTGGAAGAAAATTGTCTAGTTAGTGACAGGTAGCATGGTTTTGTACGGGGAAGGTCATGTCTCACCAACTTGATTGAGGTTTTTGAAGAAGTGACAAAGATAATTGATGATTTGATGTGATTTGATTTATTATTGTCACATGTATTAACATACAGTGAAAAGTATTGTTTCTTGTGCACTATACAGACAAAGCATACCGTTCATAGAGAAGGAAAGGAGAGAGTGCAGAATGTAGTGCTACAGTCATAGCTAGGGTGGAGAGAAAGATCAACTTAATGCAAGGTAAGTCCATTCAAAAGTCTAACAGCAGCAGGGAAGAAGCTGTTCTTGAGTCGGTTGGTACGTGACCTCAGACTTTTGTATCTTATTACCGATGGAAGAAGTTGGAAGAGAGAATGTCCAGGGTGCGTGGGGTCCTTGATTATGCTAGAGAATCTGGTGCACTGGTGCGGTGACAATAATCTCTCCCTCATTGTCAACAAAAGACGGCGGCACGGTAGCACAGTGGTTAGCACTGCTGCTTCACAGCTCCAGGGACCTGGGTTCGATTCCCGGCTTGGGTCACTGTCTGTGTGGAGTTTGCACATTCTCCTCGTGTCTGCGTGGGTTTCCTCTGGGTGCTCCAGTTTCCTCCCACAGTCCAAAGATGTGCAGGTTAGGTTGATTGGCCATGCTAAAATTGCCCTGAGTATCTTGAGATGCGTAGGTTAGAGGGATTAGCGGGTAAAATATGTAGGGATATGGGGGTAGGGCCTGGGTGGGATTGTGGTCGGTGCAGACTCGATGGGCCGAATGGCCTCTTTCTGTGCTGTAGGGTTTCTATGATTTCTATGAAAGCAAAAGAGATTGTCATCGACATCAGGAAGTGTAGTGTAGAACATGCCCCTGTCTACATCAACGGGAATGAAGTAGAAATGGTCGAGAGCTTCAGGTTTTTAGGTGTCCAGATCACCAACAACTGTCCTGGTCCCCCCATGCCGACACTATAGTTAAGAAAGCCCACCAATGCCTTACTTTCTCAGAAGACTAAGGAAATTTGGCATGTCAGCTATGACTCTCATCAACTTTTACAGATGCACCATAGAAACCATTCTTTCTGGTTGTATCACAGCTTGGTATGGCTCCTGCCCTGACCAAGACTGCAAGAAACTTCAAAGGGTTGTGAACAAAGCCCAGTTCATCACGTAAACCAGCCTCCCATCCATTGACTCTGTCCACACTTCCCGCTGCCTCGGAAAAACAGCCAGCGTAATTAAAGACCCTACGCACCCCGGATATTCTCTCTTCCACCTTCTTCCGTCGAGGAAAAGATAAAAAAAGTCTGAGGATACGTACCAACCGACTCAAGGACAGCTTCTTCCCTGCTGCTGTCAGACTTTTGAATGGACCTATCTCTCATTAAGTTGATCTTTCTCTACACCCTAGCTATGACTGTAACACTACATTCTGCACTCTCTCCTTTCCTTCTCTAGGAACAGTATGCTTTGTCTGTATAGTGCACAAGAAACAATGCTTTTCACTGTATACTATTACATGTGACAAGAATAAATCAAATCACATCAATATCAGAAATGTAGCGGCTCTGCACTTTGTGAATTGTTTATGTTCTATCGCTCAAGTTTGTGCTCTGTACATTGTGGTTTGTAACCTGTCACTGCTGCCTGACATTGTCATATTCCAGCAGTACCAGTTGTCCCAGCTTAAACAGGCAAGACGCAGAATGGACGGTCATATGCACATTGGGATGCCGTACACACAGGGGGTGACGTGTTAGCCGTCTGGGAGGTCTCCCCTCGCACAGGCAGACGCACAACATGTGAGAGCTGCTAAGATTATTGAAGAAAACCTTCTGCTTCTTACTCCCTTGTTGTCAGTCTATATAACCCAGCAACCTCCACACTATCGTTAAAGCAAGTCTCACACAAAGGAATCTTATACATTAACCAGTGAACTCTCGTGTTGGAGGAATTAATGTGGAAGTTTCAATGTTAGTTTGTAAACTGCTCAGACTTGGAGCAGGAGATTTCTCCAGTTGATGTTTTCTTAAAGTGACACTCTTCCATATTTTAACATTTTCCAGGGCAGCTGAAATTATTCAAATGGAATTCACTTCCATAATTTGTTTTCTTTGCCAACTTAATATTAATGTGATGCACTCACTGCCTCTGAAATCGAACATTTGCACATTGTCCAAATGTCACAGTAACAAATTGTTTCTGTAATTTAAATCAGGGACCGTTCGTTCACTTCAATTATTTCCGTCTTTGCAATATCAACGATCAAAGTCAGAACTCCAATTCCATTTAATAATCTTGGATGTTAAAAAGTTCATATACTTGGAGTTAGATGTGATTTAATTTTCAAAATCTGCAACAGTAATCTAATGAACCTTCATAATGCGACATTTTTATTCAGATCACAATTCATGTTCTTGCTCTAAAGAGTCAAAAAAAATCTGTTCCAGAGAACGACAATGAACTCCACTCTTTCTCACTTGCTTATCCACAATCAATGCTTACTTATCAAAAGGCAAAATAATTTCAATCAAAATGTTGCTTAGCGAGATAAATTATCCTGCCACACTACAGCCTTGAGATTGCAATCAGCGGCCTAATCATTCAAACATAACACTGTGACTGCAGCTTGGTTTACTAATGATGAGAGTGTGGGAGTGAGGAGGTGTCACCTTGTAATTTTTAATTGATCATTTCGCTCTGTGGCAAGATCAGCACAGAAAAAGTGGGGCAATATTTCACCTGAAATGTATTTCAAAATAACCGTTCTGAGCTATTATTTTGTTTCCTACAGCACCAGTCATGAGCTCTGTGAACCTGTTATCTGGTCAATTAGAATGATGGGTGGAAGGAATGTCTCAGATCCTTCCAGAATGTTCTTCATTTCACAGATGTTATTTTCAGATTTTCTGATTTCCACCTTCATGGTCCCCAACTGACCAAAAACACTTTCATTATACAACGGTCACACTGCAATTAAGGACAAGCTGAAACTTGGTGCTAAGTTTCCAAGTGAAGCAGTAACCCGGGGACCCCGGCTGAAATACCACAGGGTGATATTTCTCTGCTTGCTGACAATTCATGTGGTTTACAAAAAATTAAAGAAAACCAACCCATTGGCTGTCCAAAATTCACCCAGAGATAATCATTGAGGGAGCCTTGGAATTATTTAAATATTTAAAACAGGATTCTCCACTGTTATTGGACAATAGCACTAACCACATACTAATAGGTGGAGCATATTGGGAGCAGCCATTATAAATGACCTTGTGTGGTTTAATAAGAGGTAGGTTTTGAAAGAAGACTGACAGAGCCAGGAGCATCACATTCTGTTAGTCTCATAATGATACCTATCTGAACCCCTCTGTTTTCAAGCTTGGTATAGTGTCTTATGAGTTTTTACACAGAGGATGGTGAGTGCCTGGAACTCACTGCCGGGGGAGGTAGTGGAAGCAGATACGATTGTGACTTTTAAGGGGCACCTGGACAAATACATGAATAGGATGGAATATATGGCCCCCGGGCAGCATGGTCGGTGCAGGCTTGGAAGGCCGAAGAGCCTGTTCCTGTGCTATAATTTCCTTTGTTCTTTGAGTTACTTTGCCAGACAGCAATATCATTTTAAATCAGTTTAGGGGTAACTGAGTAGTTTCTAAGATGATCAATGGTACCAAAAACATAGATAAGCTACACCCAGAAACTGAAGTGTCTAAAACTCATTGCACTTCATACTCTGACAACCAAGGCACAACACGCGAGATCCAGATTCCAGACAGAAACAAAACCAATGTGTTATCCTGCTGCACCATTCAACACCCAATTAAAGGTTTCTTCTGTAACATAACTGAAACCCACCAGATAAATCATACTCCAATTCAGTAATTAATTTGCAGTGTTGATGTTCAGAATTAATCTTTGATAAATATGCTATGACAACATGGACAAAGGATTTTACAATAAGAGAGAATATGGTAGCTCACAAGATTGAGAAAGTGAAGATTTACATTTAGCATCATTAATTCCTCAATAATTCACAACATTCAGGAGACAAAGTAGAAATGGTCGAGAGCTTCATGTTTCTCGGTGCCCAGATCACCAACAAGCTGTCCTGGTCCCCCCATGCCGACACTATAGTTAAGAAAGCCCACCAACGCCTCTACTTTCTCAGGAGACAAAGGAAATTTGACATGTCTGCTACAACTCTCACTAACCTTTACAGATGCACCATAGAAAGCATTCTTTCCAGTTATTTCACAGCTTGGTATGGCTCCTGCTCTGCCCAAGACCGCAAGGAACTACAAAAGGTCGTGAATGTAACCCAATCCATCACACAAACCAGCCTCCCATCCATTGACTCTGTCTACACTTCCCGCTGCCTCAGAAAAGCAGCCAGCATAATTAAGGATCGCACACACCCAGACATTCTCTCTTTCACCTTCTGCCGTTGGGAAAAAGATACAAAAGTCTGAGTTCACGTACCGACTCAAGAACAGCTTCCTCCCTGCTGCCATCGGACTTTTGAATGGACTTACCTTGCACTAAGTTGATCTTTCTCTATACCCTAGCTATGACTGTAACACTACATTCTGCACTCTCTCCTTTCCTTCTCTATGAACGGTATGCTTTGTCTGTATAGCGCGCAAGAAACAATACTTCTCACTGTATCCTTATATATGTGACAATAATAAATCAGATCAAATATACTGGGGAGATGGTGGAGCAGTGCTATTGTCACTAGACTATTAATTCAGAGTAATGTTCTGGG